>NC_137085.1:51438912-52155578 GCF_951640355.1 Cnephaeus nilssonii | reverse complement strand
CATGTTTGCAATAAATACAATTCCTTAAATCATTTGGCTCTAATCAACGATGGTCTCGTACAAGAGAGCAGCATTTGGTTTTTCAAGTGTAGTTTTAAATCAAATTATTGAAGTGTAATTAAAACATAATACATTTAATTTAGAACAGAGTACTTTCTAACACCCGTAACTGTGTACAGATACTGGGGCCATGCCGTATTTGTGTAAACATTTGTCCATATCTCTGCATCAAACGGAGAAATCTTCTGTTGCCTTAAAGGCACCGGGTTTCTGGAGCACCCCCACCCACCCCTGACCACGTCTTAGTTGATGGCACTTAAAGGATTTACTCCTCTCGGTTAATGAGTTCAGCTAAAAAGCTGTAAAGTGAATCCCCTGTAATAAGATCTCTAAAAGAATCTGAAATCACTCCATACGGTAGTTTATTAAACCACCTTGAGGAAGTAAGCTTTCGAACTTTCGCTTCAGAGCCTCTTTTAGGATTTTGAGGTCATTGTCTCCTCTTCACTGAATACATAAAAGGGTTGTAACCATTAAAATCTTAATCAGCATCTTACGCTGACTCTGACCTGAGAGGACAGGTCACAGTCACAGAAGGGAGAACCTATGGCATCCTACCTCCAGGCTAAGCATGTTACAGTGAAGCCAAAGGTCGATGGCTGATGTCAAAGCACCTGGTGTAGAAGGAAAGGCCGGTCTAACCCCGTTCCAGTGTCGTTTTCACCGCACACACTCCCTAAAAGCAAAGTAGAAACTACCTCAGAATGTAAAGGTTGAAATAATGTTTTTGTCGCACAAGAATATGCACACCAACTGCCGTCTCAGCGGGATTGAGGTCCAGTGTAGTCACTCATATGTGTCAGTTCCTTAACTGATAGTCTAACCATGCTCAGGAAGTCCCTGAGTGGCCTTGGCTGTTTGCAAAACACTGCTATCTCAACGTGCCCTGTTACTTGCGCCTTCTTACATGTTTCTCTTAACTTTCTATAGATTGGCTGTGGAGGGTATTTTTAAAATGGCACGAGCAAGTGAACAGTTAAGTGAATACAAGTATTTGCTTTGCTGCTCAATTGATTTGGCCCTAGTACTTTTGCAAAGATATATCACCAATAGATTTAAAATCACAAATTGTAAGCAAACGGACTAAACCATGAGGAGGAACAATAAGAAAGTGTAAAGAGTGGCTGAAAAGTAAGAAGTAGCATGACATAACTGTTTCAGTATACAGGAGAATCACAAAGAGACTAGGGGGTTGGGGGACATTTCATATGTGTTAGTGGTATGACCATTATATTCCTTAGTCTTTGACAATAATATTTTGGCAGTTAACTTTAAATATTTTTTTTCTCTCCTACAAATGTGCTAATAGAATATTTTAAATAAGAACATTGCTAAGAACATGGGATTCACCCAATAAATAGTGATAGATATTGTTAAAGTACAAACATCTTTATCCCACTTATTACTTAAAACAACAAAATAATTATTCAGTTTCAGGTAAAATGCATCTTTGATGCTGTTTTTGTTTTGTTTTTTAATAAGGAATCAGCCCTAATCGGTTTGGCTCAGTGGATATAGCATCAGCCTGCAGACTGAAGGGTCCCGGGTTTGATTATGGTCAAGGGCACATGCCCAGGTTGTGGGCTCAATCCTGAGTAGGGGGCATGCAGGAAGCAGCCAATCAATGATTCTCTCTCATCATTGATGTTTCTATCTCTCTCTCCCTCTCCCTTCCTCTCTGAAATCAATAAAAATATATTTAAAAAATAATAAAAATAAAATAAGGAATCATAATTAAGTAGTATATTAAGAAGCAAAAAATGTGTGCTTCTAAATATGATTCATTAAACTTGAGAAGGCAGCATCTAACACTAGAAAGAGCACAGATATTAAAATTTTAGAACTGGTTTCAAATCCTGCTGGCTGCAACACTTACATAGTTGTGTAATCTAGGGTAAGTTATTTAGCCTGACTAGAACTAAGGTTCTTTATTTTTAAAATCAAATAATTAACACCTATTTTCTAAGGTAGATGTGAGGATTAAATGTGATAGTACATGGAAAACACAGCAAAGAAGCTTTGAGAAAGTAACCAAAAATTATTATTATTGTTATTCTATGAAAGTTGCTACATGTAATTATGTATTAAGAATCTAATTATTAAGACTCTTTGATTCATATAAAAATTCTGTAGTGGGGGAGGTCAGTGAGGAAAAAAAGGAGACATATGTACTACTATTTGTAATACCTTAAATAATAAAATAAAATAAAATTTTTAAAAATTCTGTAGCTTCGCCGAAGCCGGTTTGGCTCAGTGGATAGAGCGTGGGCCTGCGGACTCAAGGGTCCCAGGTTCAATTCCGGTCAAGGGCATGTACCTTGGTTGCGGGCACATCCCCAGTAGGGGGTATGCAGGAGGCAGCTGATCGATGATTCTCTCTCATCGATGTTTCTAACTCTTTCTCTCTGTAAAAAATCAATAAAATATATGGGGGAAAAAAAAAAAAGCCAGCGTTATAAAAAAAAAAAATTCTGTAGCTTAAAAACCTTTTTAATATTGCTGATTAGGAGACAGTCTCAGAGTTTTAATGATTTCTTAGTGCCAATTTCAGAATAATTTTAGAGATTATTAAATTTAATTTTATAATTACATAAAATATATAGTTTCAAAGTAAAAAAATTAAAACCAACTGGTAAATAAAGGGAATAGGTCAAACATTTATCTAATTTCTTCTATATGAGTGAAAATGTAAAAATATATCTTAATTTATATTTCTATCCTCTCTCCCCTTTTTCCTCTACCCTATCTTTCTCTATTGGTAACTAAAGAAAGCCTGATTTATGACTTATTCTCCAAGTTTTATTTTTTAATATAACTAGATACAGAGTCATATAATCTTCTTCTTAGATAAATAATAGAGCACTATGTACTTGTCTCTTACTTGCCTTTTTCATTCAACAATATACCATGAAGATTGCTGCATAGCAGTACACAGAGATATTCCTCATCTCTTTCACAATTACATGGCTCTCCTATGTATACCAGGATTTATTCACCAATCCCCTACCAATGGACATTTAAGTTGTTTCAAGTACTTTACTGCTACAAATAACCTTACAGTAAAATTTTTTGTGTATATATGATTAGGTATTTTTGCTAGTTTATTTTTGGAATACATTTCTAGAATGGGGATTTCTGGGTCAATGTGGCTAGATGTTGCCAAATTTTTCCTCTATATTAGGTTGTAACATTTTGAATTCCTACCAATAATGTAAGAAAGAGCATGTTTCTCAACAAAGTAGATCACAAAGCTCACATTGTACATTGTCACTTTTGGGGATTTTTATCAATCTAATTCCTTTAGTTTCTGTTTTCCTTATTTTGAGCAAGAGCAAGCATTTTTGCATATGGTAAAGAGCCATTTGTAGTCTTTTTTCTGGGAATTGTTTATTTCCCTTACCCCCACTACTTTTTTAAAAAATAGAATGGTTGATGTTTTTCCCTAATTTTAGGAGGTCTTTATATTTTAGGGAAATACAATCTATTTACTGACACCTCCCAAATTAATACTGTTGCCCCTGAGTTCTTCATGGACCCCTAGACTCATATACTCCATGTCTCCACATGGTCATCTGTTAAGCATCTAAAATTTAGCAAGTTGAGAATGGAACTCCTGATTGCTCACTCCACACTAAGTCTTCCTTCTAGACCGGCCCCACTCAGTAACAGCAGCTCCATCATTTTAGGTTTTTCAGGCCAAAACGTTTGGAGTCATCCTGACTCTTCTTTTTGTTAGTTAGCACGTTAACTCTGTCCCCAATTGCTACTGGTTCTACTAAGTATATCCAAAATCCTACTACTTCTCTTCAAATTCATCACTTCAACTCTGATCTGAGCTATTCTCTCATGTGCATGATTACAATAGTCTCCTAGCTGATCTTCCTGGTCTCCCTGTACCCCCACCCTAGTACAGCCTTCACATAATAGCCAGAACATTCTTTTGAAAGTATGTGAGATCAGCCCTAGCTGGTTGCTCAGTGGTTAGAGCATCAGCCCGAAGACTGAAGGGTAGTGGGTTCAATTCAGGTCAAGGGCACATACTTCAGTTACAGGTTTGATCTCCGACCCCAGTCAGGGTGCTTGTGGGAGGCAACCAATCCATGTGTCACACATTGATGTTTCTCAATGTCTCTCCCCCTCCCTTCCACTCTCTCTAAAAATCAATGGAAAAATATCATGAGGATTAATAACAACAACAAACACACACACACACACACACACACACACACACACACACACACACACACACAAAGTATGAGATCATATTCTAACTCTGTTCACAGGTCTCCCAAGTCCCCCTGTTGTAAAAGACAAAGTCCTGTGATTGCTCTATAAAGCCATATGCCATCTGGTCCACCACCCTCCATCACTACTTCTCCAACCTCAGCATCTACTTCCTCTCCTAGCACTCACTCAGCTCCAACAACACCAGTTTCTTGTTGTTCTATGAGCAAACTCACCTTATTCTAGCCACAAGGCTACTACTTATCCAACTCCTATATCTGGAATGCTCTTCCTCGAGATATTTCCAGGGCTCACTCCATCACTTTCTTCTAAGAAGAAACTATCACTAAGGCCTTCCATGGAAGCCAAAGATAAAATAAGCCCACCCTCTGACACACTCACTAGCCCCTTTATCATGCCCCTCCCTCCAGGCACTTAGGACCAACTGACATAATGACTTGTTTATTGTGTTGATTGCTTGCTTTACCTGCCAGAAAGCAGCCATGATGATGTCAACTCTCTCCAGTTCACTGTTGTATGTGCAAGTTTAGAACAAAGTAGATACTCTGTAATTTTTCATAATAGATGAGTGAATGAATGAATAAAATAATGGATGAATATAAAACGATATGTTATTGACTTAACAATTACATCAGACAGAAATATCTGTGAATCAGTATAATGATAAAAACTAAAATTCATAATAAAGGTCTACAAATGGATAATTGGTGTTAGGGAAACTCTGGTTCATGTAATTTTAGACAATGCAAAGAAAAGAAAAATCTTTTACTGCTGCTTTATTTTACAGGTTTTTATGGAATACTAATTTATGCAGAATCTGAATTTTGCAATACCTTTATAGGTATTTTATTATCATTATTATTAGAAGTAATTTGCATTAATCCTGAGCAAGGCATTGCCAAGTATTTAGAATTAAACACACATGATCCTTGCTCATCCAGAATAAGAAATGGAGGTCGGTGTATAGCTCAGTGTAAACTGGTAAAGTGCCTACTTGGTTTACAGTATTTTTTTTTAAATATATTTTATTGATTTTCCACAGAGAGGAAGAGAGAGGGATAGAGAGTCAGAAACATCGATCAGCTGCCCCCTGTACACCCCCCACCGGGGATGTGCCCGCAACCAAGGCACATGCCCTTGACCTGAATCGAACCCGGGACCCTTGAGTCCGAAGGCTGACGCTCTATCCACTGAGCCAAACCGGTTTCAGCCTGGTTTACAGTATTATGTGATTACATGAAGGGCACTGGTTTGAGTTGTCTGAATTAAACATGTTTACCGAATGTTCTTACATGAATACAAAACTTGATTGGAATTCATTGGGAAACAACAAGGATTCTTCCTACCTGCTGTTTCTTAGTTAAAGAAAATTCAAAATCAGTTCAAGAAGATACTCTTTTTTTCTTTAATAAGTGATTTATAATTTCACTGATTCTAATTTACTGTAAGCAAAGCATCAGATTAGTAATGTGTTTAATATGAGTTATTAAGTTCCCATTAGACTAAATTACCACCCCTAGAGATCTACAAAGCTACTCTGAATTAATTTGCATTCTTCAACTGACATACACTTCACCTTTCTTAAATGCCACAGATACTTTAGGATGCATATCCTGACATGCACTTCCAAGAACAATGCCATCCTATGAACTCTGAAATCCACAGTTCTATATGTTGTTTTGCTATAGCAATATTTTAGAAATGGCTGTTGAAGGTTTCTTTTGGTTGCTTTATACTTTAGCACAGTTTTCAGGTAATCCATATCCAAATCTGTTTTCACTAAACAAAAACTTTATTGACTAGCCATCAATGTAAAACCACTTTCTACCTGACTGATTTAATATCTGGTTCGAAATATCTTACATAAACATACACAACATAGTGTTGCATCTGTGAATCTTATCGAAATTGAGCCGAAACTCTGTCGGCCTTCCCTACTCTGTGGTTGGAAGCAAGGGCCTTGTGAGTGTTACCCATGGAACTTGAGACCATAGTAATAGGAGGAAACTATTTAGAGTGTCTGAACTAGGCTTTGTCAAAAATAAAAGGATTAAACTAGCTGAGTCGGTCTTCTGAATAGCAGATTAACATTATCATCAATACACTTATGGACTTGAGGTTGTGGTGATAATGAAGAGAACTCCAAAGAAGGAAGAAAAACTCCATAACTGTATATAGAGAGACATGGTTGCAGTGAAATTGTGCTCACTGGAAGCATTAGTTATATTAGTAATGAAACAGGGCCTATGCATATTTGCTAACCACATTTCTGCAAAGCAGATTTACCAACTCAATTCCCCAAAGCTAAACAGGGTATCAGGCTGGATTAGAAATCAACAGTCCCTATTCTTGAACTCGCATCTGCTCCCTAGTGCACAGCATTAATTTTAGCAGTAATGCAACCAGCACTAGTCTGAGCTGACCCAGAAAGGCACTGGATCACTCAGGGCCAGCCTCAATGTTCTCAATTTAATCTGATCCCTAAACCAGAGCCATATCGTCCCTGTCTTTATCCACATGTAAATACTAAGAGTTTAGTGAGCAGAGAATGCCAGGTTCTATCCCTTCGTGTTTTTTTTTTTTTTTCCTAATCCTTCTCATATTCTACTGCCAAATTAATATTTCTAAAGCACTACTCTGGAAAAGCCATTTTTCTTCATAAATATTCAATATTTCACCCTAGCCGGTTTGGCTCAGTGGGTAGAGCATCAGCCCTCTGATTGAAGGGTCCCAGGATCGATTCTGGCCAAGGGCACAAAGCTTGATTGCAGGTTCTCCAGCCCTGGTCGGGATACATGCAGGAGGCAATCAATCAATGTGTTCCTCTCACATGTTTCTCTAAGTCTCTTCCTTTCCCTTTCACTCTCTCGTAAAATCAATGGAAAAATATCCTCGGGTGAGAATTAATAAATATTCAATATTTCCAAAGACCTTCCTCTTTGTTTTAAAGCACATATTACTTGTCCAAGTCCACACAAAGCACCTGCTGGATGCATTAGAAACTGCAAAAAAGAAAAATTTTTAAATGCAATGTGTATTTTGAGGGGAATATAATTGGCTGAGATGGAGAGGATGAATTAAAGGAAGGAAGAACTTGGGGACAGGAAAAATGCTTGGAAGGCTTTTGCAACAGCCCAGGAAAGATGTAATGAGAATGTAACAGTCAGATGGAGAGGGTGATTAAAATGATATTTAATAGACTGAAATAATGACTTATAGAAGGATAGGAAGAAGTATTTTCAAGCTTTCTAATTTGAGAGAGTTGATAGATAATGATGTGACAAACAGAAATATTGTGATTCCTGTGGGATATATGGTAAAGCATAATGGAAAGTGCATGGCTTTCAATGGGTCAGACTTTAGAATGGGATCAAATCCAAGGTTTACTATAGACCAGCTGTGTGACCTTGAAGGCATGACCTAGCCTTTCTGAGTTTCAGATAAAAGGGGGAAATATACATGACTTTTCAGAATTGGATTTGAAGTTTAAACTGGATAAAGTACCTAAAGTATACTTTAGTATACTTGGTATATGCTCAATAAATCATAGCTACTAGTATGATTGCTGTTTCTAGATTGAGATGACCTAGGAGAAGAATGAAAAGCAGCTGTCAGGCACAGCTTTAATGTCTCCTACTTAATATGGAAGGTGTCCAGAAGAAAATGGAAAACTTAAAATATATAGGGCTGTTAAAGGGAAGAATATAGTTAATTTCTAACCAGCTTGCATGGAGACTTTTGATTAATCTGTAGAAAGATAAGAGAGAAACAGATCTGACAATAAGATTCATGTTGCAGTAGAGTACAAAGAGTGAAGAGATTCCTCCAATATAAATTACTATTGCTAGAAAATTGTCTAGGATTTTCTAACCCTGGTCTCTTCACAAACAGGTTCTTTTATATCTGTGTGTCTTACCCAAGACACTATTCAAAGTCATCCAAATGGCATCTTTTACATGAAGCCTTTCTGATCTTCCTGTGGAAAATTAGCACCTCTTATGCCAGAATCCACCAAAAATTTGTGTACACCTCTTAATACATTAAGTACATTCTGCTATTTTTCAAAATTACAAGGGTTTCATAGTCAAAACATTTCTTGAGAGTAAAGACCATGCCTGACTCTAATCTTTTTATTGTGCACCAGAGCTCCTGGTTCTATGTTTTCTACACAGTAAATTATGAGGAAACATTTAATGACTATCATTAAAATGATTTAATGACTGCTATGATTATCACCTCAAAATTATTGCCTTATCTCAAATAATCACTTTATTTATATTAAATTAATCAGAGTTATGTTGTAAGGTATTTTTCAATTAATAGAGCACTATTTTCACCTTTTAAACTCATTGCTAACATTATAAGACTTTTGTTAATTATTAGAAAAATGTATTTTTTAAAGTGTCTTGGAGAAGTTTGATTTTGGGGCCTAATCATAATGCTATAATATCACATCAATGTTTTTTTTTAATTTTTTAATTATAAAGTCTCCAATATTACACTCTATTCACTATTGAATGTTCAGTTCTATTACTTTAATACTTAAAATGTACTAATTAATATTTATATTGTTCTTAAAAAGACTGATCAAAATTCACTTGGAACCAACAGAATTATTGGTTTTAAATTTTGCTACCCATTTACCACATATACATTTTATTTTATTTAATATGTTTTTATTGATTTCAGAAAGGCAGGGAGAGGGGGAGATAGAAACATCAATGATGAGAGAGAACCATTGATTGGCTGCCTCCTGCATGCCCCACCCTGGGGATTGAGCCCACAACCTGAACATGTGCCCTGACCAGGAATCAATTGTGATCTCCTGGTTCATAGGTCAATGCTCAACCACTGAGCCATACTTGTCGGGCCCACCTATACATTTTCTAACAAAACATATTCCCTGCTTTTCTTTAATATGATAAAAATAAGAAGGATCTCGACAACAAAATACAGACACAATGGTTTGTTCCCATTTCCTATCTTCCTATTTCCTTCCAATCAGCTCAGCATGGATTATAATACTCCCTATTTTCAACATTTATTTTAGTTTTCTTCTTTCTCCTGACATGTGTATGGTAGAATCTGACAATTTTATATATTGCCTACAAAAAAAAAAAAAAGAGAGAGAGAGAGAGAGAGAGAGAGAAGAATGCTTTTCTGAAGATGTCACTGTTTGGAGTTAAATAAGCCACTTTTACAATAAGAATTTTCTTATATTTATTCAGAAGTTTCTATTCTTTTCCCTTATGACTTGATAATAGCCCCGCTATTCTAACCCTTCAATGAATCTGTGTTTAGTACACAGTTTGAGATATTTGCAGCATACACTGTTCTTCACATAAGAAGAGATTAGCTTTTTAATAATAGCTTCTTTTGAATTAGGAAAGAATTTCTACAATAGGAAATCCACACGGGGAAATGTAATCAATGATGGTTTTGTGTAGGCTTTAATAATTACTTTGTTCTGAAGGTTTTGCAGTTTTTGGTTAGAAAGATAAAGGAACTGCCACCCCTACCCAGTCATTATTTCATTTAATGCAAAAGCATTGATAATTATCCAGGGTATTTCTTGATACCTTTTAAAGAATGCATTGTTAGCAGAACTCTACCACTAGGGATATCTCCATAAAGGTTTACAGTTGCTTTGCTCAGTAGCATAATGAAAAAAACGTATGAAATCTGTGACCAGGCAGTTTATTTGGAATCCTGTGTTACCTTGGGCAAATTGCTTCATTCTCTGAGCTTTTGATTCCCTTATCTGTAAAGTGAGAAGGTTATAAAGTTAAATAAGAGTACATATGTAAAATATCAACTAGTGCCTTGCCCATAAATGGACCTAACAAATATAGATTGCCTTCATTCTTAGAGAGTTAATACCTGCTTGATCCAGACAAAGAGGAGAATGCTCATTTTGGAAATGTAAGAAGATGCAACCAATAAAGTTGATCACATTCATGCTGGATTAAGTGATAAGGATATGCTTTATTATCTAGAGAAGAGGAAGACTCCCAATTTTGGATATCAGAGCTTCTGCTCAAATTCTCTGTTATTCCTTCCTCCTAGCTTCTTCCTCATGTTATTTTTTTGCTATCCTCAGTGTTACAAGATGGCTGGATGTAGAAGAAAGGACACACCTCCTCCCACCCCCACCCTTAACAGTGGGAGTTACAGGCTTATTAGTCTTTGATATGATTAGAACATCAGATCCTGTGGCCACCACTGGACCAATAACAACCTTGTGTAGAGAAATAGGTATCGCCAATTAACAACCAGAAACTAAAGTTCAAAGACTTGCTAGGCCACAATGCTAAAAAGTAGGAGTAGAATCAGAAAGCAAGTTTTCTAATGCCAAATCCAGTGATCATAGGAGGGCCATTCAGTTTTATCACTAGGACAAAAAATCAGATTATAAAGATAGATAGATAGATAGATAGATAGATAGATAGATCTATTAGTATCTATACTAATAAAAATATAATATGCTAATTAGACCAGACATCTTCTGGACATCCATCCAGATATCCTTCTGGACAAAGCCACAGTGGCGGGAGCCAAGGCAGAGGCAGTCAGTGGTGACCAGGCTGGCAGGGGAGAGCAGTTAGGGGGATCAGGCAGGCAGGCAGAGAGGTTAAGGGCGATCAGGCAGGCAGGCAGAGAGGTTAGGGGTGATCAGACCAGCATGCAGGTGAGCAGTTAGGAGCCAGTGGTCCTGGATTGTGAGGGGAATGTCTGACTGCCCATTTAGGCCCGATCCCTTTGGAATTGGGCCTAAATGGGCAGTCGGACATTTCCCAAGGGGTCCCAAATTGAAGAAGGTGCAGGCTGGGCTGAGGGACTCTCTTGCCCCCATGCATGAATGTCATGCACCAGGCCTCTAGTCCTCCTATCCTATATAATAAAGAGGTAATATGCAAATTGACCATCACTCCAACATATAAGATGGCAGCCCCCATGTGGTCAAAGATGGCCACCCCCTAGTGGTCAAAGATGGCTGCCCCCATGTAGTCAAAGATAGCCACCCCCATGTGGACACAAGATGGCCACCACAAGATGGACAGCAGGGGAGGGCAGTTAGGAGTGACCAGGCCTTCAGGGGAGGGAAGTTGGGGGCAATCAGGCCTGCAGGGGAGGACAGTTAGGGGTGACCAGTCCTGCAGGGGAGGGCAGTTAGGGGCAATCAGGCAGGCAGGCAGGCAGGTGGTTGGGAGCCAGCAGTCCTGGATTGTGAGAGTGATGGCTGAATGCCCCACAGGGATCAGGCCTAAACAGGCAGTCGGACATCCCTCAAGGGGTCCCAGACTGGAAAGAGTGCGGGCTGGGCTGAAGGACACACAACCCCCATGCAAGAATTTTGTGCACCGGGCCTCTAGTATGTATATAAATTACTTTAGCATAAGTTTTAATAAAATCATTTTTGAGATTTTAAGTTACATTTAATTTGCTTTTCCTTTTCTTAAGAAGTTGACCTGTATAGTTTAAATCAGGCGTCCTCAAACTACAGCCTGCGGGCCACATGCGGGTGTTTTTGCCGTTTTGTCTTTTTACTTCAAAATAAGATATGTGCAGTGTGCATAGGAATTTGTTCATAGTTTTTTTTTAAACTATAGTCCGGCCCTCCAACGGTCTGAGGGACAGTGAACTGGCCCCCTGTTTAAAATGTTTGAGGACCCCTGGTTTAAATGTTCTGCAACTCTTTAGTCTTGACATGTTCCTGAAATATTTTTTCAAATGCTATTTAACTCATGTATAATCACCTTTTCAACAAAGTGACCTGTGGCTAAACATTTCTCTAGGTTTAAGTTGATCTGAGTCTTGTTTATGATACTCTTGTCAGTTCTCACCATTTATATTTGGTTCTGGTCTTCTTGTCTTCATTCCTCTCATTAATACAAAACACTGCCAATTAATTCCACTGGCATGAATGTATTTTACCATCTCTGAGTTTTCTGGATGGGGATCCAGGTACATGCCATGGGGATACAGGAATGACAATTGAATTAGTGATTTTATTTAAGGTAACTAATAGGTATTTTTAAGAATGGAGTTTTATAAAATAATGGAATGTGCTTAAAGGTCTTTTATTTTTTCTAAAATCAACCCCTATCCCAGCAGTAATAACAACACAGCACCCAGAGCCCTTCCTTGAGGAACCAACTTAGTTTTAAATATATTGTGAAATACTCTAGATACTACAATTGTCACCTGCTCTTTCTCTTCTTACCTGAAATTATGTCTTCTTCAGCAATCATCAGGGAAGCCCTTCAAGTTTAACCAACTTTCAGTCTACACCTTCTAGATAACACTTGACCTGCTGCTGCCTAACACATACCTTTGGTGCTGCATAAATAATCATAAGTTGCGTCCTCCTTCCATGGCTGAGAAGTTCTCTAAAATGCATACAAGCTATGATGAGTCTGGAAGACAGAGGCCTGACCTTAGAATCAAAGGCAGACTTCCCATAATAGAATGCACATAGAACCAATTAGAAACCAGAGGGGAAATCAGATACTTTCCATTAAGATGAGACTGATTATGGACACCCGCAGCCCAATAATATCATAAGGTTTCTATCAGTTTATTTTTATTTTAGAACATGCAGAAATTTGAGACTAGGTTAAAACAAACCTCATATGTTTGCATTTGGGTTCATTTCACTCAGTAACTATATCCCATTGAATTCCAAAATTTAGGCATTCCAAGTTGAGTCACCAAAAATATTTATGGAGAAGAAATTAACTAAAATTCTCAAGACCAACCTTATTTAGAGTAAGAGAAAACTAAAATAGCATGCTTTCTCAGCTCACATGTCTACCAGCAGCTTTGCCTATTGTAAAAGATCTTTAACTTCTAAGTGGTTTCATGTTTACTAAATGAATAAAAATAAGACAAATTTTAAAAAATAATTTGAATTCCTTTGACAAAGTGCTACAAAACTCCCCACAGGAGGGCTAATTTCTAGTGAAATTTTATGACTACTCATGGTAGGATAGAAGAATTAACAAAATTTATATTTTTATATTTTAAGTTTACTGTGATTTTATGGTGTATATTTCAAACTAGTTAATTGCATGTGTATATTTATGACCTAAAAATTACCCAGTGGAAACTATGAAAGTGTGAACAAATACAAAGCCTCATGTCTAAGTAAAATTAAAATGATAAACTCAACCAGATAGAAAAAACAAGATTTATAACTAAAATATAAACAAATATAAGTGGATACTTTTACTCCCTTGTACAAAGTCAGACATTTCTAGTAGTTTTCCTGTGCTCTTTCACAGTTCAGTGGATAGTTGACATTGTTTTCTTACATTTGTCCTTTCCCATGTTTAAGGGATCATGATGCCATGCAGTTCTCTCCTCCCTGTCTAGTAGATTTTTTTTCCCATAAGCTTGTCTCAGCTAAGGCTATATATAAAAAAAGAAGAAAGATAACAAGTATACATATAGAAAGGGAACATTCATTTATGTAATCCATGAAAGGAGTGGTAACAGAAAAAGGAAGTCAAAGTAGAACATAAGATTAGTTAAGCGGAAAAGAAAAATAATGATGAGTAGAGACAAGAGAGGTATCGTGTGGTTAGGTGTATCATCACACTCCAACCAACGATCTCCAGCAATACACCTGTAGTTGAAAAGGTGAGTTTATTGGTTCTTACATCATGGGAGCACACATGCCATGGGGAATTATGGGGGATTTCGGTAAGAGGGTGTTAGGATTTATTACATGATTGGGGGTTGTCTTAAGTGCTTTGGGGGAGAGTATAAGGATATGGGGCTGTGCCCAGATTACAGGCTGCCAGAAAGTGAGGGTAATTCTACAACTGGTTATCTTAATATTACCTATGAGGAAGTAAAACCAAACAAGGCTAAAACTGTCACTAGTAAAGAAGCAGAAGTCCAATCACTTATATTAGCCAGCATGGGGATGTTGGATTATTTTTCAATTTTTCAAACATAATTATGGAATGGTCTTGTTTTGACTAGATCTGTCATGGTCAGAGAATGACCTTGTTTGGTGTTGATGTCCTGTGAAATTGTTTACATCCAACAAGACTTAGCTGTGAGGACTAGGCCAGCTGGTAGCAGCACCAAGGTCTGAATGACAGTAGCAGGCCATCAGGTATTGCTTTTCTCTTTCTTAGGAGGAGGCACATTAAAATCAGGGGAAGAGAAAGTGCAAAGAAAAACAGCTAATATTTATTTATTTAACACATATTACATGCCAGGCACTAGGCTAAATGCTTTTGGGGCATGATTTAATATTTATAACAATTCTACGAGGAGCGTACTATCTTAGTATACATGTTACTAATGAGGAAAATAAGGCTTAGAGAAATAAAAGTCACTTGCTTAAGGTGGCTCAACCTGTAAAATGTTGGGATTAGAATCCTAGGCCTGTCTGACTTAAGAGCCAGTGTGCTTAATCACTACATCATAAAAGAAAGTGGTTATGCACACAACATTGGTATATTAAGAGAGAAGCTTCTCTATCAAACTATAAGGTACATGAGGGCAGAGATACTGCATTCTTCATTTCTGATTTTTCCAGACCAACCAGATCAATGACTTGCATACAATGGTGCTTAATAAATATGGAAGGATCAGTGAAATGGGTGGTGGATGAACTGATGGGTGGAATCAAAAGTTCACACTTGATCAGGGTTATGAGTATTTAATATAATATTACTGTGTCTCATAAAGTAGGAAGAAATCTTAAAATGTAATAAAGTAATAGCAATTATTCAGCTTTTCAATTGCATGTGAGGTTTACAATAGTTTCCACATATATGTTCTTAAGGGTGGATTATTATCTTAGTTTTCGTATGAGAATATGAAAGTTCAGGTATATTAAGTCCTCACCCAAGACTATAACTAGAAAATGGCCAAACATGAGCTTAACTCTTGGCCTCCCACCTTCCAGTCCAATGGACTGTACTCCAAACCATGACCCAAGTCTTTAGAGGCCCACTGAAGCATTTTATTCCCCACCCCCCTTTAACAATATGCAATATATGCATGATATTGGGAAACACAGTGCAAATGCTTTTAGAACCACTGTCTCACTATGGCTCTGGTGCCTAGCCCCTTACTTTATAGGTGAAATCAAACCCATATAAGTCAATTGATGAGCTGCTCACTGCTTGTTTGTCTTTCCACATTCCTCTTATCTGTCCCTACTTGATAGAGCAATATTTAAATATCTATGCAAGTTTACAAAAACAGAAGAAATTATATGTTATGTTGTTCTCCTTTTAAAGGAGACTTCAAATAACATAATTATTATTTCCAGGTGTGGATTTTCCCTGCGGATATGATTTTTAAAGATTGTATCTGACCTTGAATAAAGCAATATTCATTATCTTAATCCGTTACTGCAAATATCAGTCATATTTATCAGGCTGTGGATTTTAATTTAGCATAATTTGGCATGCACACACACACACACACACACACACACAAAAACAACATTGAAAATGAGCTGGTCACTCTTGATCATTTATTTACATCTAATGAAAGCTTTGTCTATGGAATTTCATAGTCAGGTCACATGCCTTTAAATAGACAGGCGAAACAGAGGAATAGAACATTCTGTTGACAGGTAAATGTGCATCAATATAGTTTCATTCAAAAAAAATAATCAAGCTCTTTTCAAATAATATAAAATGCAAAATGATTGCCTGTTGGAGAGGAGGGGCCTTATCAGCTTCTCTTCTCAGAGAAACGATTGCCATGTCGCAGCGGGAGGAACACATGCTGCTTATCTGTGACTCCTCTGCAGTCTGCGATATTTATTAACAGTTGATTTTCTGTAGTTGTTCTTCTTTCCCTTCCTCCCTCCCCCAGTGTAAATTAGTTTCCCCAAATCGACATCTAGCCTTCATGTTCTTATCAGTCTTGCCAAAGGATGATTATTTCATTATTGGTTTTGAAGAGTCTTTTGCATTAAGTGGTGCAGCTCTGGTTTCAGGCAGACATTTAACAGACTCCCTATTTGTTTGATTCCTTGTCTCATCCTCTTTAATTAAGGCCCCCTGAGACTGAGTCTTCTGCAGTAACGAACAGGAATAAAGGGAAATTATGAATTGTTGCTCCCACAGAAAACATCGGGATTTCCTGGTGAGATTCAAACAGGGTAGACTTTAAACATGTGAGAGCAATTGTACTCACTCGCCTATGTAAAACCTTCTCATAACTTGTGTACCTGTCTTTCAAGTTTCTTGTGAGGCTAATACCTAAGCAGTGTCCTTTTGGGTCTCAAGCTTTCCTGTATTACCCTAAGGTTGTCCTACAATTTTTCAGCATATGGGTTTATTTTTTCACGTGAGAACTGCTCTCTTGCTTTCTTCCAAATATTTTTTAATTTTTTTCTTGCAGCTTTTTTTTTTTTCATCTTCACTATATAGAATTTAACATTAACTCTCTGGTTTACTGAGCAGACATTGTCCTGGATTCCTGATATTGAGCAGCTATGGGAAAAGAACTGGTGTCGTGCCCTCATTTTTAGATTCAGATTATTCAAAATAGCCTGAAAGTCCTTGTCTTGCCCTGTCCCTGCCTTCCTTTGATCATATTTTGATAAGTTGTTGTTTTCCAGAAGCAGTACAAGAATTGGGTTAGCTATTTCAGTAGAAGTCAGATTATATTGGAGCAACATGAAAATGGTCTAGTATAACCCATGTTTCTCCTTATTGTACAAACCAAGTTTTCTCTTATCTATAAAAAAATCAGAAATGCAGAATACCTAACTTCCTAGGATCCTAAATACTGACCACTATTATATGTTTAATTAAGTCTTATTTACAGTTCAAAATCCTTTCCCACATCTATATATCTTTGACATAATAAATTGATTCAAACAACTAAAGTATGAATTTGATTCTGATATGATTTTGGGTTCATATATCCATTAACAAGGTACAACCACATAGCAGTGCTGCAATAAAGAAAAAACTAATATAGTGCCTTCAACTTCAGATATGGTTATCATCAGGCATTTCTAACACAATGTTAAATGTGTTTGCCCTATCACTACATTATACTTATATAGGGAAATACAAAACTTGTTCATTATCTACTGCTCTGTAACAAATTATCACAAAGCATAGCAGCCTGAAACAACAGATTTTTATTATCTCATAGTCCCTGTGGGTTATGAATCACGGTGGTATAGCTATGTGCCTCTTGCACAGACTCTCTCGCAAGACTGAAATCAAATTGTGAGCCAGGACTGGGTCATTTCAAGGCCTAAATGGAAGAGGATGCACTTCCAAATGTGCCAACATGACTTTGGCAGAGTTCAGAAGATCCACTTTCAAGCCCATTCACTGACAAGCTTCAGGTACTCACTTATATAAGCCAGAGACATCAATCCCTTGCCACACAGGTTTTTCCTTGGGTCTACTTACCACATGGCTGTTCACTTTCCCTAGACCAAGTGCTCTAAGAAAGAATGAGTGAGACAGGATGAGCAAAAAGGAAGCCACAAGCTTTTATTTATTATTTTAAAATATGTTTTTATTGATTTCAGAGAGGAAGGGAGAAGAAGAGAGAGATAGAAACATCAATGATGATAGAGAACCATCGATCAGCTGCCTCCTGCACACTCCCTACTAGGGATGTGCCCGCAACCAAGGTACATGCCCTTGACTGGAACTGAACCTGGACCCCTCATTCTGTAGGCCAACGCTCTATCCACTGAGCCAAACCGGTTAGGGCTCAGCATCCTTTTTATTAGAAGCAAGTCACCAGGTCTAAGCCACATTCAAGGAGTACATAAATGCCAGGTGATAGGGATCTTTGAGATCCGCTTCAGAAGCTGTCTACCACAGTTCACTCTTTCCACCCAAATGATTCAAGTCCCTTCCCCATCTAGTCCCCAAAGTCTCATTCCATTGCATTAAGGCAGGACATGCTAGGTTATGTTGTTGCAATAACAACTCTAAAATTTGGTGATGCAAAACAACGTACTTTTGTTTCTCAGTCATACGACATGTCCATCATAAATTGGCTAAGGATTCTTCTTATGTTGTCATCACTCAGGAAGTCTCCAAATTCACTGGGGCTGGATGGAGGGAAGAGTGAATTGATCACTGGCTGTTAAAATCTCCTACATGACAGCGACATGTGTTACTGCTGCTCAAACAGCAGGGCCACACTAATTTTAAAGGAACAAGGAAGTACATTTCTACCATGTGCCTGAAAAGAACAGGAACAGGAATATCAATGAACAGCCCAAAACACTAACCAAATGGGTGAAGTTATATAATTCAGCTTTACCCAATTAAAGTACATGCCAAAATGATTATAAACCAACTTTTGATATTTAACTCATTCCACAAATATTTAACAAGTACTGTTATATATGAGGCGTATGCAAAATTCTAAGGACTAAGAGCAGAGAACAAAGCAGTTCTTCCTTATGTTCTGGTTTCTCAATATGGTGGGCAAAGTGATAAGTATATAGATAATTTCAAAGTAGAAATTATTATAAGATGTTGCTTAAGACATACTAGAGGCATCTAACACAGACTTGGAGAGAAGACCAGCCCAGACAGTGTGATTCAGTTGTTGAGCATCGACCTATGAACCAGGAGGTCACGATTTGATTCCCAGTCAGGGCACATGCCTGGGTTGTAGGCTCTATTCCCAGTGTGGGGCGTGCAGGAGGCAGCCAGTCAGTGATTCTCATCATTGATGTTTCTATCTCTCTCTCCCTCTCCCTTCCTCTTCTGAAATTAATAAAAATATATTTTAAAAAGAGAGAGAGAGAGAAAGTGAGAGAGAGAGGAGACCAGAGAGGACATCTTAGAGTAGATGAACACTGATGAGTTCTGGTACATGTATAGAAATAAGCCAGGCAAGAAAGTCAAGATATATTTTTCAATTTTTTAGTAAGATGAATGTATGATGATTATCTTCTCAGTTAAAGACCCGATTCTTCTGCATCTATGGTTAACTATTGCCTTACTTAATCAAGTAACTGGGCAACTGTGCACCAAGACTTCCTCATCTGTGAAATGAGAAGGTTTAATTAGATGTTGTCCAAGTTGTCTTCCAACTATAAAGTGCTGTGATTATTTCTGGCTCTAGAGGATATTTTTTTCAGAATCACCTTCTATGGGATAATTATCAACTAATTACCTTATAAAGCTTTCACTTACTAAAAAAGTTCAGTAAACACCCATGGGAAATTTTCCTATTTTAAAATAGTGGAATCGTATTTCCATCTCTTCTGAGATACATACAACATGTTCACAAAAAAGAAAAGTTAAGACATAGTTTAGAATAGATTAATATGAAGTAGTTCTCCAGGGCAAACATCTACTCTTGTGACATATTTCAGCTTTAATCTACCAACCTAGATATTTGTAATAATTTTCATATATGAGACACTATTTATATTCTATACTAGCAGCCCAGTGCACACATTCATGCACGGGTGGGGTTCCTTGGCCTGGCTGGTGATCTGGGCCGATCAGGGCTGTCCTGCCCAGTCCCTATGAGGGCCAGCGGTGAGGGGGAGGGACCACAGGAGGTTTGCTGGCTAGGGGAAGTTGGCTGTGGGAGCGCACTGACCACCAGGGGGCAGCTCCTGTGTTGAACGTCTGCTCCTTGGTGGTCAGTGCGTCGTCATAGCGATCAGTCGACCGGTTGTTCGGTCGACTGGTCATAATGGTCGCTTAGGCTTTTATATACATAGATGTTGGTTTTGTTGATTTGCTTGTGAAAAGTCTCCAATAGTCTCCCTCCCCACCACTCCACTGCACCACACACAAAATCTCTTTTGCACTAAAATTATTGCCAGGTTGATTTTCAGCCTCCTAATTTTACTGAATGTCATGTTCTTTATTAGACTCTTCAATCTTCATGGATATTCCTACTTTCAGGGAAAATCTTCAGCAGTAATATTTAAGTTATCACCACTCACAGCACAACCTTCATTCTTCTACCAGTCAACTGAGTCCTGCCTCAGTATTCTTCCCTTTTCCACATCAAACCTTCAGTCCCAATTTCCTCTTTCTCTGGTTTAACCTAGACTTTCAAAACAAATATTCCTACCAAGTATTGGCAAAGATGTGATAGAACAGAAATGCTTATATATTTCAGGGGAGTATAATTGCTACAACCAATTTGGGAAACAGTTTGGCATTATCTACTGAAGTTAAACATATGTGTACCAGATGATCCAACAGTTTCACTTCTCATTATATACAACATGTGTACCAAGAAATATCTACAAGGATGTTTATTGCAGCCTTAATTGTAATTGTTCTAAACTGGATATGACCCAATGTCCATCAGCAATAGAATGGTTATATAAAGTGTGGTATATTCAGATAATATTTGACAAACTGCAGCATTAATAAAGCCAATAAGTATATTGTTAAGTAAGAAGTCAGACACAAAATAATGTAATACATGATTATACAGGGTTTCGCAAAAGTAGGTTTACAGTTGTGAGTATATGTGAAACAGAGTTTATTCTTGTATTATTATTTATTAATTATTGTACTTATTATTATTATTATTATTATTATTATTAACTTACCTTTGCCCACCCCTGTATTTATATAACATACAGGCAGTTCTAAAACTATAGGGTTAGAAATCAAGATAATGTTTGTTTACTATTGATAAAGGGGAGAAATGGGATTGGGAGGGAGGATAGGAATTCCAAAGCACTAGAAATATTCTATATTTTGAATGGCGTGGAGGAACCCCTGACATTTCTTTTGTATTCATTGTTTATGCACTTTTCTATAAATGCACTGTTCTTTGATTTAAAAATATATAAATGAAAGAACTTGGGCTTCCTGGAGGTCCTGTTCATTTATTTTTTTTTTTAAGGACCATGTGGAAACACACACAAATCTAAAAAGAAAAAAACTTTTAATATTTTTAGTGATGAGAGGCACAATTGATTTCCCAGTTTTTATACCCTGCCATCTGTATTAGGAAAACCTTGTACTCCAGTAACCTTCATCATCTACACTAATAAAAAAGAAATATTCAAATTGACCGTACCTCCACAATGCCCACCAGGCAATCAGGAGTGAGTATGAAAATTAACCCAACAAAGATGGCATGTTAATTTGCAAATGCAGGTGCAGAGCCACCAGGTGGGGTGGGACACCTGCTATGAGAGGGAGGGTGGGGGGTAGAGGGAGCTACAGAAGCAGTGGTTCAGCCGGAGCAGAAAAGACTGAAGGCTCCAGTTGGAGCGAATACTGAAGACTCTGGCCAGAGTGAACATTGAAGGCTCCAGCCAGAGCATAGATGGAAGGCAGCAGCCAGAGCAAAAGCCTTGGTCCTGGATGCCGGAGGAAAACTGGTGCCGGCAGCCAGAGGAAGGAAGGCCTGTTGCACGAATCTTTGTGCAACAGGCCTCTAGTTGTAGAATATTTTTTTTAAGTTTCTGTGCCAGTTGCAGCATGGTTTAAAGTAGGGTATGTTGTTATGTATATAACAAAGCTCCAAACCACTCAATCTATTTAAAAAACAAACAATCATACTATGTAAGGTATGACATTAGAAAAATAACAGAAGGAGGGAGGTGGGAGAGGGGAGAAAGAAAGAAAAGAGAAAAATCTGAATGATATTAGACCCTTACTTAAGGGTCTAATGTGTCTGACAAAACAAAGCTTAAAAACATACTCTCTTCTACATCTGGTTACATAGGAACTTGACAATTTTGCAAGATAGGTACCTTTAAGTATTTCAAACTTTATATTTTCCTTTGCGATTACTTACCTAGTGTTGCTTATTTAGTATAAACATGAATGTATAAAAATTTAAGAACAATGACTAAAGTACAACAATGCAAAAAAAAAACACAAACACATTGAAATAAAGGGGACTAAAAACCTCCTAATGAAATAATATGTAATTATTAATAATACTAGTGGCCCAGTACATGAAATTCGTGTACGGAGGCGGGGGGGGGGGGGGGGGGGCAGGTTCCCTCACCCAGCCTGCTGCACCTTCCCCAATCAGGGACCCCTGCAGTCAGACATCCCTCTCACAATCTGAGACCACTGGCTCCCAACCACTCACCTGCCTGCCTGCCTGATTGCCCCTAACTGCCCTCCCCTGCTGACTTTATGTCACCCCAACTACCCTTTCCTGCCAGCCTAATTTTGCCCCCAACTTCCCTCCCCTGCTGGCTTGGTTGCCCCCAACTGCCCTCCTCTGCCGGCCTGATCTTGCCCCCAGCTGCCGTCCCCTGCTGGCCTGGTTGCCCCCAACAGCTCTCCCCTGCTGGCCTGATCTTGTCCCCAACTGCCTTCCCCTGCTGACCTGGTTGCCTCCAACGGTTCTCCCCTGCTGGCCTGATCTTGCCCCCAACTGCCCTCCCCTGCCAGCCTGATCTCACCCCCAACTGCCCTCCCCTGCTGGCCTGATCTCACCCCCAACTGCCCTCCCCTGCTGGCCTGTTCACCCCTAACGGCCTCTGCCTCAGCCCCCACCACCATGGCTTTTCCAGAAGGAAGTCAGATGTCCAGAAGATGGCTGGTCGACCTGGTCTAATTAGCATATTACCCTTTTAGTAGTACAGATAGATTATATAGGATAGGATTGCTTAAATGGGGGTGGGGGGAGCCTTTTTCATCAGGAGAAGATGCTCTTGGCAGACAAAAATACATAATCCCTATATCTGGACTGATAGAGAGCCATATGCCTTATACTGCCCAACCAGTCATTAAAAAATTGAACCGCTTTCTTACACCTTACACCAAACAGCTGTTGCCCTTAAAACCCCTCCTCAGCCCCCGCCTTAGGTTCTGCCTTTGCACTTCACCCAGATTTGGTTCTGATTGGTCCGTTTCTATGCCAGTCAGCGTCAAAAGCTCCACCTCCTAGGCAGCCATTGGCTCCTCACACTTCACCCAGATTTGGTTCTGATTGGTTGGTTTCTATGCCAGTCAGCATCTCTGGGCCTATCAACAGTCCTGATCCGAGAGGCGGAGCTGATCAGCAGCCCCAGTGGAGGCCCGAGAGAAAGAGAGGCGCAGCTGCTGGCCAGGCTCAGAGAGAAAGAGAGAGGCAAGTGCTGATCAATAGCTGCCATGGAGGCTATGGATCAGACCCTGCTTCTCTCTCCAGGCCTCTCTTCAGGCCTTATCCGCAGCCCCCTTGGCAGTCAGTGCTGGGTCCGGGCTCCTGCAGTGGCGGCAGTCAGTGCTGGGTCGCCATGGCAATCTAGCACTGACTTCTGGATATTACAGCCCCTGGGTTTTTATATATTAGGATGTAATTATTTAATATGTAATTAACCTACTTTGAAGGGTCACAGTTGCTTATACTAATGTAGAACATGTTTTTAAATGTCATGCTATTTTGATAATCGGTATTTTCTTTTTCTTCTTTTTAAATTAAATTTTTAGTGTTGAAAGTATTACATATGCCCCCTTCCCCCCCCCCCCCCATTGACCCCTTCTAGCCCACCCCATTCCCCCACTTCAGGCCCTCACCACGCTATGGTCTGTGTCCATAACAAAAGTGCAAGGACTACTTACACTTTTTTAAGTAGCTGGTGTATAGAAGCTGCAGTATATTATTCAGAAAATTAGCCAAGGTAGTTAATGAAAGTGTCTACACTAAACAACAGATTTTCAATGTAGATGAAACAGCATTATATTGAAAGAAGATAGCATCTAGGACTTTCATAGCTAGAGAGAAGAAGTGGAACCCTGATTTTAAATCTTCAAAGGGCAGGCTGGCTCTCTTGTTAGTGACTAATACAGCTGGTGACTTTAAGTTGAAGGCAATGCTCCTTTACCATTCTGAAAAGTCTAAGACTCTTTAAGAATTATGCTAGCCTGGCTGGTGTGGCTCAGTGGTTGAGCTTCAACTTATGAACCAGGAAGTAACTGTTCAATTCCTGGTCAGGACACATGCCTGGGTTGTGGGCTTGATTCCAAGTATAGGCAGTGCAGGAGGCAACCAGTCAATAAATCTTTCTCATCATTGATGTTTCTATCTCTCACATTCTCCCTTTCTCTCTGAAATCAATAAAAATGTTTTTTAAATAATTATGCTAAATCTACTCTTTGCTCCATGGAAAAACAAAGTCTGAATAAGAGCACATCTGTTTACAACATGGTTTGCTATATATTTGCCCATTATTGAGAACTACTGCTCAAAAAAGAAGACAAAAAATATTCATTTCAAAATATTACTGCTCATTGACAATACCTCTGGCCACCCAAGAGCTCTGATGGAGATGTAAAATGATATGAATGTTGTTTTCATACCTGCTAACACAACATTCATTCTACAGCCCATGGACCAAGGAGTAATTTCCACATTCAAGTCTTAATTAAGAGATACATTTTGTATAGCTAAAGCTGTCATAAATAGATTCCTCTGATGGATCTGGGCAAAGTGAATTGAAAACCTTCCAGAAAAGATTCACCATTTTAGATGTCATTCAAAGCATTCATGATTCATGGGAAGAGATCAACATATCAGCATTAACAGGAGTTTGGAAGAAGTTGATCCCAACCATCATGAGGGGTTCAAGACATCAATGAAGGAAATTACTACAGATGTGATAGAAATAGCAAGAGAACTGAATAGAAATAATGCCTGAAGATGTGACTGAATTGCTGCAATCTCATGATGAAATATTAATGAATGAGGAGTTGCTTCTTATGGATGAGCAAAGAAAGTCGTTTCTTGAGATGGAATCTATTCTTGGTGAAGATGCTGTGAAGATTGTTGAAATGACAAGAAAATATTTAGAATACTAGAGGCCTGGTGCACGAAATTCGTGCATGAGGGGGGGATGTGTACCTCAGCCCATCCTGCACACTCTCCAATCTGGGACCCCTCGAGGTATGTCCGACTGCCCGTTTAGGCCCGATCCCGGTAGGATTGGGCCTACACGAGCAGTCAGACATCCCTCTCACAATCCAGGACTGGTGGCTCCCAATTGCTCGTCTGCCTGCCAGCCTGATTGCCCCTAACTGCCCTCCCTTGCAGGCCTGGTTCCCCCCAACTGCCCTTCCCTGCAGGCCCGGTCACCCCCAACTTCCCTCCTCTGTTGGCCGGGTCACCCCTAACTGCCCTCCCCTACAGGCTTGATCTCCCCCAACTGCCCTCCCTTGCAGGCCTGGTCCCTCCCAACTGCCCTCCCCTGTTGGCCATCTTGTGGAGGCCATCTTGTGTCCACATGGGGGCAGCCATCTTGTGCGTTGGAGTGATGGTCAATTTGCATATTATTCTTTTATTAGATAGGATTACATAAACTGAACAGATGAAGTAGCAGGGATTGAGAGGATTGCCTTCGGGTTTGAAAGAGCTTCTATTGGGAGTGAAATGCCATCAAACAGCACTGCATGCTACAGAGACATCATTTCCAAAAGGAAGAGTCCATCGACATGGCAAACTTCACTGTTGTCTGGTTTTAAGAAATTCCACAGCCACCCCAATCTTCACCAAACACCAACCTGATCAGTCAGCAGCCATCAACATCAGGACCAGCAAAAGGATTATGACTCACTGAAGACTCAGATGATGGTTAGCATTTTTTTTTTTAGCAATAAAGCATTTTTTAATTAAGGTATATACATTTTTATAGGCATAATGCTATTGCACACTTAATAGACTATGTGATAGTGTAAAAATAACTTTTATCTGCACTGGGAAACGAAAACATGTATTTGACTCACTTTATTGTGACTTACTTTATTGCAATGATCTGGAACCAAATTGGCAGTATCTCCTAGGTATGTCTGTACTATAATATATATCATAGCCAGATTATACATCACTATGGACAGTTCTGCTCTGGAAAGTTACTGACTTTAGCTCTTATAGTTTTCTCAGCCACAACAAATAGTCAAAACTTTAGCATAAATCGTGGAAATGAAAGAGCCCATACTGTTCCAACAGCCCTCTTATTGTTTGTTTCGTTCTCTCACCCACATCAGGGATGCTCTATGAGCTGGAGTGTGCTCACCTGGCTAAATCAATTTCCAAAATTCCATTTTCTCCTGCTTATGGGAATATATTATTCATTTTTCCTAATCTTCAGAAAAGAAAACAAAATCGAAACTTTTTAATAATTTGTACTTGGACCACAGCAGAAATCTCAGTTGACCTAAGCAGTAAACATGATTTAGATACAATTTTTAAAAATAGGCTTGGCTGGTATTAAATACTTTCTGTTGTCTCCTCTCCTAGATCAGCAGGTCATTAGGTTGGTGTTTGTACTCAGAAAGGAAAGATAGCTTTTTGATAGACTGAGAAGCAAAAGAGTTTGTCTTAATGTCTTGAAAATTTTAAGAAATGGCTTCAACAATCTACCATGCATGTGTGTGACACTAAAGAGACAAGTGCTTTGCCAAGGAAAATGATGTATTAACATTGATGTGAGTGCCATACAAATTTATTACTACCATAAAATCTAGCCTAAAGGTTTCACTCAGCAATAACCTAACTGAGTCGTGGAACCAAGCTTGAGGGTTTTTATTTTGGTTAAAGGCATCTACATGCCCAACAAAAGAGTCTTCCTTTAATTAAAAGGAAGCAAAAAGATACGACCACCTCCTCTACTTTTTTTCTTACCTTGAGCTCAAGGTAAAAGAAGTATGTGTTTCAAAGTTAGACTCTGCCAAACCAACACGTGGATGGTAGTAAGGAGACATATAGGTGAGATATATGAAGACACCTCCAACAAACAGGTGGTCGCCCTGTTTCATACTGTGGATTTGTCTGCAGGAGTAACAGGAGAAAGAGGCGTGTTTGCAATAAGTACATTGAGGCGTGCTGACTGAAATTTGATATTGTTTGTTGGATGTCTCTACTTTTGTCTAAATTTCAAAAACTATTTCATTGTTCTGTGAGAAGAGCAGAAGGTCTTGAGTTCAGTGATTGGTTATTGTTTCGAAAAGGAAAGAAAATTACCTTTCATTTTCTCTCCTTGGCGTTAAATCCCCAGTGGCAGTTGGAAGGACATTTCAAATCACAGCAACTGCATCAAGGAACTTTTAAGACTGTTACTTCTGACTAAGGTTTTACAATGTTCTCACCATCTTACCAAAAACTGCAAATAGAAGCCTACAAAAACAGTTTTGCGAAAATGCTGGGATGTTTCCACTTGCTTTGAACTCCTAAGCAAACTCAGTTTCTTGCCTTTAAGGTTTTTATCAAAAGGAATTGTGAATCCTGTGCTAGATGAAGCCTAGGATTTTGCCACAAAGCAGTACAGAATTTAGAATAGTATTTCCTATGAAAACCTCATGCTGCATGCATTTCATTCTATAAAATTCAAATTATTAAATAGCGAGATGGTCATAATGTGCCATACACTGTGCCAGGGGCTCAGCTAAAACCTGGAACGAGAGAAAACCAGTTGTTGCGAGGATACTCTCGCTTACGATCTAATGGAAAGATCAAACTATCACAGTTTGGGTGGATTAAGTGCTGTAACAAACACCCAACATTTTTAATGGCACAAAGAACTGAAATTTAATTATCATTTACATGCAACTCCAGTGCCAATAGATGTCCCTAATCAGAACAGAGTGATGGATAGCCATGTTATTAACATTCTAGTATGAATAGGCATTATTGGTGGGGGTAGGGGAGGGGAGTTATCCTAAGAGCTGTAGCTAAAGGACCAGGCTTTTGCTATCTTATGGATCTTTTCTTCTTCAGGGATTCTTCCTATAGATAGTGAACATCAAATGAAGGAGCATGTGTGAGATGGTTTTAAGCCAGGCCTGCTAGTGTCAAGATTTGTATCTAGCTATATCACATGGGGAAGAATTCAACCACATGCATATACATATCTACAAAATATATTCCAGCTCAGTAACAGGAAGTAAAGGGAAACAGTTTGGTGAACAACTGGCCAGTTTCTGTGATACAAAGTAATATGATAATATGTGGTAAGGTAATGTGATAATATGTGATAATCCTATCTAATAAAAGAATAATATGCAAATTGACCATCACTCCAACACATAAGATGGCTGCCCCCATGTGGACACAAGATGGCCACCACAAGATGGTCAGCAGGGGAGGGCAGTTGGGAGGGATCAGGCCAGCAGGGGAAGGCAGTTGTGGGCGATCAGGCCAGCAGGGGAGGGCAGTTGGAAAGGACCAGGCCTGCAAGGAGGGCAGTTGGGGGCAATAAAGCCTGCAGGGGAGGGCAGTTAGGGGTGACTAGGCCAGCAGAGGAGGGAAGTTGGGGCGACCAGGCCTGCAGGGAAGGGCAGTTGGGGGCGGAGGCCCAGGCCTACAGGGGAGAGCCAATGGGGGGGACCAGGCCTGTAGGGGAGGGCAGTTAGGGGTGACCAGGCCTGCAGGGGAGGGCAGTTAGGGGTGACCAGGCCTGCAGGGGAGGGCAGTTAGGGGCAATCAGGCTGGCAGGGAAGCAGGTAGGCATCAATCAGGCTGGCAGGGGAGTGGTTAGGGGGTGATCAGGCTGGCAGGCAGAAGTGGTTAGGGGCAATCAGGAAGGCAGGCTGGCAAGCAGTTGGGAGTCAGCAGTCCTGGATTGTGGGAGCCAGCAGTCCTGGGAGCCAGCAGTCCTGGCAAGCAGTTGGGAGCCAGCAGTCCTGGTAGGATCGGGCCTAAACGGGCAGTCGGACATCCCTCGAGGGGTCCCATATTGGAGAGGGTGCATGCTGGGCTGAGGGACACCCCCCCCCATGCATGAATTTCGTGCACTGGGCCTCTAGTATGTGATAAGGAAGTACACAGAGATGTTGCAGCATCTAAGAGCTACATCTAAGTGAAGTATAGAGTGGACAAGGTATAAGGAATGCTTTCTACATGAGATGCTAATTTCTCAGGGAACTGACAGAGAAATGCATTGAACATGGGGGAAAGAGTTGACAAAAAAGTGGCCTAGACAGAAGAAAATAATTCTGAAAACAATCATTAGGGTAGGCTTTAATCCTTATAAAATGATTCTATGGAGGAATTCAGACATAGTGTCTTTTTATATGTTTCAGAGGTGTAGATTTTTAAAACATTAATGAGGTGTTTTGTTTTTTTACATAAATGTAGTACTTATAAGATTTACAATTCTTCTTTGCTATCTAGTCCCAGGAGGAGTAGCACAGACAAGGATTTGCTTTAGCTTGGCTGCCAGTGTTTAAGTGATTTCCTTAACATCCAGTTCCATAAAGACCCAAAAATGGGAAATTTGAAATGTATTGGGTAATTTCAGGAAGCAACAAACTAAGACATTCAGTAGACTTGATGAAATAGATGTAGTAAAAAGGCAGTTTAGCCACTTCATGTTAGATAGGAAAGCCTGAATTCAAAATTTTAATGAACAGTCAAAATGTACAGCTTTGTAGCATGTGAAGAAAAGAAATGTCCATGTTGATTTTTGACATTTTACTCTTTCAATTAAACATTTATCACATAAAATTTATAGCAGTTTCTCATTAACCTTTTTGCTTTTTTTCCCTCTCTGTCTCAATCCCCCCCTAAAAAGAGGAATGACAGAAATACAGTATCTTGAAGACCATGTAGGGTTTGAAATACTTTTTTAAATAATTTTTTATTTCTTTCTAATTAGGCTTTGATCTTCCTGAGGCCAGGGACTGTCTGGAAGCACCTACAGTGGCTAGCACAAGGTAAGTCTACAACACAATCTGAACTCCTTCTTTCTTTGGGTCCTAACACTCAATGTAGTGCCTGATATGTATGGAGTTGGTACTCAACAAATACTGTTGGATGGATGGACAGAATATCCAAACAATATATTCTTTTCACCTGGTATTCCTCATAAAATATGCTAAGAATGAATTCTTCTTAACTATGGATGAATAGTTTTTATTTTATAAATAGAATTACAACATACTCAAACTAGTAGAATAACTAGGAAATGATATGTCAATGAGGGATTTATTTTTCAGTTCTGATTCATGAATGTGTGGGAAATCTAACAATGAGTTAAAGTTTTGAACTAGAGTAGCAGATGTCTGTAAATTTAAACATTGATTGAATTTATCTGCTGCTGCTATGAAACTGTTGTCCCTCAGTGATGGTCTTGCCTACAGACTCTATTTTGGTTCTTCTGGAAGCTATGAAGCTATTTATTGTTAATTGGGGAATAAAGTGAAAAAGCAGATTTGCAAACAGATTAGCAAATTTTTAAATATCTAATCTCTGTTAAACAGTAATAGTTATGTTATGCATTCAGTTCTCACTACTTTGCAACAAATGTTTTGCTATTAACACAGCTTTGTTTACCATACATATCCTTGTTATCAACATTTTATCTTATCATAATAGTACTTTTTGATGCAATTATCTACAAAGTGTATTTTTCTTGCTTATTGCAGCTTAATAGTGTGTTTCTAATCTTAAAATTGTAATTCTTTGACATAAGTAACTCCTATGCTTTCTCTCTAAGTTATTTGATTTATTTCCTCACTATTTTAAACTATTATCTGTTAAAAACCTGTGAAGAACTATAAAATAAATTCAAATTACTTTTAATTGATGGTTCTAAATACACATTTTGTAAATAAAGTTTACAAAAAGTTCCTAGCATACTAAAATACTCTTATCTGCTAAAAATGTTGCATCTTCAGCTTAAAGGGAAAAAAAATACCATCTCCCATATTCCCTGTGAACTTCAATTTTGGGTTGATGCTTCTTATAACTCTAAGGAAAAAAATAACTAAATGTCTGTATATAGAAATGGTACACAGAATCCAGAAACCAAGATGCTTTTGAAGTCAAATTAGATAAGAATTAAACACGAACGATACGGGACTGCAGTAACTTTATTTTAGGCATCCAGGCAGGTTCCCCTTTGGTTTCTCATTGTTGCTTTTTTATATATTGTGATTCAGCTCAGCATCATAAAGCTTTCTTGGATACCCCCAGTCAGAATGATGTCTTCTTCTAAATTCCTGTGTGTCTTTGCTCATAACTCCCTTAAGATTTTAATCATTCTGCTTTATGGTTCAGCAATTTGTATAGAATCACTTCCCATTTTCTGAGCACATTATGTTCCAGAGTTAATTTAAAAAGCAGTTTTTATTTCTTTGGAATCCAAAGTACTTGTTTCCATAGTACTAATAATACAAATAATGTTTCTATTTTCTTTTTAAGTTCTAGTGCTCTCTGAGCTAGTGCCTATAGAAATATTTCATATATACCTCTACTGATGACATTGCTTCTTCAAAATAAATTATATCTGTTGTAGGGGGCAAATTACATAGATTCTAAACCTAGACTTGTCTGAATTCTATGCTACTTACTAGCTGTTTGAGCGTAGTCAAATTATTCAAATATGTTTATCTGAGATTTCTCCTCTTTAAAATGGAGATCATCATACTGCCTACTTCCTATGTCTGTTGTGAAGACTAACTTCATTGACATATGAATGTGCTTTAGAACAGTCCCTGACACATAGTAAGGGATATATAGGTGTTATCTTTATTACTTTCATTGAAACTTAGGGTATCAGGAACTTAAATGCTCACATATAAGCATGTTTAAAAGTAGAAATATTTTATATATTTTAGAAGTTCACCCTCTCGAGACAGGATAGATACTTCAATCACAGAACACAGTGTCTCATGATCAGAAAGAACATAACTAAGAAAGAACATAACGAACTACCCTTCCATAAAATACAGATCAAATGCTTTTTTTTGCCTACTTGTATTTCTAAGATGAGTAAAAATAGAAACAGAATATGTAACCATATTCATCTCATCACAAAAACAAAAGTAAAGCTAGCAGTTATTATTACTTATTGAGCCCTTAGGATATGCCAAGCATAAAGTGAAGGACTCTATATGCAATCCTCATGTCCTCCCATTACAGATGAAGAACCTGATGGTCAAGGAGGAAAGGTCACAGCTAATGAGAGTTAGAACAAGAATCCCAACTTCAACCTTTCTGACTTTTAAATCTCATCTGATTTCCACCCTACCATATACAATGCTCTGAACCAGGTCCAAAAGTATTTTTCAAATTAATATTTACATATTCCAATGTCTTTTTAGGGGTTGTTCTGCCACTTAACAAATCTACCTAGTTCTTTCTAATCCTGTCTTCTACATGTTGTCTATAAAAATATCATAAGACACGTTGTCAAACAATTGGGGAAAGCCTAGTACACTTTATTTTTTTACTAGCACACTTTATTTAGTGCATTCTATTTGATCAGTATTCCCCCAAATGTCTTTTTTTTTTAATGTTTGTATTGATTTCAGAGAGGAATGGAGAGGGAGAGAGAGATAGAAATATCAATGATGACAGAGAATCATTGATTGGCTGCCTCCTGCATGATCAGGGATCGAGCTAACAACCTGGGCATGTGCCCTGACAAGGAATCAAACCTCTTGGTTCATAGGTCAACGCTCAACCACTGAGCCACCATGGCCTGGCTTCCCCAGAGTATCTTGTCCTCCATTGAGATTATCAGCACCCTTAGCAGTGTTGCTTTAAGACACTGCATTAGAAACTCTCTTTTCCCATTCATGAATATTGTATCATCAGTCATGAGTGCAGTCATCTAACTCTAACCTATGACAAAACGTTGAACTTTTTTATCTTGCAAAAGAAAAGATAGCTTTCTTATTTAGTGTATGCTTTATCCCTTCAATATGCTTAACCTTTATTTTTGATATGTGTATTATGTGCAATGCACATGGCACACATCTCATTTACTCTTCACAGTAAATCTCTGAGGTCTATACTTCAATGATCTCCATGTTAGGATGAGAGACCTGAGAGCTTGGAAAACCAAATATCTTGTCCAAATTTACTCAACTAGTAGTAGTATCAGGATTTGAACCCAGGCGAAACTTCAGATATAGCAGTTGCCACTGTTCTGCAACAACCCCTGCTTGCTTTCAGTTCAGAGAACCCAAGCCATCTCACTAGAGGGCAAATGTGTAAGGCTTCCATGCCCCTGACAGTTCCTCCTTAAGTATCTAGATTGTAAACTTTTTGAAAGGAGTGTCTATGTCTTCTTACATCGTTGTGTTTCTTACAATGTCTAAAAGAATGCCTAGACATCATGTATAATTAATAAATGAATGAATGAGAACATTATGGGATATCTAAGATACTGTCAGTGATGAATATACAAATCTATAATTAAAGGCTCAAATTTTCTGCCTTGGGGCTATTGACCAAGCTCAGTTAATTTGGTTAAATAAGCTGTCTCTTTCATCTATTGTCATTGTCACTTTTCATGATTGGATCAAGCTAATGCTAGCCAGAAACTGCTAAAATATCTGAATTTAGAAATGCAAAAACATGTGGGGTGAACATAATATTACTGTGGGTTTCCTAGCCAAGTGCTTGGCTTATTTTGGCAAGTGCAATTTAGTTTCTTGTGTATGATGACATTTGAGTATATGCTGTGCAGTATCATGTTTTAGTATGGACCAATGGCAATGCCTATAAATAGTTCACATTAAGTGTAAACTTCTGGAATTTTAATTAATGCTTGGATTCTCATCAATTAAGAAAGTCAGAAATACTAAGTTTTCTTTACCTAATTTTGAGAAGTGTTTATAAAGTTTTGACTAGCACTATTTTGGATAAATAAACCAGAGTTGCTTACTAAGGCACCCTATGAAGTGAGCCTCATTTCATTTAGTTTTCAGAATTAACAGTGCACATAGAAGGGATATATCCAGATCTCTACTAGAGATTTTTTATTACAGTATTAATGTGACAATTCCAGGTAACAAGTTAATTGAATTAAAGGAAGGTTAATTGTTCATGCAGACTCTGTGGTCAGAAGAAGAAAACTCAGCAGGACATTCTCTGAACATTTCTGCTTGAGAGAGTTACATTTTTTCATTTAGGAGTAGCAACCAAAACTTTCATATTATATACATAACATTTAAAAAACTTATTTAAATGATTTACTAGGAAGATAGTGTAGGAAAGATAATGGGTGTAATCTAATGACTTATAGGGGGGTTGACTTTAAATGCTTTCCAGTTTCAAAAGTCTATGATTGTAATGACTCTTCACCATGAGTAGACTTAGAGGTTGATTCAATATGTCTACATTTGTATGGTCAGAGAACATTAGAATTAAAATATACCTTTGAAACTCCAGGCCATGTATTGTTCATGACAAATTTAGACTCAGAAAGGATAAACGACCTGCTGAGATCAAATAGATATTTGGTAGTATATCTGTGACTGAGGTATTTTTCACTCTGCATTTAAAACATATTGCCCTTCAATGGAAAAAAGAAAAAAAGGAAGGATGTAAGGAAGGATGGGAAGGAGAAAGGGAAGGAGGAAGGAAAGGAGGGAGGACAGAAAAAAAAAGAAAAAGAAAAATTAAGACATAAAATCTAGGGAAGGTCACATAGTTCAATCTCCTCTATTGGAAACGTCCTCATGACAGTCAGGCAGTCTCTGATTAAAATTATACATGAACCTCACTTTTATTATTGGGTAGTTATAATTGCATGAAATGTCTTACATCAATAGAAAATCTAACTGCCTTTATTTCTTCCTTAATCTTCTGTCATCTACGTAAAATATCCATGCCTCCTTCAACCATTCCTTTTATGACATGAGTTTCAGATGTTGCATCTTCTGATGCCTCCTGCTAGCACATCAGTAAAACAGTTCAGGTTGATCCTAGAATTAAACCCAGTGTGACAGATGGTATCTGGAGACTACTGTAAGTATGTGGAAAAGCTACTATTATCTCTTGGTCTAAGCACTGTTGGTTTTTAAATTAATTGTGCTTTGTGTAGTTGTGCTTATGTAAAGCCTAAAGGTGTTTTTCACATGGGGGACTATAAGTATATACTTACATGCTAATTAATTTGTTTACTTTTGTCATTTCTAAGTCGAGATTGACAGGACTAAACATGACTTTTTGCTATCATCATCTTTGTAATTATCAAAAAGTCTATCAGTTTGGAATATTTGAGTTGATAAAAAAATTAAGTCTAATTGGAGTTCATAATGACACAAAAATTAAACAAGTAGTTTAAAGTAAATCATAAAGTAGTTATGTTAGCCCTAGCTGGTTTGGCTCAGTGGATAGAGTGTCAGCCTGCAGACTTAAGGGTCCCAGGTTTGATTACAGATAAGGGCACATGCCTGGGTTGCAGGCTCAATCCCCAATGGGGGGCATGCAGGAGGCAGCCAATCAATGGTTCTCTCTCATCATTGGTGTTTCTCTACCTCTATACCTCTTCCTTTCTCTCTGAAACCAATAAAAATATTTTTAAAGTAGTTATGCTATATACACCATAACACACCTGCTGTTCAAAGGGAGGGGCTTAGAGACTCAACTATAAAAGACCACCCAGAATTTAGTTTAAAATGTTATCTAAAATGTGGTGCTTTTTTTTTTTTGAAATCTTCAGAATTTGGGAACTAAACTGTACTCATAGTATTTGGTTCTGTATTTTTAAATGTGAGTTTTTGCTAGTATCTGACCTATTTCTCAAATATTCAATGGAATGAAGACAGGTACCTAGAATGGACTGGGTTGAACATGGGAGAGTTGCCTGGGTCAAGGGCAATATATGAGATGGGTAGTAACAAAACAAGAGCACATAAGAAAGGTAGTGTTCCTTAAAACAGGCAGTGAAATCCAGCCAGCAGCTCAGTGGTTGAGGGTTGACCTATGAACTAGGAGGTTTAATTCTCAGTCAGGGCACATGCCACGGTTGTGGGCTCAGTTGCAGGCTCGAGGGGCCTGCAGGGGGCAGCCAATTAATAATTCTCATCATTGACGTTTCTATCTCTCTTTCCCTCTCCCTTTCTCTCTGAAATCAATAAAAATATTTTTTAAAAGAAACAGGCAGCTTTGAGTCATAAGTTTATAAGAATTCTTAAGACTATCTGTTGTACTTTTTACAAAATGCCTTATGTGATGTTACATATTTTATTAACAAATATTTTAGGGGTTACTTATGATTGTGGTGTATGGTGTAGACGTAAAGATAATATTTAGACAATAAAAAAATCTCATTTTTAAAATATCTTGAGCACATGAAATGGTTAAAAACAAAACAAAACGACTTCTGAATCTGAATCCAGGTTTTCTTAAGCAGAATTGTCTTTTTAAAATCATTTTTAAAAGATCAAGAATCATCTATAGTTATTAAATGAAATTATGAAATATCTTACGGACTCTTTTTTGGAAACAACTGCCTGCAATTTACCTGAGATCTTAATGTTACTGCAATTTAAAAGCATAGTAATGCCAAGGGAGGACTGTGTGTGTATAATATTTTGTTCTCAATCACAAGGATTGTGTTTCTGAAAACCTTGAGGCAGATAAATGCACACATTAGAAATATATAATTTCTAAAGTTATAGTTGCACCAATAAAAGTTTGTATAAATAATTTTATCTTGATTAAAATTAAGTAAAATAAAGACATAGTTGTGATAATTTGTATATCTTAAATAAGTAATTGTAGGTATACACAGAGTCCTTTTTTCATTCATCTGCTTATTGTATTAGCGAGTCACTACCTTAGATGATGGGGATGCAAAGATGAAAATAATAAACGATACCTCCCCTCCTCTCTGAAATCAATAAAAGTATATATTTTAAAAAAGAATGACACTGACTGAAAGAACCAAGTAGCTGTCTATGTGCCAAACCCTTTGCTAGTCTACCTAGGACAGACAGCCGGTTAAATAAACAATTATAGGAGAGTGTAAATATTTGCAAAATATGGGAAGCACAGGAGTTTGTAATAAGGTTGCTTAATCTAGTCCAAAGGGACTTAGAGCATAGTTTTATCCCCCATATTAACACCTAACTATTTAGTTAAGTCCACTACATGCATTTCTATCTTCAAGTTGCTAGTACACTAGATTTATTGTATCATACATGTGAGTTACCTGAGTTAGTGACAACATTAGTAACTACTCAACAGATCACCCTAAAGCATGCTGCTTGGTTCTATCTCTCACCCCCTCCAAAGTATCCTTAGCACATGTCCAATCACATAACCTATAATATTTTTTTAAGTAACAAATACATGGCATATCTAATTCTAACCTTATTTTTGCTGCAGATCAGTAAGACAGCCATGAAGAATTAATATACCTTTGTATTTTGTAGAAATTTAGTCTATGAACTTTCCTTATAAGATCTATGACAAGAGACTTACATCGTAGATTCTATTAAGGATTTCATAAATATACAAACACATATATATGTGTGTGTTTAATAATCCTGATCTTAATACCACTTATAGAAAAGTAACTTTCTCCTCATTGACACATTCACTTGAAATCTTTCTCTCCTTTCTTGTATCAAATACTTTTATAAAATTCTAATTCCCATATTTGACATTGTGATATATGCTTTTCATAAATTCACAATAGTTTTCCCATTTATAAACTTCCATTTACCACTCTTGTGCAAACATTGATTTCAAAGCTTTCAAATTTAGGACCACTAGAATCATTTCTTTCTCTCTTTCTTTTTCATGATCACTCCCTTTACATGAGGGAGAGCGGTTCTTCTTGCTAATTCCCTGTGAAATCCAGTATTATTTTGTTCATGCTGAATAAAAAAGAACAATAATGATTTTAAGTACATTTTAATGTGAATATAATATTACAATCAGAATTATTCCACCCCACACCAATTTTCCCTTCAGATTTTTTAGAGAAAAGGAATCGATCTGGCAGCATACAAACACCAAGGTATGGATCTATGAAAGTTATTAACCTCTTAATGCCCCATTTAGCTTTTCCCATCCCACAAGAATCAATGATAAACACACCCATCCATTTTATGTTGATCATTAAAGCAGAGAGTTAACATGAAATCTTGTGCCTCTTTCAACTTGCTAATGTTTTGTCTTCCAACTCTGTAAGTTTATATTATTCTAAGAAGATGGTGCCACTGCTCCATGATGCACAGTTGGCAGCTGCTTTTCAAGCTTCCCTGGATAGCTGGCTGCACCTACTATGATGTGAGGGAATCCATGCTCCACTTTAACTTCTACTTGACTTGAAAGTGCCAGCGACACCACTCTTCTCCTGAATGGACTTAATTCCCCAGATCCAAATGCTGGCTTATTGTCATTCTGGGTCACATGTCTCCCCTCCTGCTCTCTTCCTCCAGTCAATTGTTTGAAGATTGTTTGGGAAGTCTGAGGTTGAGAAATGATGACTTCTTGATACTCTCTTCCTTCCAATTTTCCTACGTTGGAGAGAGACCATCAGTAAGTGCATATTCATTACACCTAGTGCATTCCTTTTGGTCAAACCATCTTTCCGAAGCTTTTTGTTTTCTAAGCATCCACTTAACCACAGCAGTGAAACAGTGAAGCTGCTTGTTGCCTTCTATTGAAAATTAGGCTTTGGCCCTAAGCCAAGCTGCCTGAGCTAGCGCTAATATAATTCACAACTGGAAGAAGACAATCAATTAATCAATACTGTAATTTGGAACTGACCATGGTAGTAACACTCACAGCTATTAGACTCAACTGACTGACACCATTTAGGATTAATGAGGTAGCAAGAGCAGGCAAACCAAAAATTCATTTCAAGACTTTCCCCCTAAAATCAAACTACCCACTCTGTTTTGTTATTTATTTCTTACGTAGTGAAATCTAATGTAAGTGAGAATTTGAAGGACAAAGACTGTTACCCACTACTGTGATTTTGAACAAGAATCTTAATGAGTCTTCAAAGTATGGATTTCAGAAAAACATTTCAATTCAGTGTTAAAATCTTCTGAGAAATCTAAAAACATGACCTAAAATGATTTTTCTGCTGTTATTTGGGCATAACTTGATCCAATCTTCTATAATGAAATATTGGTGTATTTGTTATTTAGATAAATAAATAACCCATCTTTTAAACTGAAAAACTTTAAATTTTTTCAAAAAAAGACAACAACCCCCCCCCAAAAAAAAAACCTTTATGGCTCACTCTGTTTTAATCGCACAATAGAATAAATACAACCATAAAGACACACAGGACCTGTAGCGCTTGCAAAATAACAGCCAATGTTAACTCCTCCCAGGCCCGTCTGGCAGAGCCATCAAGTCTTGCAGATCTACTAACAAGACAGGGTTCCCCCAGTGGTCGGCAAACTCCTTAGTTAACAGAGCTGCAAACCAGGGCTCACGAGCCGCATGTGGCTCGCCAGCCGCAGTTTGCTGACCACTGCCCTAAACCAATTGGCTGCCTATTTATAATGATGTGTCATTAAGCTAACCAGGAAGTCTGTGCCTTTTTTGTTGCTTCTTTGAATTGAACATATATAGGTTCTGATGCCTCAGACTACAGATAACTGTTATAATGTGTCTAACCTGAAATCTCAAAAGCCCGCTCAGGGTAAACATGGTCATAGATTTTTGTTTTTGAACTAAAACGCAAAATACAAAAGAATCTTCTATAACTCTGGCTGGTATCACTCAGTGGTTAGAGCGTTGGCTCACACATCCAAGGATCACCTGCTTGATTCCTGGTCAAGGGCACTCCCTGGGTTGCAGGTCCAATCCCCTGTCCTGGTCGGGGCACATGCAGGAGGCAACCAATCAATGTGTCTCACATCGATGTTTCTCTCTGTCTCCCCCGCCCTCCCTCCTTTTACTCTGAAAAGCAATGGGAAAAATATCCTTGGGTGAGGATTAACAACAATAAAAAGAATCTCCTGAAAATCTGGCAGCAAACAGGAAGGAATGTAGCTGTACATTTTAAAGCAAAATATATCTGAGAGATGTGCTTTGACCAGCAACATAAAAAATTCATGGAGACAGTCTCTATAATAAGAACACATCTCCATTTTTTAGTCGACATATAATTGACATATAACATTATATTTGCTTCAAGTATACAACATAATGATTTGATATTTGTATATATTGTGAAATGCTCACCACAATAAGTCACTGATTTTTAGTTGGAAAATTCAGTATAAACTTACTTCACTTTGGTCTCTTAATTTTATTATGACAAACTAAAGAAAAGTACTTGAAATATAGTCTTGGGATTTAAATTTTATTTCTAAATATTTGCCATATTAATAAGCAAAAGGACTTTGAAAATATAAAAATCCTCTTAGTATTACATCAGAGACACTGAATTTAGAACCTTTAATCTGGTCTAGAGTTGGTCAGAAGTCAAAATAAAATTATCTGTAGTGGGACCTGTGTATATATTATCTGTAGTGTTACTTTGGGTCCTAGAAAATAAAATATAATTTTAGAAATATCATAAAACTTTTGAATGAAAGAAGTTAAAGGAAAAAGAGGTAGCCTAAGATTTGCTAAGAAAACAGTGCCTTAGACAAAATGGTAACATTCAATTAGAAGGTTAATGTAATTTTACCTATGCTGGTTTCCACTGAGATGAATATATATGCTTTATGGCATCCAGTGGTTGTTTTAATAGTAGAACATATATTCTAAGTAAATGGCATTTTATAAAAGAGAGCACATGTCCAATATAATACATCATTTTTTATTACAGAGAGACACAGGAAGGCATTAATTTTATTCTACTAGTACTTGCTTAAACGAAGTCAATAAAGAAATAAAAAATAAATTTTCATTTTAAAAGATCATACTTTTAATAAAGAAATTATTTTGGATCTTATTCAACTATACCCTGTAGTAAATACACTCTTATCTTTCAGAAAACAGCATAAAGTTCAAAATGAACAATTATATTTATTGCTTGTTGGCCTTTTTCTGCCAGGAAAAAAAAAATCAAATAGTTCATCTTAAGCTTACAAAATTGAAAAATAAACATATGGAAATCTACACTAATAAAAGAGAAACATGCAAATTGACCTTACCTCCGCTACCCCCACAAGTTATGCCCACCAGCCAATCAAGAGCAAGTATGCAAATTAACCCAACCAAGGTGGCTGCGGCCAGGGAGCAAGCGGAGGCTTGGGTTTCCCTGGTGATGGAGGAAGCCAAGCTTCCTGGCCTGCCCTGGCCTCTGCTCAAGGCTACAAAGTTTCAATTATAGAAGATAATAAATCCCAGATACCAGGGCCTCCGCTTGGGTCGCCAAGGGTGTGGCCGGCCTGCAAACCACCACAGGCCCCTCGCTCAGGCCGCCCCATGCCCCAAGGGAACCCCCACCTGATCCAGGACACCCTTCAGGGCAAACCAGCCGACCCCCACCCATGCACCAGGCCTCTATCCTATCTAATAAAAGAGTAATATGCAAATTGACTGTCACTCCAACACACAAGATGGCTGCCCCTATGTGGTCAAAGATGGCTGCCCCCAGGTGGACACAAGATGGCCAGCGGGGGAGGGCAGTTGGGAGAGACCAGGCCTGCAAGGGAGGGCAGTTGGGGACGATCAAGCCTGCAGGGGAGGGGAGTAAGGGGTGACCAGGCCAGCAGAGGAGGGAAGTTGGGGGCGACTGGGCAGGGAAGGCAGTTAAGGGGGATCCAGACCTGCAGGGGAGAACAGTTGGGGGGGAACAGTCCTGCAGGGGAGGGCAGTTGGGGGGGACCAGGCCTGCAGGGGAGGGCAGTTAGGGGTGACCAGGCCTGCAGGAGAGGGCAGTTAGGGGCAATCAGACTGGCAGGAGAGCAGTTAGACATCAATCAGGCTGGCAGGGGAGTGGTTAGACAGTGGTTCTCAACCTTTTTAATTCCGCGACCCTTTAATACAGTTCCTCATGTTGTGGTGACCCCCAACCATAAAATTATTTTCATTGCTACTTCATAACTGTAATTTTGCTACTGTTAATGAATCGTAATGTAAATATCTGTGTTTTCCAATGGTCTTAGGAGACCCTGTCGTGACCCACAGGTTGAGAACCACTGTTGTAGAGCCTAAGACCATCGGAAAACACAGGGTTAGGGGGTGATCAGGCTGGCAGGCAGAAGCGCTTAGGGGCAATCAGGAAGGCAGGCTGGCAAGCAGTTGGGAGCCAGCAGTCCTGGATTGTGAGAAGGATGTCCGACTGCCCGTTTAGGCCCGATCCTGCTGGGATCGGGCCTAAACGGGCAGTCGGACATCCCTCGAGGGGTCCCAGATTGGAGAGGGTGCAGGCTGGGCTGAGGGACACCCCCCACCATGCACAAATTTCATGCACCAGGCCTCTAATATCTAATAAAAATAAAACAATAAAATATTCAAGGCAGTACAAACTGTCCAGTGTTCATTTTAAAGTTTCTTGTTTACTTTTACATGTATTTATTTTCAACTTTATTTTAACTAAAAACACTGAGCCAACTTGCAAAATATATTTTATTTTTATGCCATGTTATTTCAAAGGAACTTAAGGAAGCTTTTGAAAAGTCATGAAATACAGTAAAATAAAATAAATTTAAAGTTGCTAAAAATATACAGAAAGTATAATAAAGACAAGAAACTAACGTAAAATATAAAAGATAAAAAATAACAAATAAAGTTAAAAAGTCACTTTTGCACATTTTAAAAAATATATATTTTATTGATTTTTTACAGAGAGGAAGGGAGAGGGATAGAGAGAAACATCGATCAGCTGCCTCCTGCACACCTCCCACTGGGGATGTGCCCACAACCAGGGTACATGCCCTTGACCGGAATCGAACCTGGGACCTTTCATTCCGCAGGCCGACGCTCTATCCGCTGAGCCAAACTGGTTAGGGCCACTTTTGCACATTTGATAATCAGTTGGGGCAACACAGTATGCAGCATTATTTTGCAGAGTCTTATATAATGGCAAATGCCAATCTAAGCTTTCTAGGGCAAGGGTCAGTAGCCTTTTCTACAAAGGGTTACATTGCACCTGTATTAGACCTTGTGAGTCATAAAGACTCTGCGGCCACTCTATCATTTTATATGAAAATAGCCATATGTAAAACGTAAATGACTGGACATGGCTGTGTAACAATGAAACTATTTATAAAAATAGGCAGTGGACTAGATTTACCCAGGCTGGAGTTTGCGCAATCCTCTTTTGGGAACTAAAGCAAAGATAGAAAGAGTCAGTTACCTAATTTTAAGATTAAAGTCTACTCCAAAGAAGCATAGTGTTTTGTGTTTGTTGTTTGTTTGTTTGGATGGATGCTGAAGCTCAATAAGGGAAGCTTGGCAGTGGGCAATGTCAGTTACATCTCTACAATAACAAAAATAGCTTGTTTCCTGCAGCAGCTGGTCACAGCCTCATGCACATCTAAAAAATGAGTGTGAAATTCAGCATAAAGTTAATTTTTGGTCTTTTGTAGACAAAAACAAATGACCATACTGTTTGTTTTTTAATTGGATATTATAATAAAGGCATTTTATACTTTGGGATCTTTTTTCTTCTTAAGTGTGTTTTGCTTTTTTTGTTCGTCTTTATTATTAAATAGAAAAATCACTCCTTCATCCAGAGCATGTGAAACGACACACTATCTTGCATTGCATTTTAAAAACTGAGAATTACATTAGTGTTACAACATACATGTGCTTTACTCTAAGAACGGTGAAGGGACTAGGAAAGAAATTACAATCTGATATGGAAGACAGGCATTTAAACAAAGAAAGTGTGATGAATGTTGTCATATGAAAAGACATAAGTTGTGGCTTTGTACTCTGGTGGTGAGTTTCAGGTCCACTATGTATCAACAATGTGATCTTTAGCATATTCCTTAATGTCTCTGAGCCTTGGTTTCTTCATCTCTAGAATGAAGACAACATCAATGCCTTTCTCACTGAGTTGAAAGGGTTGATGAGATAAGACTTAGTACAGTGGCACATACTTAATACTCATTATTTAACTCAGGTAGGACGTATATTCAAAAGTGAGGTTCTAGGCTGTGATGGAAGTTTCAACAATAGCTGTTTATGATCCAGCTGCATGAGTTTAACCTCTCACATCCATAGGTAGATTTTATTTTTTGGTTTTGGTTTTAGTCCTCTAAGGAGGACTTTTGTTGAGGTTTAATCTGGAAAGAGGTGTCTTGTGAATGCTTCCCCCCCCCCCAGCACGCGCGCACACGTGCACGCACACACACACACACACACACACATACACACACACACACCAAAGGGTCTTTAAAAAGACCACTCAACTTAGAGAGCATAGTGGACGAGTATCTGAGCTAAGCCTAAGAAGTTCGTGAGCAGGAAGCTGTGTAAAGTGGTCTCTTGCAGCAGAGGAGAGGGCTGGTGTGAAGACGTTAACGGCACCCCCACTTTATAAGGACAATGGATTCTTGAGCATTTCCCCTGGGACCACTTTTGAAACACACAGGAGAGGAGGCTGCAGTGGGGTTCACTTAGCCTTCCCAAGCAGTTCAGCTGGAGGGTGAAGGGACTTCCACAGCAGGTAGAGGCTGAGGATGACTTTTAAGAACTGAGGGGTATAGGAGAGAGCTCCTCAGGGACACGGCGGGAGAGGTATCCTCCAATGTCCCATGAATGAACACGAGAGTCAGCTGTCAACCAGAGGGTACTGAGATTACATCACTTGCGCAGCTTCAGCCAAGTAGTGCCTTCTGTCCCACTTAACCTTCCTCCCTCCATTCTATCCCGACAGTGAAGGGGGCAGAAACCACCATAGGGACGATATAGTGGAGAGGAGGAAAAGTGATTCAGCCTAAAAGGAAACGCAGATTTTTGACATATTCATAAGATGGGGCATTTGAATTATGGAATTAAAGCTATGTTTTGTGATTTAATAGGTTGTTTCAACACCTATAAGTGGACAGAGAAGCAATAGGGCCTGAGTTTTTATTCAAGGACAGGATAAAAACTAGTTGCTATGAAAAAATGAAAGGGGCCATAGAGCAGAACAAGGAAAATACTATTTCCGATTTCATTTGGTTGATTTATGATGGTAGTTCATAATTTATACTTGTTAATGGTACATACATTTGTTATATCTACATGTATATATCAATAAATTGAAATTACAACTAGAACTCTTTATAACAAGTACTGAACACCTCTCCTGGGTCAGGCACTGTACTAGGCATAGGCATAATGAGGGGAATAAAGGATATTTCATAAACCTAATAAGAAAAGTAGACATTTAAACATATATTTGGGAGGCAGACTATCACACCCATTAGGATGTCTTCTTCCTAATCTCCAGAACCTGGTACATGTTAGCTTTCATGGCAAAAGGGACTTCGGCCCTACCTGGTTTTGCTCAGTGGATCGTGTGTTGGCCTTCGAACTGAAGGGTCCCAGGTTTGATTTCGGTCAAGGGCACATGCCTGGGTTACTGGCTCAATCCCCAGTAGGGGGCATGTAGAAGGCAGCAGATGGATGATTCTCTCTCATCATTGATGTTTCTATCTCTCTTTCCCTTTTCCTTCCTCTCTGAAATCAATTTAAAAAATATTAAAAGAGGGGGGGACTTTGCAGATGTGATTAAATTAAGGATATTAAGGTGGAGAGATTATCCTGGATTGTCCAGGTGGCTCATTGTAATCATAAGGGTCCTTATGAGGGAAAGAGGGAGGCAGGAGGGACAGAGTCAGAGAAGGAGATGTGATGACAGAGGTCAGAGAGGGAGATTTGAAGAGCCTACACTGATGTCCCTGAAGGTGGGAGAAGGGGTCATGAGCCAAGGACTGTAGTCAATCTTGTGAAGGTAAAACCTGTGAGCAAATGAAATCTTTCCCAGCGCCTCCAGAAGCAACACAGAATTGCTGGCCCATTTTAGTCTTCTGACCTCCAGAACTATAATATCATAAATCTGTGGCTGTTTTAAGCCACAAAGTTTTTGGTAATTACAACAATAAGAGGAAACTAATACAACAGGCAACAATAGTAAAGTATTAAATTATGATAAGGAAAATGCATAAATGTTAAAATCATATTTCAGTGGTATTTATTAAGCTAATCCAAGAATCCAAGAAGGGCTGCTTGAGGAAGAAATGTATAACATAAGACTAGAAGGGTGAACAAAATCAACCAGAAAAGAGGAGAGCTAAAGAATGTTCCAGAGAAGGGAAATGAGACATGAAGGCTTAGAGATGGGCAAGGGCAAGTTAATATTTCAAAGAATTGTTGGAAGTTCAATATGTCTGGACAATAGAATTCAAGATGGAGGATGCATGCTAAGGCTGAGGTCAGACCATGAAGGACCTAATCAGTTATGACCTGTCTCAATGTTTGAACTTTATCATAAGAGCAATGTGCACGTTCTAAAGGATTTTAAGCAGGTGATGGTCATAATCATATTCTCGTGTGTGCACTGTGGAGAGTGTATTAGGGGAGAGAGATTGAAAAAGGAAAGGCCATTTAAGAAAATGTGGCAACCAAAGGAGGTGGCTTTTGCTTGGACCTGGGTAGTAGCTGTAGGAATAAAGAATAGTATCCAGAAAGCAATTTGACAATAGAATCTGAATGATTTGGTGATTTACTAGATGTGAAAGGTGTCCTGAATGGGAAGGTGATAGCATTTCAGGGGTAGAAAATACAAGAAGAATTCTCTGATATCTGCTCCTACTGAAGTGGATCAGTGATGAAAATAGCCAAATGTGCGCATCAGAAGACCTTCCAGTCCACCTGAAGCATGATCGCGCTAGTTCTGAGAAGCAAAAGTGTAAAGTAATTTAAAACAATAAAAGAAAGAGAGAGAGAGAGAGAGAGAGAGAGAGAGAGAGAGAGAGAGAACTTATGTTTGTAAAGGTGACAGTGGATAACTGAGGACTTGCTGATGGATAAATGAGATTGAGGGTGGGGAGGTGGGGACATGTGTTTTGAAAGGCTGATCATTTCTGAGCAATGATGGAAAGGTTTGAGTACTGACCTTTGTAATTATGAAGGTTTCTACACTTGATCTGAGCTCGGACTTAAAAAAAGGAGAAGAAGAAAGAAAACACAAGAGGAGAATTAAGTGTGAAAGAGCGTTAAGAACATCAGTGCACTTCTCAATATATTAGGCTTAAGGTGTCCATGAAATATGCATGTGGAAATGTTCAGTAGCAGTTGGATAAATAGCACTGGAGCCTAGAAAAGAAGTCAGTGATGGAAAAGTCGATTTGTGAATCATCTATTTACTAATGGTTTTTGAAGCTTTGGGAGTAGATGAATTTACCCAGTTCCTGTATTAGCTCAATAAATCCTTAACAGTGAGGTGGCTAAAAAAACTAGAACTGAGCTATGAAGGTCATCGATAGGTAAAGTGGAAGTATAGCAAAAGGAACATTCAGAGGAAAATAAGGAGAAGCCAGAAGGAAAGAAGGCAAACCAGGAGAGAGCTGTGCCAAGTGAGGCAAGAAAGTAGAGGTTCATGAAGAAAAGATTTCAACAGCATCAAATGCTTCCACGAAAGACCTATGAAAAGCATTCACATTTGCAGTATGTGGGAACTGACAGCATGTGTGAGCAAGGTCAGGGGTATATTGCAAGAAAAAAATAACATTGGATGAGTTCAGGAAATTGAGACAAAAAATATAGATAACACCTTCAAGAATTTTGAGTGTGAAGGGGAGACAAGAGAGAATAGGATTTGCAGAGGTAATTTAGATCGAAGGAAGGTTCTTTAGTTTTTTTCTCTCTCTTTTTCACTGCTGGAAAGCCATCCATAACGGAATTCTGGTGTGACACATCCATAAGTGAAGGGGAGTTCAAGATGCAAGCAGTTGGAGGGCGGCGAGGGCCGGGGGGGAGGTGGGAAGGTCTTGCCTGTGTCTAAGGAATCCGGAGGAGAAAGGTCCCAGAATTCAGATATATGGTAGATCAGTTATGGAGATGGAAATTCAAGTCTTCCTCAACCCAATAGGAAGAAGAGAAAGATGGAGGCAGCTTGTAGCCTGGACAGTAAAAAGTCCAAGAGTTTTCTCCAGTGATTTTAAGTAATCTCCTGGACTTGGGGAAAAGATGGATGAGCTGAAAATTTGAGGAGACTTGGGAAGGTTTGACAGTATCTGTGAGAAATGGGAATTAAGGGGTATAATGGAAAGCTAATGGGATTCACAGACACTAAGGAGAGCCTGGGTAAGATGAGCAATCATGAGTGCATTTGGGCACCAATCTTCCCTTCTAGGTGACATTCTTTAGCAGTGTTCGGCAGAATTTGGCAGCCTTGGTGCATGCATAGGAGGAAAATGTCACTGTAGACAATTTTCTGCACAAAATGATCAAGAACAATAGGGCACTGGATGCTCAGATATTGGCAAGAAAATAGTTGAAGGTCTTCTAAAGCCCTGGCCTTCATATTTCTCCTTTGACAAGTGCTGGTCTCTTCTTATGTGATCCTGCTGTTCTTTTAGGATTCAAGATGCAGGATCTCAAAATGAAGTGCCTTTTAAGACTCTACTATAAATTTATAAGCAGAGTGCTATTTCATAAAGGTATAGAAAAATGGAAAAAATTAGCTAATTATGATATACTAGAGGCCCGGTGCACGAAATTCGTGCACGGGGGTGTGTGTGTGGGGGGGTGTCCCTCACCCCTGTCTTGGCCTGCAAAGACGCCAGCATCCCTCACCCCGGCCTCTAGCCAGAGGTTCCTCCCCTCCTTCTGCACAGCCTCTGGGAAGATGCTTGTCCTGGGGCCTCCTCAGGGCCCTGGCCCACGACGCCCTGCAGTTCGGGTACTCGGGGGCTTGGGCTTTCAGGTCTGGCTTCCTCATCTGGCATGGTGAGCATCAGCTGCCATGGGAGCCTTGCCTTAGGAGTCACCTCCTTGGACCATACTACTTGCGAGTGTGTGTGGGGGGTGGCCTCGGTGGCAGTGATTTGATGTCTGTAGCATGCCCGCTGACACCCACCACCGCGGCGCCACACTGGTCCCGTCTGGACTGCTGGCAGGGGGCTTCTAGTCTGCGACTGGGGTTGATGGGCTGTGACTGGGGGCTGCAGGTGGAGGACCCCGGCACCCATATGGCTCTGTCAGCATCAGGAACTGGAAAGACCCATTTTTCTGGTTCCTCCCCTGCCAAGCGGATGCTGAGCTCTGGGCCCCAAAGGCCCGTTCACTCCCGCCACACGGCCGGGGCGGGGGCGTGTGCGCGTGGCGCGGGGGGGCCGTTCACTTTCGCCGCACAGCCGGCCAGGGTGGGGGCGCGTGCGTGGAGCGCCGGGCGGCCCTTTAAGTCCCGCCACACGGCCGGCTGGGGCGGGGGCGCGTGCGCTCGGCCCCGGAGGCCCATTTACTCCCGCCACACGGCCCGCTGGGCCGCAGCACAGCCATGGCCCAGATGCTGAGCTCGCGCCACTGCTGGCGATGCGAGCTCAGCGTCCTGCCGGCCCCATTTGGTCCCTGCTCAGCAGCGAGGCGGCCGATCGCGAGTCCCCACCCCCCGCTCCTCTCACCGGCCCAATCAGCTACCCCAGCCACCCCAAGTCCCGCCCCCCTGTGCCTCCCGGTCCAATCACGGGCATAGCGGAGGTACGGTCAATTTGCATATTACTCTATTATTAGGTAGTATGTGTGTAGCTTATGCGGTAGTATTGCTATTACCGTTATATAATGCATCACATAGCTTGCCATTTAGAAATGAAGTGCAGTGTGATACACAAGTGTATATGTATTTATCTAAAACATATTTTAAATGTTTCTATAATTTTGTCACAGATGTCAATGTACAGCTGTGTCTTTATCACCAATAGACGTGAGAAGAATGACGTGAAATACTGTTATTCTCATTCAGAAGCCTGTATAAATCTTTAAGTGGGTGCTCCCCGGGGATTTGATTTCATTATTTAATTTCCATTTCTTGAATTTTGTTCCATCTCTACCTGCCCATTTTCATTAAAATTAAATTTTAAAATGAAATATCTACGGCTAAGCTGCCTGGCTTGGAGCCCAAATGCGAACCCCACATTCTCTTCTCTTCATCTCCTGATCACTTTAGCAAATTAAATATAAATAGAAGGAAAAGCACCCTACAAATGAAAAGGAAGAGTGAGCGCTCCAATTATAGCTTATGACCACTAATTCTTTATGCTCTCACAGAGAGGGGTTAATGGATGAATATCATTGCTACTTATCCTCATCCAAAAATTAGAAAAAACGCAGACAGGCTCTGGTGAGCCACTACGTGGCGGAATAAGTGTGGATTTGTTCCTGAGAAGCAGCTGCCTAGGAGGGAATGTGTATTTCCCAACTCTTTTCCTGCCGGGTGACACCACTGGAACATGAACAGAAGTGATGAGTGACACTTCCTAGGCGAAATGATTAAGAATCAGGGATGCTTTTCCTGTGGTTTCCTTCCTGATCTATGAGCTGGAGAAGACTAAGATTCTTGACAAGATAATTCCACAAGATGGAAGGAGTCTGGGTCCAAGTAAAAGATGACCCCGTCTGGAATGCCTGCTGTGGATTTTCATGTAAAAAAAAAAAACATACCACTGGGAATCATTAAAATGGATGCCCCCAAGTCTCCTGAGCCATACATTTTCTGATAATCTCTTGGTTATTTTTACAATTAGACTAATCAAATATATGTTGGTTATAACCATTTCTAATGCTAAATTTATTTCTAAGTTCTGGATGCTTTTTAAAAATATATATTTTTTATTGATTTCAGAGAGGAAGGGAGAAGGATGGATAGAAACATCAATGATGAAAGAGAATCATTGATTGGCTGCCTCCCGCACGCCCCCTACTGGGGATTGAGCCTGCAACCCAGGCATGTGCCCTGATTAGGAGTCAACCTAATCCATGACCTAAACCACGACCTCCTGGTCCATAGGTAGATGCTCAACCATTGAGCCACGCCAGCCAGGCAGTTCTTGATACTTCTTAATTAATACTTATATGAAAATGTTTTCTTAATGGCAGACATAAATCTACTCACTTTAAAGCCATTTTGGGGCCTTTAACATAATAAAAACATTAAGATAAATATAAATATCTCAGAAGATAGAGAATGGAAATCTTGGCAAGAAAAGTAAGAAAATTACTTTTCCTGCATTCTAAAATAGACTTGAAGGTATTTTTATTTGGAAATAAGTCTAAAGGCTTGAGAATATAACTATAATAGTTTGTCAAAACTAATTTAAGACACATACATATCTGACAGGAAGATTGCTTTCCTCGGAGCCCTTTCAAAATGAAGTATTTGATTCTTATAATGCCTCAGGTAAAAGGGATACCTATTTTACAAGCAAATGCACAAGAACTGTGAATAAATGTTGTCCAGTTCAGAAACAGAAGTCTGAGGCTGGAATCACATCCCTCATCAGTGTGTAGGAAAGTTGTTTTAGGGTTTCTTTTAGTAAAAATGGCCAAGTTACCATGTCTACGGTGGGAGCTAATCCCGAAGCCACTATTCAAGGAAGCTGAAGCAGGAGACAAGGTGTAGGCACGGGCCAGGGAACTGAGCTTCTGCTCGTGCAAGAAGGAAATGTCCACGTTTTAGAGCGTCTGGATGAAGCAGGTCATCATACTTGTTCAAATAAATTAGTGGTTTTCAAACTATGCCCAAGCAGTATCCCCAGGACTGCAGTGTAACTTCTTACCTACACAGCAGGCTCTGGAGGCAGGTCCAGGATTGTCCATGGATTCAGAGCCACCACTAGACTGCTCAGCACCTTTATATGAAACAAACAAAAAATAGGCTTCTTCTTAGGATACATGCAGCGCTAAGAGGACTGTCTCTGCTTGGAGTGTTGGGCTAGGAAAGCACGATCATGCTGAGAGGTTCTACGTTGAGAAGCAACCCTGACCATGACGCCGGGTAGGTTTCTCAGTCAAATCAATCAGTCTCAAGATTCGGGCTACGAATGTGTGCCAGGTTGGCAGCCCACAGAATTATTTCTGAGAACATTCGCTTGCAGTGGCCCTTCTTTTGCCTTCACTGGCCTCTCCCTCGACAAGTGTAAGTGCTTCCTCAACGGTTGTATTCCAGGGCTGCTGCTCCTAATTGACGGCATGTCTGCATGATGTGCTTCGTTATATTGAGATCCAATTCTGGTACAAAGAAGACAATCTGTGATGGGAACAGACAATTTCAATTTTAAAAAACAGCACTCTCTCGTAACTAGATATTAACATTTAAAAAATGAAAAGGTCTGCTGTGGCCAGGTGGCTCAATTGGTTGCAGCATTGTCCTGTACACCAAAAGGTTGCGGGTTTGATTCCCTATCAGGGCACATACTGAGGTTGTGGGTTCAATCCCAGGTCGGTACATGTAGGAGAGGCAACCCATCGATGTTTCTCTCTCACATCAATTTCTCTCTCTCTCTCCTTCCCTCTCTCTCTCTAAAAATTAATAAGAAACATATCTTTGGGTGAGGATCAAAAACTAATAAAAGTAAATAAAAAGTCAATACATTATCCAGTCCTAAAATCAAAAGAGAGAAAGGCCCCTTGGTATGCCTTCGAGTAGGCATGTACTGTATACTAAGGAAATACTCCGCTCAGACTGTATAATAACTGACATTGTTTCTGTGTTTCTTAATCCCATTATTTGATTGTGAATATCACCTGTTGCATTTCTGTATTCATCAGACTCTACTCAACAGAGGAGATTTTAAATAAGAAATCTATGTAATCTATTGCAGACAAACACACATAAACACAAAAGACAGAAAATGAGATAAGTTTGTTTTTTCAACAGTAAAAATATTATAATGCATTAAATATAGTGAGTTTGGTTATTTTACCTAATAAAAATATTTTCTGCTGGCAAGAAGTGTTTATATAGAAAATGATGTAAAAATAAAAATGGTCATATAAACAACAGTAGTTTCATTATACTGAATGCCTACACCAGAATACGTTCTTTTTTCTTTATTTTTCTGATTTATTTGGTGCTCTTTTAAGAGAAAGCTGATGCAAAGAGCTGGGATGATCTTTAATAACATGTTAATATAAGTTTATACTATAATAATACTGTGTAACTGGTATGGACTGAATGATATATTTCCCCCAAAGTCAAATATTGAAGCCCCAACTCCCAATAGGCCTGTATTTGGAGATAGGCCCTCTATAGAGGTAACTAAAGTTAAATGAGGGAGTAAGGTAGAGCATTGATCTAATAGGATTATTGTCCTTATACCAAGAGACACCTGAGAGCTCTCACACACACGCACTATTTAAGAATACAGCAAGAAGATAACTATCTGTAAGCCAGGACTATAGGTTGTATACAATGCCAAGAATGTAAGCTTATTCCATTCTGGCTAAATATAACTTCATCTTTATAAAAAATTGTAAATTCTGTCTGTTTTTGTTCATACCATCTATTCATTCAGGAGAATTTATATTTGTTTGTTTACTATGGTAATAGAAGCTCATACTATTGAAGAAATAATAATCAAACTGACTTCAAAAATGGCTGAATCATCAGTTGGGTTTCCTTCTTCATATTCCCAAAAACATAGGAAGAGGGTCAGAGTTCGTCTAACGAGAATGCCGTTTATAGAGTAAGATAAGACTTGCAAAAGAAGCAGGGTCAATATTCAAACACCAAATGCTGGTGCAAAAATTCCACCATATGCTGTAAGTGGAATGACCCAAAGTTTATAATTAGTGAATGGCACATAGTGGGGAGAACGTAAATATATATGTCATCATCAAGCCCCAGAAAGATGTATTTGGTTCTTAATTCACAAGTAAATGTGTGCCCCTCTCATCAGTTCTGGTTCATGAAGATCCTAATCAAGCAATTTATCTGGTTCATTTCTCATATGCCCTCATCAACTGAAGTGCAAAGTCTACTCAACAGCCAGAAAAGATGAGATCAGCCTTGAAAATAAGTATTGGCCCATTTGCCCAATGCCCAAAAGAAGCCAGGATGAACTCTGGCCAGTTTGGCTCAGTGGATAGAGTATCAGTCCAAGGACTGAAGGGTCCTGAGTTTGATTCTGGTCAAGGGCACATGTGTCAGTTGCAAGCTCAATCCTCAGCCCTGGTACGGGCATGCGTGTGAGGCAATCAATCCATTGTGTCTCTCTCACATCGATGTTTCTCTCTGTGTTTCTCTCCCTTCCATTCTCTCTAAAAATCAATTGAAAAGTATCCTTGAGTGAGAATTAACAAAACAAAACAAAAACAGGATGAAGCAAGTAAGATCAGCTTCTCGGACTAGTCTCCATAGTGCCACAGCAATATTTGAAAGATGAAGATTATAGTTATGCCATTCATTTGGCACTATTTGTATCCCTACCGCCGCCACCCAGTGATAAAGTGGTTTGATAACTCTTTTCTTTCTTGCTGTATTATATGTTTGCATATTTGTCTTTAGCATTAATCTCATACAGTCACTCCCATTAAGATCCTAGGATCTGTCTGAACCAGTATATGAATATCATAATTCTCCCCTTAAGACTTAAAAGCAAAAGCAAATCAAGGAGTGAAAGGGCTTGATATTTACTTTTAGAGATGAAATGAGAGAATATTTTACCTAGATACTAGTACATAGGTCATAATATTGTGTTATGAATATTAAAATGAAAAAAAATCACTTCAAAAGAGAAATTTGAAGTCAGAGGTGATGTCTTTTTTTAAAATATATTTTTATTCATTTCAGAGAGGATGGGAGAGGGGGAGAGAGAGATATAGATGCATCAATGATGAGAGAGAATCATTGATTGGCTGTCTCCTGCACACCCCCTACTGGGGATCAAGCCTGTCACCTGGGCATGTGCCCTTGACCGGAATTGAACCTGGGACCCTTCAGTCCGAAGGCTAATACTCTATCCACTGAGCCAAACCGGCTAGGGTCAGAGGTGATGTCTTTACGTATGTGTCCAAATCAGATACCCATGGACTATGCAATGGCCCTGATTTCCAAAAGGCTTGGTGAAAGGATTTGACATGGAGAGAGTACTAACTGGTGCATGAAAATAAGGGAGAATGAATCAGTGAGCAGCTGTTCATTCATATCCAATGCTATCACACAGAAGGACTCAAGGCAGGAAAAAAAAAAATCAAGGCAGAAAAAAAATTGCACAGTCCATTTCCTTTCAAAGAGGTCTTCTGGTTGGCTGGGTTACCTTCCATTTATCCATTTATTTATAAGCAGTAAGATTCAGATCAAATGCAGTTCTTAAGTGATTGAAGAAAAAGTTACTGTCACAGGTGGATCAGAAAACAGTGAGCACATGTTAGTAAATGAAAGCCCCCCCTGGTTCTTAGTGACACCATGGGCACCGTCACCCACCAGCCCTAGTGTGATCTGAAGTGCCTCTTCATGTGCCCCTTCATATCACCTTGTGATGAAAACTGTCATAATGTGCCTCCTTAGGCACTGAGCAATCTGTGATTTATCAAAGTGCCATCTTGCTGATGAACTGAAAAACAAACCATCTCATCAACAACCAACGCATTTTACATTAAAATATATTCTCCAGTAGCCTCCAAAAGTAATCTTTTAAGATGGTTTCTTCAAATAAAAATAGTGAATATTTTTAGAGATTTTGCTAGTTGATATTTGACTCTCAAGTTTCTGAAGGCCATCTCAGGTAAACAAAATACAATTTTTGACCTTTTCATGTCAAGTTCTTCATTCAGAATGAAGTTCAAGTCCAAATGATTGGTGAGACATTTTGTACCTGTCCCCAGATGGCTGCCTGCAGTTATTGGCAGTACATAGGAGACCACTCCCACCCAGGTTTCATTACCCCTGCCAGGCTAGGTCCTGGGATTTGGAAACCCTGGAGGCTTGTGGGTGTGAATTATCATCTTCTTTTTAGATGCTAATTCTTGGTGAAGAAGGGAAAGCATAAATAGTATAGGAAATTCTCAAACAAAAGCCCCAGGCTCTCCAAAACCATGACTCTGAAGGACTGGAGTTCTCTGAGATCCCAGATAAGTGCAGAAGAGAGAGTGAAAGCATTTGAAGAGAATGATGGGAATGGAGTCATTTCTATGCCTAAAAGAGGTTAATTGATTTAAACTGTGGTTACAGATGATCTTGTTTGCAAAGTGTTATCAGCAGGTACTTTCAGGTGGGTAAAAACTTCAGTTGAGCAAAAGTAGAAGTGGTTGAGCATCGACCCATAAACCAGGAGGTCATGGTTTGATTCCTGGTCAGGGCACATGCCCAGGTTGTGGGCTTGATCCCTAGTAGGGCTGATCAATGATTTTCTCTCATCATTGATGTTCCTACCTCTCTCCCTTCCTCACTAAAGTCAATAAAAATTAAAAATAAAAAACTTCTGCTTTTCAGTTTTTTCCACTAACGTAATCCTATGGCAGAAGGACATGAACAAGTCCATCAGGGAGAATTTAGTTGGACTTCCTTGTTTTATTATAAACATACATTGAAAATGTCCATTCTATGACATAGCATATCTACTAGTCTTTGTTATAATATAAAAATATATTTTTAATTAGATGGTTACGTTCCTTGAAATATGAGCTTATCGTATTTACCATAATGTCCCCCATACCTACCCTAGCATAATGTATATACCCTTAGGAACTAGGAAGAAGGAGATGGATCACACTGCAGTTTCTCACGCAAATTCCCTGGAACACTAATTGTAACCACTGACAATAAGAAGCAGATGACCTATCTGTGGCCACAATAACTTCTTCTGGTTAGACATAATAGAAGCCCACCTTGATGTTCTCCAAAACCAAGGAGCTGTCTGTCTCCGTCATTTCAATAGTGCCGGGAATTAGGGATCAAGTGTCAATTGTCCCGGTGATGGGCAGCAGCACTTGTCCCAGAGCAAGGTGTTAGCACTTGTGTTTGTAAAATAGGTCTTTATAGATAGCACCCCTTACTTGTATGTGGAGGTTTTTTTACTCTTTATACTAAGCCTTACGTCCTTGGACTGTTAAATAGAAATAGTCTACCACGCATGCGCACTGAAGTCAGGTGTTAGAGCTGCCTCAGCAGCACGCCCTTAGGACAGAACAGCACAGCAGGGCAGGGGCACATCCAGATGTCTCACCACAAGGTAGAACCAGATTTGGAATTGACAGGTCAAGGCGTAAGGACAAGAGTGCTTTATTAACTACGTTCCATTTGCATATTTTAGCAAAGAATCTAAAAGAAAAAACTCCTATCAAAGTGAAAGTCTTTATCACCCACTTGGATTAGAATAGAGCCTGGATTTTATTTTTTAAGCTGGGTAACTTCAATGTTCGATGAAATTATTGCAAGGTGTAGTTATGAGCTTTCTCTTTGGAGTAACCATGCACAGGTTGTCAAAACAGCTTTTTTTTTTTTCCTTAGGTATATATTTTTATTGATTTCGGTGAGGAAGGGAGAGAGAGAGACAGATAGAAACATCAATGATGAGAGAGTATCATCGATTGTCTGCCTGCCGCATAGCCCCCACAGGGGATCCGCAACCCGGGCATGCTCCCCGACCAGGCATGGAACTGCGATCTCCTGGTTCCTAGGTCAACACTCAACCACTGAGCCACGCCACCTGGGCTGTCAAAACAGTTTTTATGGAAGAGGACTACTAAATGGTTCCAAAGCTGATCCAGAGAGAGATTTTAGTGAGCAATAGGACCTGATTTATGCGGGAGCTCTGACTTGTTGGCACACTGAATAATCTTTTACAGCATTCTCTCCTCCCTTATTACCACCACGGCCTTGCCAATAGGTGATTAACAATTACCAGTGACAGTTACACTAGCTCACACTTCTGAGTGTTCACTATGTGCCCGACCGTGGGTAGGGGCTTTGTATGGCTCTCATCTCATTCTCACAGCAACTCTCTGAGGTAGATAATGTCATCATTCTCTTCTTTTGCTAGAAAACAGAGATGGGGGGATTGATTTTGTACCACGCCAAAGGTTACCCACGTGGTAACAGGCAATGCTGGGACTCCAACCTAAACAGTCGGACTGCAAAGGCTGAGCTTTTAACTACTCCAGCGGAGCCATCCTTCTATAATTGACAACGAAGCCTCTTACATACATTTACAGTGCTCTTCGGAAAACTAAACCTGTTGTCTGATTTGCTTATTGGCTGCTCCATGGGCAGTGCCAGCCAGCCTACTAAGACCATACCGCTCAATTACAATCTCCATTTTTATCAGCAACATTTCATTCTGGCTTTAGTAACCATATCATTTTCTCCTTTTCATCACTTCGGGTTTTATTGTACTAGTAAATAGAACTGAAATTAAATATTTATTAATATCCTGAAATAAATATCACGAATGAGGATGGAATGGTACATTGAGCCATTCATTTAATTAGAGTGGAATGTTAAGAGCCATTCAAGCGTTTTCTTGAGCATGCTGTTCAAAACAACAACCTCGCTTAGACTGGGTTGTTTTATTATATTTTATTTTTAAATGATTCGTCTCCATGCCTCCTTTCATCCTCATCTGTCCCCACAGTTTTATTCAGATTGGGACTAAGCAGCCTCTTCTTCAATAGTCGATGCAAAAATGTCAGCCATATGGGGGTGAGCACTTGGTGTTCGTGACACGTATGAGTCAAATGACAGGACATCAGGATCAGGTTCTTCTTCAAAAAGAAGCTGTATTTTTTTTCTCTCCCTTCTGTTGAAGTCAATTTGATTTCCACGTATAATTTCAGGTTGGATTCTTTAACTTCATATATAAGTAATTGGATTATATTGTATTTTCTTTTTTATAAAGCAAATGGTAAGCCCTTTTAAGTACCACTGAGATTCAGCTCCTAGAAAGATTGCCATCTCATTTTCCTGATTTATCAAAGCTACTCGGAGGTAATTTTATAAATCCTGTTAAAATTAAAGTAACCCCCGAAGCAAGCCTGCATTTTTTTCTCTACCAAAAGCTATTTCTCTGACAACAAAGAATGTTTACCAATGCTCATTTTCTTCTACATGTTTTTCTTGTAAATGCAATATTAAAAAATGAATAAATCATAACTCTTTCATATACATTCTAACTTACCTTTTCAAATAAGTTTGGCTTATTGCACCCATAAAACAAGGCCCAAGCCCAGGTGATAGTGGTTCTTAACCTGTGGCATGAAGCAGAATCAACAAGAAAGCTTATAATGCACAGAATGTGACACCAACTCCCATACCCACGTTACCTCCATCATTTCTGATTCAGCATGTCTAAATGAGGCCTGAATTTCTAGCAACAAATTCTCTGACACCGATGCTGCTGGTCTTAGAAAACCCCCATTCTAGAAGAGAAGTCCACAAAATTTTTCTGGAAAGAGCCACATAGTATTTTAGACTTTGTGGGATATATGGTCTCTGTAGCAAGGAACTAACTGCTCAAGTCTGTGTGTGTCGCATGAAAGTACCCACAGACAGTAGATAAACAAATCAACCTGACAATGTTCTAATAGAACTTCACTTATAGGCACTGAAATTTGAATTTCACATAATTTTGACATGATACAACATCATCTTTTTAAATTTTTTCACCATATAAACCATGCAGGAAACAACATTCTTAGCTTGTGGGCAGTGCAAAGGCTGGCCATGGGCTGGATTTTTCCAACAGGCTGTAGTTTGCCAATACTGATCTAAGGAGAAGAGAATGAGTAGAACATTCAGTATCAAAATTCCTGGAGGTGGCAAATAAGAACCTCATAACAGGAGGGTTTGATAACAATATCAATGCCCCCAAGGAGGCTCATTTCTACTATAAAAAAAAAACAAGTTTGAACTTCCAGTCACTGTGATTACTCCAAAGAGTAATTTTACCAAAATATTTTTGAATTACCATATTTTCGCGATAGCCGTATATAGTTGTTATTATGGTGATAGCCATATTTAGTTGCATATTTAGTTATTATTATTCTAAATACTTCCTGAACCAAGTGACCATAGTATTAGTCTGGTCCACCAGCTTATAAATTATGCTTTTTAAATTACCCTGCTAGGTCTAAGGATTATTTTCATTAGTTAAAATGCCATATTACTCGCCAAGCATATTTTCAATCCCTTATAAATGATAATTATTACTATGACTATGTCAGAAATAGTCTGGAAGGCTGGCTTCTCATTGAAATAATCAAATATTTTTGGAATTTAACCACCTCTTTGTTTAAACACGTGGATGCTGAATGAAGTGATCTCCAAGGTTCCTTTGATCTCTAAAATAAATTAGTTGTGAAGAGCCATTTGTGGTAGCTATAAGCCCTAATCAAAGGAAAATGTCTTCGTATAGGGGTGTTCAAATTTCTGTGTGCATAAGAATCACCTGTAGTTCTTATTAAAAATTCAGGCTCCTGAGCCTGACCCTAGAGATACTCTCTCTTTTTTTTTTTTTAATATATTTTTATTGATTTCAGAGAGGTAGGGAGAGGAAGAGAGAGAGAGAGAGAGAAATCAATTATAAGAGAATCATTGATTGGCTGCCTCCTGCACACCCCCTACTGGAGATGGAGCCTGCATCCCTGGCACGTGCCCTTGACAGGAATTGAGCCTGAGATCCTTCAGTCTGAAGGCCGATGCTCTGACTACTGAGCCAAACTAGCTAGAGCGACTCTAGAGATTCTAATTCAAGAGATCTAGGGCCCTAATTATTGCATTTTAAATGGTACTCTGGGTAATTCTCACCCAGCTGGTCCATAAATCACACTTTGAGAAACACGAATTTACTACAGGCAAATATATAATTGAGGTAAAATTAGATAAAAGAAAAATTAACAAATTTGTTTTTGGCCATGCATAGCAGTGGTCTAATGGAGCCAGTGGAGAATAATAATCTCATTCATAGAATTCAACAGACATGTTGTTCTGGATCACTTGTGTTCAGCATGAGGAATTACTAGTGGAAATTGCTTCCGAAACCCCTCCTTAAACCTTATTCATGGTCTGGCATAATTGAAGACTCATAAAAGTGGGTGTTTAGTGTGGTTTTTTTTAGAGGAGAGTCTATTAATGGATGTAGTGAGCCAAGAAGTTACATGCCAGTGGCATCCAGCCCTTGTGCCCCTGTTCTTCATACTGATCCCAGAGCAGGACATGCTCAATCAGGGTGATTTCCCTTGGGTTGCATTGGTTGGCAATATATGACTATGTTCATTACCATTCCTTAGATGTGATTTGATTTTTATTGGGCTCTATTGGAGGTACCTGTTCCCTGAGAGAAATCACGGGTACCAGCGCATCCTATGAACTTAAACAAGGAGAAAGTACGTGGCCACAGTCCCCATCTTGGACTAAGATTCAGTTCTCTTATATTGTACTCACTCCCTGCTTCTACTTCAAGCCAAAGCAGCTAACTCCCCATGGCCTAGCTTAGATGTGAAGACATGTCTCTCTTTATTTCCTTCTAGGATTCTCTCTAAGAAATCCTATTAATATCGGCCCACTAACTTTTTTCATATTTAGGAGATGGGGTTAGAACTTAATCCATATTTTATAACACTTCTATTAAGCTTAAAAATTAAAGTATTTTGATGACCAAGTATTGTTGACTAATTCAAATGTATCCTTAATTATTACATACTAGAGGCCTGGTGCATGAAATTCATGCACGGGGTGGGGGGGAGGTGTCCCTCAGCCCAGCCTGCACCCGCTCGAATCTGGGACCCCTCGAGGGATGTCCGACTGCCCATTTAGGCCTGATAATTTAGGCCCGATCCCGGTGGGATCAGCCCTAAACGGGCAGTCAGACATCCTTCTCACAATCTAGGACTGCTGATTCCCCACTGCTTGCCTGCCTGCCTTCCTGATTGCCTCTAACCACTTCTGCCTGCCAGCCTGATCACCCCCTTACCACTCCCCTGCCAGCCTGACTGATGCCTAACTGCTCCCCTGCCAACCTGTTTGCCCCTAACTGCCCTCCCCTGCAGGCCTGGTCCCCTCAACTGCTCTCTCCTGCAGGCTTGAGTCCCCCCCAACTGCCCTTCCCTGCAGGCCCGGTCACCCCCAACTTCCCTCCTCTGCCAGCCCGGTCACCCTAACTGCCCTTCCCTGCAGGCTTGATCGCCCCCAACTGCCCTCCCTTGCAGGCCTGGTCCCTCCCAACTCCCCTCCCCTGTTGGCCTGATTGCCCACAATTGCCCTCCCTTGCAGACCTGGTCCCTCCCAACTGCCCTCCCCTGCTGGCCATTTTGTGGTGGCCATCTTGTGTCCACATGGGGACAGGATCTTTGACCACATGGGGGCAGCCATTTTGTGTGTTGGAGTGATGGACAACCTGCATATTACTGTTTTATTAGATAAGATAGAGGCCTGGTGCATGGGTGGGGGCCAGCTGGTTTGCCCTGAAGGGTGTCCCGGATCAGGGTGGGGGTTCCCTTGGGGTGTGGGGCAGCCTGGGCGAGGGGCCTGTGGTGGTTTGCAGGCCGGCCACGCCCCCCAGCGATCCAAACGGAGGCCCTGGTATCTGGGGTTTATTTATCTTCTACAATTGAAACTTTGTAGCCTGGAGCAGAGCCAAGCCTTCTACTCGCTCCATGGCAGCAGCCATTTCTGTTGGGATTTATGTATCTTCTATAATTGAAACTTTGTTGCCTGGAGCAGAGGCCTAGGCTGGCCAGGACTGCAGAAGCTTGGCTTCCTCCATTGCCGGGGGCAACCCTAGCCTCCTGCTCTTCCAGCTCCATGGCTGCTGCCATTTCTGTTGGGATTTATTTACCTTCTATAATAGAAATTTTGTAGCATTGAGTGGAGGCCTAAGCCAGCAAGGGCAGGTGGAAAGCTTGGCTTCTTCCATTGCCTGGGAAACCCAAGCCTCCCTCCTGCTCTCTGTGGCTGCAGCCATCTTGGTTGGGTTTATTTGCATATTTGCTCCTGATTGACTGGTGGGCATGGCTTGTGGGCATGGCTTGTGGGTGTAGTGGAGGTACAGTCAATTTGCATATTACTCTTTTATTAGATAGGACTATAATGTAAAAGCATACTTAATATCTAAACCTCAAGAAATTCAGTGTACCTTTCTTTTTTCCCAAGGAAAGTTATCATAAGCAATAATCATAGGATGTTCTCTGTACACGGCTTGCCACTTATTGTCTTTTACTCCTTCTTCTAGAGACATTGGTCTCAAAGAGAACTTTAAGAAACCTCTACCCATATTTGATAGGACACATAAATTATCTGGTTTATTTAAGTTGTGCGTTCACTAAATTGGGAAGTGATTCCCAGTAGTCCACACAGATATGATGCATAATCATACATGCTTAGATTCTTAAGGAAAAATGATATGAACTTATCTTTAAACTATTTTAGTAATGTATCTGGAATTTAAGCTATCAGGCCTATGATTTTCAATGATATTAAATCATGCAAATTACAACAATCCCCTTCCACTTACAAATATTTGTTAAAACGTTGCTTGTGAAATTTTTAGAATATCTTTAAAGTGATAGCATTTTCAAGGGCCCAAGTGATGCTGTTCTAATCGTAACATAATATGAATACTTTTAAGATGTGATGAAAAGATGTTCTTATGCTTTTCATGACAATAGTGCTTTTTTTATATACCAAATTGCCATGAAAGGATATTTCAAATCACTTCAATAAATCTTAAAGTGATTTTCAGATATCACTTAATGTTTCTGGTTGACATAACAAATGAACCAGTTCAGATTTCATTGAAAGCTCTTTAGCACATGTCAGCAGACTATTTTGGAACAGTTTCAAACAGTGACAAATTGCAGTAAATCATCTCAAGGCAGCTCAACACCGTTGCAGCCGCTAAAGGTGGAATGCTCGGCTTGGTAAATCACACGAGATCGCATATCAACTCTGTGTTGTCATAGAGCAGAAATAGCGAATGCAAAGCTGTCGGGGTGGGATGTTCCCTTTCCTGATACTTCACTTTATTTAACATGTATTTTAATGCTGACACGTTAGAAGGCTCTGTGAGAAAGGAAAGAGAATACTCCCTACATTTATTTATTAGACAGTTGGCTGCATTGCAGAGGCATCACCATCATAACGACAAAGTTGACCTGAGAAAGTGTGCCATTTAGCTCCATACATAGAACATCTGCTCCTAGAAGGGAAAAAAAAAACACACATTCTTAACACCTCTTGATAAATGATCAGATGAGAAAACCGCACAAAATCTGATATTACATGCAATAAATTCAGTTTAGATTATTTCAGATCACTTGGTACAACTAGCCAAGTATTTTTTTATAACTGAACTTGTTACTGTTCAAACCCTAATGACTTTTCACAGGGACTGGCAATGTCAAAACCAAGAGGTCACCAGTTTGATTCCAGGTCAGGGTACATGCCTGGGTTGTGGGCTCGGTCCCCAGTTGGGTGCATGCAGGAGGCAGTCAATAGATGATGCTTCGCTCTCATCAATGTTTTTTTCTTTCTTTCTTTCTTTCTTTCTTTCTTTCTTTCTTTCTTTCTTTCTTTCTTTCTTATTTTATTTATTTATTTATTTATTTATTTTGTTAATCCTCACCAGAGGAGGATATATTTTTCCACTGATTTTTTTGAGAGAGTGGAAGAGAGGAAGAGAGACAGAGAGAAACATCGATCCGTGTGAGAGAGTCATATCCATTGTTTGCCTCCCAGGCGCCCTGACCAGGGCAGGGGATCAAGCCTGCAACCGGAATTAAACCCAGGACCCTTCAGTCTGAGGGCCTACGCTCTGTCCACTGAGCCAAACTGGCTAGGGTGATCTCATCAATGTTTCTATCTCTCTATTCCTAACCCTTCATCTCTTTCTAAAATCAATAAAAACGTATTTTTCAAAAACTCACCCAGACAATAGTGTGGTGAAGGCCTGGGAGGGGCAGGTGGAAGGAGTCAGTGGGGGAAAAAACAAAGGGAACATCTGTAATACTTTCAACAATAAAGATAATTTTTTTAAAAAAATGATAAAAAATTATTAGAAAAAAAAACTCACTACCAAACTATTGAGCAAATTATTTTTGCATCACATACAAGGTTTGTGGATGCCTGGTGTACTAAACTTTCAATAATAAAGGTATTTGAAGACAGCCTTATTGTGATGATCTCCTGCAATTGTTAATTATGCCATAAATCACTCACAATTTTAAAAATTACTGTGATTAACATACACATTACCATAAAAGATTTGCTTCACTGATTTTCACTTAAAAGGGATCTCTTTCAATGTCTGATCTTTACTTGGAAAATATAATAGATGGTGATAACTAGTTCAACATTTATTCAGTATGATGTGGTTAGCATGATTAAATAATTACAGTAAATGGAGGCAGTGCAGGGTTGTAGAAGAAACATTGTAATAAGAGTCAAAATTGCTGAATTCCAACCACTGACTAGCTTTGTGACCTTGGGCAAATCATTTTCTTTTTCGATGAATCAAAATATTCTATTAGAAAATGGGGCAGCCCTAACGGGTTTGGCTCAGTGGATAGAGCACCGGCCTGTGGACTGAAAGGTCCCAGGTTCGATTCCCGTCAAGGGCATGTACCTTGGTTGCAGGCACATCCCCAGTAGGGGGCGTGCAGGAGGCAGCTGGTGGGTGTTTCTAACTCTCTATCCCTCTCCCTTCCTCTCTGTAAAAAATCAATAGAATATATATATATAAAAAAAAAGAAAATGGGGCAAATATTTTATAAAGTTGACGTAAACATCAACTGAGATGGTTGATTTGGCAGCATCACAGAGGCAAATGGCAGGATCCAATTAGGATTTTAGGGGAATTTGTAAAATTGAGAGGATTGGGGGCCAAGGGGTAGAGCAGTGTGACCACCTGCAGGTGTGAGGGGAGGCAGTGGGTGCTGGAGCCCAGAGATAAAAAGCCAAGTGGAGAGAGCCAATCGCAAGGTGCTCAAACTTTCCCTGACGAGCACCCCTTTCTTTGCTGTGGCCAGAGTTCTCCAGTGGTTGAACTTAACGGGAAGCCAGAGGCCAGGAAGCCCAACAGGGTGGCCCCTCTCAGTCAGCCTCCCAGGATTAGAGCAGGGTGCAGCGGGGAGGAGTAAAATTAAAGGAGCAAATACATGTAGGACAAGTATGGTATGCAAAAATACTTTGAAAACATTAACCACCAGAGAAATAGAGTTTAATAACACAAGTCAGAAATTCTGAATCCTCTTGTTTTGTCTGCTACTGTGAAACTTCAGAGAAATTTTGTAGTTCCTTTTGATATCAAGCAGTCTATAGAAGCTAAAGCATCTTCGGTTAAGCTTAAAATGTTCAATGGACATTACTGGAAAATGTTCAAGTGCCACAGTCAGTTAAGAGACTACCAGGTGCAGAAAAGTCCCTGCTAACTTTGACAAACATTTAAAGCACTGATTTCATAGCAAGAGGAGTATATGCATTTTAAAGTCATTGATGACAATCATATACCCATCATAGCTTCATATACACGCCAGGTTCAAGGAGTTAGAAAGAAAACCTATTTTTAAGAATGAAACTCTGACATTCATAACTAAAAAAACCTATAATTCATTGCCCATTGACCCCAACCATCTTGTCCCATAGGCCAGTCATTCTGTCAGTCCTGATGTTGAGTCCCTAAGGAAAGGGCTATCAGAGTTCTCTGGAGGTGGTTCCAGGACACCTGCTGTGCTGCTCTCCTGGGGCTCCTTGAGCTTTGCTGTTTATGTTGCTTAAACTGTAATGAGCCTGCATTCAAATAGCACCTGTCCAAAGCCCACTCTTGTTTTGTGGATCTGCAGGTGGTCCCCACAAGCACAGTGAAAAAGCTGGAACATTGAATCACTCAGTCTCATCACCCCCTTTTAATTTCCTAATGGAGCTCCCACTGAAATGATCACTATAAGTAGGGATGTGTATGTGCAGCAATCAAGCCACATGCTTTGCAGGCATTACCAAGAAAACTATCACTACTCCCCTAGGAGAAAGACATGAGAAGAGCAGCTGTGATTCATAAACTGTCATGACACCCATGGTCCACCTTCAACCAGATGCAGGTATTTCAGGCTAAATAATTATACTTTCCCCAAAACTACATATACTGCCCTAACCGGTTTGGCTCAGTGGATAGAGCGTCGGCCTGCGGACTGAAGGGTCCCAGGTTCGATTCCAGTCAAGGGCATGTACCTTGGTTGTGGGCACATCCCCAGTGGGGAGTGTGCAGGAGGCAGCTGATCGATGTTTCTCTCTCATCGATGTTTCTAACTCTCTATCCCTCTCCCTTCCTCTCTGTAAAAAATAAATAAAATATATATTTTAAAAAAACTACATATACTAAGCTATAGTGTATAATACACATTCACACACACACACACATATCATAAAGTACTTCTTCGCTCTTGATTGTGTGCACTTCTCCATATTGTCAAAGTAGGAAGAGATTTGGTCCCTAAACCACCAAACATAGTGACTAAGTGAAAACACAGAACATATTGAATTTTATCCTAAATGTGGAATCACGTTTTAATACAGTAGAAAAATACTGGTAAACTAGCTTTGTTGCTCATTATTTCCAATGCTGATGAGGTTATGTATAAAAGAGGTTACTTAAATTCTAAAGCAAATCAGAGGAAGCTAACTGTGTAACAGATGAGCCCCAAATTTATTGGCTTAACACTACAACATTTTTCACTTACACATGTTATAGTCCAGGGCAAGTTTCAGTGGTGCTCTGTTCCATGAAGTCATTCAGGAACCTAGGTTCTGCCCTGCCTAGGGATCTCACAGACTTTACCTGAAGGGAGAGGAAGAGAAAGGGAGTGAGGAAGGGAAGGGGGAGGGGAGAGAGAAAAGTAGAGGGAGAGAGAGGGGCATATCTTCTGGGTAACAGAATCAGAGACGTACTGAAGAATGACAGACTCAACCTTTGAAACATACTTGAGCATCTTCTAGATTCCAAAGCTCAGTAGTGCAAACAACAGCAAAGCTTGGATAACAACTGGAATGACATGCTCTACAGGTTCTCAGTGGGGTATGAATGTGTGCTGTGTACACTTGAACTGAGCATTTAGCAGCACAAGAGTAAAGAGGGTGAGGTGTTATCTATCAGGATACAACACTGCATTAAGTTACATTTTGTGAAACTGAAAAAGAGCACTTTTCTCCAAAGATATTATTACGCAGTGACTGAACTCCTATTAAAAAAAATACTCTTTGGTTTTACTAATAGTCGAGACATGTTCTTCAATATTACAAACTGCTCATTGATTTTGGTTCTCATGAGTGTAATAAATCTTTTCTTTTAAAAAAAAATCTATCCTCTTCATAAGAAAAGCAGGAGATATGCATACAATTCTATCAGATATCCCCACCATTTCTTTAACAAATAAAAAAATCATAAGACAATGAAAGCACTAGGATGCTACAAATTCATCCTTTTCATTGTTTTATATTATTTTATATTGTTTTTATAGGAATTCATCTGAATTATCAAATATGCATATCCCTAAGTTTAGGATAATTCACCAAAAGCTCTTAGTCAGCCAGCATACTCTTGTAAAATAGAGAAGCACCAAATTTGGATTTGAGATCCGCAGGTGCTTCTTCTGGTTCATATTCACTGGCTATATGTTAACAAGTAACTTAGTAAAGATAACTTAATAAAGCTAAATGTCATTACTGTAATTTGCTCTTACTTAATCCCTCCTCTAGTTCTGATAACCAGATATGATATTGAATATATGAGAACTAGAAATAACTTCAGCCTAGATTGGTAGCATTAAACATGAAAGGGCCTCGTTTTTTCCAGCAAATATGTATCAATGCTCATTAAAAGTTAGATATGTTTATATAGTTCTATGTTAAAATTCTAGTTCTATATTAAAATATAAACTCAGTGGTAACTCATGATGAAAAGCTGGTAAAAAGCAAGCTAAGGAATATACCTTTAAAGCTTTGGATCTTAGCCTTTCCCTCCCATACAAATGAAGATATCATCTTCCCTTAGCACAATGAATTCACTATAATTTTTTTAAAGAAACAGCATTTATTTAAAGTAAAAGATATGCATGCATATAAGCCTAACCAATGAACGCAAGACACTTGGGGGTGGGGGATGAGGGCATGTGCAGGGGAGTAGGGGGGAGGTCAATGGGGAAAAAAAAAAAGGAGACATATGTACTACTATTTGTAATACTTTAAACAATAAAAAAAGTAAAAGATATGGGAAACTATCACAAGTCACTTTTAAAACAACTTACAAAGAAATATTTTTTTATTTTTATGAATTTCTGGTAGAGCCAATTTAAAATTAAGAACTGCCTCTGCGTCATATGTCTGAGTTTTGTGTACAAATAGTACTAAAGAAGGATGATGATGATGATGATGATGATGATGATGATGATGATGATGATGGTTTTATCTAAGTCATTGGGAGCTTCTCTGTGCCAGGCACATAGTGATCTCACATCACATACTTGCACTTAATGAATTCTCACCACATTTCAATGTGAGATCCCCATTTGGGAGATAAAGCTGAGGCTTGAAGTGGATAATTTAATTGCTCTTGCTTATTTCTTTTTATAGTTCTCAGATCAAATCGTCACATTTGGGAAAGTTTTTAGGTATGCAGTGTTTCCAAAAGGAAAAAAAAATGCATTTGATTCGACAGGTGTTATGCATCTGTCTTGAAAATTCAAAGCCTATCATAGAAGGGGCTTGATCTCTAGTATCAGACAGATCTAAGTAACAGCCCTGCCCCACCCCTTGCCAGCTGTGTCATTTTTGGCAAGTGAACAAATATCCCTGAGCCTGCCTTCTCAACCGCAAAATAAGATAATAAGATCCACTTTGTGCATTCTTTTTGGGAGGAGTCAAGATATTAGATACAAAGAGCAATAGTCAAGAAATGGAAGATGGTATTATTTAAACCTGAGTTGGAGCCACATATAACAGCAATAAAAAAGGACTCCTTAATTCCCTGCTCATCATAAATTTTCCAATCTTGTGAGATAGAGTGATGCACCAGAAATCCAGCTATAATACATAAACACTTTCAAAAAATAATTTTTAATTTATCTTTATTGTTGTAAGTATTACAGATGTCCCCCTTTTCCCCCAGTGACCCCCTTCACCCCACTCCCGCCAAAGAAACACTTTTAACAGGAGCATGGTGTACTGTTTTAGCACAGAAAAAGAAAGGTTGATTCTGATTTGCTTAGCATTTTTGTTTAATACTTTTGTGATAGTAAACCAACTAAACTAGTTGGAAAATAATTTCAGTCCTTGGCCATAACATTTGATGAAAAAGGTATCTACAGATTTCGATATGCACCCACGGTTATTCTATGGAGAGTGAAAAAATAATAACTTCATGCCCTCCGAGATATTAGGACTAAGAGGAAATTACATATCCATTTGTTCAGTCTTCTACATGTTCAGACAAGAAATATGAGAATACAAAAAAATAAAGGTTTTTGCAAAAGTTTGTCAAGCAAGTTACTGGTAACTCTATAATTTCTCAAGACCAGATTTGATAGCATGTAGCCCTTAGGATTTTCAAAAGAGAACAAAAGAGTGGGAAGTTTAGGCACAGTTGTCACATCTGATTTAAAACAACAGAGGCCATGGAAGGTGACACAAAACTCAAGGCTTAAATATAAATTATTGCTACAATAGAAATAAAATCCCATATATCAAAACTGAAGTGCACCTATTGTAAGAGAATCAATACTTCCCCTTCAATAGCAATTTGCCTTATTTACTTGACTCTGAATTTCATAAACTGTGGGAACATTTTTCTGTGATTATATTAACAGTAAGCCACATTTTGAGCAAGTGAAATTATGTAATTGGGCTTTTAAGATTTTTTTCTTTAAAAAGCTGATGTTTTATACTCTAAGGACCAAATAATAAACAAGAAGAAAAATATCACCTTTCTCTCCCTAGACTGCCATTGGAGATCTGGTTTATCCCTGAGTGAATTAGAGAAAGAATAAATCCCCTATCAAGTGACAAACCTTAAAAGCAATCCCAGATAGACATTTCATAAATTAGAAATATACAATTCTAATACTGGTATGATATTTATTTGACTTCCAAAATTATTCCACAGTTCCATTCTCTTTTTACATTTATATTAAACTCATCATGTAGACAAGGGCAATAAGGATTGATGTTGGGTCTTTTTTTTCTCAAGGAAGTTATTTGCAGGGGCAAATGTATAGTTTACCCATTGACTCATCTTTGAAAACCTTAGAAATTAAATGGAGGTACTATACATGGTTTACTAAAATTGCAAAACGTTGACATTCAGAATATTTGCTTTACCAAAGGAGGATTATTTTGTGCAAATTAATCACTTTGGGTTTCATTTATTATTATTAGACTTGCTAGTCTTTCTCCTTCTAATCTTTTCTTCCAAGAATCCAATTGGTTATCATTTTGGGGGTGTTCCATTAATTGAGTTTTCATCACTGTTATGCCATACGTATTCAAAGGATTTCAGATGATGATTTTAAAGTGTTTGTATTTCCTTCTATAAAAATCTGTAACTTTATTTTATTAACTTGTATATGTAAATGATCAAGAGGAAAATGTCATATAGATTGCTACCCTGTTATAATAAAGTGTGATCTAAAAACTAGCATTACTAAAAGTAGATGTTAATTAGAAACCTAAAAATCAAAGGGAAACTAAAATACTTTAGATCCTCATACTTGCCATTTTTTTCTTCTTAATATGAACATTGATTCCTTGCCATGGTGAATTTACTCTCTTTTCCACATTTGATAAGGTTGTGAAAGCTGAAAATTCACCTACAGATATCAAAACACTACTTTACAAAGTTAATAGAGATGTTCCATTAGCAAAAGAAATAATTAGTTCTCTCAAATTACTATGTATGCATGCATGTGTGTGCATACGTATGCATGTACATATGGCCATATATAATACAACTTCATATTACAAATTAAGTTTCACAGTTTTCTCCGTTATATTTAAAGGTTTTTTATAAGCTAATGAACCTGTTGCAAAATACCTACTCACCATTGATGAATATGCGGGAAGAAAGGAAAATTTCCTTTTTAATATGAGTATTTCTAGGTATGACCAGGTACAGTTAATGTTCTATATTTAAACTGCTAAAAGTATTTAATAAAATAATTTATAATGACATAACTTGTCAATAATAGCCATATTTCTAACATATGGTATATTTTTACAACATTGTGACCCAAATAATTCTGCATGGAATGACTTTGGTGTTAGATTAATGTCAGCATTTCTTGGAAATTAGATTCAAACCCAATTGTTTCCCTCTTTAGTGTCTTCTTTTATGCTTCATGTCCTTGTGGGTGTGTAGCAGAGAAATAAAGCATTGGAAGCCTTTTCTCTCTCTAGCATTGTCTCTTGTAGTCAGAATAGGCGAAAGCCATGTGAAAATTTCATGGTGGCAGCCACAGCAGGGAAAATGATTCAGTCTTCTTGAGTGTCTTCAGATACTGTGTGTACACACATTGATTTTGGCTATTTTACTCAAACAATTCAATGCAGAACTAAGGAAGTTATATGTTTCTCTGAACCAAAGGATTACATAGGGAGCAATACATAAAAAATAATTCATGTATTTTTCCACCATGTGTAAAGGATTGTACCAGGTGCTGGAGGGATGATGTGAAGAACTAACTGTGAAATCGCTTGAGTCAAAAGTATAAAAGCAGAGTGGACAGACATGAGTCCCCTATCTCAGCTCTTGCTGAGACTTTGGGCAAAACACTACATTGCTTTAAACTTAGTTAAAATTTAAATTCCAGACATGACTTTCCCTATTCTCAAGGAATTTACAATCTGGTTAACACAGACATGTGATCGCAAATTAATGTAATTCAAGGTAAAGCATAATAAGGCTTAGATGAGTGCCATCGCTATGTCATTGCACAGGAGGAGCCTAAAATAGTTGGTTATATTGTGAACGCATTCCTTACCTTTATTTTCTGAGATAACATTTTGTGCCATATCTACAGATTTTCATGTAAGGTTTAAAAGTATTTATTGAACACCTTCCCTGAAAGGCAGGCACTAAGCAGTGTTCTAGGAGCCCAGGATAAAGAGGAAACACACACACACACACACACACACACACACACACACACCTCCTTTTTTTTTTTTTTACTTACGAAATGTTTTGTAAAACACCCTTTTCTTTTCTTTTAGTACACTCGAATTCTTAATTCCTTAGAATAAATTGGTCATTCTATTCTATATGAGGTGGATACTAAGTCAATGTTATCCATTTGAAGATAAGGTTGATTAATATCTAGAGAGTTCCATGTCATGAAAAATAAATGTCCATAGGGAACAGATTGTTAGTGAAATAAATTAGAGGAAACTCTCCAAGTCTGGAACATCTTCACAAAATCCTAGGAAGGAGTCTTCAAATATTCAGAATCTGTCCCCACCTGTCTGCCAGCCAGTCCCCAGCCACACCTCCCGGAAATTCTCTTTCAGTGATTCCAGGATGGGCTCTGGAATCTGAGCTTCCCATGCACTCTCCCATGTGTTCTGTCAGCCACATACAGGAACCACTAGACAAAGAATCCCTTTAGTGCCCCTAAAAATGACCTTGATTGCATGATATGAAATGGACCACGAATAAAATTAATTAGTAAAATGTCTTCTGATGAAATCACTGCTCTCAGATTACCTTAAAAGAACAGGTGTCCTGTTTCATATACCAGACTTTGCTTGATATGAAAAATTTAATATAACTTACTTTATATTGTATAAGCAATTATTCTCACTCTCAAGAAATTCCAATTTTTTGCTATGGTATTTTTTAATCATTTTTGATGAAAAAATGATTGTTTTGCCCTATATATTTGCACACAAATAAGAATGTTCTGTACTACATTCATTTCTAAAGCGTGGGAAGGAAAGGATTTGAAATCTGCAACATTGCCTACAGTTAATTTAATTATGATTGCATGTTTGGTTAGGACAAAGTAAATTCAACGAAGCATTAAAATCAAACATCCCTTTAATTAAACTGGAGAGGAGACTCACTTATTCTTAGATATTGTTTCTTTGTATTAATACTACTAGAGGCCCGATGCACAAAACTCATGCAAGGGCCTCGGCCCTCGCATCCCCAGCTTCATCTGGAAGGTCGTCTGGAAGGTCATTTGGCTGTCCGGTCTAATTAGCATATTACGCTTTTATTACTATAGATGTCTCCAAAGAAGGTATCATAATTTCTGTGAAATAAAGATACTTCACTCCAGCTGCACTGTTTGTAAGCTTGTCTTGGCCCTTGTCCCATCCAGTTCAGTATTTCAGAACAAAGACGTTTAAAGTATGAAATGCTATACAAATTATTATTGTTACTGGTATTTTATGTAACAATTTGCACACTTGCAGATGGCACAAATGGATTTAACCTAAATCATGAAGGATTTGGAAAAATTCACAACCTTCAAAATGATTGGCCCTTACTTAACCTCAGTAGACTAAACATGTCCTGCTCAGATGAGAGAAACAGTGCAGCTGCCTTTCAAATTAATTAAAGGAAAACCCACAAAGCCTCTATCTCACTAACTTTGCCATGTTTTTAAATTGTTGATGTCATAATAAAAAAGCCATTTTACTACATGAACCAGTATATACATACCTCCCCAACCGTACCTAACTCTCATAGTTAAGTTACTCATCTGTCCCAGTAAATAGATGAATTGGTTATTCATGTGTGATAGTCATATTAGAAAGAATGTTTTTACAAAGAAATTTTTTGACATATACTCAGACCTCAATTAATTTCAAATAGCACTACCTGGTTTTCACAGTTAAGCAAAATCTAAGTGACGATTAGCAAATACCTCTCTCTAAAATGGCAATTATCCCCATAGAGTTTATTACAAATAAAATACATGATATGTAAATATAGCATGTTGGGGGGGTTACAGTGGTAATGACCCACCCCTACAATCTATTCCATGTGATTGTATCATTTGAACTCATTTTTTATAAACAATATTTCTAACATATCTGTTTGTTTAATCATTGGTACACATTTATATGGACCATAAAAAGGCTATTGTTTCTAATTATAGGTTATCGTTGACTACTGGACACTCTATCTTCAAAAAGATTTTGTTCCTTTATAAGAACTAAAATCTGAAATTAAAAAGACTAATTGAAATAAGATTTAAATTGCATCCTCTTGGAAGTAGAATAGGAATGCGCAAAGGAAGAGAAGGAGGCATTATAAAGACTGGGATGTGTTGGGTTTGCCTAAGTATGTTTTATTCCTTCAGCTTATTTTATTCCTTACCTCAAGCTTTCTACCAGTAGTTCTCTTCACTCTTCCCTCTTCTTCAGATTTTTCTTCCATCTTAGAAAACCACTGGATATATATTTTAATTAAAAGGTTTATCATGTATTTTAAAAATCCAAGTGACAAAATTCAAATTTGCAAACATAGATAATAGAATGAAGTATTCATCATAAGGTCTATTAAAAACAAACTACTTTTAAATGGAGTTTTGATTTATATGCAATTTTGGAGCCTACTACTGATGCATAAAGTGGAGCATAACTCTATCATCATAAAACTGGCACTTGCTGAGGCCAGCTTAGTAAAATGAGTAACCCTAAATATCTCAGCAACCCAAAAATACCTTCCATCATTTACGTTCCCTTGTTTTCAGTACCAGACACTTAGGAAATCACAGTACATTGCAGTCAGTAGGAAAGACAAGTGCAAGCAAACGATACCATATATTAAGGACTTTGTATGCAGTGTTCCTCCTTTGGTTTCTAGATATTGATTTTTCTGGAATTTCCTAGAACACTGTGTCCACAAAGAATGCATCACCCCTATTTTGCTGGAATTGGAAATCATCAAATCAGCAACACATTGAAACAGAAAGATGGAACTCTTAAAGAACTGAAATGATTTTGTTCCCAGAGTTTCCTGGAATTCCAGAGAAACTTTCATTTTTATTGAGAAAAACGTGATGTTTTGTTGTAAACAGATTAGAAGTAAATGTTCAGTTTTTTTGTAGTAATCCCTTTCCATCTACAAGTTTTCTATATTTAAAGTAAATATTCCAAGGTCTGGACATACTCCTATGAAAGCATTCATTATTTTGAAAGTATCTGTGTCATATACACATTTACCCAGCCGGCCTAACATCTTCGGAGCAGGTTTGTCTTTTTTAGCAATGTATTCCTAGCACTTAACATAAAATACACAAGCACTTCTCAATTATAATTATTAAAATGATAGCAACGTATAACATGAAAAGCCGACTATGTACCAGACATTCTTTTAAGTGCTTAATATATCTTCAATCATACTAATCCTCAGATGCTATCATTATGCCAATTTTACAAATGGATACACTGAAGAAGAGAGAGGTTATGTAACTTGCTCAGAGTTAAACAACAGGTAGATGACAAGGCTGATATTCCAAACTAGGGAGTCCACACTCCTAAACACTATGCGGTAGTGCTTTGAGTATTAATAAACTCATAATAAATATTTGCTGATTGGACAAACAAATGCATCCCTGGTGTGAATATAGAATGTAGTCAGGCAGTAGGTCTCAAGTACACAGTAGACGGGAAAAGATTATGGCTAAGAATCCAAACAATTGATCTTGAGGTAGGGTATGTGTTAGATTTAGCGTATCTCTTAGCTTTGTTGGGTGTCACAGCTACCTTTTGGGGGTGGAACTTTACCCATAGTGATGCATAAAAATTAAAACCCTATCAGCAATTAAAAGACACCCCAGCTTGCAGGAGCTGAGACCACTGGGACTCTCTGTAGTCTGTTAGAGGACTGAGGGTAGGAGATGATAAGTAAGAAATTAATTAAATATGTAAATAAGGGAAGAAATGTGTAATTAAATATGTAAATAAGAAAAGAAGAAGGGAAATCAATTCATTAAGCTGCAAGAATTGAATATTCAAGTCATGGTTAAATAAAGCCTTGTTGGAGGACTATTTGTAAGAGCAATAGCCTCACTAAATGTGGTTGCTGTGGGCATGTGTTGAAGCTTTAAGCAAAGCCACTGTAGAAATTTCCCAGGTAGACTCTTTTATTGTTTACTTACTAAATATTTATTTAGCATGACTTCCTTAATATCATTTGTAATTAAAGAAATGATGTTGCATTTAACATTTTTTAAAACGTAGGATTCATACTTTTTAAATTATGCTACACCACAATGAAAAATGCTTCTCTCCTTAAGATGTTAGCCTTGCTACCTTCTCCTTTCTGATATGTTCAGTGACCCACAGGCCCAGAGCTGCTGCTACAGTTTCATTAGTCTTTTCTTTATGTGGACCCTGAAGTCCTCTATATCTCATTGTACTGAGTTCTTCAAATCATCTGGCAGGCATCAGTCTCCTCACATGCATTACAAACATTAGCATTAAAAATCATAGGATTTAGTAAATTTATGTATGTTTTTAAAAGTGGCTGCATGTATAGACTTATACTCAGAAACCCAAGATGTGTTTGTGCTACCTAGATTCCAGAACATTCTAGCATTTACAAATAATTGCACCATTTAACATAGAAATTTATAAGGTATGGGTCATGATGCTATTGTACATAAGTAGGTAATTGAATGTGTGTTATTAAGAATAATTAGAACTCCAAGTCTCCCATCTACACTAATAAAAGAGAAATATGCAAATTGACCATACCTCCGCTATGCTCACTAGCCAATCAGGAGCAAGTATGCAAATTAACCCAACAAAGATGGCAGCGGCTATGGAGCTGGAGCAAGCAGTAGGCTTGGGTTGCCCCCGGTGATGGAGGAAGCCAAGCTTCCAGCCTGCACTGGCTAGCCCTGGCCTCCACTCAAGGCTACAAAGTTTCAATTATAGAAGATAAATAAATCCCAGATACCTGCTTCCAGCCGGCCCTGGCCTCCGCTCAAGGAGGCGCTGAAAAAAAAAAAAAAAGAAAAAAAGGAGGGGCTAGGATCGTGGATCACTGGGGGGCGTGGCCAGCCTGAAAACAGCCCTCAGCTCCTCACCCAGGCTGGCCACACTCCCATGGGGTGAGGGTCCCTGCTGGGGGGCTTGGCCAGCCTGCAAACAGCCATCAGCCCCTCACCCAGGCTGGCCAGGCACCCCAGTGGGGACTCCCACCCTGAAGGGGGTGTGGCCAGCCTGCAAATAGCCATCAGCCCCTCACCCAGGCTTCCAGCCGGCCCTGGGCTCCACTCAAGGCTACAAAGTTTTAATTATATAAGATAAATAAATCCCAGATACTTGCTTCTAGCTGGCCCTGGCCTCTGCTCAAGGAGGCACTGAAAAAAAAGAAAAAAGAAAAAAGGAGGGCCTGGGAGCCCTCAGCCCTTCACCTGGCCACCCCACCATGGAGTAAGAGTCCCCACTGGGGGGCGTGGCCAGCCTGCAAACAGCCATTAGCCCCTCACCCAGGCCGCCCCATGCCCCAAGGGAACATGCACCCTGATCCGGGATACCCTTCAGGGCAAACCAGCTGGCCCCCACTGGTGCACCAGGCCTCTATCTATACTAATAAAAAGGTAATATGCTAATTAGACTGGGAGACCTTCCAGAAGACCTTCCAGATGTTCTTCTGGACAAAGCCATGGTGGCGGGGCCAAGGTAGAGGCAGTTAGAGGCCAAGAGGGGAGGGCAGTTGTGGGTGATCAGGCCAGGATGGGACAGCAGTTGTGAGTGATCAGGCTGGTGGGAGGCGGTGCCGTTGGGGTTAAGCAGACCAGCAGGGGGGCCAGTTGGGGGTGAACTGGACGTCAGTGGGGGTCAGTTAGAGGTGATCAGTATAGTGGGGGGGGCGTAGTTTGGAGTGAGCAGGCCAGCGGAAGGGGAGGGGGAATTGGGGGCGAGCAGACCAGTGGGAAGGGAAGGGGGGTCGAGCAAGCCAGCAGTGGGGGAAGTTGGGGGTGAGCAGACCAGCGGGGGGGGGCAGTTGGGGGCGAGCACACTGGCACAGGGAGGCAGTTGAGGGTAATCAGGCTGGTAGCGGGCATTTAGGGGCAAGCAGGCTGGTGGCGGGGGACACTTGGGGCAAGCAGACTGGCAGGCAGAGTGGTTAGGGGCAACTAGGTAGGGTGGTGAGGTTGTGGCCTCGATCCCAAGTGGGGGACATGCAAGAGGTGGCCAATCAATGATTCTCTCTCATCATTGATGTTTCTGTTTCTTTCTCCCTCTCCCTTTCTCTCTGAAATCACTAAATTTATCGGCCTTTTCTAGGAAATTCTTGAAAAACCTTATAACCATGGTTTTGAACTCTATATCCAGTCATTTGCTTTCCTCCATTTCTTTCATTTGTAATCTGTTTCTTTGTCTCCGCATTTTCGCTGCTTCCCTGAGTTGGTAGAGTAGCTTTGTGTGGTAGGTGTCCTATATGGCCCAGTGGCTCAGCCTCCCCCAGTTACCTGAGGTGGACACTTTTGGTGCACCCCTTTGTGCACTGTGTGCACAGCCTTGTTGTAGTTAAGTCTTGATTGTTTTTGGTATCACTGGGAGGAATTGACCTCCAGGCCAATTGGCTGTGAGGATCAGCTTTGTCTACGCTTGGAGAACTTGTGTGCTGGAGACACCCTTATGGGAGAAGACTTGCAAAACCCTCTGTGCTCAGCTTGGATGGGGTGGAGTCTCAGGGCGGAGCAGACAGCCTTGGCTTCCCATCAGCCCTGCCCTATGAGTCCCCTGGGTCTCAATGTCCCTCGGTAATCACTGCAAGCACCTCTGAGAAAAAGCCACCCTTGAGTTTCGCCCGCTGCCAGACAGTTCAGTTTCTCCCCGAATGAGTCTGGTTTCCCAGAAACTCGCCCGGAACTGGAGTTCAGCGCAGTGGGGAGCTTCCATCTCCCTCCCACTTTAGAAAGCCAGCCACACACTCAACCACCCGTGCACTCAGCAGTCAATCCTCTCTGGGCGAGCGCGCCTCCGGACCTCTGCCTTTCGCAGCTCCCCTGAGTCTCAGTGTGCTTTCTCTTTTCCTGACAGTCCAGATTCCCCCCAAATGAGTTTGGGTTCCCAGAGTCTTGCCCAGGACTAGAGTTCAGCACAGTCAGGAGCTTCCGTTTCCCTCCCGCTTTAGAAAGCCAGCCGCACACTCAGCCGCCCATGCAGTCAGCCGCCTGTTCTCTCCGCGCACGCATCTCCGTACCTAAGCCTTTTGCACCTCCTCTGAGTCTCAATGTGCTTTCCTCTTTCCTTCTAATTGTAGAATTTCCACTCAGCCAGCTTTCCTGTGGTTCTGGATGGTGTCCGTTTTGTCTTTTAGTTGTAGTTTTGATATTGTTGTGTGAGGCAGCAGTTTAGGTGTTTACCTATGCCGCCATCTTGGTTTCTCCTATTTATGTGTTTGAATGTGTGTTTAGGTCTGTATGCATGAAAGTATGGATTGGGAAGGTAAGAAGGAGAATGATAGCTGAAATATTTTGAATTATAGGTAAAACTCATATTCAGAAAGACCTTTTAACAATAGTCTTCATTTGTGAGAGTAATAAAAAATTGGAATAGCTGGAGCAGCCCAGCCGGCATGGGTCAGTGATTAAGCATCGGCCTGTGAACCAGGAGGTCATGGTTCAATTCTGGGTCAGGGCACATGCCCAGGTTGTGGCCTCGATCCCAAGTAGGGGACATGCAAGAGGTGGCCAATCAATGATTCTCTCTCATCATTGATGTTTCTGTTTCTTTCTTCCTCTCCCTTTCTGTCTGAAATAAATAACGATATATTTTTTTAAAATAAAAAAACCAAAGTATCATGGTCAAGTACATGCTCTAAGCTGATGATCCAGCATCTATCTTGTCCATAAGTAAAAAGCATCTAGGGCTAAATAAACACATGTAAAATATTTGACATGTCCACATATTTCAATAGTGCATTTCTGTATTATGTTTATGTATTTACTTTAGATCTGGAACAAAATGGGCAACTAATTTGGAAGGTATCAAAGTGAATGTAGAGCTTTGTTGACCAGGTGTTCTGGCAGGACCAAATTGTGGCAAAGTTAGGAGATAAATGAGGCTTTACCAGGGTGCTTTCTCTTGCTAAATTCCTGCCCCCAAGGCCTTCCTTCTCATTGTCCTCCTTGGAGTATTTTCTCTGAGCTTATTTTCTTTATTCCCTCCAGAGGTGATCTCATACAGAAACCTGACTAAATACAATGTACATCTCCAGCCTTGACCGCTACCCCCAGCGCCAATGTGGAAGCCCTGTCACTTATTTAACATATTCATCTAAATGGCATAAAGGGATGTAAATTCATCGGATTCAAAACAGAACTTTTAACTGTTCTTCAATAAAATGAAATAGACCTCTATGCTGTTTCAAAGGGCAAGAGGTTCTTCTTTTTTACTGCTACGTAGTATTCCATGGTGTAAATGTACCACAGCTTTTTTATCCACTCGTCTACTGATGGGCACTTGGGCTGTTTCCAGATCTTAACTATTGTAAATTGTTCTGCCATGAACATGGGGGTTGGAAGAGCTATTCTCTAATAAATCCATTCAACAAGTATTTCCTGAACCCTCCTGTGTTCCAGGTATCTTGCTAGGTGTTGCGAGTCCATGCCCTGAAGGCTTTTATAGTCTATAGGGGAGATATCTCTCTTATCAGACAATTAATGACAGCACTGTGAGGGAAAATGTTAGAGGTAAGCACAGGTGCTATGGGAAGAAAATCTAACTAAACCAGAATGTTAATGGATGGGAGAGGAAGTAAGAGAAAGCCCCTGCTTGAGATCATTCCTGCATTGACTCTTGATGGCCAAATAGAATGGCTCTGATGGTAGACACATCATCCCTCATCTGACAGCCGGGTGCTTCCATAGCAGGGAGTTGGGGAAATCTAAGGCCAACCCGGACTTCTGACACCCCCAACCATGCTGCTTAGGAGGGACCCACCTTGTCTAAGGAGCCAGTTCTAGTAATGATGCTGCCACACTGTAGAGAAATTCTAATTCAGGGAATGTCATATTTCTAGTATTTCTTTAGTTTTCTTTTCCTATTAGACTGTGAGAAGCTTAAGATAGCCCCAGCACCTAGAAGGAACTAGAAGAGGTGCTTGAGAGGGATGAAGGCAGAGAGGGAGAGAGGGACCACCCAGTACAGCAGGTTTTTGTTGTAAAGAATTAACAGCATAGCCCTAGCTGGTTTGCTCAGTGGATAGAGTGTCGGCCTGTGGACTGAAAGGTCCCGGGTTCGATTCCAGTCAAGGGCACATACCTAGGTTGCAGGCTCAGTCTCTAGTAGTGGGTATGCAGGAGGCAGCTGATCAATGATTCTCTCTCATCATTGATGTTTCTATCTCTCTCTCCCACTCTCCCTTCCTCTCAGAAATCAATAAAAATATGCTTTAAAAAATGAAAGATCTTAAAAAAAAAAGGGGGGGGGGATTAACAGCATAGTGACAGAGATGTTCAGTGTTTGGGTTATTTTTCCCAGTCAAGTATGTCCGGTGGTTGGCAACTTTTGCAACAACTAGAGATCTGTTTAAAACAGGGAAAATTGCCCAGATTTGTGACTTCTTTGTGGTTTTCCTCCTATAACATTTTTTATGCAAACATAAAGCCTTATGAAGTGGCAGACAATGTAACAAGGCTGAATGGAAAATGGCTGATTTTAACTTTATTATTTGAGGTCAAAAATAAATGAGGCTTGAAATAGCAGCCACAGGTCTGAACTCACCAGGAACAAAATGAATCAGATTTGGTCTGAGCTGAATAGTTTAGTTTTGTTAGTTCTTTTTATTAAAAAAAGCAGAAATTCTATAATCACTTGCTTTTTTCAGGCTTATAATTGTCTTGGTAGCAATTGCAGCCACTTTTTCATTCTACTGAGGGCTTAATTTCAGTGTGCACTTGATCAACCATAATAGAAATTCATCAATAAAATAATTTTATTATACGGCAGTATTTTTAAATCTGTTTTAAGATTGTTATTTAGAGAAAGCCAGAGATTCATATTTTGGCACAAAGAAACACATACATATGTGTTTGTGTGTTTGTACATACAATCTTATTGGTGCATGTACTAGTAAATAACATTTAATGAAGATTTATTTTATAAGTAAAAAGTCTACTTCTATTTTTTCTCCAAACGTGTTCAAAATATGTACTATCTAATAACATCTCCTAAGAAAGTATCTACGATTGCATCAAAGACATCCAAAGATGCCATAAAATGTCATCACGTTTTAGGCACACTTAACTTTTGACATGGTTAAGTGTCTTTGGTTCCTATGCATAGATATGGAGATAAAACGCCACTTCCCCCATTCTTGCTTTCTGCTTTGCTTACCAGTCATAATTCCGTAGGCAGGCTTGATAGTTCCCTCCACCTACCCCACATTTTAGACAAAATGCCTACCTAAGTCAATAGCTATCTATTGGTCAATTTATTTTTCCAGGGTGTGCCTTACCTTAGATATACTCCAATTTTTGTCTGTTGTTATATCACTATTCCACACATCACCACCACCCCTTCAATGTGATTGACCACGATTCATTTGTGGATATTTCGGTTGAATCCTTATCAAGAGTAATTTTTTATTTGTTCTAAATTTACATTTTATAACTAGATATATCCTTCAAAAATGTTATGTTCATTTCACTCTGAAAATATTCTTTAGTATAGTTTGACATAAAATAAATAAAGCATGTGGTGTTCTTTTGTTTTGTGAAAGAAACCAGGTTTCAGTCTTGAAAGTGTATTGGTTTCTAATCCTTAATTTTGGTTCAGAAATCATGCATTCAGTTTTTATCAGTATTTTGGTTGATTGCTTAACTAACAACATATGGCTTTCTGGATGCCATTGGAAGAAAATTTGTCTCTCAAGACATATCTGATTGTGTGTAGCTGAGGCAACAGAGCTCTGGGTCAGCTTTGTGATTTGAACTGCAATAAGGCCCTGACTTTATACAACACGTAGGGGGCAGTCTCCTTCAAGTTCATAGTTAATATAGGCCTTATTCGAGTGAAGAGTTGTATAAAGGATACTTTTTATGCCATGCCTGGGGAACGTTGGAAAGGACACACGAAGTCGTCTGAAGAAGAAAGTGTGCTGGCATTTCCGAGGCATGCCCTAGTCCCAACAGCTGGGCTTCTAACACCAGAATTGTATTTTTATATCTGAGTCAGAGCTACATGGCACAGATAGCATGCAACCATGTCTACATGATTGCCCACAAATCGAATGACAAATGAACTTTAGTGTTTCAGTATCTGTTAAATGCCAGACTCTTTTCCACTAAAAATGGAGGATTCTCATACTTGAACAGAGCACTCCTGTTTTGACTCTCATTTCTCCTTCTCTCCATGGATTTCAGGCTTGCTGAAGAAAAAAAAAAGAATTTAATATCTTATAGAGTAGCAATCTCATTGTCCATATGTTTCATCCTGTGAAGGTATATTTATTTTAAAACAAATGGCAGTAACTGTATTAATGGTGATAGGTTACCCTTTATATTATTGGGAAGGAGTGGGATTGCATTGTTTATCCAGGGGCAGGGGGTTGTTTACACTCTTGCACATTACCCCATGCACTGGCATGTAAATAAATTGGGAATATGGGTGCAGTCTATGTCTGTGAAACAGAATGTAGCTAAACAGAAAACAGAACTTCAATCCAAAATTGTCTGGACAGCTGAGCCAACTAACCACGTGTTCTTGCCATGTACTGTAGCAAGTATCATAGCACTTCAGGATGAGAGGGAGCTTAGAAACCATCAAGCTTAAAATCCTCATAAACATCTAGTTAAGACTATGTTTGTGGTGCAGAAGAATCCAAAATAAAACCCAACTTGGAGACTTGACTAAAAAGGAAAAGAGAATAGACTACTGTCTAGATCAGTGATGGCGAACCTATGACACGCGTGTCAGCACTGTGCTGCTCCTGAGGATGAAACATTTGCGAAATAATGTTTTTTTCCTCAAAGTGACACACTACCCGAGTTATGCTCAGTTTTTTGGCGAAGTTTGACACACCAAGCTCAAAAGGTTGCCCATCACTGGTCTAGATGATTTTAAACTTTCAGCTAACTCAGTTCATATATTAAGGATATTTACTTACTCAACCATTTTTATCATATATTTATATTATTCTTTTAAATAACACATCATTGATTTTTGTAGATATACATGTAGATATCTATCTATATAAAAGGCTAAGTGACCAGCCGACCGGCCAACTGGCCAACTGGTCGGTAGGTATGATGTGCACTGACCACCAGGAGGCAGACGCTCAATGCAGGAGCTGCCAAGCAACAGCAACTTTGCAGAGTGCCCTCTTGCACTCCGGGACCCCTCGGGGAATGTCCAAGAGCCGTTTTCAGCCCCATCCCTGCAGGCCAGGCCAAGGGACCTCACCTGCCAGAGGGACCCACTCCGCAGACGCCCTTCGAGTCCCTGTGTAGCCCCAGGTGCAGCCAGCTGGGGAGGGACCGGGGAGGGACCAGGGAGGTTGGCTCCAGGGCGTGTCTGGCTCATCTCGTCCAGTCCCCCCCTGCCCACCACCTTTTAATTAATTTCCTTTGAATGTGCATGAATCCATGCACCGGGCCTCTAGCAGATATACATTTTATTTTGGAAGGTTAACGTAACCCCATGTAGATATAGCTTTTCAAAGACTAGCCTCTGTAGAAGTGTTGCTTTGCTTTATCAACAAAGCTAGAAATCTTATCTGACAGGTAACAATGATTCTTTTGTAACACGTCATTTTATTGTAAGATCTCAGGAAACCAGATGTCACTGAGTGACATATGAAGTTTGCAATTGTTAATAGTGAAAGCATTTTTCAGGCATCTATCTTTTGTTTTCTAACAAATATGTGGTTGGCATAACTTCTGTGGGTGGAGTAGTGAGAGGGATCTTTCTCAATACTTTTCTAGCAACATTAGGTAAATGGTAATAGTGACTATTTTGATAGCCATTGAATATTTCTTGGTTTTATAGACTCCAAGAACTCTTGGAGTAATTCATGGGCCAAACAATATTGTTCTGTATGCAAATCAAAATATATCTGGTCAAGTTCTTTATAGGGATGGACATTTTCAAATAAATAAAAACATAAATCACATTTTCATATGTGGTTGGTGATTATTATAGGGTCTGTGACATTTTCTTCAGGCTCTATTTACTATAAGAAAAATTGTCCTTCCCTAGCTAGTTTGGCTCAGTAGATAGAGTGGTAGCCTGCAGACTGAAGGCTCCTGGGTTCGATTCTGGTCAAGGGCACATACCTTAGTTGGGAGGCAACCAATCAATGTGTCTCTCACACATCAATGTTTCTCTCTCTCTGTCTCTCCCCATTCCTTACACTCTCTCTAAAAATATCAATGGAAAAATATCCTCAGCTGAGGATTAACAAAAGAGAGAGAAATTGTTCTGACCTTTTGAGAAATATTTCAACTGGAAATGTGACTTCTTAAGGTTTTATATACCTTCTATAAGATATTTTCCTCATCGATAAAAACAAATAATAATAGAATCTACCTCACAGCATCATTGTGACAATTAAATGAAATAATGCATAAGAGTGCTTGCCACTTAATAAGCAACCAGTAAGTGCTAGCTCTTAGTTATAGTTTAGATTCAAGCATGGGAGAGTTTCTTATAATGACACAACCTGTCTTGGAAGTATTTAAGCTTAGAAGTCAACATTTACTGAAATATTGTAGATAGGATACTTGAAAAGTTTGGCCTATGTAGAGCAGTAGTTTCCAAATTTGGTTCAGAAAATAAAATTTCTGGAGGAAATTGTAAGCTACAAATATCAGAGTACTATCTAAACCTATTCAGTCAGATTATCCTGGCCTAAGGCCTGAGAACCTAGATTTTTTGCCACTCTCTTCAGATGACTTCCATTTCATGATTGAGAAACATTTGTCTAGAGAACTTCTAAAATACTGTCCAATTCAGAAATGCCGAAAAATCTAGGTCTAAATGTAAAAAGGTAGCTTTTATAAGTAATGGAGCCATGCACAGCTTTGATATTTGGTAGCTTTTTACATTGCCCCACATCTCAGACAAGTACATATATGTGAATGAGCAATAATTTATATTAATGTGGCAGATTGCTTGAGTGCTGCTGAGTTCATTGGAGGATGTTTTTTTGGAGATTTCTAAAGCACCTCAAGTACCTAATGGCATATATCTTGCTGGTCTCCTTGTAATTACTGAGTCAGCATTTCTGAAACTGATGTCCCCCTAGACCAGTGATGGGCAACCTTTTGAGCTTGGTGTGTCAAACTTCGCCAAAAAATTGAGCATAACTCGGGTAGTGTGTCACTTTGAGGAAAAAACTAACTCCAAGACTCTAGTTGCAAATGTTTCATCCTCAGGAGCAGCAAATGTTTCATCCTCGGCATGCGGCCGCGTGTCATCAGAAATGGCTACGCGTGTCAGTGCTGACACGCGTGTCATAGGTTCACCATCACTGCCCTAGACACTGTTCTGTAAGATGTTATTAAGAAGCCACAAGCATAACACCTTTATTCAAATAAGGTTGGGGAATATTTTTCTTCAATCTAGTACTTATCTACTCCATGACTTCTCAAAACCTTCAATATGCCAATGGGCACTGGGAGACTCTAGGACAGGAGTAGAATCAGGTACCTCACAAGCTACGTAGACCATGGGATCTTTACCAGATGTCTATCTACTGGCCTCCTTCAAGGAAAAGTGTTTTAAAGAACACAGTTTGGGAAATGGTATGGTTTCAATCATTATGTCCCAAACACAAATTTAAAACGTTGAATATTTTGAGATGTAAAATGTGACAAAGACTGATTCAGTTATCATTTACTCTTACAATGTGAATGGATTTATAGGAGTATTTCTGAGATTCTGAACCTACATCTGGATTTCAATATAAATATCTTGAACTTTGTTTTGAAAATAGAGTTGTTTTTTTATAAATACATCATAACCCAAAGAGTTATTGCTTACCTATTTTTTACTTGACCAAATTTGCGACATTGGTAGAGAAACTCACTTTTTGTTATTATTGAAAAGCAACAGGGAGTGACTATACCTGCTGGTTTTAGGAAGATAACTAATTTGTTTACACAGTAATTTATAGTCCAGTGACCAGCTCAATAATCCCATGACTTAACAAACATAATAGAAGAACTAAAAAATGTTCAACTAATTCATTTCACTTCTGCAAAGAACCCAGAATGCCATATTAAAGAATATACAGGTTTCTCCAGAGACATAGAAGCATGGAAAAGACTGACGAATTTTAGAGGGAAGGCAAGGGTGGGTGGGGTGGGTGGGGAGTGATGAACCAGGGAAATTATATGCATATATGGACACAGACAGTAGAGTGGTGAAGGCCTGGGAGGGGCTGGTGGGGAGTGGAGGGACTCAATGGGAGGGAAAAACAATAATCAAAGGGGACATCTGTAGTACTTTCAACAAGGAAGGAAGGAAGGAAGGAAGGAAGGAAGGAAGGAAGGAAGGAAGGAAGGAAGGAAGGGAGGGAGGGAGGGAGGGCGGGAGGGAGGGAAGGGAATTTTTCATGTTACTTAAGAAAATATTACAGATATCTCCATTAATTTGAGTGTCTTGGTCTTTAAAAGTGACATAGAAATATGTGAGCCTTAATATCTTGTTAGATGAATAATGTCCATATCTACTACCACAGTTTTAGGCCTACTAACTTTCTTTTGTCACTGCAATAAAATATAGTGTGATTCTATGTGTGTAACTTTTGTCAGAAGTAAAGAAAGTGTTGGTTTTGTATTTTATTTTAAAAAGTGCTCTCATAATTTACTTTCATATAAATCATCCTTCACTGATTACATGGAATCAAAAGTCTGAAAAAAATAATAAAAAAGGGCAGAGTATATAGGACTCACTGCTTTCTAATCACCTTATTTGTTCAAATATCAGTGGCCTATGCTTGCAAATTACTTCCAGGCCACCAGCATGACCCTGTCATCTAAAGAGAAGGAAGCTGTGTCTTAATCTATGGAAACAGATCAGTGGTTACCTTGGGAAATGACAAGAATCAAGGTATGGGGTGAGCATGGGGAGAGGCAGGAGAGGTGGATTATAAAAGGACACGAGGAAACTTGGGGGCGATGAATATGCTCATTGTCTTGTGTTGACAGTTCACAGTATATTTATGTCAAAATTATCAAGTTGTAGCCTTTAAGCATGTGTAGTTTGTGGTATGTCAATTATACCTCAATAAAGCTATTTTAAAATAAAATAAAAATTAAGAGAGGAAAGCTGAATCTTTATGCATTTACAAACTTTTTTCTATATTTTATATATAGTTTTTTAACTTTTCTATTTATTCATTTATAGTTGACATACATTATATTAGTTTTGGGTATACAACATAGTGGTTAGATATTTATATGCCTTACAAAGTGACCACCCCAATGAGTCTAGTACTGATATGACACCATGCATAATGATTATAATATTATTGACCACATTCCCTATGCTGTGCATTGCATTCCAATGACTCTTATTATAAGGTATAATTAGTATTTCTTAATCCCTTTCACCCTTTTCACCCAGCCCCTCAACCCTCTTCCCATCTGGCAACCACCAATTTGTTCTCTGTATCTTTTTTGTTCCTTTATTTTGTTCTTTGGATTCCAGTTACTAGTATAAGTGAAATCATCTGGTATTTGTCTTTCTCTGTCTGACTTAATTTACTTAGAGTAATATCCTTTAGCTCCATCCATATTGTCACAAATGGTAAGATTTCATTCCTTTTTATGGCTGAGTAACATCCATTGTCTACATACACCACACCTCCTTTATTCACTCATCTGGCAGTGGACTCTTAAGTTGCTTCCATATCTTGGCTGCTGCACATGATGCTTTTATGAATATAGGGGTGAATATGTCTTGAGAAATTGTGTTTTGGATTTCTTTGGATAAATACCCAGAAGTGGAATTCGGGGTCACAAGGCAGCTTTATCTTTAATATTTTGAGGACCCTCCATACTGTTTTCTACAGTACCTCTACCAATTTACATTCTCACCAATAGTGCAGGAGAGTTCCCTTTGCTCCACACCCTCACCAACACTTATTCTTTGTAAATTTATTGATAATGGCCATTCTGTCAGATGTAAGCTGACATGTCATTGTGATTTTATTTTTTTCCAATTCATTTATTGCCTTAACTAGTTAGAAAGACTATTTTTTAAATTTATCTTTACTGTTGAAAGTATTACAGATGGCCCCCTTTGTCCCCATTGACCTTCACCCCAAACCCTTTCCCCCTCCCCCAACTAGGTCTTCACCACACTGTTGTCTGTGTCCTTGGATTATACATATTTGCATATAAATCCTTTGGTTAGTCTCTTATCACCCCACCCACCCACCCTTCCACCCCTGTTTTCCCTCTGAGATTCGACAGTCTGTTCCATGCTTCTATGTCTCTGGATCTATTTTGTTCATCAGTTTATTTTGTTCCTTAGATTACACATCTAAGTGAGATCATATGATACTTGTCTTTCTCTGACTGGCTTATTTCACTTAGCATAATACTCTCCAGGTCCCTCCATGCTTTCTTAAAGGATAAGAGATCCTTCTTTTTTAATTTGCATTTCCTTGATAATTAAAAAAAGGTGGGAGGATATGAGATTCTAGTTTCCTTCAGGCTATTTGGGAAGCTTTTAGATTTTTGATGTAGAGAGGGTATTAGTGGATAATCCTAGAAGGCAGATGGGAAGCCAGGGTGTGACTAAAACGTTTCCAGGTACTAAATCACTATGCATACAGTGTGAAATTGGGCAGCATTTTTATATTCCCACTTTAATTTCTGCAGAAAATGGCCAGTTAAGTGGGGTTAAGTGAATTGTTTCTATTCATTCAACCTGTGAATCCTTGCAGTTTGGGGATCAAGCTTGCCATGTATTCTCAGAGAGATCATTTGGTCATGCTAATAATTGAGGAAGCATTTTTATTATATTATTTCTGCTGGAAACATATTTAAATACTTTATGGTGAAATCAGCTTTCAAATCCTGCAGAATCATGGTCCAAGGCTGTAACAATTATTGTTTATGTTCTGCAATGACCAAAAGACCCAAATGGGGCTGATTCTCTAGTCTAGATGTCAGAGGCAGATTTGGCCTGAAGATACTGAGATTTATGCTTCTCATCTTTTTCCTGCATGGCCCCATCTAAAGATGTGTACCTAAATTTACAGTTGTAATTTTTGAAATTATATTTGTCTGTTGCTACAAAACCTGAATCCATTAATTAGTTTCCTTTTCGTTAACTCTACCATTATATTGAAAGTAGTACATCAATCTAGTTTATCAGGCCTCACTATTTCTGAAAATATTACTACCCATAATATTATAATTCGTTTCAAGCTATAAAAGGTTTTTGTTTTTAATATATTTTTTATTGATTTCAGAGAGGAAGGGAGAGGGAGAGATAGAAACATCCATGATGAGAGAGAATCATTGACTGATTGCCTCCTGCACGCCCCCTACTGAGGATTGAGCCCACAACTCAGGCACGTGCCCTTGACTGGAATCAAACCCAACACCCTTCAGTTCGCAGGCTGACACTATCCACTGAGCCAAACCAACTAGGGCTAAAAGGTTTTTTGACACATTAACATCAAAATAAAGCTTCTCAAATTCAGTTTGTTCTAGGAAAACACCGGGTTCTAGTCTTTCATTTATTTATTTATTCAGAAAACTTTTATTCAAATACTGTGTTGCAGCATGAGTGTAGGCATGTACAAAGATAAAGTGTAATTGAATAAGAAAAGATCTTGTTTCTCAATTTGCTTACCAACTCTGAACTGGGGCTGGGCAAGGGACTTAGTGAAATTTCAATTACACAATAATTTTAAAATAGTTTGAGTGCACAGCGTTTTGTGAGATGTTGCCATTTCATGTGCATTATCTCATTTGAATCACTTTATTGTGCTTATGTACATGTTAAGAGTTATTTAAAATGGTAAGTTAATAAATAAAATAAGATGTTAATGAAAGTAGTAGGCACAATGGAGCTACATTTTACAAATCTAACAGATTTAATTACTAGAATATGTTGAATGCACCTGAAAAAAATTTTTTTAAACAATTTCCTGAGCTCTTAGTTGGAAATAGTTACTAATTTTAGATCAGATTCCACTTATTTATAACATCCATTTGCCAGATTTGATTAGGCTTAAGACCCCTAGAATTAACCCCTAATGATTGTACAGGGCAATGAATTACACACTGAGGGCACTGCTTAATAATTTAACGAGCTTGCTCCCGAGAAATATGAATTTGTTTGGGAAAGGCAGCAGCATTTTGATGATGCAATGCATGGGAGGACTGGCCAAGAGAAAATGGGGTAGCCTCTTGCATTACAGCAAGGAGGCGATCAATAGCGTCATTGCCTATAGCTAACAGACCAGGGAGACCTGAATGAGGTCAGATATGACCAGTAAAGCAGGGAAATTGTCGTTCTCTAATAACCTTTTGAAGGCTAAAAAATAAACGAAAGAGTTCTTCCGAATTAGTGTATAGTAGCTGTTTCAATAATTTTGGCCTTACTTACCACATAAGCACTATCACTATATAGGTTGATGTGCTCCATAGCAAAATCTATCAAGGCATAAATAAGAGCTTGTATTTCTACCCGTTATGCTGAAACATAAGGGGTTAGAAGGACCTTTGCTCCCCTGCTGCAGTAGTATCCAGCCTTTCCAGAACTGGATCTATCTGTAAAAATGGTGAATGCTTCAGGTATAGGTGTGACTTCACTATCTTTGGGAAGGTAAAGGTAGTAACTGAGAGGAATTGTAACACCTTATTTGCTGGGTAATGGTTACCAACCTGTCCGGAGTAATTAGCAAGTGCAACTTGCCAACTTGTTGATCGTTGCCAGAGCCAGTCTTGCTGTATAGCTGTAAATGGCACTACAGTCAGGGTCTAGGCCCACTAACTGGCCTGATCAAAGGCGGGCTCGAGCTATTAGCTGGGAAACGGAATCATGGAAAGGAGTTAACACCTTAGTTGGAGAATGAGCCAAATATAGCCATTCAACAACTCCAGGAGCTTGCCAAATGACCCCAGTGTGTGTCTGCCAAGATAAGAAAAAGGAAATGTCCTTTGAACCTTTTCGGGTGCTATGCATAATCCTGCACAATGCAGGGAATCCTGAAAATCTATAAGTTTCCCTAAGATCTAATACCAATTAATGATATTTCAATGGTTGCCCTAACCGATTTGGCTCAGTGGATAGAGCATCAACCTGTGGACTGAGGGGTCCCAGGTTCAATTCTGGTCAAGGGCATGTACCTTGGTTTCGGGCACATACCCAGTAGGGAGTGTGTAGGAGGCAGCTGATCGATGTTTCTCTCTCATCGATGTTTCTAACTCTCTATCCCTCTCCCTTCCTCTCTGTAAAACATCAATAAAATATACTTTAAAAAATGATATTTCAATGGGATACCTATTGGGGATGGTAACCCCAACTGAAGGGGCCCCATAATCTCCATGGTTTTATTAATTGCCCTTAGGTCTTGCAATAGTCACTATGGGGCTGACCGGTTAAAGGCTGCCCTTCTGGATAGTAGGGCAGAAGAAGAATTTATGCTATTTTTGTTTCCAGTAAGACCTGAATTATAGTATTAATTGTTTGTGCTATTACTTTCATTTCTCCAGTATAGTCCTGATGTATCACCCCAGGGAGAACTTGAAATCCTTTCAATGTCAAATTGCTCCTCCCTAAAATTAATCCCATCATGCCCATGGTAAGGGGACCATACACTCCCGTAGCAATGGCCTGAGGCCCCGTCTCTGGCGTTAGTACATATCAGGAGGTGGGACTAAGGTCCAATCCTGTGCTTCCCGGGGTGGCATGGTAAAAGGTTGGTTTTGGGACTGAGCCAGCTGGAAAGACTGCAGTAGGGTTAAAGATAAGACCCTTACTGTTTGGGCTGGCCCAGCTTGAAGTTTCCCTGCCTAGGGGGCATTAAATTATCATCAACATCAGTCCTGGAGTGGCATTCATTTATCCAATTCTTTCTCTCCTGCATCTCGGACCATTCCCTAAACGTAGGCTGGCCCAATATCAGCACAAACACAGATAAAATGCTTCCATAAATAATCTCCAGGTGAGAGACAAGCCGCTTCGACAATGTTAAGCCTCTGGTAACCTTCCACTATTAGTTCCCCTGAACTTTATTTGATCTAGGGTGTGGACAGCAAATGACACTAATTGGATTTCTGCTATCAGTCTTTTTGAGTGTATAGACATAAACTTTGGTTAGGGAGGCAAATTGAAAATTATTTACTTTTAACTGTCCTTGGTTTAGGGAAGATAGGATTTACTAGATGACCCCAAACCGCTTGGCATTTATATTTTTTAGATGGTTTGCAAACTGCAGTTACATTCGAGCCATGAAATCAGAAAAATGACTCTGTGGGTCTGTGGATACACCTAATAACAACTTTCTTAGGATTCCTAAGTATATTGAATAAATTTGTCATTTCTCCTGTAGAGATATTTAGATAAGGTCTTAACTAATTAATATCCTCTAACAATTTCTAAAAGTCATTTAAGGTCTTGAGGCAATCCTTTCATATTTCTACGTTTTCAGGCCTAATACCTTGATTTTCAATACAGTTCCTAGGTATCTGAAGAGCATTTCCCACTGTATTTTTTCCCAGAGCAATCTCTAAACCACATTTAGGGAGTTTCTTTTAAAAACTTTTACTTTCTTTTAAACAAAACAACCAACTTGGTTGCTTTTCAGAAAAACTAGTAGGAGAGAAACATGCTGGCCAATACTGCAATGTATACATCTCAAGTAAAAGTAACTTTATTTTCCTTTATGGTGTCTCATTAATGGTGATATTTAATGCCTGAATAATAACTTTTTAGTTTACTTTGTAAATAGTAGTGGAAGAGATTTTAAAATTTCTCCTTTTTAAATTTACTTTTCAACAGTATTCTTTTTGCAAATTTTACTGTGTACTTTTTAGAACCAATTGCTTACATGTATTTAAATAGAACACAGTTATTAATTTTTTATTTGATAAAGCTCCCCATGTGATATTGAGTATATTAGATCAGCCTAATTTAGTTTAAAAATATTTCTTTTAAGAGGAGAGAATAAGTCCTTGAATCATTCCAGGGCTCTTGAAATGCCCCAAAGATATCTTTCAGTTCAAGTCTTGAAATTTAACTTGGAAAGACTATCAAATATGCATAACTCAAAGATTATATTATACACTTTTCAAAATTATTTTTAAAAGACATCAATTAAATTCAAACTGGTCTTAACATTAAAAATTTCATTCAGTCCATACAATTAATCCTTATTCTCTAATTAGGCCAACAAAATACTGTATCCTCAGTTGAAATTCCACCACATGCAATACACATAAGGACAACAATACACTCTGAACCACCAATCTCTCCAGAGAAAACACAAGAACCGTTCCTCTCAAAGATGAACCTCCACACTCCATGCACTCTGCCATCGCACATACAATTTCTCCCAACCTAACCTGAACTCTAAACTCCCAGAAGCCTCAAACTCTAGCCAGCAAGCCAAACACCTAGCATTTCTCAGACTAGCAATATATCCACATCTCTAAGGATATATTCCAAACAAAACACAAGGCACATTCAATTAACAGATTCAATTCTATTCTCTAGATTCTTCACACGAGGCAAACTCAGATGGACATTTCAGTACCTTGTCATTTTAAAATACCTAGATATTTAGCAATGTTCCAAAGTCCTTAAATTACCAAGGACTTTGGAAAACTATGTTTAGTCATATATAATTACCACTGAAAAAGATTTACCATATACCTTTCATTTTAGTTATATATATTTGTCTTAACAACTTTGAGATTTTAAAGCCAATTATTATTACCCAAGGCATTTTCTTTGGCAAATTCTGTAACAGATAACTTACTGACTTTCAGTGGCTTTATTATTTTATTTTATTTTATTTTCCTTTATAAAAAACAGGAGTGCCCTGGGACCTGTGAGGCAACCTTGGAATTCGGTCTATTATTATTCAAGAACTACCCATTATTATGGAAACACTAATCTTGTGCCTAAGCCCAGCCTGTTTATTTTCCTTGTGTCATTTTTGCCATCCTTTAAAGAAAAACTGTCTTGGGTTTATTCTATAGCATCTGTGAAGAGATATGGGGCTCAGTTTAAGAGCCACTCGAAATCGGGTGGGATGCACCATTTCTCTTAATCTAGCCTTTATCTCTTCATGAGTACAGAAATTCCAATTGTATCCCTAAATTGTGAGAAATGTCTCATCTATCCAAATTTCAAATGACGGACTGGAAAATAAAAACATGGCAAAACTGAGACTTTTAATAACACTCCTGGGAGTGGGCATCCATTTTACAGGATCACCAAAAGACTAGTCAGTGGGCTGGGGCCCTTTTTAGTTACTTCCTTCTGTCTAGGGAATTTCTTAGAACCTGTGTTATCCGCCACGTGTACCACTCATATTCCTAGAACCTGGGTGAATGCAAGAAAGTAGGAGCAAAACCAAAGGAACCAGAGAGCCAAGAGAAAGAGTTTTCCCTTATTTATTGGAGCAGGTAAAATTCTCGATCAGGGAGTGGTTGTGAAGGGAAAGAAGGCAAGTCAAGCATCTTTTATTCCCAGGAATGGATGATGAGAATTTCTCTATCACAAACACTTAGATTATGGGTCAAGATTGGAGAAATGTCAATGTTCCTGCTGTTGATGTGGTTAAAAAATATTTAGCCAAGATAAAATCTGCTTTCCCTCCCTCCTTTATTCAAATATCTTCAGTGGTACCTATCTGTAGGGCCAAACGCTGCTCCCACAGAGGCTTTCTATTTCAACAAGCCCCACATTGGATTCTCCTGTGTAAGAGGCCGTTCCCAGGCCACACCTTCTAAAGAGGATCCTTATCACTTGACAGCTCAGTGCATTCATTCTGTGACTGTGGAGCTATCAAATAACAGGGCACATAAGAGACACAGATGCACTCATTTCAACTGTTTGACCATCAATACCCATTTCTCTGTGCATCCAAACCACTCAGGAAACCCGAGTGACCTGCATCAGACCTTGTAGGCACCATGATTGGCCTGTGGTCTTCTGGTCTGTTTACATTGACTGAGCTTCAATGGTGGTTTTTGTGTTTGACAATTCAGGTCAATAGGGTGTGGCTTACAGTTCTTCTGTTTGCTTTCTTTCAATGATCCTCATCATTTTATTTCACTTGCCTGAAACAACCCATTCATCAAATACAGAGGAAACCTGGGAAAGAAACTTGCTAGCTCCCACTCTAAAGAATCCTTTCTTCTCATATTCTCTTGCTCCGCATGCCAGACTATTTTTTGATGAATACTAAGTTAACTGATTCTTAACCATCGCATATTGCCATCTATAAAGAAAATTGAGGCTTTGTTTTATTTTACTCACCTTCTTGGACTGCATTCTTCAAAGTATGAAAGAATTGCTATACTACTTTTTAATATATTTGGGAAATACTTGCTATTCCTTGGTGGTACCCTGGCAGCAAATGTAAGAATCCTAGAGTTTCATTCTGCACGTCACCCCTAACACGATTAGAGGATTAAATGGACAGGCATCGATTAACAACACTTTCAATTCACATATGTTATAGGTTGTCTCAAAAATCTGCTCAACTATTAACTTCTTCAATATGGAAATAGAATTCCAAATGTCACCACTTCAAAAGAATCCCTTTCCTCGACACATTGTCTTTCTCCTACTACTAAGGGAATGATTGAATCCTGGAAAAGACTGACTTTGAATCTCTTAGGTCAGTGGTTGACAAATTGCAGCTCGCGAGCCACATGCAGCTCTTTGGCCCCTTGAGTGTGGCTCTTCCACAAAATACCACATGCGGGCGCGCACGTACAGTGCGATTGATACTTCGTGGCCCATGCGCAGAAGTCGGTTTTCAGCTCTCAAAAAGAAATTTCAATCGTTGTACTGTTGATATTTGGCTCTGTTGACTAATGAGTTTGCTGACTGTCTTAGCTTCCCTTCGTTTTCTGGCCCTGATGCAGAACAACTCTGTCTACTCTTACTATAAGAGGGGAACTCCCTCAGGATAAGATATTTTCCGTTTTTATAGATATCATATCTGTAAGTATTTCTGTGTGTCCTCTGCATATTAAATACCTAATGAATTTCATTTAGGCATGACAGAGAGACAGGTACTACAATGGGGAATTCCATATGTAAAGGGAAGAAGCAGGAGCTGAGATTGGAGTAGTTTGTCTTAAGGTGAACCTATCGGGGAGGAAAAAAAAAACACAACACATTTCTGTTTCCTCATCAAAAGTTCACGATCCAAATACCCACTAAAGTAATTCAAGAAGTACCAAACATATGTGCTATGCTACTTAAGGACTTTATCTTTTTCCAAGTTATCTCATTGGAAATAAGATTCAGAACCCTGATTTCCTCATAATTTCTTTCCCAATTATATCAAGACCAAAATTCTATGTGATTTTAAGCCTGCACATTCATTCTCTTTCTTAAAAGCTTTTCATTTTGCCATTTGATGAATATTGGAAGCCAGTGGATTATCTGGATAAAGGGAATTAGTGGAGGTTTGCATCAGTCAAGAGAGTAAGTCACCAGAGGCTTTGAAGGGAGTGCCTTACAATATAAACAGTCCTAATCCCTTGCGAGCATTGCCTTCCAAGAAAGAGAATGTTCTCAAGGCTAGTGTTTTTAATCAGCTAGATCTGCAACAAGATTGAGAGTAATGCCGGTGATAAGGAAAGCAGGCTGTGTGGGAGGAAAAGCAGCTAGCAGTCAGCGATCTGATTCAAGGGGAATGTTAGAAGCTGGAGAGGAGGGGGAAATTAAGAAGTCTCTCAGATCCCCTAACTATTTCTACCTCTTAAGCAGCCATCCAAAGACATCTCTGCTTGAAGTGAAAATGCACTATGTAGACAGGTTCGAGTTATTAGCTGGAGAAGGGCACCCAGCAACATTCGGGAAAAGCAGACAGCATTTTAACGGCCCCAGAGTCTCCATTTTTCATGCCAGAAGAGGATCAGTGCCAGCTACAAACAGGTGGAATTATGCTAGTACAGCTTTGTAGGCAGAGAGGGGCATGGAGAATGTGTTTTGCCTGAGATGGAGGGGCAGCAGCAAAAGCAGATAAAGTTACAGAGAAGTGGCTCTGGTCACAAATTGTCGGAGTCTCAATTCTCAATTACAGTGTCCTGGCTCCCATTTTTATACCCTTTTTCTACCAGAAGAGGAAGGAAAAGTGCTTCTGAAGCTCCTGTCTTTGATAAGAAGATATATATATATATATATATATATATATATATATATATATATATATATATATTTAGCATTATACAATTAAAAAGGGAGAGAAAGTCTGGCTGGTGTGGCTCAGTGGTTGTACATCAACTTATGAACCAGGAGGTCACAGTTTGATTCCCGGTCAGGGAATATGCCTAGGTTTTGGGCTCAATCCCCAGTGGGGGCATGCAAGAGACAGCCAATCAATAATTCTCTCTCATCATTGATGTTTCTCTCTCTCTCCCCCTCCCTTCCTCTGTGAAATCAATAAAAATATATTTTATAAAAAAATGGGGATAAAAATTAAAGTAAGTAAATGCCTTTATAATTACTTCAGATATAGTTTCTTGAGTTTATAAAAATTTTTAAATGTTTTCCTTAAGTATTTCTACAAAGAAAAAAATAATGTTCAGTGGGAAAGAGGAACACATAACCAAAATCATTTCAGATCTCACAGGTGATTCACCTTGAAAAGCCTATGGTGCATATACATTTTGCCACAGACCCTTGGGCAAAATTGTTACACCAATACTCCTCTATCTAGGTCACTTGTTAGCAGATGTACACCACAATCTGATAGTCACTACTTTGGGAACTCTCAAAGTATGTCTTGGGCTTTCAGAAAAAAATCTGTTTAGCATCTTAATATGGAGTTTCTTGGGTGCTCAAAATAGGTGTTTTCACTGCTGTGCTATGTCGTGTCTAATTAATTCTAGAAGGAGAAAATCATTGTGGCCTGGGGAACTTTCTAGAAAGGCAGGTTTCTATGGGTTCCTGCTCTGAAGACTTAGTCAAGGGACCTTATTAAATGACTAGAGGCCCATTGCATGAAATTCGTGCATGGGAGGGGGCGTGTCCCTCAGCCTGGTCTGCACCCTCTCTAATCCGGGACCCCTTGGGGGATGTCCGACTGCAAGGATTGGGCCTAGACTGGCAGTCGGACATTCCTCTTGCAATCTGGGACCGCTGGCTCCTAACTGCTCGCCTGCCTGCTGGCCTGATCCCCCTAACTGCCCTCCCTTGCTGGCCTGATCCCCCTAACTGCTCTCTCCTGCCAGACTGATCACCCTAACTGCTCTCCCTTGCCAGCCTGATCACCCCTAACTGCCTCTGCCTTGGCCCCGCCACCATGGCTTTGTACGGAAGGATGTCCAGTCTAATTAGCATATTACCCTTTTATTAGTATAGATTATTGGAGAGTCAACAACATTGAAAAGCAGAATGTACTGAGGACAATACCAAGTACTGAGAGAAACTATTTGAATGAATAAGTGAATGAATAAATGAATGGAGGTAATTCCTCTGATTGTAACACTTTTCTCCTTTTTCCTATGTCTGATGAATTTGTGCATAGCCTTTGAAACTCAGCTTCATCTCATTCCGGCAAAGCCTTTCTTGATCCCCTAGCTAGATCAGAAGCTCCTGACCTAGATAACTAAATAGCTCATTTTATCTTCTGGGGTTTTCCTGCTGGCTGAAATTCCTTGAGGACATATATGGCATCCATCTTTCTCCGCATGTACACCCAGTACTTACCACAGGGACCAGCAGACCTTTTCAGGAAAGGGCCATATAGTAAATATTTAGACTTTGTGGACCACACAGTGTTACAACTACTCGTCTGCCATAGTGCAAAAGAGAATATGTAAACAAATGAGTATGTCCACATTCTAATAAAACTTTATTTACAAAACAAGAAATGACAAGAATATATCCTGCATTCAATAGTTTGGCACAAAATAGTGGTTCAGCAAGAAGGCCGTTCAATAGCACAGGCTGAGTGGATGTGGTCTGTGCAGATGGAGAGAAGAGGGGCATGAATCTGTGAGCTATTCAGATGATTGGAGATTAGATCTGAGGAGTGAGCAAGGAGAAGAGGACAAGTTCAGATTTCTGCTTGAGCAACTAGCTTGAGACATTTATGTAAAGGCAGTGGGACTGGGTATATAAGCAGAAGTGGGAAAGGAGAGATGAGTTACATTTGGAGCAATACTGTGATATGTGAAAAACCTGTGGTATATTCTGTAACAATTGCTCTTACACTTTAGTGTGTATCAGAATCAATGAAGAGGGCCTGTGAAGACACAAGTTTTAGAGTTTCGGCTCCAGTGTTTCTGATTATGATGCGGGGCCCAATAATTTGCATTTCTGTCATGTTTCCAAAGGATGTTGGAAAGGCTGACTGGAGACCACCATTTGAGAAAACTGTCCTAGAGAGAGGTGCCAGGGTTTTGATTTTGTTGTCACCAGTATTGAGAGTGAATGAAATGGAGATGGTACCAAGGATAGAGTTGGAGGATACCATAGATGTAACAGTACACATACTATCATCTTTCAAGCAATTATTTTTTATATATATACTAGTAGCCCTGTGCATGAATCCATGTGCCAGTAGCTCTCTGCAGGGCCTGGCCACTCCGTGCCTGCTACCCAGAGGCTCTCTGCGGCCCAGAGGCCCTCCGTGGCCAGGGTGGAATGCTTGACTCGTCACCGCAGCAATGAAGCAAGCATTCCGCCAGGCTGCTCATGCTGCCCGCTCTCAGCGGCTGCCCCCCCAGGACTGGGGGACTCCAGCAGGGCTGAGAGGACTGGGTGCCGCCATCTTATGGCTATGGGAGCCGCCATCTTTGTAATGGAGTGATGGTTTAATATGCATATTACCCTTTTATTAGATATGATTTTTATTGATTCAAAGAGAGATCGAAACATCAATGATGAAAGAGAATCACTGATCAGCTGCCTCCTTCATGCCCCCTACTGGGGATCAAGTCTGCAACCTGGACATGTGTCCTGACCAGGAATAAAACAGTGACCTCCTGGTTCATAGGTCCATGCTCAACCACTGAGCCTGTCTGGCCAGGCTTTAAGCAAAGATTTAGAGCCCTTTAAGATTAGAGTCCTTTAAGATTAGAGCAAAATTTATTTTATTCTTCCCCTATCAGATTTCCTTCTGTGATAGGAGCCACAATATCTATCCTGTCCACATCCCAACCTTAAGTCCTATAGTTTCTCCTTGGATTCCCTGGTGTGTACCAAGCTCATTTGTCCAGTCCTACCAGATTCACTACATGTTGCTTTTTCTCTATGGTCATGGCTTCCATACAAATAGCTCTCTCATCTTCCATCTACATATTGATTCTCAACATCTGCGCTTTCTTTACAATTGTTCCTGGCTTAGTGTTTCTGGTACACTCCCAAGTTTGCCCACTCAGATCAGGAAGGCCACCATCTCTAAGCAAAATCAAAAAGAAAGTAGACAATGGTATTAAATATCTCCACTCCCAACGTTAGCAGAAAGACAAAGAAAATTTTTGGAAAGACATCAACCAAGAAGAATATGAGAAGAGGCTTCAAATCTCTTGAAGATCAAACTCTGTGGTTAATACTTGTGCTGCCATTAATAAAATATTAATGTTTGCAGGAAACTTCTTATAAAACTTTCCATATTAAAATCAGGGAAATCTCTCAGGCCTAGACAGTCTTCTCCCTTTTCTTATAGTTCTTCCCTTTTCCTCTGTGTTACTACTGTCATGCTTATTAGATTAGCAATTATACTGATAGCCACTGTTCATTGAATACTTACTGCTAAGTGCATGTACAGCTAATATACATTTTCTTATTTTATCCTCACAACCACCGCTGAGGTATTGCCATTTCAAAGGGATTCAGAGGCTAAGTAACTCACTCAAGATCAAATGGTTAATAGGCAACAGTGAGAAAAGTTAAGCCCAGACCGGACTGACACCCAAGCCTCTCTCCTTGACCACTCTTCAGCATCCCAGATTTTCTTTCTCTTTCCTGAAATTGTCAAAGAAAAATCCCAGACTCTGCATCTTTAAGGACTTTGTTTCTAATCTGTACATAGATATCGATAAGGTATAACAAGCTTAGCAAAGTTTCAACGTTGAGGATCTATTTTAAAATTCTCAAGATGCTGATCCACAGCAGTATACAATCTTAAAGATACAGAGGTCCAGTTGGAAGACTTCCCTCATCATTTATTGCCACCAATAAAGGAGCTCACCAAATCTTCCCACCCCCACATCACGATTCTTGCCTAAAGGAGAAGAATAGGCTGACTATTGCATGCAAGACTATAGCTCTTACTTAGCACTTTTCAAAGAGTGGGGGAGGGAAAAGGGAAACCGAGTTCAGTTTGATGAATGCCAGTCACACGTATCTCTAAGTGGAGATGCCAGTTACTTACAAGGATAGCTCTCAGTAGTAGATACATGCTCATCTTAAGTATGATGAGTTAAGCATTTCTTTGCTCTGAGTAACATTTATATTAGAAGGCCTCAGCAGTCACTTAGCGCTTCCTCTATGAAAACACTAGTCATTACTTACCTGGTATTCATAATCCCATTGCAGGTAGGCAGGCATTGCTAAATAGGTCTGGACAATGTACTGTGAAGAAAAGTGATATGGGAAACACTTAAGATTCACTAGATGACCTGCAATCTCTTCCACTGACTTGGAGAAAACATAGGCCAAGTGTTTTAAGTGGTATAACCATAAGATGAAAGCATCCAGGATCCCTGATCACTGCATGGAGGAGAGCTATCCTAGACTTTCCTTCAATCTTGGGTGAACATTGTGTGAAGGAGAAATAATATCATTGTTGTTACTTTGGATTATTTGTTGCTGCAGCATAGCATTGCCTATCTAAGCTAATGCAAGTCCTCTTACTAATACTATTTTAGTTACTCTAGATTGAGTCAAATGAAGGTTTTTATTGGTTCACAATATATCGTTACTCTTAGTTGAAAAAGTTCATGGCTAAGTCTAGAGAAGAAAATAAAAACAAAAGTTAAGAAGGAAAAAGTTAAAGAAATACCATTCTCAGTAGGGAATGCTTAATTCATATAGACAAAAGCAAACAACATAAATTTTAAATGAAAACCCATAACTCAAGAAAACCATGGCTCTAAAGGCTTAGAAACAATGTTGGATGATATAAGCCCTAAGGGCTTGGAGAAGTATTTATTATGTTGTGTATTAAATGGCTTTCGTCCTTTGAAGACACAAGGAAGAAGCATGGCAACATTAGAAGAAAGGAAAAAAAGCAATAATGATGGAAATTTTGAGGGATAAAAGTGGCTTGAACATTTGTCACACATAAAAAGTAAAAAGAAGAGCACTTAAACCAGATTTTTCCATGAAATATACACAGCACAGGCTTTCAAGGAACAAATAAAGGCATGTAAGCTGACGAGGGAAGACTAAAGTAGAGTGCATTTTACCCATCAATCCTCGAGGTGACAGAGATCTGAACAACTGTAGTTAAGTGTGGATCATAAATAACGTGTTACTATCTCTGGAACAAAAGACAAATGGCTTGCTCACCAGTAAGAAATTCAGGAGAATTTCTGGGTGAAAAACTTTCCAACCTAAGGGACAAGGACAAATAAGCCCATATATAAATAGTTGGCAGCCCCATTCTGTTTCCTACTTTATTCCTTCTATTTCACCACTCTCCTGTGTGGGTGTGTATGTGTGCATGCACACACGCACTCATGTGTGTACTTGCACATACAAACTGCCAACTGATCCAAGGCAATGGATCATTCACAATTAGTAGGTTCCTTATGCTAAATAAAAGTTCATCGAGTAGAGGCAGAGAAGTGTTTTAAGTCCTCTCTTAAAACCATATTACGCTCAAACGTGGTTATATGGGCATTCATTGGCAAACAAGCATGTAACTGTAAGCTCCTTATTAATGTTTGGATCCCACCTGTGTGAAAGATTTGCTTGAGGCATATGCAACAGAGATTCTAGCAGCAAGATTTAGTGTGGTGACAAGTATGCTCAGAATCTGGCCATAGGCCCCGTTCCAAAAGATAGAGATAACCTGGTTTCTGGATCCTTATACTTCATTACTGCAAGGGCAGGAAAGCCTGCATAATATTTCTGTCACTCATATTAGTAATGAAATATAATTTCTCATACCCGTTATGCTATTCTAATGTTAGTCAGACAAGAATATTAGAGATAAAGATAACTAAAGTGCATACCTTGGGAACACGGGTCTCTGATTAGAAGATTTCAAATGCTGGCTATCCCTGGAGAATGTTCTCTCAATTATATCAATAGGCCTCTCATAGGATGTAGATTAAATTAACACAAAATATGGTTAGATGGGTATTAAGACAGATAATCACTTTCTTCTATGCAGAAGTATTTTCAAGGATAATAAGAAAGACTACCTAACAATTCAAATCTATGGGGATGGATAAGGCATAGATTTCAGGACAAAATAAGTGGAGAAAACAGTTATGTATTGAAAAGTCATGTATTGAAATATATATATATATCCTACCTAATAAAAGAGTAATATGCAAATTGACCGTACCTTTGCTACGCCCAAGCCACTCCCACCAGCCAATCAGGGCGAATATGCAAATTACCCAACAAAGATGTTGGTTAATTTGCATATGCTGAGGGAGGGAGGAGTGAAGACTGAAGACAACTTAGAAGGAAGAGGGAGGAAAAGTGGAAAGCAAGGTGGCTGCCAGAGGGAAAGCATGGGCGGGGCAGGGCAGGGCGGGCGGCAGCGGCGCTCAGGTGCGGGCACGGCGGCTGCAACGGTGGCGGCAGCAGTGGCAGCGCGCGTGGCTGCAGCGGCCGCTTTCAGGAATCTTCCTGCAAATGGGCTCCTAGTATGTATGTGTGTGTGTGTGTGTGTGTGTGTGTGTGTGTGTATATATATATATATATATATATATATATATATATATATATATATTTTAGAGGCCTGGTGTATGAGAATTCATGCACTGGAGGGGGTTCCCTCAGCCTGGCCTACCCCCTCTTACAGTCCAGGAGCCCTCAGGGGTGGGAGGTGACCCGGTGATCAGGAGAAGGAGACACCCCCATCAAACCTCTGCTGCTGCCACTGCCAGCAGCACAAGCCTCAGCCAACCTTGGTTACCTGAGCCTCAGGCGGCCCTGGGCGGCTGGGCAGCACCATCCAAGGCTTGCCTGCACCTAAGGCCAGCCCTGGGCAGCTGGGCAGCCAACAGCCAAGGCTTACCTGCACCTTGGGCCAGCCCTGGGCAGCTGGGGGGCTGAGGGGACTGAGGGACTCTGGAGGCAGGCACCCCGGCAGGGCCAAGGGGACTGGGCGCTGCCTCTTGTGGCTGTGGGCACCGCCATCTTTGAGGGCAGGGCAGTCAATTATCATATTTCCTCCTTATTGGCTGTGGGCATCACCATCTTTGAGGGCAGGGCAGTCAATTAGCATATTTCCTCCTTATTGGCTGTGAGTGCTGCCATATTTGAGGGCAGGAAAGTCAATTAGCTTATTCCCTCCTTATTGGCTGTGAGCACCACCATCTTTGTGACAGCGTGAGGGTCAATTAGCATATTCCCTCTTTATTCGATAGGATAGATATATAGATATCCTATCTAATAAAAAAGAAACATGCAAATTGACCGTACCTCCGCTATGCCCACCAGCCATGCCCACCAGCCAATGAGGAGCAAGTATGCAAATTAACCCAATCAAGATGGTGGTTAATTTGCATATCCAGGCGCAGAGGGAAGACTAAAGACAGCATAGAAGGAAACCAAGCTCTGCAGAAGGGAGCGAAGCTGCGGAGAAGCAAGCAAGCGGGGCGGGGAGAAAGGGGAAAAGCAGGTGTTGGGGGGGGAGAAGGGAGGGAAGCAGGTGGAGTGGGTGAGAAGGGAGAGAAGCAGATGGAGTGGGGGAGAAGGGAGGGAAGCAGTTGGGGTGGGGACAAGGGAGGGAAGCAGGAGGGGTGGGGAATAAGGGAGGGAAGAAGGAGGGGTGGGGGAGACCACCACAGGAAGCCCTATTGCAGGAATCTTCCTGCAAGGGGCCTCTAGTATATATATATTGAACATTTGATCCACCAACCATAGCATTTGCTCAGTGACTTGAATTCTTTTGTTAAATGATACCCCTATTCAAGTTAGGTAGGGCCCTGCAGATAAGACTTTTTTTGCCTATGGAAGATAGTTTGGGAGTAAAGACACATTCTCTCTATTGGCTGCCTTTTATGACAGCTACTCTGCAGTACAGTGGTTGAATATGTGACCTCCAGAGTCATACTGTCCAAACTTTGTTTTCCCATTTATTAGTTGTAACAATAAACATATTATGTAATTATAATTTCAAGTTTCAAAATGGTAATAATAACTCTTATGGATGCTGGGAAGATTAAATAAATTAATACATGTAAAATACTAAAACACTTAGAAGAATCTCTAAAACATAGCAAGTAGCACAAACCCATTATTATTTTTTATTGTTATTGATATAACTGTTTTATAGGATTCTGTGGTGATTAAATGAAATATTGTGCTTGAAGCCCTGGAATATAACAATAACCCCCTAAGTAATAACAGTCATCACAATGAGTAATGTTTCACACAGAACTGTTTAAGTTGTAGTTGCAGTGTTCAGTCCCTTGAAATTCTTCTGGGATCCTAGCCATATACCCCACTTTTCTAAATGATGTCCTGGAGGAAAGCACACAAACTCTAGAACCCTGTATCTCCAGAGATTCTGCCTTAGGAGCCTGATTCTCTTCCCTTACTCCCCCGTGTATCTGGAAGAACCCTTGGTGGAGTGGGAAAATGTGCACCTATCCCTGGGGTTGCGGGGAAGGCAGGGAAAGAATGTGGATCCTGCTCTGATGCATTAAATGGTAGAAGCCTTAAAGTGCAGGAAGTCTGAAATGTAAAAGTTTAAACCCCAAAATAGTATTGAGCCACATCAGTTTCACTTCAGTTGAATGGATTTGAAAAGCTAAACTGATAATCCCCGGAACATTTTCAGTGTGTAGCTCTCTCATTCAGTATGTTTAATCCACCCTTCTAGATCATTATCCAAGTGTCTTGTTTTGTGCCATGGGAAATTCTGATCTTAGTTGATGAAGTACTCAGTCCCTATAATCTTGTGAGAACCACAATGATGATAATTACATTTATGGAGTAGCCTGGCATGAAGAATACAATATGCTGAGTCTAAGAGCTGAGGTAATTGTATTTTTCCTTCAGATCAGCAGAAAATCCAAAAAAGGTAACATCATTTGAGCATTATTATTGCATTTTCTCAATTTTTGTCAACTATAGTCATTAAGGTATCTCTGAATAAGAACTCTGAAAGTTGACTTAGATAATCTGCATAGAAAAGAGGGAATAAACTATGTGTAATTAGTAAAAATCTATGAAAGAGGCAAGGAATGCTTAGTATAGTAGAAACAATACTGAAGTGGCACTGAAGAACTTTTTGATTAGTAAGACCACCTCTAAAGAATTGAGTGACCTTGAACTTCTCCCTTCTCATTTCAGGGTCACATTTTTTCTCATTAAATTTGAGAATCCTTGCTGAAACTGGTTTGGCTCAGTGGATAGAGCGTCAGCCTGCGGACTCAAGGGTCCCAGGTTCGATTCCGGTTAAGGGCATGTACCTTGGTTGCGGGCACATCCCCAGTAGGGGGTGTGCAGGAGGCAGCTGATCGATGTTTCTCTCTCATCGATGTTTCTAACTCTCTATCCCTCTCCCTTCCTCTCTGTAAAAAAAAAAAATCAATAAAATATATTTTTAAAAAAATTTGAGAATCCAAATAGATTACTAGTAAGATGTCTTTTGTTCTTAAAATTCTATAACTATAGAATATACAGGCAATTGGTATACTATCCTATATAATAAAGAGGTAATATGCAAATTTACCCTCATGCCTTCACAAGATGGCTGCCTATGACCAGACCGGCAGGGGGTTTAGTGAGGGACGACCAAATAACTGAACAAGCAGGCTGTGTGGGGGCGACAAGGCCAGGAGGGGGATTAGTGAGGGATGACCAAATGACTGAACAAGCAGGCTGTGTGGGGCGACGAGGCCAGCAGGGGCGCTATGAGGGGCGACCAGGCCGGTAGGAGGGGGCAGTTGGGGATGACCAGGCCGGCAGGGTGGACAGTAAGAGGTGACCAGGCCAGGGGGGCAGTTAGGGGCGATCATGCTGCCATGCAGAGGCAGTGAGGGGCGATCAGGCCAGTGGTGTGGGAGCAATTAGGAGCAACTAGGCAGGTAGGCAGGTGAGGGATTAGGAGCCAGCGGTCCAGGATTTGTCTGACTGCCAGATTGGAGAGAATGCAGGTTGAGCTGAGGGGACCCCCTCCCCATGCATGAATTTTGTGCACCTGGCCTCTAGTTGCATAAATAAGTAGAAAGTGTATTAACTGAGGCTTTTGGCAATAAGTGTTTTTTTCTTCAAATGTCTCAAACAGATTTGTTTATCTGAAGTCTTAATTGTACTTTCTGCCTTGCCAAGCATCCTTTCTTTTTCGTGGGGTCCTGGAATTCGATTCTCATTTCTCACACTTATCACAGTAGAACCCAGACATCAGCTTGTTTGTAACACAGCTATTATACTTTCTTGCAATTCAGTAATCATGTCTAACTAACCTGTGTTCGCGAAAGCGCCTGGCATTTAAAGTAAAATGATAGAATGGACAAAAGAATGACTAAGTGAATAAATTAATGAGTTGTTTGATATCAATGAGGCAGAATGTAAGTAAAGAGACACTGAGCACCAATCATTCAATGCAATTCACCATAAAAAGGTATCTTCAAGGCCCTAAAAAGATACTATCCAAAATTGTTCTTACAGCACTTGTTTTGGTTGACAGTAGGCCATTCAATGAAAATGACAGTGGGCTTTAGTGGCTTTAGAAATAACCCTTTTACAAACCTTATTACCACCTCCCTTAACAAAACACCTGAGTATGAATGCAGTGTAAATAAAAACCAGGACTTCATTATGCATCTCAGGGATTGGTACACTATGGTCCATTGGACAATTCTACTCATCACCTATTTTGTAGAGCTTGTGAGCTATGAAGTGTTTATATATTTTTTAATATTTATATTTTTTTCAAAAGATTATTTTATTGCACATGAAAATTATATGAACTTAGAGTTTCAATGCTCCTAAGAAAAGTTTTATCAGAACACACAGCCACTCATTCATTTACTATGTCTGGTTACTTTGATGTCCCAACAGCAGAATTAAGTAATTGTGGCAGGCACTGTATGGTTTATGTAGGGGAGGAAATAATTTTTCCTCTGCTCTTCTAAGTTCTTGGCTAAGACTTAGGGTTGTCCAAATTTGTAGAGAATTTTTATGAGTTTATCTGAACCAAACTCACATGACAGGAAGCAAGATATTCAGGAAACCCAGACAGGGTTGCTCAGTGGTTGAGCATCAACCTATGAACCAGGTCACCTGTTTTTATAGAGGAGGCAGCCAATCAATGATTCTCATCAATGATGTTTCTCTCTCTCCCTCACTGAAATCAATAAAAATATATTTAATAAAAAAATATATCAAAAGAACAAGAAAAAAAATGCTCACGCAGCTGATGATTTTGCATTTTTTTATTTTTGAGGTGTGAATGTCATGTTTTATTGATGGCCAGATATAGTTCCACATAGCAGACCTTCACCCTGACCTTCAAACCCTTCTCTCCCAGGGTTTACAGAACATTTTAAGTGCTCCATGTTTATAAGTCAATAAAAGGCAGGACATTGCTTCTCGACCTTTTGGCTAAGATCAAGTGTAGTATCTGTTCTTATCAGTTTAATATCTGATATGTCCTGAGGACAATATATTAAATGGATTTTTGAAGCTGGGAGTAGGAATAGAAGCTTGTTCTGTCCACTCCACGCACTGACCCAGTATTGCAGTACCTCTGGGAACAGTGCACCAAACAAACAAACGAACAAAAGGCAGGACAGATTTTTAAAACCCCTTCTCTCCCATCTAAGGAAACCCCTTAGGTCCTCTGCCCTGAGAGATGTCTGTGAGAGCTCTCCATGCCACAATCCACAAATCTCACACCCCTTCCATTGTGTAGAGTGTTAAATGTGCAGAGGAACTGAAATTGGACACAATGGGTCTAAGGCTGCCTGTCACTACAGCCAAAGTAAGCAGAGACAGGGTTGAATCATATATGAGTGCTTATTCTTAAAAGGCCAGCAGTATGGGGAGAGCATTCAGTCACCCTGGAAATCCTACTCACCCCCTTGCCAGTTGGCTGATGAGGGAGAAGATAACTATCACATGGAAAGACGGAAGGGTCTGCAGTCCAGACTTTGAGCTCCCCTGATAACAAGGTGGCTCATCTTCTATGTTACCAACAGCTCAGCCCATTCCTGGGACCAGAGAATTATCAGCATTAGTAAGAAAAACTCCCAGACCAGGTCAGGGTCCAGGCATAGCATCCAAAATAAAGGGTGTCCTTTCCTTGGTCTCTTCTCAAAATGGACCGCCTTGTTTCAGCCTCCACTTTCCCAGGGTCTGTCAGAAAACTTGTCTATAGTTAGTAAAGTGATTATTCAACAACTGTGATTCTATTCCTATTGCATGCCCTTCCCCATTAACATCTCCCTCTTTTAGTAACATCATCTCATATCCATGTGATTAGTTTTATATGGAAGGTGTCTTGTTGAACTGCATTAGTCCTGGCCTATTATATTTCCACTTATGGATTTTGGCTCTGAATTCTTTCAGGGAAAAGGAGCATTGGATCTCTCCTATAACAGCTCTCTGCTGATTGGGGGAGAGGGGGTGGAGTGGGGGAGGGGGGTGGAGTCCTGAAGTCCTCCCTGTCCAACAAGTGGAGGAGAAAGCCAAAAAGGGGGAGGCGGTTTTAAGTGAAGACATTAGCACATCCATGTTTCATTGACTCAATTTTAAGTACAAACTGTAGTCTTATTTTTTTAATATATTTTTTTATTGATTTCAGAAAGAGAGGAGAGAGATAAAAGCATCAATGAGAGAATCATTGATCAGCTGCCTCCTGCACGCCCCCTACTGGGGATCGAGCTCACAACCTGGGACCTTTCAGTCTGCAGGTTGACGTTCTATCCATTGGGCCAAACCAGCTAGGACTGTAGAGTTTTATTTCTGTTATACAGTGATAATAGATGGCTTCTATAGTGAGGCCCATACTATGAGAGTAAGCAATTAGGTAAGCAGAGACATAGGCATACAGTCTATGAAACAGAACACAAAACATAAAGATTAATGTATATAGTAAATCATAAACAGATTCAGATTTCCAGATATAAAGCTTCTGCTGGAACAAAATCACAGTGACACTCAGACTCTCTGCATTTAGAACATTTCTGGTGATGTCAACAGGTGCTGGGGTCTGTATGGCATACACAGACACAACCTTAAAACAAAACTTTGAACACAATTACTAGTAACTACATTGGAATTCATTACCTATAATCCTATATAATCCAATATAATAAAAGCATAATATGCAAATTGACCATCACTCCAACACACAAGATGGCCACCGCCTTGTGATCAAAGATGGCTGCCCCCATGTGGACACAAGATGGCCACCACAAGATGGCCAGCAGGGGAGGGCAGTTGTGGGCAATCAGGCCAGTAGGGGAGGGTAATTGGGAGGGACCAGGCCTGCAAGGGAGGGCAGCTGGGGGTGTACAGGCCTGCAGGGAGGTCAGTTGGGGACAACTGGGCTGGCAGGCGTTGACAGTTAGGGGCGACCAGGCTGGCAGGTGAGGGCAGTAAGGGGTGACGGGGCCAGCAGGGGAGGGCAATTGGGGGCAACCAGGTCTGCAGGGGAGGACATTTAGGGGTGATCAGTCCTGCAGGGGAGGGCAGTTAGGGGTGACCAGGCTGGCAGGTGAGGGCAGTTAGGGGTGACTGGGCTGGCAAGGGAGGGCAGTTAGGGGTGACTGGGCCAGCAGGAGAGAGCAGTTGGGGGTGACCAGGCCTGCAGGGGAGGGCAGTTAGGGGCAATCAGGCAGGCTGTTAGGAGCCTTTGGTCCTAGATTGCGAGAGAGAGTGCAGGCTTGGTTGAGGAACACTGGGCCTCTAGTTTACATATAATCCTGTCCTTTTTGCAACACAACATTACAGAATAACAATCAGAGTTATAAATAAAAGTATATCAGAATTTCATAGACTCTTGGGAGATTTTTTTATATAGCCTATGGAGCATCCATTTTAATATATATTAATATATATTTTTAAATGTATATATAATAGAATATAGTTATTACTTCTTTATTTGGCAGAGTTTCCCAGGTACTTTAAGTATAAGGTTTTCCTTCATAAGAAGAGAAAGCAAATCCTTGAGGCATTCTAGGGCCTATTGGAATGACCTGAAGCCAATTACAGGTCAGGAAAGTTTCTTTAAAATTCAAACCTTGGGAAGATTGATAAATATATTAGAGCAAAAGATTATATATTACCATTATTAAACAGTATTAAATAATTTATTCATTTAAAGTGACAACCAAAGATATTAAACACAAACATAGGCTAGTAAAATTTCAATTCTTATGATTAAGAAAGTGGGCTTTTAAGTAATCAAGTACCTGATTAACATTATCACTTCAAAAATATGTAAAACCTTTGCTTCCTAGGCAAATACAGGAAATACTTTCCTTTTAACAGATGTTAAGGTAAGAAATATTCAAACTATGCAAAGAATTTTTGTGAGCCACATTGTCAGACAATTGCCAGGAAGCAGAATCTCAAATGTATTGAGATAATGTTCTGAAGAATGGCAGTTTTTCATCTTGTTTTATAAATTACAATCAAAGAAGGAGACATAAGTGGGTTATATGAAATCCATTGGTAATAGATTAGGGGGTGGGAGAAAGAAAAAAGGGGGGTGACCTCTGGGATTGGATAAAAAGTAAAATGATAGATACATGTTTTTACATAGGTGGGTACAGTTAGTCAACAATCCTATCTAATAAAAGAGTAATATGCAAATTGACCATCACTCCAAGACACAAGATGGCTGCCCCCATGTGGACACAAGATGGTGGCCACAAGATTGCCTGCAGGGGAGGGCAGTTGGGGGCAGTTGGGGGGGGGGGACCAGGCCTGCAGGAGAGGGCAGTTAGGGGCGACCAGACTGGCAGAGGAGGACAGTTGAGGGGGATCCAGGCCTGCAGGGGAGGGCAACTGTGGGTGATCAGGCCAGCAGGGAGGGCAGTTGGGGGAGTCCCAGATTAGAGAGGGTGCAGGCTGGGCTGAGGGACAACCACCCCCCCCTGCACGAATTTCATGCACCGGGCCTCTAGTCCTATGTAATAAAAGCATAATATGCAAATTGACCAACACATAAGATGGCTGCCCCAATGTGGTCAAAGATGGCTGCCCCATATGAACACAAGATGGCCGCCACAAGATGGCCAGCAGGGGAGGGCAGTTGTGGGAGATAAGGCCAGCAGGGGAGGACAGTTGGGGGCAACCAGGCTAGCAGAGGAGCAATTAGGTGTCGATCAGGCTGGCAGGGGAGTGGTTAGGGGCTGATCAGGCTGGCAGGCAGAAGCAGTTAGGGGCAATCAGGCAGGCGAGTGGTTGGGAACGAGCAGTCCTGGATTGTGAGAAGGATCCCATATTGGAGAGGGTGCAGGGTTGGCTGAGGGACACCCCTCCCCCATGCTGAAATTTCATGCACAGGGCCTCTAGTTAACAAGATAACATACCAATGACCGAAGTAAAATGATAGATACATGCTTCTTTTCCATAGGTGGGTACAGGATCATTAGTCAATAATTAACAAGGTAACAATACTTATAAAAGAATTCGTGGTCTCCAACCTGATGCATTGTTGTGCCCTGCAAGAAAAAGAGAAGTTACAAATTATCATAGATGAGAAAAAACAATAGACTCAGTTGATCTTTATCAGGGAATATACTGGCCTAAGACATGACTACCCACTATAAACTGTTTTTTAATGAAAGGTTTTAATTTCAAACTATCCTTAATGGTTGCAAGGCTGCCACACAGGCCTTCCCTGAGCTTGTCAAGTTAGCAGGTGGCCCCTTTTCATCCATACAGCTAGAAAAGAAGCAAACAAATTATTAGTTTACTTTAGATTCACTTATCTAATTATATTTCAGTGTACCTATAATTTCCTTTTAAGATTTCTCTTCACAACCCTTCTATGACTTTCAAACCTTTCTACAACTTTCACAAACCATCTTACCCATTCAGAAATAACCAGCTATAGAACATACAGAACAACTCTTTTCTCTTTTCCTTCAAAATGAATCTTCATACCTCGTGCCTCTCTTACCAAAACCATACAACTTCTTTCCAATTATTTAGAATTCTTAACTTTTGGAAACCTTAATTTTTAGGTGACAAGTAATTAACATTCCTCAGATTAGCAGTACACTCACATTTTTTAGATATATTTCTAATAAAATGTAAGATATACCATATTCATTAACAGATCTAAATCCCTTCTCCAGCTCCTCTGCAATAAGAAGCCAAATGCAGGCAAACTCAAATCAATTAATATATCAGTATCCTGTTATTTCTTTATTTTCTTTTAAAAAAAAACCTTTTTTTTTTTTTTGCTTTTTAAAAAAATATATTTTCAGTGATTTCATAGAGGAAAGGAGGGAGAGAGAGACAGAAACCTCAGTGATGAGAAAGAACCTACTGCACGCCGCCCACTGGGAATGGAGCCCACAGCCAGGGCATGTGTCCTGACCAGGAACAGAACCATGACCTCCTGGTTCATAGGTCAATGCTCAACCACTGAGCCACATTGGCTGGGCTATTTCAAAATACCTAGATACTTAAATAATTTTTATCATTTAACTCAGCAAGATTCCAAAGTTTTAAGTTACTTAGTTACCAAAGACTTTGGAAAACTATGTTTAGGTAAATATAATTATATTGTAAAACTTTATCAAAAACTTTCATTTTAGTTATATCTATTCATTATATCTTAACTCTCTATGAGATTGTAAAGTCAATTATTAATGAAGGCATTTTCTTGGCAAATTTCATAACAGGGATAACATAATCTTGACAACCTTTAGGAGGCTGGCGAAAAGGCCAATTTGGTGGTGGTGGGGGGAGGTTATGTAAAATATTTATTCCCCTATTTTTCTCTCTGAGTAGAATCCTTCTGATGTAACAACATGAAATCTTTCATAGAAGAAGAGATATTATCCCATTTTAAAACAGAAATAAAGACAATCTCTAAAATAAAATAAGCATTCTCAAAAGGAGGGACTGGGACACTAACCTGAGAATCTCATCTCACACCAACCTGTATAGCAAATTACCTTCACAAGGTCTGAGTGGCACAAAGCCCAAAAGACAGAGATGGAGGATTCCCAGTGTTCGTAAAATAGTGAAGAGCAAACCAAGTCTCCAAAAGACAAGGAAGCAAGCAAAGAACATCTGTCACCATAGTTATTAGAGGAAAGGAGGGAGAGAGAGACAGAAACCTCAATGATGAGAAAGAACAAAGAACATCTGTCACCATAGTTAATAGAGGAAAGGAGGGAGAGAGACAGAAACCTCAATGATGAGAAAGAACCTACTGCACGCCGCCCACTGGGAATGGAGCCCACAGCCAGGGCATGTGCCCTGACCAGGAACAGAACCATGAACAGGCGGACAAGAACCCTCACTAGCTAAGCTTTAGGGGCCGCCATTGCATCACCTGGAGAGGAAGAGCAGGGAAGGTCCTGGAGATAAAGAACTCTCAGCAGCGGCTGGGAAGTTAATCCCTGCCATGGGTTCAACCAGCCACAAGCAGTAGGGGCCCTTCAGCCACGTGGGCTCTATTCCCTCCTTCAGACAAATTAAACCAAACAACGAAGAGACACAAAGCAACCATCAACAGAGATGCTCTATGTACTAGCCCACTATTTACCGGCTCGCACAACCCTCAGACAAAAGCTTCACACCCATGTTTCCTGTCTGTCCAGCCACAAACCTCAGAGTGCCCTAGCATTTAAAATAAAAATAAAAAGCCCAGCCGGCGTGGCGCAGTGGTTGTGTTGACCTATGAAGCAGGAAGTCAGTTGGATCCCGGTCAGGGCACAGGCCGGGTTTCGGGCTCAGTCCCCGATGTGGGGCATGCAGGAGGCGCCAATCAATAATTCTGTCTCATTGAGATTTCTCTCTTTCCCTCTCCCTTTCTCTCTAAAAAAAAAGTAATACATAAATTAAAAAATCACTGAAGCAGAGCTATGCCTTCTCCTCCCACAGCAGATCAGACTAAGGGCTCAAAGACCAGCCAAGGACCGCTGGAGGTCTCTTGCCACCCGGACCTGATTGGCTTGCCCAGACTAGAGGCCGTAAATGCTTCTTGTGTCACACAAAAAAATGCTCAGTTCAGCCTAATGGAAGGGCTGGGACTGCTGGAGCTGAGAGTGGACTCCGCAGGAATATTCCTGGCAGCGCTGCAAGGAGAAAAAAAAAAAGTCCCGACTTGGGCCCCAGGCACCCCCCCCCCACCCCCCCCCCCCCCGCCCAGGCAGCCAGGGGCTCCCGGTACTTACCCACTATCCCGATCGTGCAGGCAGCAGGGAGAGCGGTCGGTCACCGTGGAAATTCTGCTCTCACGCCCTCAGGAGACACCTGGAAAGCGGGGAGGGTCTGCCGTCCGTCCTGCTGGAGCTCCAAGGCGGAGAACACGGCGGCCGGCCCTGTGAGATGGTACCCACAGCGCAGCCTCTCCTGGGACGGGCGATGGTCAGCGCTCCGGAGGCAAACTCCCGGAGGACGGGGCCGGGGTCCGGGTCCGGGCGCAGCGTCCAGGCACAGCGAACAAATCGGAGCGTGTCCTCCCTTGGTCTTTCCGCAAAATGTATCTTAGCCAGGACTCTTTTTTTATTTATTTTTGTTTACTTTTTTCTTTTCCTTTCTTTCTTTTTTTTTAATCCTCACTTCTTGTCGGTCCAGCTAGAAACCTCAGAATTGACCTAGCATTTAAAATAAAAGTAAAAAGCCCATCCGGGACTCTTTTTTTTTTTTTCTTTTTTCTTTTTGTTTATTTTTTTCTTTGTTCGTTCGTTGTTTTTTGTGTTTTTTTATTTTTAAATCCTCACCCCAGGATATTTTTCCGTTGCTGTTTAGAGAGTGGAAGAGATGGGGGAAGAGTCAGAGCGAAACTTCGGTGTCAGAAAGACACATCAATTAGTTGCCTCCCACAAGATTGAGTCTGCAGCAAGCCCTTGACGGAAATCAATCCTGGGACCGTTCAGTCCACAGTCTGTCCACTGAGCTGAACGACTAGGCCTCCTCCTCCTCCTCCTCCTCCTCCTCCTGGAGGCCTGTGGTCTCAGCAGGATCCAGCCAGTGCTCCTGGGCTGAAGGGGGCGGGGGTGGCGGCTTCCAGGCTCCAGGGTGCTGGGGAGCAAGTAGAGACTGCCAGCCCCCCCCCCCGCCCCCCATGGCTGCTGCCCATCAGAAGGAAGGCGCTGCCCCTGCCCTTGCAGGGCCCGGTCCCCATATATGAGCCGCCTGGGGTCCCCCAGATGAGTGTCTACACCACCAGCTGCTCCCTGGAAGGTCCGCTGGGGAGCAGGAAATGCTCCCAGAGCTGAAGGGCTGACTCCCCGAAGGCGGAGAGTGATGGGAACTCCCCGAAGGTTCCCCCGCTGCCTGGGCCGGAGTCTCCAGGTGGGGAGAGGCCACATTGGCGCCCAGCACCCCAGCGTGCCCCCGGAGGACTGCTGGCCCAGAAGCATGCGGGTCGGCGGAGCTCTGGAGAGTTCCCACGCCGCCGGAGCCACGTGGGGGGGAGCGGCTCTGGGGGCCACGGCGGCGGCGGGGGGCAGGGGATGCACCCTGGCGGGACCTGGGAGCCTCAGCGTCTGCCTCCGGCCGGGGCCGCTTCTGGGAGTTTCTGGATTGCCTCCCTCTCCGGTTCTGAAACCATACCTGGATCCTGGACTGAGGAATCTGGGTTTGCTTGGCCAGTTCTTCTCGGACAGTGATATCAGGGTAGGGGTCCTTCTCAAAGGCCTCGATAAGAACCTGCAGTTGGCTCTCGCTGAACTTGGTCCTCTTGCGCCTGCCGCTTCCTCCGGGCCTGTTGGGGGCCATGTCCGAGGGCACCTTCCAAACAGCAAGGACCCAGGCGGGAGCTACCGTCCAACTGGAGTGGGTAGGGAAGTCTGCATCCCTTTAAATACAGTTGGAACTCAAGGGGTCATGTAAAGAAGATTATGTGAAAGGAGGAGGAAGTAAGGTGGGGAAATCTCTAGAACGGCTTTACAGGGTAGCTAAGATTACGTGCTCGCTCGAGGGTGGTCACCCTTATGAGGGGTCTAGAATAAGAGGCTTTTCAAAGGTGTGTTAATCCACCAACACAGACAACAGGATTATGAAGACCTGGGGGAGGGGAGGAGAGCAGGCTAGAAGGGTTCAATGAGCGGAAAAGGGCACTCTAATACTTCCAGCAATAAAGATTTAATAAAATAAAACAACAACAAAGGTGTGTTAGCAATGGGTAGAAAGGCATCCTTACAAATGGAGATTTCCTTTATAAATATAAATGTCTCTTACGAAAACGTAATTTGATCTTGGTTTTCTCTTCTTTTTATTTTTATTGGTTTCGGAGAGAAAGGGAGAGGGGGCGAGAGAGAGAGAAACATCAGTAGTGAGAGGGGTTCATTGATCCGATGCCTCCTGCACACCCCCTACTGGGCATCTAGCCTGAAACCCAGGCATGTGCCCTGAGGGAGAATCAAAACATCACACCCTGATCTCCTGGTTCATAGGTCAATGCTCAATCTCTGAGCCACCTTGACTGTGCAATCTTGGTTTTCAAAGATTCTCCCATGTCTGCAGTTTCCTAAAATATTCCTTATGTCAAAGGAGCATGTTTTGGGCTGGCAAATTCTGCTTCCTTTTACCAACAAAGCTTAAATTGTGTGTTTAGCCCTTTACAAAAAAAAGTTTGCTAAACCCTGTTCTATATAATGCTCAAAGTTCCTTTTGAACTATCAAAATTGATTAAGAGGGACCTTTTGTTTTGAAGAACTGCTTCATCTTCAAATGCAAAATTCAGTACTTGCAAAAATAAAAAATGTGTTGTTTGTTTGTTTGTTTATCAATGGGATCAGAGAGGGTGTACCAAAGAAGATAATCCTCAGAGGAAAGGCAAGGGAGGGTGAGTGGGTGGGACCAGGTCAACCAAAGAACTTGTATGCATATATTCATAACCCCTGAACACAGATAATAGGGTGGTAACGATCTGGGCAAAAGGTGAGGGTGGGCTAGAAGGGGGTCAATGGGGGGAAAGAAGGGACATATGTAATATTTTCAACAATATTTTTTAAAATCATTTAAGTGTTACAAAGTTTTTTTCCCCAGGACCCCACCCCTCACCCAGGTAATAATTAAAAAGAAGAAAAAAACTTTAAAAAAAAGATGATTACTCTTTAACAAATGAACAAAAGTTTTTTTTGTTTGTTTTCATATTATTCTTATAAAATTTAATTCAAGAGTTACTTGGGGCAGTTATTGTCTTTTTTTTATTAAATACTAGAAGCCCAGTGCATGATTTAATCATGCACGTGTAAGCTGTCTGTCCGCTGGTCGGCAGCTCCGAAGTCCCTGGGCCCCTAGGGTGAGGCGGGGCGGGGGCATGGTCCTCCTGCGGCTGGAGCCCAGGCCGGGGTCTTGCCTTTGCCTCCCGCCCAGGAAGGCTGGGGCCGCCGCCACGTGCTCCTGCAGCCCAACTGCCGCCAGACTCCTCCCCGGGGAGCCACGCCGCCTCCAAACCTCCAAACGCCGGCTGGCTGCCTCAGAGGCCTGTCTGTGCCGCAGTACAGCCATGGCGCAGATGCTGAGCTCGCGTAGCCGCTGGCAACACGAGCTCAGCGTCCTGCCGGCCCAATCACCACCCCAGCCACCCCGAGTCCCGCCCCCTGTGTCACCCGCTGGCCCAATCATGGGCGTAGCGGAGTGATGGTAATTTAAATATTACCTTTTTATTATGTAAGATGTTTTTATTGAGTTCAGAGGAGAAGGAGGAGAGAGATGGACACATCAATGATGAGAGGGAATTATTAATCAGCTGCCTCCTCGTGTGGATAGAGCCAGAAACCCCGGCATGTTCCCTTTTCAGAATTGATCCATGACCTCCTGGTTCATAGGTTGACGCTCCACCACTGAGCCACATTGGCTGGGCAATTGTTTTCTTTAAAATAATACATTTTCATTTAATTCATAGGTTTATCACATATGTGTTCATTTCACATTTTCTTTTAAACCAGTATTATTTACCAAGATTTTTCCATTCTAACTCAAGCTGAGGCCTGATGGATTGTCGACATAAGAATGTCCAAACATATAGAGAATTTTTGTAAGAGTTTATGTGAGCCAAACTAATGACATATGCTAGGGAACAAGATCTCAAATGCTCCCCAAAATAACAGTTTTGCAGCTTTGTTTGTGCATTGGAAATTAAGGAATGGATGTAAGGAAAATTGGAGAAAGCAAATTGGATTACAGGATAGTTATAAGTATGTGTTCCCTTGAGAGTGAATACCCGCTTCCAGGGCATTGCTTCTGGCATGTTAGCACTGGCATTTCAGTTGGTTGGAATGTCCTGTACACCAAAATGTTATGGGTTTGATTCCCAGTCAATCAGGCCACATAACCAGGTTGCAGGTTCAATTCCCAGGCAGGCGAATATAGAGGCAACCAATCAGTGTTTCTCCCTCACGTCTATATTTCTATTCCTCTCTCTAAAATCAATAATAATAGTAATAATAAAAAATCTGCCCTAGCTGGTTTGGCTCAGTAGATAGAGCGTCAGCCTGTGGACTAAAGGGTCCCGGGTTCGATTCTGGTCAAGGGCACATGCCTGCATTGTGGGCTTGATCACCAGTAGGGTGTGTGCAGGAGACAACTGGTCAACGATTCTCTCATCATTGATGTTTCTATCTCTCTCTCCATCTTCCTTTCTCTATGAAATCAATAAAAATATTAAAAAAAAAAAAACATCTTTGCCCTAACTCAGTGATGGGCAACCTTTTGAGCTTGGTGTGTCAAATTTTGCCAAAAAACTGAGCATAACTCGGGTAGTGTGTCACTTTGAGGAAAAAACTAACTCCAAGACTCTAGTCGCAAATGTTTCATCCTCAGGAGTAGCAAATGTTTCATCCTCGGCATGCGGCCGCGTGTCATCAGAAATGGCTACGCGTGTCAGTGCTGACACGCGTGTCATAGGTTCTCCATCACTGCCCTAACTGGTTTGGCTCAGTGGATAGAGCGTCGGCCTGCAAACTCAAGGGTCCCAGGTTCAATTCCGGTCAAGGGCACGTACCTTGGTTGCGGGCCCATATCTGGTGGGGAGTGTGCAGGAGGCAGCTGATCGATGTTTCTCTCTCATCGATGTTTCTAACTCTCTATCCCTCTCCTTTCCTCTCTGTAAAAAAAAAATCAATAAAATATATTTTAAAAAAATCTTTGGGTGAAGATTAAATCAAAACAGAAAACATCAAAGGTGTGTTAAACTAGATGCACAGGAACAAATGAACAGGGCTGGCTTAGAATCTTCCACTAAAGAAGTTACAGATTTGGAGAGTGACTATCCCTCATGACCTGTCCAGTTTGGGATTTATGATCAGATCACTTTGCAAGGTTTCCACCGAACACCCCCTCTTAAAAATATATATTTTTTTATTGATTTCAAAGAGGAGAGAGAGGGAGAAAGAGATAGAAACATCAATGATGAGAGAGAATCATTGGTCGGCTGCCTCCTGCACACCCCCTACTGGGGATATGCCTGCAACCAAGGTGCATGCCCTTGACTGGAATCGAACCTGGGACCCTTCAGTCCTCAGGCTGACACTCTATCCACTGAGACAAACCGGTTAGGGCTGGATGTATATTTTTTTAAACTCTGCACATGGGTATATGTTTTTTAAAACATTGCTTTGAGACAATTTATAAAGTATTATTATGCTGTCCATGAAGTTGGCACAGCGAAAGGCACAAAACACTCATCCTGAGCGAAATTAAGTGACTAAAAGACTTCTCTTAAGTCCACCTTTCTTTAAAATGTGTCTGAAAGTAAACCATTACAAAATAATATTGATTAATTTTTTTTAAATTACCTAACCCCACCAAATACAAATTTTAGCAATTCACAAAGTTTGTTTTTATAGTTTTTTGGTGTGTGTGTTTTTTGTTTGTTTGTTTTTTCGTGTTTTGGGTTTTTTGGGTTTTTTTTTGTATTATTTTTATCTTTTCTCTGAGTGCTGTTCCCAAAACAGAAGATTGCCACCTTAATTTACCAAAACTATTAATTTATTCAGTGGGTTCAAAAAAAAGTTATAATGAGTAATGTCCATATATGATCACATCGTAAAACCATTGAAGTCTTTCTTTTTTTAAAAAATATATTTTTTATTGATTTCAGAGAGGAAGGGGAGGGAGAGAGAGAGAGAGAAACATCCATGATGCGAGAGAATCATGGATCCGCTGCCTCCTGCACGCCCCCTACTGGGGATCAAGCCCGCCACCAGGGCATGTGCCCTGACTGGGAATCGAACCGTGACCTCCTGGTTCATAGATAGATGCTCAACCACTGAGCCACGCCGGCCGGCCAAGTCTTTCTTTTTAAGGAAATGTTTTCCACGTGGGCTAAATTTTCTATGTAATGAATAACCATGTTGGGAAAGTGAACGTTTCAGCTCAGAATCAATGAGAGGATGAGTTGTTATCTTGCTGATTGATGGTGATTGGCTCTTGGAGCAGATCTGGCCTGTATACTGGTGAGTGCCAAATGGCTGCCAGCAACCTCTCTCTACACCCTTTTGCTGGCAGTCACCTTTGAATGGCTTGGAAGAAGCCAAGTTTCCAGCAGCATGATCTTGATCCAGTGGTTCAAATGGGCCATTTTCTTCTGCTTAGATCATTGTCCCTACCCAGGCACTACCTCTGGTGGTCACAGACTGGCACATTGAAAAGAAAATAGAGGCACATCGTGATGACTTCTTTGTTGCTTCTTATCTGCGTGATAGGGAAATACTCTTATCATGACTCTCATAAAAATAAAATATATTAAAAATAGCATAGCAGCTATAACCTAGGTATGTGCAATAAGAACTCTAGCTGTGATCATTATTAATCTTATAAGTCCAGACAAATATTTAAATTTAAAAGAAGGTCCTATATACTTCCCTTTAAAACACTGACTAGTAGAATTTTTGTCTTGATAGATGGTTACTTTTTTATCATTTATGATAAGCAATAAATCAAATCAACCCCAAAGAGTTATGGTTTTGTTTTCATTTTTTGTTTGTTCTTTGTTAATCCTCAGCTGAGAATATTTTTCTATTGATTTTTGGATAGAGAGGAAGTAAGGGGAAGAGACAGAAACATCAATGTGAGAGAGACACAACAATTGGTTGCCTCCGAGACCAGGGGTATCGAGCCTGAAACCGAGGTATGCGCCCTTGATCAGAATCAAATCCAGGACACTTCAGTCCTTGGGCCAATGCTCTCTCCACTGAGCCAAACCAGGTAGGGCTTTATTTTATTTTATTTTATTTTTGTATCTTTATTGTTGAAAGTATTACATATGGCCCTTTTTTTTTCTCCCATTGACCCCTTCTAGCCACCTCTGACTCCCACCCCAGGATTTTACCACAATATTGTCTGTGTCCATGAGCTCTGCATATATGTATGCATGTAAGTTGTTTGACCTCTCCCACCCACCCATCCCACCTTCCCTATTTTTGTTTTTAAATACCATTCAAGTATCACCTTAAATCTTGTTGGCATATCAGGGAGTGTCAATATTTAATTCATCAATTACTTAAGATAGTGGTTGTTAAAAAAATTGAAATTGTTAGTAATTCCTGAATTCTGGAATAGTTGAAACAAAATTTGCTACATGTACATTCAAAGGAATAACTTTCTCCCACTTTAAAAATTTAAGGTGAAAATATCCTCAATTACTGCACATTTGGGTTAATTATATGTTTACAAATAACTGAGTGGGATAGCATGCATAGTGACAGACACATGCCATCTCAAGTTTTTAGCTTCTCAAGTTGTTTGTGGATGATGACATGCCTTTAAATGCTTCAGATTTTTTTTTTTAAATCAGATACTACAAAAATAATTCTCTTATTAGTTTCTCTATTTTGTAAATGTCAACCATGATAATCTTGTGCAGACACTTTGGTTTTATCATCACTTCCTGCTTTGATGCCTCATTAATGCATCAAGAATATCTTCAGAATCCTCTTTCATACCATTCTTGATTTTATGGGAGGTGCGAATCATATCTGTGCAGGTGTGTTTTTATAGAGCTGCCAGAAAAATTATTCTGCTCATTCAAGAGCCTTGTCTCTCTGTAAATAATGTTCTATCTGTCTTCTTGAAAATGAGAAATGAATATCTACCTAATATCCTAAGTTTCACCCATCAATTGAATTTGCAACCATCTTTTTAAGTTAGAGTCTTTCTGAAAGATACTGTATGGTTTCTGCAATGTTAGTTGTTTATTTGCTGACTGTTATTATTGTTCATTTTTTGAAGCTCTGTTCTCGCTACTCTTTCTCTCTCCATTTATGGCCATCAGTGGATTCAAATTTCTTGTTAACTTCCTGTGTACTCCATGATTTAAAAATTTTCCCTCCTTCTTTTTCAACACCCAGCTACTATTTTAAAATATTTAAGACCCTGCTTCTATATCAAGGAGTCCATATGTAAAATCAAATTAATGCATTGTAAATTCTTAAGCAATCAAATTACTATGCATGATTATAGACACAGTGCAAATGAGAATTTGGAAATCAATGTTAGTAATATAACATGAAGTCAGCAACTCCTTAAGATTAGGACCTATACCTTATATCACCATGAGTTCAGTACAGATTCTTATATCTATGACAGTCAATACATAATGTGGAAAGAGGGAATGGACCTAGCCAGAAATATCTTGGGAAGCAGGACAGGAACATTCCCTTCAGAATGTGGCTATTTTCCCAGGACCTTTCACCTTACGTGTGAAGATACAAATAGTACCCATTTTTGTTATCAAATGTTTATTTTGTTGGGTACAAACAAAATGTAGTGGTTATCTTCCTGAACAATGTCCTATTTACCTGCTTATTTCAATAGAACGCTACATTTTCTGGGTCATGTCATCCTGTCCCAGCATAGAAGAGGAATTGTGGGGTTGATGTTCCCCAAAGAAACAGTAGTGGTTCATGGAAACCCAGCTATTGAAACCACTGTGTCACTAGGGATACATTTTCAAGGCTCTTTTCAGACATCAGTGTATCTTAGGACATCATGCTCTTCCCCAGGAATTTGGTGCCAAAATGGAAGAGTTACAAGGTTGCAGGCGTATTTGGGAGCAGATGGTAATACCTACTGCTGTGTCCAAATAGGCTGGTGGGCACATTTATCTGATATGTTTCTGAGCTATGATAAGAAGCCAACGATCTTTCTTTATTCGCCACCCAGGAACACACTTTAAAGGAAAGATACCGTAACCGTTTCTGTAGAGCCCACTTGCCAGTTAAAAATAAATAAGATACCTGCTAAATTTCTATGGCCCTTCCATTGCAGTCATCACAAATAGAGGATATTTATATGGCTCTTTGAGTGTTTTATTTTAAAATAATTTCTTTAAAGCACTTGTATATAAAGGAGATCATTGCATATTAACATTATATGCTAATTGGAGTGCATTTTCCCAACTTGCCTAAAGTATTTTTTCAAGTGTGCAGTGCATCCTAGCCCTTCGGTATAGCTCCCTCCAACTCTAATTAATTTGCATTGCAAAAGCAATGAGGTTGATCTCAGCTGTAGATGTCACAGTGACTTATCCTTCCAATGAAGTGATAATTGGTGTCTGGTTAATTCTATTAATAAAAACCATAGGCCATAAAAAAATAATCCTCACTTCCATTCCCCAGCATGAAACTTCCAGTAGCACCTATGCTGATTCCTGGTGTGGAATAGTTCTCTTCTTAAAACCATAATTCACAGCTGTGGAAAGGCGTCCTGTAAGCAGATATCTGCCTGCCTGAAAGGTACTCAAGGACACGTTGCCATCCTGCTTTGCATGTGGTCACATGGGCTTTGACACAGATTATGTTAGTTACCTCCAAAATCACAAGGCCCAAGCTAGTCAGAAGTTAGGGTCTCTCTTTGCAACAGAACTTCTAAAAACTAGGACAGATACACCCCATAAATATTTATTCAATGGAAATATGATGAGTGATATGCAAGGTACTTTCACTTAGGTGTGTAATATTTTGATACATATGGGGATAATATACATACTCTTGCTTATGTATTTATAAATTATGTAGCAAATAAGAAAGTGAAAAATCATGGGCAAGCACCTAATTAAAGAACTAAAGTGTCACCAATATAGTTTCATTTACGTGGATGCTGTTCCTTACCTCTCTCATCACCTGTGCCCAACAAATATGTGCATGGACTGCTTTGTGTTTATCATTGTATTGGCTTTTATAAAGTTTTATCACATGTTTATATACACACACATACACAATTTTATTGTTTTATAAATTTTCGCTAAGATATTATCAGACTTTGCATTATCTCTCACTTAACATAAAACCACACTTTGCTGTTTTTCGCTATTACATAAATTCTATGTGTTGTGACCATCTTAACAATGAATGTATCCATCATTTGGTCTATAGACATCTCAGTTGTTTTCAGCAATTTAATAACCTGGACAATAACACTATGAACATGTTTGTGTATTTTTTTTTTCTGGTGAAAATGTGTAAGAGTCTTCCTAGGAGTAAGAGTTGGTGGTTTATTAAGAGGGAAGGTGGGGTAAGAGATCAAACAAAGGGCTTGTTGTATGCATGCAGATGAGCATACCAATGGACCCAGACACTAGAGGGGTGAGGGCATGTGCTGGGGGGTGGGAGCAGCCGGGGAGAGGTCAATGGGGGAAAAAGGAGACTTATGTAATATTTTAAACAATAAAGAATTTAAATTAAAATAATAATAAAAAAGTAAATTAATAAAAAGAGTTGGTGGTTTATAAGATGTTCAAAGAATTAACTTTACAAAATATGCCCAAATTTATTTTAAAAATAGTATATCAATTTATATATTCTTTAATAACATGGAAAATCCAAATACTTGCCAATAGTTTATATAAATCACTTGGACATCATAAAGAAATTATGATAATTATTTTATCATTACTGACTTTGATTATTATATTGTAAGTATTCCAAATTATAATAAATGTAAATAATAATAACTAAAATAAATAATAGTGATGATACTGATATTAAATATATTCATAGGACAAAAAAACAGAAATTAGGAACAGGAAGCAAGAGACCACACTGACATTTAGGGGAAGAGAAAGAAATACAATTTGCAGATGAGTATGAATTTGAGGGGATAAACGGATAATGACTATTTGTTAATTTTTTTTAATCATTGAAATCTGTTTTTATTTTGTTGCTAATCCAAACTATACATAGCAATGGAAATACCTAAGAACTGAACTAAACTGAAATTTCTTTTTTTGAACTATTTTGCTTCAATCTTTATTTTTTATTTATCGAATTTATTCGGGTGACATTGGTTAATAAAGTTATATAGCTTTCAGATGTACAATTCTATAATGCATATCTGTATATTGTACTGTGTGTTCACCACCCCAAGTCAATTCTCCTTCCATCACCATTTATCTGCCCTTTACCCACTTCTACCTCCTCCCACCCCACTTTCCCTCTGGTAATCACCTTACTGTTGTCTGTCTATGAGTTTTTATTGTTTTAATTTTTTTATGTTTTTATTTATCTCTATTGTTGAAAGTATTACAGATGTCCCCTTTTGACCCCCATTAACCCCTTTATGAGTTTGTTTTTCATGTGTTGTTGTTTTTTGCTTAATCCTTCCCCCTTTTGCAACCAACCACCCAACCCCTCTCCCCTCTGATAGACGTTCTGTTCTCTGTATCTGAGTCTTTTGCTATTTTGTTTGTTAGTGTATTTTGTTCATTAGATTCCACATATAATGAAATCATATGGTATCTGTCTTTCTCTGATTGGCTTATTTCACTTAGCATAATACTCTCCAGGTCCTTCCATGCTGTCACAAAGAGTAGGCTTTCTTTCTTTTATATGGCCCAGTAGTATTCCATTGTGTAAGTGTACCACAGCTTTTTTATTCACTCATCTACTGAGGGCACTTGGGCTGCTTCCGGATCTTGGCTATTCTAAACAACGCTGCAGTAAACATAGGGTGCATATATTCTTCAGAAAATATATTGATATTGTTAAAATTCAATCAATTCTAATAAATAAAAGCTATTGACCACTAGGATGCTTTCATATACATGGTATTATACCAGAAGGATCACTCAAATTTGCACCACTTGAATATGCTTTCTTTCACCTAATATATGGCCAGAAAATCTTTCCACCTAAGTATGCAGAGGTTGTCCTCATTTCATGTGATAGATGTCCTGTAATTTAGTCAACGTAGGAGAAATGGGGAATCATTTAGTCACCGATAGAACTACCTCAAAAATAAGTCAGTAGTTTTATTATTGAGTGATTTCCCAAAAAAATATAGTTAAGTATTTATTTTTGTTGTTGTTGTTAATCCTCACCTAAGGATATTTTTCCATTATTATTTTAGAGAGAGTGGAAGAAAGAGGGAAAGATAGAGAGAAACATTGATGTAAGAGAAACACATTGATTGGTTGCCTCATGCATGAGCCCTGACCAGGGCCTGGGCTGGGTAGGAGTCTTCAACCAAGGTATACGTCCCGGAATCAAACCAGGGACCTTTTGGTCCATAGGCCGATGCTCTATCCACTGAGCAAAACTGGCTAGGGCTATGTTACTTTTTAAAATTTCCAATGATGAGATTTAAAATTTAAGTTGTGTTTTAAAACAGCAACAAAATGGGATTGTATTTTTGTTGTAATTAACTGTATAATGCAAACTTATTTTACCATGGTTTAAAATTTTTTCGTATTTGCTTTATCTTTGCTGCTAATTTTTTAGCTGAATTTATAAGATTTTGTTTATCAAAGCAGCTATTATGTTGTGACTTGTCTATATTTTGAATTATTTAAGAGTTTACAGTTACTTTTTAGAATATGCACCTATCTTATGTGTATATTTAAGTCCAAACAATGTTGTAATAAATATCCTAGCGTGCCTTTATGCTTATAAGAGAATAAGGCTCTAAAGTAGACACCTGGAAGTAAAATGTCTGGGTCAAACTGCAAATGCATTTTGAATGTTAATAGTTACAGCCAATTGCCCCTTTAAAAGACTAGAACTATGAAGGGTCTGACATGTTACCCTACTTGCAAGCTGTTAATTCACCCTGACACAGCGTCGTAGGTGCTGGCAGAAGATACAGCACTCCTGGGTCAGAGACAAAGGATTTTATTACTCACAGCAATCGCAGTAACAGCAATAGCAGTAACCAGAGGATCAGTCAATTTTCTTGTGCAGAATTCCCAGGTCCAAATTCTCACAGAGCTCTGGGAAGAGGGCCAGGTGATACCTGTATACATAGTGGTGACAGAAACCTTGAGCTTAGAGAACTAGATTCTTTTATGATGATGCGTAAAAGCATGCCTGTCCTATAATCCAGAGGGGGCTATTGCGTTTATTATATTGGATAGCATAAAAAACTTCATCATTAGTCCGTAGGGAGACACCATCTCATATCACCTAAGGCTTTTTGCTATACAAACATCCTTGAAAAGATTGTCTGTAACATCATTAGGGCTTCCATAACCCACTACACGTGCAGGCATTTCCTGGTGCTCCTCTCAGGAGACCTGCAGGGAATTGTTTTCCAGCCATTTCCTTCAGAGAGGATTTACACATGCTCCCACCAGGAAACGTAGTACTCACCTGCGGATACTTTCCAGGCTAACTCGGGAGTATGAGGTTTCGTCCCTGTAAACTCTGGCTGCAGGCTCCAATCTGAATCTCATACTTACAGTGTTGGCTCTGCATTTCCTTCAAGGATGAACGATTTTTCCCAAGTGCTTAGCCACCATGGCAGGAATCAGGAAAATATCATACCGGTTTCTGCAAATCAGAGAACAAATTTCTTATGTGTATGGAACCACTATTGCTCATATCCATCTAATTGTTTCCCTGTATTTAAGCAAACCAAATATTGCCTTATACTCAGATGTTTCAAGAAAAGAGAGCAATTTCTATTTTGATGTGAAAACACCCAATTTTTAAATATTGGTGAAATAATTCAAGTTGCTTAATACTATTTTCAGCAAAGTGGGAGGTCACAGAGAAACTGTAGGGGATAAGTAATGAGCAATCACTTTGACATTTAGGAGCTCATTGCTGACATGTCCTTCTACATACAATTATGGCCCTATTCACAGAGCTTCTTTAGCATTTTATATATATACTAGAGGCCCAGTGCATGAAAATTCATGCACTGGAAGGGGAGAATTAACTGGCAAGATTCCTGAATTGACCTGTGGTCCCTCAGCCCAGCCTGCCCCCTCTCACAGTCTGGGAGCCCTCAGGAGTGGAAGGTGACCCAGCCATCAGGGGAAGGCGACGCCCCCATCACACCTCTGCTGTTGCCACTGCCAGCAGCGCAAGCCTTGGCCGGCCCTGGTTACCTGAGCCTCGGGTGGCTCTGGGCGGCTGGGCAGCCGCCATCCGAGGCTTGCCTGTGCCTTGGGCCCGCCCTGGGCAGCTGCTATCTGAGGCTTGCCTGTGCCTTGGGCCCGCCCTGGGCAGCTAGGGGGCTGATGGGACTGGGGCAGGCAGGCGCTCAGCAAGGCCTGCTGCCCCTGCGGGACTGAGGGGACTGGGTGCCGCCATCTTGTGGCTGTGGGCGCTGCCATCTTTAAGGGCAGGGCAGTCAATTAGCATATTCCCTCCTTATTGGCTGTGGGTGTCGTCATCCTTGCAACGGCGTGAGGGTCAATTAGCATATCCCCCTCTTTATTAGATAGGATATTTTTTTACCAATTTAGATAAAATATATTTACTGTCCTAGAGGCAGTTAAATTGAAATCTTTGGGATTAATCTTTTGTTCTAAACAAAAATCCTTTATATTTTTATCTGAAAATATAACTTATTTACATGTTACATAGTTTCCTACAAGTTCACGTCTAATGTTAGAGAATTGTAAAAAGTGTCATGGCAAACAAAAATTTCTAAGCAGTGTAGAAATTACTGTTTGGAAATAATTTTCAACACTTTGATTTTAATCATACTATCCCATTCCATAGTTAAGGAGTTCCATGATTATCTCTTGGGGAGTTTTAAAGACTGTTCATAGCAGGAAAACAAACAGAGGAGAGTCGCAGAACCTTCTGTGTGTCTTCGCTAGACATGTTCTTTACAACAGAGAGACCCAGGAGACCTCCTAGTTCCTTGCCTCTGACCAGATACACAGGTACGTTTTTAAATTATACCACAGTGGATAATTTTATAGATCAGATTGGGGAGAACTGACATCATAAAAAGAGAAACACAATTGATTTTTGCATGTTGACCTTGCAGTTTGCAACCACGAACTTAGTTCAAGTAATACAGATTACTTCAGATTTTTCTATGGAAACCATCATGTTGTCTGTGAATGAAGACCGTTTTATTGATTTCTATCTGGATGCCTCTTTTCCCCCCTTTTATTACCACACAAAGTAAGACTTCTAGTATGTTGATTAGCAGTGATAAGAACAGATATCCTTGCCTTGTTTCTGATCTTAGGAAGAAAGTCTTTAGTCTTTAAACATTAAATGTGAAGTTAGTTGTAGGCTTTTTTGTAATACTATCTATTAACAAAGGTAATCCGTTTCTATGCTTTGTTTGAGGCAGGTTTTAGTTTGTTTGTTTGTTTTGTTTTTTTTACCATGAATGGATGTTAATATCAATTGCTGGTTGATTTTCAGATGTAAACCATTCTTGCATTCTTGAGAAAAAAATCCTCATTTTTCTCATGATGTAATATTGTAGGCGGGGAGAATGGCACCAGGTGTTAGACTGGAAGAGTCAGACCAGTCCTGGGTTCGGCAACTTCACTACTCAAGTTGTGGCTAAGAAAAAATTTAGATCCAAGATTCAAACTAAAAGTGAAAGTTTATTTAGAAAGTCACCGAGGTAGAAGTGAGCTGTAGAGGACACGGGCTCAGGAAACAAGTGACAGAGGCAAAGAAGGGCTCTTGGAGCTTGGAAGAGAGAAAGGTCAAGGTCAAAGGCCTATGGGGAAGGAGAAGGAAAGGGGAAAGGCGCCGAGGGAGCTGCACTGCCTGCACTGTCTTGAGGATTTTTAAGGATGAGGATGGTAGGGGAGGTCCCAGGGGAGGATCCCAATAGAATATTCATCAGCTTTCCAGGTGTGTCCTTCCAGGGTCCTGGTCTGGGGGTCATTAATCAAAGCAGTTAAATGATGTCAGCCATGACATAGCGTGTCTGGTTTTGATGCTATTTTCTGGGCCTACAGCTAAAACACAACTGAGGCCTAGATGTTATCCCTAGGGGTTAATGGAGTGGTCAGGCAAGGGCCAACCCCTTGTTTTTTGTGTGTTTTTTTTAAATGTTTTATTAATTTTTTACAGAGAGGAAGGGAGGGAGATAGAGAGTTAGAAACATTGATGAGTGAGAAACATCGATCAGCTGCCTTCTGCACATGTTCCTACTGGGGATGTGCCTGCACCCAAGGGACATGCCCTTGACCAGAATTGAACCTGGGACCTTTCAGTCTGAAGGCCGATGCTCTATCCACTGAGCCAAACTGGTTAAGGCAAGGGCCAACCCCTTGTTCATCCTCCAAGGAGGTCTACCACATGACTACCAATATAACAAGGGAGGAGAGGTCAGGAGAAAGTCCCGGCCACGTGACCAGTGATATGAAAGACCAGGGGGTCTAAACTGCACGCCCAGCAATATGCTAGGGCAGTGGTTGGCAAACTCATTAGTCAACAGAGCCAAATATCAACAGTACAACGATTGAAATTTCTTTTGAGAGCCAAATTTTTTAAACTTAAACTACATAGGTAGGTACATTGTTATTAACTTAATTAGGGTACTCCTAAGCTGGCCTTTGCTAAAATCTCAAGGGGACAAAGAGCCGCATGTGGCTCGCGAGCCGCAGTTTGCCGACCACTGTGCTAGGGGAGAAAGGTTACACTGGTGGTGAGGTCCTTGTTTTCCCAGTTTTGCCCTTTGCTAGGCATGCAGGGCTTTCCTCCCTGGGGACCTTCTGTAGCTGGCCCATTGTCCTTGCTCTGCTCATGTCTGTCTAACTGCCTGCCACAATATCACTTTTATATGTTGCTGGATTTCATTTGAAATTATTTTGATGAGGACTTTTGCATATATAATCGTTAGGGATATTGGTTTATAATTTTCTTTTCTTGTTATGTCTTTATCGAACTTTAGTATCAGCATAATGCTAGCCTTATGAAATGAGTTGGGAAGTGTTCCCGTCTGTATTTTGGAAGGCCGTATGTGTAATTTTATTGTTGTTGTTGTTGTAGTTAAATATTTTACTGAATTTACTAAGCAAACCATCTAGACCTGAAGATTTCTTTGCTTAAAAGCTTTAACTTCTGCCCAGCTGGCAGGGCTCAGTGGTTGAGTGTCAACCTATGAACTAGGAGGTCAAGGTTCGATTCCTAGTTAGGGCATATGCCCAGGTTGCTGGCTCGATCCCCAGTGTAGGGCCTGCAGGAGGCAGCTGATCAATGACTCTCTTTCATCACGGATGTTTCCATCTCTCTTTCCCTATCCCTTCCTCTCTGAAATCAATACAAATACATATTTTAAAAAAGGCTTTAACTTCTAATTCAATTTATTTAATGGACATAGGACTATTCAGGTTATTTCCTCTTGAGTGAGCCTTGGTATGTTGTGTCTTAAAAAGAATTAGTCCATTTCATTTAAGATGTTGAATTTATGGCCATTAAATTGAGTGTAACGTTCCTCTTCTTATCTTTTTAATGACTGGAGGATCAGAAATCATGTTTCCCTCCTCATTCTTGATCTTGTGTTTTCTTCATTCCCCCCACTTGGTCAGTCTGGCTACAGGTTTATCAATTTTTAAATCTTTTTTTATAGAACTGTGTTTTGTTTTTGTGTTTCATTCAGTTCTATGTTGTTTTTCAGTTTTTCATATTATTTAGTTCTGCTCTCATCTTTATTATTTTCTTTCTTTTGCTTGCTCTTCTTTTTCTAGTTTCTTAATATGGACGCTAAGTTTAGATAATTGATTGGACACTTTTTTCTTTTCTAATATAAACATTTAATGCTATAAATTTCCCTCTATATACTTCTTTAACTGTATCTCAAAAATGTTTTATGTTGTGTTTTCAATTTTATTCAATTCAATTTCTAATTTTCCTTAGCGCTTTCTGTTTTACCCATGGGTTACTTGGATATGTGCTATTTAATTTCTAAATGCTGGAGAATTTTCTATATTTAAGAAATTCTTTACATAATTTCTATTCTGTGCCCTTTTAAGGCTCAATTTACAGCCCAGGATATAGTCCATCATGGTGAATCTTCTTTGTAGACTTGAAAGTAATATGTATTTTGCTGTTATTGGGTAGAATATTATATAAATACCAATTAGGTCATGCTGCTTAACAGTTTTATTCAGACCTCCTGAATCCTTACTGATTTTCTGTCTGCATGCTCTGTCAATTGTTGAGGAGAGTGTTGAAGTTTGCAGCTATAATAGCAGATTTTTCAAATTCTTCTTCCAGTCCTATTAGTTTTTGCTTCATGCATTTTGATGCTCTCATCTTAGGTGCTTACTCATTTAGAATTGTTATGCCCTTGTGGTGGTTTGACCCATTTATTATTATATAATACTGGAGGCCCAGTGCATGAATTCATGCACGGTTGGGGTCCCTTGGGGTGTCCTGTGGAGATTGAGCCCCAGCTTGTGCCCCCAGCCTCACATCCCCAGCTCGCACCCCGAGCCTCACAGCCCCGCAACCTTACCTGGCATCCTGCCTTTGCCTGGAGCCACCCCCTCACCTACTCCACCAGCCTGCCTACAGGGCGCTCGATCTGGTCCAGGCCCCCCTCCTGGCTCCCTCAGCACCTGGGAGCCGGACAGTGCCCCCCCCCCAACTTCTGGTTGCTGGCTGTAGGGCAATTGGGGGGGAGCTATTGGGCCGCTGGTTGCACCCGCCATGGCCTGGCACTGCCTGTTCGCCTGCTCCACCATCCCGCCATGGTCCCACTTTCGTTGGGGCCCATTGGGGCCAGCAGCGCCTCCACTGCCACCCGCTGCCAGTGCCACGTCACCGCTGCCTGCCACGTTCCATGCTGCCCCCTGGTGATCAGCGCACGTCATAGCGAGTGGTTGAAAGACTACCAGAGGGGACAATTTGCATATTAGGGTTTTATTATACAGGACTAGTGGCATGGGGTGGCAGGGGTTCCCTCAGCCCAGCCTGCACCCTCTCCAATCAGGGACCCCTTGGGGGATGTCGGACTGCCAGTTTAGGCCCAATCCCCGTCAGTCGGACATCCTCTCATAATATGGGACCACTGGCTCCTTACCGCTCACCTGCCTGTCTGCCTGATAGCCCCTAACTGCCCTACCCTGCCAGCCTGATTTTCGCTCCCAACTGCCCTCCCCTGTAGGCCTGATCTCTCCCCCAACTGCCCTCTCCTGCAGGCCTGGTTGCCCCCAACTGCCCTCTCCTGCTAGCCTGATCACCCCTAACTGCCTCTACCTCGATCCCCACCACCATGGCTTTCTCTGGAAGGAAGTCGGATGTCTGGAAGATGGCCAGTCTACCCAGTCTAATTAGCATATTATCCTTTTATTAGTGTAGATCTTTTTTATTTATCTTCTAAAGCTAACTTTGCCTGATAATAAAATAGCCACTTTAATTTTTTGATTGACATTTGCAAGATGTATTTTTTCCTGCACTTTTACTTTCAACCTACTTATGTCCTTTTATTTAAAATAGGTTTATTTTCAATAACATATAGTAGAGCCTTTCTTTTCATCCAATCTGAAAGTTTCTATATATATATTTTTTAATTTCTTTATTGATTAAGGTGTCACATATTTATCCTCATCCCCCCATTCCCCTCCCACACCCCTCCCCATGGATGCCCCAACCCCCTGTTGAACTTAACCATTGGTTAGGCTCATATGCGTGCACACAAGACCTTTGGTTGATCTCTCCCCCCTCCCCCCACCCTCCCCTATCCTCCCTCTGAGGCCCGATAGTCCGATCGATGCCTCCTTGTTTCTGGTTCTGTTCTTGTTCATCAGTCTATGTTGTTCATCATTTCCCCTAGATGAGCGATATCATGTGTCACTAGAGATATACTTATAGGAATTGAATGTGCGCGGAGCAATAATAGTTATGCTGACAGGCAAATGAATCAGTCTGTAGTGAGTTTCTTTCTGGACCAACAGTTCTTTTGAGACCCAATATCAATGTCCACCAGTTCCTTATGAGTACATGTCGGTACTGACCCCTCAGCTCTGGATGGTGGACAAATGGTGGTAATGCAGGTTCGACTCCCTCTGGTTTGGTCTCGGCCGGACCCAGGGGCACGGCTTCACCCGGATCCAGGGGCCCACGGCCTCACCCGGACCCGGGACCCAGCCTCACCCGGATCCAGGGGCACACGCCTTGCCCGGACCCGGGATCTAGCTTCCCCCGGACCCAGGGGCACGTGGCCTCACCCGGACCCAGGGGCGCATGGCCTCTCCCAGACCCAGGGTCGCGTGGCCTCACCCAGATCCAGGGGCCCACAACCTCACCCGGACCCGGGACCCAAGCTCACCCGGATCCAGGGGCCCACGGCCTCACCCGGACCCGGGACCCAGGCTCACCCGGATCCAGGGGCCCACGGCCTCACCCGGACCCGGGACCCAGGCTCACCCGGATCCAGGGAGTTTCTATATTTTAATTGGTGTGTTTATAACATTTATATTTGATGATATAATTAATATGGTTGTCAATCACAATAATTTTTAATTTGTCTTTCTGAATTCTAAAGTATTATTCATATTTATATTTAGAGCACATTGTACATAATATGAACTTGATAGATGCTTATTGAGTTTCTATTTCCTTTAAATCAATGGTCTTTCTCACTCTACTTTCAGAGCCATTGTCTTTTTCACTCTACTACGGATTTGTTCTACATAGACTATCTCTAATATTTTCAAATCATAACTTCTATAATATAAATTATAAGTGAATAGAATAGCTATTACACTTAACTTGTAAATCACATATTATTATGAATACATGTTACTTGCCCATGGGATAAGAGCAATAAAGTAGCTGCTGAATACAATAATCAGTGAATATTAGATAGCTTATCATCTGCTTATTGTATGTTGTACTTTTAATAATAATGATATGAGTCCATTGAAACAGAAGAAGAAAAAAAAGGAATAAATTTATAAATGCCTTGCCGCAGAAATCAGTAGCAGCATATGGTCATGAATAAAGTATCACCATTTTAATATCTGTGTCTGCTGTAGTTCCCAGTAGTATTATCTGTAGAGAAGACCTTTGCCCTACAATAGAGAATACTGTTAGCATTTGAAAAAGGTGCATTATTTCTGAGAAGTAGGAGAACATGATAGTGGTTTAACATTAGCATGTTTATAACAATAGTGAGCCTAGCGTTTTGTTTTCATCCAAAACACCATTAACCTTCCCCATGGCAAAGCAAAGTTTAATTTAAGAGTGAATGTTCTAAAGAGGCATTGCTTTCTAACTAGAGGAGAATCCCAAAGGTGAACTGAGAGAAAAGAAGGTTGAAGAGCTACTCTGTAACCAGTGCATAATCCTGGCAGATAGAAGGTGGCATTAGACAGATAAGAAGAAAAAAAAAGAATGTATTAATTTAGAGTTTTCAGTATGTCTTATTCCCACACTCCACACAAAACCCAATTGATTTTTAAATACGATGATAAATAATACTTAGATTAATCCTGAAACTAAGCTATATACTATTTGCCCTAAACCTGAAAGAGAGCTCAGTTTTCTAATGGATCATAGACTACTCCATTGGCTTTTTTAAAGTTTTCTTATGACTGGAACTAGAGGCCTGGTGCATGGAATTCATGCACTTGTGGGGGGTCCTCTTAGCCCGGCCTGCACCCTCTTGCAGTCTGGGAGTCCTCAGGGGATGTCCGACTGATGGCTTTGGGGGGCAGGCCTAAGCCATCAGTCGGACATTCTTAGCACTGCCGCAGAGGCAGGAGATGCTCCCGCCACCACTGCTGTGCTCGCCAGCTGTGAGCCAGGCTTCTGGCTGAGTGGCGCTCCCCCTGTGGGAGCACACTGACCACCAGAGGGCAGCTCCTGCATGAGCGGGATCAGGCCAAAACCGGCTGTCCGACCCTGAGGGGTCCCAGATTGCGAGAGGGCGCAGGCCAGGCCGAGGGACCCCACTGGTGCATGATCATGGTCGAGGAGGGACACGGGAGATTGGCCAGCCAGGGAGGGATGGAGGGAGGGCTCCATGGTATGTCCAGCCTGTCTCACTAAGTCCGGATCGGCCAGACCCAGCAGCAAGCTAACCTACTTGTCAGAGTGTCTGCCCCCTGGTGGTCAGTGCATGTCATAGCAACTGGTTGACTGGTCGACTGTCTGCCCCCTGGCGGTCAGTGCACATCATAACAAGCGACCTTAGCATATCATTAACTTAGCACATTAGGCTTTTATTATATAGGATTTATACAAATTTAGTATTTGTTACAGGTGGATATATATTTGAGTCATTCTGCAAGACTATTAATTTACTTATTCATTCCAAAAATACTCATTGTGTTAGGTACTGTCCTAGATGCTGAACAGGACTGTTGCCATGAAAATCAGTTTTAAGAGTTGATTCTGGCGATAAGAACCATTTTTAGTCATGGTAGGACAGGTGACCATATTGAAGCTAGCAAGAATTCCTACAAGCCTATTGAAGACTTAGAAACATTTGTAAGACTAAAGATGTACTTCTAATGAATAAAATTTTAATAAGATTCAGAATCATACTATGATTGGAGATCAATTAGAAATGTAGACCTTCAGAAAACAATGCCAATGTTAATAAGAAAAAATCTTTAACTTCTCAGTATTGTTAATGGAATGAGATATAATGAAAAATCATTAAGAATTATTTTAAATGTAGAGCAACTCAACTGGGAAGGATACAACTTGAAATTAGTGGTGTTTTTAATGAGGATGTGGTCTTTGTTCAAGAGCCATCATTAGTATTACACCGCTTTGGAAAATAGAAATGTTTTTCAGATTTATGTAAAAGTGCTAGGCTGCCGACTACTATGGTTGTATATGAAGATGTTGCCCCTGAACCAAAAAGCAGGCTTATAGAAATCATCGTTGCAGATAAAGTAACATTGGCATCTTCAGTACTCAACCAGGGTCAGTACTAACATGATTATACATATGTAATATTTAAGAACCCACTACTGAAGTAGTCCAGTCTCATAATGATGCTCTGATTAAAAAACACACAGGTCACAATAAAAAACAATTCAAAATAAACATTTCTCTTTGAAATTTTGAGACAGTGAAAAGACTAAATATACCATAGCATCACTACTTTATTTTTTCCACATATTGTAGTGTAACATACATTATATAGATATTCTCTCATTTCTCACTTTGAGACCTGTCACAAAACTACTTACTTCAGCCCTGGCAAGCATGTTCATCCTATGCTCCTGCCTTGACCTATTCTATCTACCTCGTGTTATAAAAAAAAATCTCAAAATCATCAGTCAGGCATGGTGGGAGAGGAAAATCTAAGTAGGCAAAGAAGGATTCCATTTAGAATAAAAGAAGGGGGAAATTTAAGCATCTTAATGGAATAGTAATTTTGATTTTGCTACATGGGGTTTTTAGGCCTTTGCGTACATACGTTGGTAGAGTCTTAGCCTTAAAGGAGCTTCGTGGAGCATTTATTCCAACTCATAAATGAGAAACGTTAGCCATAAAGTTTAAATGATCTGGCCCTGATCCTATAGTAATAGTCCAGGTACATCTGGGAAGCCATTGTCCCAGCTGCACACTCATTACCTGAGCACTGTGCCCGTCACATCTGTAATGGAAGTCAGCAAGTTGTGGCTCTTGGGCCAGATCTGGCCCACTTCTGGTTTTGGTTTTATTGGATACAGCCACACTGTTTTGTTTTGTTTATACCTATGATTTTGTGAATATTTTTACAATATAAGAGCAGGGCTGAGTAGTTGCAATAGAGATTGCATGTCTCACAAAATCTAAAGGATTTATTATCTGACCATTTTTAAAAAAACCTCTTTCCAAAAGTTTATTTATTAACTTGTGTCAGGTCCTTCAAGATAGGGATACGCCTCCTCCCCAACCCCCACCCCTCAATGAATACATACAGCTACATGGCAGGGTTATGCGGTCTTGTCTTTTTAAGTGAGACATGATTTGAGGAAGGCCTGCCCTTTGCTAGAGGGTGGAAATAGGAGTAATAGCGAAGGAAACCCCCCTAGGTCTCTTCAAAGTAGCTCACATGGATTTAGTGATTATCATTTTCCTGACACTTATAAATATTTCACAATATTAACTCATTTAATATTTACACCAAAGATATATCATCTTCTCTTAACTCATTACAGTTGAGGAAACGGAGACTGGAAAGGTCGACTAACTTGCTTAAAGAAACACAGGTATGAAGTGGCAGTCAGGTTTCAAATACAGACGTGGTCTCCGGAGCTCTCAGGCTTAAGCACTAAGTGAGCCTGCATCTCCGCAAATAGTACAAAAACCTTTTGGTTTTTTGGCAACTGAAGTAAACCCAGCAAAGCTGCACTGGGAGAGCCAAGGCTGATTTGGGGTAATCGGTGATAATGTTTGCAAAGTGGAAAGCTCCTTGAAAGCAGTTGTTCAACAGGTATTTTTTGACCACCAACTACATGCCCAGACATGATTTTATTAAGTGGGGACAGCCCCTCCCTCGACAGCACTTACAATATAGCTGGAATTTCCTTTCTAGAAGGTTCAGGGGAAGAGTGCCATCAGATGTAGCAGGCATATGGTCAAATGAAAGGATGTGGGTTTTAGAGCCAGAAGGTGATGACTTTTATTTTCAATAAATATTGTGTAATATCAGCAAGTTAGCTGGCACTCAATTTAAATTCTCTGATATTTTCCTTGAAAACGTTTATCTGTAATTTTTATTTCAGTCTTGTCTCTTGAGTTCTCCCTTCTTGAACGTCATGCACTTCCTTTACAAAAAGGCATTTTTCCTCCTGGGCACGCAGGGTTAAAGTGGCTGCCTTCAGGGACCTGCCACAGATACCCTCATTTTTGGATGTATCTATAGATCATTGGAAAATGATCAAGAATAGACCATATGTATGTCTATGTGTTCGTTATTTCTGATTTATCTCCTCCTTAATGCACATTATGTTTCTGATTATATTGTTACAAACTTTTCAGGGTCAACGGCCTAAACTCTGTCTGGGTGAATCATTAGGGCACTTTATAGATATTTTGCACATTTGTAGTAATGAATTATTTTAGACTCGTTCAATTGAAAGGGACCAGGACTCATGAAGTTCCCCTTAAATAGTGGATATTTATTAGAAGACTACAATGGAGAAAGGAATTCCAGGAGCAGCTGCACAGCCTACTCAGAGATAATGGAAGTCTGACGTTTTTGCTTTTCCAGAAATTTTCACTCTGATGCAATTAGAAAAAAAAATGAGCTTGTCATTCTCTCTACATATCACTTCAGCCACAGTGACTGCATTTCATTATTTCTCTTCCCTTTTATGCATTATGGTGTCTCTTTATTCAGACTTTAGCTGTCTCACGGTTCCTACATACCATCTTTCCTCTGTGTCTCTCTTTGCTTCTGCTTGCTACAGTCAACTCTTTTGTTCCACGGGTTCAAATTCCCCAGAGAAAGTTTGTGACTGACCTAACCAGTCATCTTTGTCCATCACTGGACAAAGCTTTTGCTCAAAGCCACACCAGGGACTGTTACTCATCTTACAAATTGTCAACCTTGGGATAGGTGCCCAACCTTAGTCATTTCTGCTGTGAACAAGGGATGGAGTCCCGGTATTCAGAATTTTGCCACTTACATTTTCTTAAAAATGTCTAAAACCACATGTCATAGCTGGGGATAGGGAGTGAGGATAGAAGACCTGTGGCTTAAATAAAGGATGCCCTTGGAAAGGCAGCTAAGCATTTAGAATGCATTCTGGGGCATATATATCATGGCTCATAAAGTTCATAATAATCTAGTGGGGAAGACAAAGACAACTCATAGGCAAAGTGTGGCATGTGAGATGGAAATCGGTCTTTCAGCTCCTAGCTTGTTTTGAGAGAAGCAACTTTATTCTTTGTTTCCCAGTATATAGTACTTAAAATGAGCCCAGTCTATAATATTTAAAAAATTGTCAGTATATGTTTGTTGAATGGGTAATGAACAGTGTGAATTCTAGATTAAACTGAATATTTCAATGTTAAAACCACTATCATATAATGTTTTTATTCTCTACTAGAGGCCCAGTGCATGAAATTCGTGCATGGGGGGGGGGTGTCCCTCAGCCCAGCCTGCATCCTCTCCAATCTGGAATCCCCCAAGGGATGTCTGACTGCCCTCATACAATCCAGGACTGCTGGCTCCCAACTGCTCGCCTGCCTGCCTTCCTGATTGCCCCTAACTGCTTCTGCCTGCCAGCCTGATCACACACTAACCACTACCCTGCCAGCCTGATTGATGTCTAACTGCTCCCATGCCAGCCCGTTTGCCCCCAACTGCTCGCCCCTGCAGGCTTGATCACCCCCAACTGCCCTCCTTTGCAGGCCTGGTCCCTCACAAATGCCCTCCCCTGCTGGCCATCTTGTGGTGTCCATCTTGTGTCCACATGGGGGCAAGATCTTTGACCACATGGAGGCAGCCATCTTGTGTGTTGGAGTGACAGTCAATCTGCATATTACTCTTTTATTAGATAGGATAGAGGCCTGGTGCATGGGTAGGGGCCAGCTGGTTTGCCCTGAAGGGTGTCCCGGATCAGAGTGGGGCTGCCTGGGCAATGGGCCTGTTGTGGTTTGCAGGAAGGCCACGCCCCCCGGTGACCCAAGCAGAGGCCCTGGTATCTGGGATTTATTTATCTTCTGTAATTGAAACTTTATAGCCTGGAGCAGAGCCAAGCCTTCTGCTCGCTCCATGGCAGCAGCCATTTCTGTTGGGATTTATTTATCTTCTATAATTGAAACTTCGTAGCCTTAACCGGAGGCCTGGGCCAGCCAGGGTGTGCGGAAAGCTTGGCTTCCTCCATCACTGGGGAAACACAAGCCTCCTTCCTGCTCTCTCTGTGGCCACAGCCATCTTGGTTGGGTTAATTTGCATACTTGCTCCTGATTGGCTTGTGGGTGTGGCTTATGGGTATAGTGGAGTGATGGTTAATTTGCATATTACTCTTTTATTAGATTGGATTATTCTCAATGGGTGGTATGAGAGCCAGCAAAAGTTCAATGTTTCATGCCCATAGATTTAGAATGTTTTTTATAAGTAACATCTAAGTTGACAGTGTGTATGGAGGTCATTCTTTAGTTTACTTGGTGCCATTCTGGAATTGATCCTGATTTAAAAAGAAACCTTAATCCCCAGTTATGTCAGTCAGTTCACTTTTAACATTATCACCTTGACAGTGTATTTGATTTCTTATATCACAGCACACTATCATGTGTTGACTTCATTTGTATTTGTTCTTGTAAGACTAGCCCAAATGTTTCCACTCTAGAAAAACAAACCCACAAGAATCTGCTAAAAGGTGAGCAACTTGGCCAGCCTGTGTGGCTCAGTGGTTGAGTATTGACCTATGAACTAGGAGGTCATGGTTTGATTCTTAATCAGGGCACATGCCCAAGCTGTGGATTCAATCCCCAGTGTGGGGCATGCAGGAGGCATCTGATCAATGATTCTCTCTCATCATTGATATTTTTATCACCCTTTCCCTTCCTCTCTGAAATCAATAAAAATATTTTTTAAAAAGTGAGCAACTTTTTGAGATTGGAATTAATAACTGACAATTGCTGCTGGGGGCAATTTTGGCCTGAGCAAAAGACCTCCCTGTATTCAAGAAGTTTAAACTGTGTAGAACTTGGGAAAGTCTCATAGCCTACAATATATCAAATATTTAAAACTTTTGGATTTTATATTTTATGGCAATGAAGAAAAGAGATGCATTTGACCTTAAATTCCTGTTTATGGCAATAAGACAGCAAATAGACAATTAAGGAGAAAACTCTGAAGGCCAAATGTCAAAAATTAGTGTTAACTCTGAGTTGTGACATTTTAAAAATGTCCTTGGTTCACACTGAAGTGCAAGTGCTAATGTGGCCATTTATTTGTCTATTTATAGGGAGAAAAAGCTCTGAGATTTCTAAAATGTTTAGAAATGGATCTTATTCTTCCTGGAAAATAAAAACAAGCTGTTATTCCAACCTAAGGGTCAAAAGTAGGAAGTGTCCATTAGTACCCATCAAAGCTTACAAGCGAACAATGCATGCCTCGAAGCGAGAATTAGCACACTAAGGTTTTTTACGTTGGCTGATACTAAAATTTTCTCTGAGACAGAGGACATAGTCATTATAAAATATTTGCACAAAGTGGCAATAGTAGTATATTTAAGCAGTTGTAAAATAATTTAAAAGATACTTTGTGCATGTTTCTATTTTCTTCTCAATCTTAAATAGCACAATGCCATTATACTAGGAGAAAGTCCCTTTAAACTAAGTGTTGATAAGAAAATACACTAAGAATGTATTTCTCATGCTTATGAACAGCCAGAAAATTTTTGTTTTCTAATTAAATAACTACAAAATTATTGAATCATACACTTTAATCAATACCCATTTTTGTGCTTGACTGTCCAGTAGAAATGAGAGAAGCTTTAAAAAATAATCTTTGCAGCCCAGCCAGTGTGACTCATTGGTTGAGGGTCGACCTATGAACAAGGGGGTTATGGTTTCGATTCCCTGTCAGGGCATATGCCCAGGTTGTGGGCTCGATCCCCAGTGTTGGGAGTGCAGGAGGCAGTCAATCAATGATTCTCTCTCATCATTGATGTTTTCATCTCTTTCTCCCTCTCCCTTCTTCTCTGAAATCAGTAAAAATATATTTAAAAAATAATCTTTGCAGAGAAAAAAAACAGCAACACATCCTCTCCTTGATATGCAGGAAATGGTTGTTGAACATATCCTCCATCATCTAGCCTTTAAAAAAATGTGTAAGATAGTGGCTAAGAAATACATAAGCTTTAGAGAAAGTATAATGCTGATACTTGGATAGATTTAGAGATCATTTTGAATGGCTCTTTTGGTGAGAGATGAAAAACACACACACCACAATCCTTGAGATGTGATGCTATCTACTCTTTCAATGTCATCAAGTGGCCTACTTCAAAACCTTGCTCACGCTTGTTATGGGTGTGACACTTGGAGTACACTTGCACTAGCATTGTCAGGAACAAAAGCTGAAGCACTACCTCTGCTTGAAAATAACACACTCGGGTTCTGTTCATTTGTAGTCCTTGAAACTTTCCTGATGCCATACACAGTGACCTTAGCCCCCAGTGCTGTGTGTCAATGGGAACACTTTCCTTTTTAAAGCAACGCGGTGTACACCAGCACTTAGAACATAACACATGAACACGTCGCCCAAAGAGGCCTAGAGTAAGTGGGAATTTCTGGAAGCAGACTGCAGGAATCTCATGCCAACTCTACTGCTGAGAGCTGTGTAACATTGGGAAGCTACCTAACCCCATCTATACCTTGTTTTACCAATCTCCAAAATGGGGATAGTATGATGATAGTGCATCTCTTTTAGAGTTGAAAAGAGTCTACTCAAATAAAGCACTTCAAACATCATGTGGTACAGTAGCAAGCTGCACCTACAATGAAAATTAGTGTTCTCCTCTAGCTTTTCTTTACTTTGCTGGGCATGATGTTACATCATTTTGTGTATATTTTAAAGGATTTAAAAAGACATATTCTGGACTCGAGTGGGGAGTCCAGGTTGGGGAGGAAATTCTGGACTTCAGACTCAAAGAGATTTGGAATAATTCTGTCATTCCTGTATTACACCTTGTGTGAATTTGGACAAGATACCTCACCTCCCCAGACATAAATTCCTATTCTTTAAAAAATAGGAGTCGTGAATTGAGGAATGAGTGATATAATGTATTCAGGGGTCTAGCCCAGTAACAGATGCGCAATAATAGATGATAACTATGAGTTGTGATTTGACCAAGTCGGATTAAATCCAGAATTTTACCTTTGAAATCCTTCTTTTACATAAAATACCACTAGTTCAGAATTTAGAGTGTTCAGAAACTCTCTGCTCATTTAATATTGCATCAGTACCTTGATCTAACACAGTGGTTACACTTAAATATTAAACCTCAGTAGAGGCTAAGGGCACCCTTACTCCAGGAATACATTATTGCCATTGCATTAACCTGATGAACAATGGATGAAATCCCGGCTCTCCCTTTTTTGTCTATAAGTGCACCATATGTGCTGAATTTCACTGTAAAGGGCATACATGAAGCTCCAAGTCCATGTTTTCTCACTAAAGTGTTTCCTTCAGCTGCCTAGAGCTGCCTGCCAAAGGTTATGACCTTTCCCATAGGAGAAGTGACCAATACCTGGCTCATGGGAGGATTCAAAAGCCTTTGTCCCCTGCCCCAATTTGGGGCAACTTAGAGGACTATCCTAGCCCCAGAGCTCACTGCAGGCAGAGCAGAGCACTCTGTCATAACCATAGTGCAGACAGCCCAGTTTGCCTCCCACACCTCCTTCCAGGTATATCTCCTGAGCACAACTCTCTGCCCAGAGACTGCTTCCAGAGAACACACACTGAGGCCTCCCCGAGCTTGAAAGGTTTTAAAGAAGTGAAACATGAACGAATATATCTTCCTTTTTTTTAAAAAAAAATATTTTATTGATTTTTTACAGAGAGGAAGGGAGAGGGATAGAGAGCTAGAAACATCGATGAGAGAGAAACATCGACCAGCTGCCTCCTGCACACCCCCTACCGGGGATGTGCCCGCAACCAATGTACATGCCCTTGACCGGAATCGAACCTGGGACCTTTCAGTCCACAGGCCGACGCTCTATCCACGGAGCCAAACCGGTTTTGGCGAAATATATCTTTCTTATCTATCATGGCACAGCAGGCAATGAAGGAATTCAAAGCAGAGCTGCTTTCAGAGCTTGGTCAGCCCTAAGGAAGCTCCTGTCTGCATCAAAGCAAACATATGAAAGCGCAATGATATTCAACACTATTTACGGTAAAACTTTGGGGGAAATGTTATAAATTTGCTTTGGATATTACTTAGCTATGTGTAATTGATGTTATTTATGGTTGCCTATGATTTTTTGACATTAGACTTGGAAATTCTTGCAGAATGGGAGACATCCATTACACTTTTCAAATGTAATAAAACGTTTATGAATACTAAGATGAATCATTAATGAAGTACATAATGTTATAGTAAGCAGATATTTAATTAAACATTTATTCATTTTGATATTATTGTATTTTTAAAAAATTCTATAGCCAATACATTCAATTAAAGACCCAAATTGTATATGAGGATCTTTGAAAATCTCACAGGCCATTCAAAATTTCAAGGCCCTTGACTATATCTGAACAGAAATGCAGAATACATTTATAAAAGGCAAAATGTTAACTTTTCTCTATTAATTCTTCTTTCTAGATTAAAGTCAGGTAGATGTGACTTCAACAGTTGGTTTCAGAGTTCACACAAGCTTGAGAGAGAGAAAAAATAGGACACAGGGCTGGGGGGTAGGGGATAGGAGGGAATGCTATGAACACAAAACTAGCAGGTTGAGCTGGGTCATTCCTTTTCCCACTTCCAAGTACATTTTTCATTTCCTTCAGCTTTAGCTTGTGTGCGTAGCCATATCTATGTCTGTCACTATGGCCAATCACATGTGGCTAGTCCAATAGGGTAATGTTTCACATAGCTTCCCAACCCTGGCTTGCTAAAGGAGAGAATACATCTACATATATATTCACAAATCTTTGTGTGATACTCCTCTTTAGCCTCAGAAAACTGGCTCTTTAAACCAGTTTTTAAATTTGTATAAACTTATAAAGAAGAGTAATAGGTACTGGGGAGTGTGTGTATTTTGTAATCAAGAGCAGCCAACACCTCTTATATTCAGTTTGCTCAATCCTAATATCACCAAAATAAAAAATAGAAAATACTTACTATATTCAGAAATTAGGACCATCAAGTTTATGGAAGATAATAACATTTTCAGCCATTTGTACTCAGTTCCATTCCGTTTGTAGAAACCATGGAGAAATATGCACCCATAATATTTTTTTCTTTAGCAAGACTATCTTTGCTCTATATTCTCAATATCTCTGAGAGGGTATGCAGTAGAACAATATGATACTTTATATTTTTACCCCTATATTTCCTTTCCTCACACTTAGCAACTGCTGATCTTTTTATTGTCTATATAATTTTGCCTTTTCCAGAATGACCTATAGTTGGAACCATATAATATGTAGCCTTTTCAAATTAGCTCCTTTTATTTATTACTATACACTCAGGGTTCCTCCATGTCTTTTCGTGACTTGATAGCTCGTGTCTTTTCAGTGCTGAATAAATTTTCATAGTTTAGATATGCAGCTGTTTATTTATTCACTCACTTACTGAAGGGCATCTTGGTTGCTTCCAGGTCTTGGCGATTATGAATAAAGCTGCTATAAATAACCATGTGCAGATTTTTGTGTGGACGTACGTTTTAAACACCTTTGAGTAAATACCAGGAAGCACAATTGTTAGATCATACGGGAAGAGAATGTGTGGTCTTGTGAGAAACTGACCAACTGTTTCCCAAAGTAGCCGCACCATTTTTGCATTCCCACCAGCAGTGAGTGAACATTCCTTACTCCACATCCTTGTCAACATTCGGTGTTGTCAGTGTTCCAAACTGTGGCCATTATTGAGTTGTATAGTGGTATCTCATTGATGTTTTCATTTGTATTTGCCAGATGACACACGATGTACAACATCTTTTCATATGCTTATCTGCCACTTGTATATCTCTTTTGGGATGGTATCTTTTAGGGATTTTGGCCCATTATTTTTTTTAATAGGGTTGTTTGTTTTCTTATTGTTGAGTTTTAAGAGTTGTTATTATATTTTGGATAACAGTTGCTTATCAGAAATGAATTTTGCAAATACTCTCTCCTAGTCAGTGACCTGTCTTCTATTTCTTCTGATATTCTCTTTTATGGAGGAAAAGTTTTAATTTCTTTCATGGGCCATGCCTTTAGTGTTGTACCTAAAGGGGCATCACCCAGAGCTTAAGGGAGGGGTGGGTGAGAAGGGATCAACCAAAGAAGTAGTATGCATATATGCATAATCCATGGACACAGACAGTAAGGTGGTGGAGGTCTAGGGTGGGGGGCTGGTGCAGGCTATAAGGGATGAATGGGGGGTAAAAAGGACATATATAATACTTTCAACAATAAAGGTTTTTTAAAAATAAAATTTTAAAAAGGCATACCACACCTAAAGTCATCTAGGTTTTCTATTTTATCTTCTAAGTGTGTTATAATTTTGCATTTTACATTATGCCTATGATTCATTTTGAGTTGATTTTTATAAATGGTATAAGATCTGTGTCAAGACTCTTTTTTTCGCATGTAGGTGTTCAGTTATACTAGCACCATTATTTTAAGAGACCATCTTTGTTCCATTGCTTACCTTTCTTATGTCCTCTTCTCCAGCAAATGTCCATCTATTTTCTGGTTCAATATTTGTATAAAATCATTTTGGAGAACAAAGAATGTATACAAAGCAAAATGTGATTCCCTCCGTATAGCACTTTAACATAGTGTTTAATAGTGTGGGCTCAGTAAGGTAAGACCACTTTGGGAAAGAAAGTTACTCAAGCCTTCGCTGCCTAAGATTCCCCATCTATAAAATGGAATAATCATATTAGTACAAATCATGGGCTATGGGGAGATTCCGTGACATAAGACACATTGAGTATATAGAATCATCTCCAGTGAATAGGCAGTACCTGGTAAATGAAAAGATGTTTTTGTAAGAGTATAATTAATGGGATGTAATTATTCATATCCAGTTCACTTCTTAAGAAAAGCACCTTAATCCAAAAGGATAATAAGCAGCCTAAAAGAAATACCAGACAATGCCATATGCTTTGTCCAGAGGTTTTTAAAACTTCTTATCAAAGTAGCTTCCAAATGACAGTCTGGTGCTCATCTGTGTCAATGTTATGTCTATACCAGGCAAAGGGGAATGGGAAAATTAAAGAGGAAGTGAATGTGTGGGTATGTGTGTATGTGTGCCTGTGTGCCTCTGTGTGTGTGTGTGTGTGTGTGTGTGTGTGTGTGTGTGTGTGTGTGTGTGTGTGATTACATATATTGTAAACTCCCCTTCCTTGACAAAATCTTTTTCTTTCTTTTATTTTCTTTTTAATTGCAGTCTCTATGCGGTCTCCACTTTTGGTCTTCGGGTATCAAGGTTCTCTCCTGCGAGTTTTCCGTTGATTATTCAGGAGGTTTTTCTGTATTTTAGTTGTAATTCCAGTTTGTTCCTGGGAGCATTTTCGAGCAGCATCCACTTATTCCATTTTTAATCCTTAATTGGCAGAATCTTTTATTTATTCTGAGATTGTGCCTATACTAAACGTTTTGGTATTATAATTTGGTTTTAAGTCATAAAATAATTAGATAATAGTTGATGTTTTTTTAAATACAATTATGTGGTAAAAAATTAAAGGTTGACAACAGTATATCTGTCCCCAAAAATATTTGTAAATTCTTTTTGTTTATAAAATCAAATGTCTAGGAACTGCTGCTTGAATAAACAATCACTTCTGTCATCTGGCTAGAGCTCTGAGATAAATGTGAAGCAATGTGGAGGAAGAGGGGTGATGGAGGAAACAAGACTACCAAGCAGTGGACCATTTCTATGTGTTATGCACAGATTACTCTCAAATAGGAGGAAAGTCCCTAACTTCAATGCAAATTTGTTTTCTACAGCAAAGTAACAAATTACCACAAATTTAGCAGCTTAAAACAACACATAGTTATTGTCTAAGTTTGCCTTGGCTCGGTCCTCTCTTCAAGATCTTACAAGGTTATAATCAAAGTATTGTCTGGGCTATGTTTTCATCTGTAGGCTTGACTGGGGAAGAATTTGCTTCCAATTTCACTCAGGTTGTTGTCATAATTTATATAGATACTAGAGGCCCGGTGCATGAAAATTCATGCACTGGATGGGGGGTTCCTCAGCCCGGCCTGCCCTCTCTCACAGTCTGGGATCCCTCAGGGGTGGGAGATGACCAGGCAATCAGGAGAAGGTGATGCCCCATCACACCTTTGCTGCTGCCATTGCTGGCAGTGCAAGCCTTGGCCAGCCCTGGTTACCTGAGCCTTGGGTGGCCCTGGGCAGCTGGGCAGCCGCCATTCAAGGTTTGCCTGCACCTTGGCCAGCCCTGGGCAGCTGGGGAGCTGAGGGGACTGGGGGACTCCAGAGGCAGGCGCCCTGGCCAGGCTGAAGGTATTAGGTGCCGCCATCTTGTGACTGTGGGCGCTGCCATCTTTGAGGGCAGGACAGTCAATTAGCATATTCCCTCCTTATTGGCTGTGGGCTCCGCCATCTTTGAGGACCAGGCAGTCAATTAGCATATTCCCTCCTTATTGGCTGTGGGCGCCATCATCTTTGTGATGGTGTGAGGGTCAATTAGCATATTCCCTCTTTATTAGATAGGATTGTGTCTATGTGACTGGAGTCCTCCACATTTTGCTGACTATAGGCTGGAGACCTCGCTCTGGTACTAAACACCACTCATAATTCCCATGGGCCACCTGTTTCACATGACTACTTCATCTCCTGTTTGGAGTCTGACTTCAGGGAAGGCCTAGTTCCTCTCTTTGGAGCTTTTGTCTGATTAAGTCAGGCCTTCATATAATCCCCCCTCTGATTCATTCAAAATTAAATGATTTAAAACCTAAATTCCATATCTGCAATATCCCTTCACCTTAGTCATATTCTATTGACTAGAAGCAAGTCACATATCTTGTCTATACTCAAGGATGGAGGATTATACAGGGCATGACCCTAGGGCATGAGGAGAGATAAGGAAGGGCTATGGAGTCACCATAGGGTCTGTCCCTTACAGGAAGGATGAAATGTGTTTATCCAGTCTCTTCAGAGGCAGCATTGCTGCTGTAGGGAAACAAGAAGCACTAAAGTGCCCTGGTTTCTAGTCTTAACTCTGCTACGTAATAGCTGGTCATACCGAACTGGTTGCTTAGTCTATTACGTGTATCACTTATAAAGTAAAGAAAAATACAAATCCTGACCTAAATAATCCTTGACGTTTCCATAAAATGCCAAAAGCAATGATTGTAGGATCAATTGAGGCTTCAGTCAGAGAGTAAGAACAAACAATATGTCCCCATGGCTGAAATTTCAAAGATTATGTAAAAACTTTCTATTGCTTTTATTGTTTTTCAAAAAGACTACAACTAGTCAAGGAAAACTATATAGAGCAAGGTGGGTTTTGTCTCCTTTTGTTAAATATTCAAAATAAAGAGGAATTTACCCTCAACTTTTAACTTCTTGCATAATAGTGTCTTCCGAAGTTTGATAAAGCTGACTGGATCATCTTGAACTATTTGAACCATTTGGATCAAGACAGATACCAATACTCAAAGAAAAAAGAGAATGGAAATGTAATAATTTATCACAACAATATTTCCATACCTCCATTAACAATGAGAGGATAATAGTATGATATTTCTTTTTTTCTGTTTCATTTTATTTATTGATTTATTTTAAAAACATTTTTTCCCATCAATATTTATCCCTCCTATCCCTCTTCCACTTCCACCCTCTCCTCACCTACAATCACCACACAGTTGTCCATGTCAATGAGTTCTCTCTCTCCTCCCCTCTCTCTCCCTCTCTTTCTCTCCCCCGCCTCTCTCTTTGGTAGAAGTACAAGAACCCTTATGTAAAATTTACCTTATGAAAATGACCTTGATTTACTCTTAGACAAGGTGGCATCTTTAAATGCATAAATTGTTTCTCTAACCCCTATGTAAATCTAGAAAATCAAGTGAAGCCAAGGCAGAATCTAGCTAATTTGAGTTAAGATTTCCTTGGGAATAAATAAAAAGCTGAGCGTTACACAGCTCAGCTGGTCTCCCAAGCTCTGCTGATACTTAAAACACATGGCTGATTCCTCAAGGACTGTGTCTATGGAAAAAACAACAGGGACATATTTTACAATGAAGTATTGATTTACTTTAAACTGTATTTTTCAGCAGACAATTAGGAGAAAGGCTTTTTCTTGTTTCTTTCTTTTAAATGTAGGTATTCTTTTTCTTCAATGGTGAAATAATAAGCAATAGATGATCCTTACGCTGACATTACACAATAGTTGGGTGATTGAACCTGGCACTGCTCGAGTGAACTCATTTTTATATAGCTCATCTTTCAATGCTGCCAGAATCAGGTGTGGAGAATACCTGAGCATTTTATATTAAATTGGGAGATGTACACATTTCTGGCATCTTCCCATTCTAGCACTACCTTGTAAACTCAATTCAGGATGGTCAGGTTTAACAGCTGAGTCAGGTGCTACATTAATCACTTCTTCAAACCAAATGATTGTCATTTAATAAGAGAGTTAATAACTTTGCTAGCTTGAAGTCTTCAATAGGAGGCCAACAAATCAGGCTGTACTTTAACAGTAAGGTAACATCATGAAAACTTTTCTTTCTTTGACTTTGTCATAATTACATTCTATCAATACAATTTTAGAATCTAACATATTTCTTCCACTTCAATTTTATTTCCTAAAGTAAGCCACTTTTCTCTTATCCCAAAATAGCTCATTCTAGTCACAAAGACCTTTGAGGAACCTTCATACTGCTTTCCATAGTGGGATTACCAGTTTACATTTCCACCAACAGTGCACAAGGGTTCCCTTTTCTTCACATTGTCTCCAACACTTATTTCTTCTATTTGAAAATAGCCATTCTAACATGTGTGAGGTGACATCTCACTGTGTTTTGATTTGTATTTCTCTATGGATTGAAGCACTTTTTATGTCTTTGTTGGCTGTCTGCATGTCTTCTTTGGAAAAATGTCTATGCAGATCCTCTGCCCATTTTTTTAAAATCCCCACCAAGGATATGTTTATTGATTTTAGAGAAAAAAAGAGGAAGAGAGAAACATCGATGTGAGGAAGACATCAATCAGTTGCCTCCCATACTCGCCCTAACTGGGAATTGAACCCGCAACCTTTTTGGTGTACCAGACACAGACGACCATCTCTGCCCACTTTTTAACCAGACTTTCTTTTTGTTTTGTTTTGTTTTGTTTTGTTATTAAGTTATGAGTTATTTACATATTTTGGATATTAACCCCTTATCAGTTTACAATTTGCAAATATTTTCTTCCATTTAGTGGGTGCTTTTTCCCTTTTATTGTATTCTTTTGTTGTGCCATAGCTTTTCAGTGTGATGTAGTTCCACTTATTTATGTTTTTGTTTCTTTTGCTTTGGTGTCAGATTCAAGAAGTCATTGTCAACACCTACTTCAAGGAACTTACTGCCTATGTTTTTCTTCTCGGAGTTTTATGGTTTCAACTCTTATATTCAAGGCTTTAATCCATTTTGAGTTAATTATTTTATATGGTGTAAGGTGGTGGTCAAGTTGTATTATTTTACATGTGGCTGTCCAGTTTTCTCAGTACCAGTGCATTAAAAGGACTTTCCCCCATTGTATACTTTTTGTCATAAATTAGTTGACAATATATGTGCATGTTTATTTCTAGGTTCTCAACTCTGTTCCATTGATCTATGTGTCCTTTTTGATGCCAATACCATATTGTTTTCATTACTATAGCTTTTCATAAATATATACATACTCTAAATAATTTACATCATTGCCTTATGAATTTGGCACTATTTTTAAATTCCACTTAATAAATACGAAAACTTAGATACAGTGAGGTTAAGTAGATTACATTTATAAGTTATATTAGGTAATTGCTTAAATGGATTCCACTAGTGATAACTATTAGAAAAACTCTAGAAACCTTCCAGAGATATTCAGGTATGATTTTAAGGAAGAGAAAGTGTGGCTGTCAGATGAGCAGTTTGTGGTTTAAATTCTGGTTCAAGCCACCAGCATATTGATCCTGACTGACATCCTTCTTCCAGCCTATCCTGGTGAGATGAGTGAGTCTGTTAAACTGTAATTCAGATATTGTCACTCTTCTGCCCACATTACCCTCCTCCCCCATTAGCTTTGCATTGCCTTAGTAAAAGTCAATGTTTTTATGATGGTCTCTGGTCCTACAGAATTGACCTTATATCTTCTTTTTTTTCCTTACATCTTTTATTTATTTTTAAAATAAATCTTTATTGTAGAAAGTATTATGTATGTCCCCTTTTTCACCCATTGACCCCCTCCAGCCCAACCTGACCCTTGCCCCCCTTGACCTTACTCCTACTTCCCTGTTTTACTATACTTCAGCCACACTGACCTCCTTACTGTTTCTCACACATGTCAGGTACAGTCCTGTGCACTTGCTATTTAATCTGCTCAGAACATGTTTTCTGATATAGCTCTCCCTCCCAATGGGACCTTTTCAATCTCTTGTGTTGTCACTTTTCAATAAGGTCTTCCCTGATATCTCTATTTAAAATTGAATCTTCCACCTGTCCAGTGTGGCTCAGTTGGTTAAGTGTCATCCCATGCACCAAGAGGTCACTGGTTTGATTCCAGGTCAGGGCACATACCCAGGTTGTGGGCTTGATCCCCAATTGGGGGTGTGCAAGAGGCAGTCAATCAATGATTTTTTTCTTATCAATGTTTCTATCTCTCCCTCTCCTTTCCTCTCTCTAAAAACAGTAAAAACATACTTAAAATGGAATCTTCCACCTCCAAGGCACTCCCCAACCACTCTATTCATATTTGTTTCAATGGCACTATCACTTCTTAAAATACTATTTAATTAGGTTTAATACCTTTATTATCTATCTCTGCCCAGTAGAATTTCAGCTCCAAAAGGAAAAATATTCTTGTCTAAGTTATATAATACTATGTCCCTAGCTCCTAGAAGCATGTCTATTTCATAGTAAATTCTCAATGAATATTAGTGGGATGAATGCTTTAGCCAGAAATTATGACATAAAAAATAAATATGTTTGGGACTAATTTTCAGAGGACGATGTAAGGCTCCTCCACAGTTATGTACATTTGTTTTAAAACATGCGAAATTGGATGACATTGTATCATACCTCTGTGCTTATTGTCTGGATACATAAGCTATGCGCTCATTTCAGTGTTAGACAAGTTTTCCAAATCCTATATTCAGGTCACTTTTCTGAACACAAATCTGCAGTTCTTCAATGAAGTATTATCATCATTACTAGAGACCCGGTGCATGGATTTGTGCACAGGTGGGGTCCCTCGGCCTGGCCTGCAGGGATCGGGCCAAAACCAGCTCTCCGACATCCCCCAAGGGGTCCCAGATTGCGAGAGGATGGTTCTTGGATGACACACTGGAATCGGGCTCCCTCCTCTCTGGTTCTGGGTGCATCACCTGAGAATCGCAGCTGCCAACTCACCACAGCTCAGCAGCTCCTGCATTGAGCATCTGCCCCCTGGTGGTCAGTGTGCATCATAGCTACTGGTCAGAGCATCTGCCCCCTGGTGGTCATTGTGCATCATAGCTACCAGTCAGACGGTCGAACGGTCGGATGGTCACTTAGGCTTTTATATATATAGATGATTTTTCAATACTTTGAGTATTCACATGAACTATATAACTTCATTCCAAACACTGCTGTCAAATGAAATTATTGAGCTAACATTATTCAGTTCAGACAGTCCCAGTTATCCTTAAGCAAAGCGATGGAAATGTATTTGGCGCAGGGCAGTTTTTTAATATTATGAACTCTTTTTATCTCTTGATGTTGCATGCCACGTCCATCAATGTCAGACACAAATAACCTGACCTTGCAATGTTTGGTCCAGGTGCCATGGATCAGTGGAGTCAGATCAATCAAACAGCTGATTGGATCACTGTGTGACAATCAGTTCACAAGATGACCCAAGAAAAGGCATCATGGAACAGTGAATTCTCTGACTACATAAAATATGACTATAAATTCCCATTTTTAAAAAATCCTGATGACCTATATGGAAATTACTATTCTGTGATAGAGTAATCTGGAGCAATGCAGATGACATCTATATTTTCAATTCTGCTAAACTGGGGATCTTTAAATATAGATGCACACAATAAATAGCAATAACAAATAGAATCCACATGTTGTTGAAGCTACAGATGCTGAGAATACTTGTCAAAACTATTTTTTATACCTTAAATTTTACTTTAAGCCCAGTTCTGTAAATTATTTTTAAAAAATAACATATAGCAATTTGTATATTATGTAATATAATTAGCACAAAATGAAACTGATTCAAGCACTCAGCTAAACTTTGGTGAAAATTTGCATCTCACTTATATATTTTTTAAAACCATGCCACAGTCAATAGAAGTAACTACTCTAGGATTAATAAAACTTTCTCTTGAATTAATGTCATGTCATATAAAAGAGAGGACTATTGTCCTTGTATTATTGCAAAATCTCATCGTGTTTAAGCCAGTCATCTGGCAAAAGTAATTTAGTCTGGGAAAACTTTCTGATATTTTTTATTGGTCTAATTCCAGCATATCATCTTTCCTTTCGGCATATCTAAGAAAAACAGTCTTCCATATACTAGTGTTCATTAAAATATTTCTCTTAACAGATCTAGCCTTATGCTGCCCTTGGTTAAATGGTTTGCGTATATATTAAGCTTTTCACTCAACACATGTTTTTGAGCCCTACTATTTGCTAGGCTTTGCCCTAGGCATTAAAGATTCAGCAGTAAACAAGATAGCCTACTTTCTATTTGAGACAAATGTTTAAAAGTGAAGAAGGAAAAACGATACAGATTCTAGTGAGTTGAAGGGAATAAATACGATGATGTGCTAGAGTAATTGGGAACCAGTTTGCATAGAATAAGGGAAGGCTCTTCTCATATTCTGAGTCACTGTGAAAAAGAAATTCACATTATTTGATGAGAGTATCATTTTAGTGAAGGTAGAACCTTAACTTCTAAACCACCATTCTGGTTTCTTACTTTCAAAAACAAGTTCTTACCTTCTTAAGTATAAAGGATCACACTGAATCATAGAACTGCAGAATGCTAGAGTTGGAAGCCACCGTCAAGTTCTTGTAGTGTCTAGTTCTGTGTAATCTTAAAGATGAAGTACCTGATGCCCAGAGAGGTAAAGAGTTTTATAAAAATTTACCAATGCTAATTTAAAAAGCCATAACAGCCCGGCTGGCATGGCTCAGTGGTTTAGCGTCAACCTATGAACCAGGAGGTCAGAGAACATGCCCAGGTTGCGGGCTCAATCCCCAATAGGGGGCGTGCAGGAGGCAGCAGATCAATGATTCTTTCTCACCATTCATGTGTCTATATCTCTGTCCCTCTCCCTTCCTTTCTGAAATCAATAAAAATATATTTTAAAAATATAAATAAATAAATAGCCATGACAAACATCAGGGTCTCCTGGCTCCTAGTTAGATGTTCCCCCCAGTGTTTCCCTCTATCACTGTCCTATGGGGTTCCAGGTTGGCATTCTATTGAGAGAAAAGCCCGAGACATCCTGTCCACATAGACATAAGGCTCAGGATCACCATGGGAAACCATAGCCATTGGAACACCTCGCTTCTTTTATGTGGTACCTTTTCTCCAATGAACTCAAATGCTTTTTGGCAAGTTATCAAATTTATTCTTACAACGTTCTGGTCAGATAAGTAGAAGTCATTTATTTCTGAAGTGTAAGAGCTGCCAGGGATTTGGTAATAAGCTGCATGGTGCCCATTAAAATCAAATCAAGAAATTCAGTGTGGATAAAGGCAGAAATCAAATGAGGAGTATAAGCAGTCATATGATATTTGCCCAGTAGCATGTCATTTTAAATCGCTTGTGCTATGTTCACTATTGATGTTATTCACCCACTGAAACATGCATTCAATCCTGCCTGCTAAATCAGTTAAATGGTGAACCTCATTTTCTGAAGTGGATCAGATAGATAGATAATGCCAGTTTTCCTATAGTGGGTGGGGTCCATGGGGCTATAAGGAAGAACGTAGTAACTGCCAAGGGATTGAAAAACATCTTTCTAAATCTTGAAGAAAAATCAGTTTCTTTCATTAGCTACAAAGTATATGGATAAATTATCTGTATTGGTTGCTTATGGCCAATGAGTTGTTTACTAACTAGACAGGGTCATGTAATATTGGTGCATTATCAGCTATTTAATATTTTTTGTATGTTCCCTTATTATTAGAATGAGGGTCAAAGTGAGCTTGGGCATGTAGTCCTGACTTGATTATATGGCTTGAAAACAATTAAAGTAGAATTGTATGTTACTAAGTAAACGTGGACTTCAACTATTGGAATGTGAAATGCAGTAGAAAAGAGAGAACCGGAGTACTAGGGAGTGTAGTTAATTTTGGGGGGAAAGGTCATTGGTTGGGGGAGAAAGATTTGTAACAATGCTTGGTTTGCTAATGTTAATGTTCAAAGACATCTTTCTGCTCTTTCAGCCGATGCTTGGTGTCCATTACCCACCAAAGCAGGGTTTGGGGCATGTTTTCTTTGAATTTGCCAGGGATTCTGTTTGAAGGGGATTATTTGAGTTTGACAACTCGGAGCAACCCTGCCTCTCCGCAGGAGGAGAGAGGAGCTGTTTATTTGAGCAGCTGAGAGAAATGTGCACAGTGGCAGGCCTGCTGGTGTCACTGGGTCCCAAGGCCCTCAGTAGGATACAGAATAACAGCTGGTTGCTACAGTGAACAGATCAGAGGATTTCCGTTTAATAAATTGGTGCTCTACTTTTATTAATATTTTTAATGGAGCTGAGCTTCCTCCTGTCCTGCTGCGATGCTCCTCACCTACATTCTAGGGGTAGACAAACTGAGTGATAATCCGAGCCACTGATGAACAGCCTTGGGGCATTTTACAACCGTGAGCAGGCCCATGGGCAAAGGAAGAGGAGGGAGGCTCCTGGAGTCACTGCTCTGAAGCTGAATAATTGTACATGAAAATGCAATTTTTTTTTCCTGAGCCTTCATCGTCATGTTTGTTGTTTTTATTACACAGCATTCTAGACCACAAGGCTTTGTGTCTGAAAAGGTTGTTCATTGCACTAGAAGTGGGAAATTGCATTAGAAGTTTATTAGGAAAAAATACTGTCAAACATTCCATTCATGGGCTTTTTCCCACTTTTTTTAAAGTGTAACACACATACAGAAAGTGCACACAAAAAATTTATAGCTAAAGAAATTTTTAAAAAGTGAAAAACCTTAAGCCACCATCTTAGTGAAAAAATAGAACATAGCTACTAGCCTAAACGATTTTCTTTGGTCTCCTTTCAATTATAATCTTTCCCCTCCCCGCAAAAATATCCAATCTCCTAACTTCTAACAGAATTACGTTATGTTTGATTTTGAACTTTATATGAATTTTATATATAAGCTTTTAATAAATGTATTCATTCTGTAGTGTTTGGCTTCTTTTTTTAACATGATGTTTGTGAAATTCCACATACTTGCAAGTAGCAGTCGTTTGTATATTATATTATTATTATCATTCTGTTTCTAGATTTTCAGATGTGTTTATTGAGTATTTCTCTTTCTACATGGGTTATTTTTTTCTTTTCTTTTAGTTATTGATACCTATTTTTATTTTTAGAATACATTTTTATTGACTTTAGAGAGAAAGGGAGAGGGAGCGATAGAAACATCAATGATAAGAGAATCATTGATCGGCTGCCTCCTGCACTCCCTGCCACCCGGGCATATGCCCTTAACTGGAATGGAACCCAGGACCCTTCAGTCTGCAGTCCAATGCTCTATCCATGGAGTCAAACCAGCTAGTACCTAATACCTAACTTAATTTACTGTGACTAGAGCCTCTCTTCCTTGTCTATATCCATAACCTGAGCTGGCCATCCCTTCATAGTTCCCAATCCTTGTCAAATTTCTTACTGGCCTCATTAGCTCTGAGGCTTTTTCTGGAGTTACTCATTGCTTATCTGGTTCGAGGCTGATTACAGATCATTTCAATACTGCCCACACAAGACCTTGTCATTGACTGCCTGCTTACCCTGCGCTACCTGTGGTTCGTAATTTCTTTCCTCTCTGCCTAGTGAAAACATACTATCTCTATGACTTCTCAACTCGACTGGGTCCTCCGCCCACCAGCACCCTTGTTATTTCCTCCTTCCATGTTCTCCTTGTTATATGGCTCACAGCCACTGTTCCCAATTGTTTCCATACCTCCAGGGCCACCAAGCTTTCTTCATCTCTACTCCCTAAGCACAAGGTCCCCTCTTGACTGAGAAGATTAAAGTTCTTTGGTGGCTGAAGTTCCGTAAAATATCCCTTCTTCTACAAATGAAAATGTTTCAGGCGCTCACCTTAATTTCCACTATAAATACGTTACATATGGTTCCTCTTTCTCTCCTCCTTTGCCCCAGCTTCAGAGGAAGCAGTTTTCTTCTTCCAAAGCTAACCTCACGGTCGTTTATTATGACTTGTTCTTTCGTAGCTCCTCTAACTTGGATTCCCTTTCCCTTCGCTTAAAGGAAACTCCTTGTAATATTTGTAATATTTCTCTGGCCTACCGTGTCACATAAAAGTTATCTCTCCGGGAGATTTGGCTAGTCCAATTTAAGTTCATACCAATCAGAAGCAAAACAGACTATCACTGCATCTTTTCTGCTCCATGGACCGTAACATTGCACAGGGCACTGCTTTATCTAATTTACTTCTGTTAGTTGATGGGTGGATTCGTGACTCCATCAGAGGACATATTGCTAAAAAACTTGCCATGAGTGCAGGCCGTCATTGCCTCTTTATATGCTGTTCTCACTATTTAAATATTTATTTGCGACATTTCTCTTTCTAAACATAGTAAAGTAAAGGATCTGTGTTTAAGGAGTCCTGTGAATATCTTTCTTTCGGGTTGCAGTCCATTATTTTATTTTTTTAAATTTATCTTTATTGTTGAAAGTATTACAGATAACCCCTTTGTTTGTTGTTGTGGTTTTTCCCCCCCTTTGACCACCTCCATACCACACCCGCCCCTCCCAGGCCTTCACCACTGTATTATCTGAGTTCATGGGCTATGCATAATATGCATGTAAATTCCCCTGTTAATCACTCCCCACCCACCACCCCACCCCCACCTTCCCTCTGAAATCCATCAATCTGTTCCATGCTTCTATGTCTCTGGATCCATTTTGTTCATCAGTTTATTTTGTTCATTAGATTCCACATATGAGTGAGATGATGTGATACTTATCTTTCTCTGACTGGCTTATTTCACATAGCATAATGCTCTCCATGTCCATCCATGCTGTTGCAAATGGTAGGAGTTCCTTCTTTTTTACAGCAGCATAGTATTCCATTGTGTAGATGTACACAGCTTTTTTATCCACTCATCTGCTGATGGGCACTTGGGCTGTTTCTAAATCTTAGCTATGGTGAATTGTGCTGCTATGGACATAGGGGTGCATATATTCTTTCTGATTGGTGTTTCTGGTTTCTTAGGATATATTCCTAGAAGTGGGATCACTGGGTCAAATGGGAGTTTCATTTTTAAGTTTTTGAGGAAACTCCATACTGTTCTCCACAGTGGCTGCACCAGTCTGCATTCCCACCAGCAGTGCACGAGGGTTCGTTCCTTTTTCTCCTCATCCTCGCCAGCACTTGTCATTTGTATGTCATTTGCTATAGCTTCATTTTGGGTTAGTCTGTGTAAATATTAGGCAATTGAAATCTTTGAAAATATTAGGAAATTCTACATAAAAAGGAAGATATGAATAGTAGAAGCTGTGTATTTTGCCTGGAGAATGCAGCCTGTGCTTATTTTTATAAAATATTTACACCCCTAATTACTCCTAGTCTTACTTAGGCTACTATTGTATTTCCCATTCCTTTCACATACTTCAACTAATTGTGGGGAATAGCAACTCAGAATAGCAGGCTTAGTGTCACTGGAAAAAGGTTGGAATTAAGCATTTAAGCCATGACCAATCAGCCAATATTAAATAACAGAGAATTAGGAATTTCATTGATGTTCTCCATAGTTTCATTCACCCTCACTCTTTTCTGCTGTTGTTTGATGGTAGTCATCTATCTATTTTATGTGGACACACTTTGCAGACATTATTACAGCAACATGTCAGATATACCCAACAGCTTTCTTTTTTAATCCTTTTCATTCTTCACTTACAAAAATATCCCTTAGGAGGTTTGACTCTATTTCTTGAATCTAAATTTTCAGGCTTCATTGGTGTCCTAGTAGAATCTAAATATATTTTAACATATAGTTTTCAAAGTGAAATCCATTTAAACCGTCTAGAACGTTGTATTTTATGTTCACATTAAATTTTACATTATGGTAAAATGGGAGAGGGAGGATATTGAGGGCACTGAATTGGATGTTCTCCAAGGTCCCTCTCAGCTCAAATATACTCTGATTCTGAGTGGGGGGAAATTGCCCACATTGACAGTCCCTAAAAGAACAGACTTAAAAAAAAAAACACAAAAAACAAAAAAAAACAACAGACTGCTTTTAAGTCTGTGGCAGGGTAATCTTTTGAATGCATTTTAATTTGTGCATTGATATACTGAGGGGAAAAAAATCTCTGTTCATTAGAATGTGTGATCCTCTGTTTTCTTTAATCTGATTAAATCCATAAAGCTGATGGTATTTATAGTATAGCCCGTTAAGGTTTATGAAGAGCTTTTTTATGAACATTTAATCATTACAACTGCTCTATAACAGATCCCTCCTGAGGTAAAAGCAAATATGAAGCTGAGGGTGTGAAAGTGTAAGTGATCTATCCCAAATCACTAAGTAAGTAAAGGGTGGAGTGAGCACACACAGAGCTCTGCAAAAGGTCAATATTGCCGTCAATGGAAATATTATTTTTTATTTTCAACATGCATGCCAGAAATATGCTTATGTAAAAAAATAGATGATATAACAAATATGACAATAAATACATTTACATTGTTAAATAAATAATAATGAAGAAAGAAATTCAATGAAATGCCCAGTTCTACACCAAACATGGAAACTTGGCAACAGTGGTAGAGATAACTGCGTGCCATTGTATGTTTTATAAGCATAAATGTCATTTGGCCTAAAATCTCAAGAGCATTACTCAGAAAGTAAAATGGTCTTTGGGTGCTTTAAGGCTCTCCCTTATTAAGAGGTGAAAATGTTCATCAGCATAAATTTCCCATAAAGGTTATTTAATTCATATTGAGAAGGAACTGAGGAATTAACTCTGAGAAAGACAATGCTAACCATTCCTTTGAAGGGGTGAGAAATTCAGAGCTACCTGGTTGGTAGTCAGCACTTACTTCACACTGATATTTCTGTCATGCAGGATCTAAATTTCTAGGTCTAGCACAACTATCTCAAAATATCTGTGTGTCTCTTTTGCATCATTCAAGGATGGAGTTTTGTTTTTGTTTGTTTTTCAATCCTCACCAGAGGATATTTTTCCATTGATTTTTAGAGAGACTGGGGGAGGGAAAGACAGAGGTAAATATCAGTGTGAGAGAAGCACATCAATTGGTTGCCTCCTTCACGTGCCCTGAACAGGGCCCGGGGCGGGGAGGAGCCTACAACCAATTCCATGCCCTTGACTGGAATTGAACTTGAGACCCTTGGGCCTGCAGGCCGATGCTCTATCCCCTGAGCCAAAGCAGCTAGGGCAAGGATGGAGTTTTAAATGCTCTTTGTATTTCTTGTGATGGGGCACATGATGCTTCTGATCATCCAAAATTTATTAACAGGTTTTCATCTTCCCTCACATGTATGTTACTCCTTGGTGGATTCAAGAGATGGTCTATCTTCTTGGTAGGCTGTTCTGATTACTGAGGTTTATAGTTATAGAGAACAACTAATTTCCAGTTAGTACTCCCAATATTTAGTCTTTCTTTGGGGGTACGGTCCAACACCAGTACATGTTATCAGACATTACGAATCAAACTATTCACCAGAACACAAAACAAATGGTATACAAGAAGCCCAGCAGAATAAACAACTTGCAGAATATTCTCTGAAATATGCTGATGATCACTCATTGACTGAGAACATGTAGTCTGCCACAATAACTTTATGGCACATACATGTACATGTACATGTATATACATATGTATACATATATATTTTTATATATACATATATGTACACACACATGAATTAGTCAGATTTTTAAAATCATTCTTAAATCAACTCAAATTAACATATGTACTCAACTTTTTCTAAGTTTTGAGGCTCTGAATTAGGAGTGTAAATTATTGCAATATTCTTTCTAATTAGTCTTGTGATGATTAATTTTATTTTTTAATGTGGCTGGGCCACAGTGCCCAGATATTTGATCAAACCATTTTCTGGATGTCTCTGTGAGGGTGTTCTGTGTGAGAGTAGCATTTAAATTGGTAGACTTCCAGAAAAGAATATTGCCCCCATTGTGTGGGTGGGCCTTATCTAATCAGTTGAAGGTCTGCCTGGCACCTCCCCTGAGCAAGAAAGATTCTGCCAGCAGATAGCCTCAAGCCTGAACTGCAGCACTGGCCATCCCCTGACTGATGGCCTTGGGACTTGAACTGGAATATTAGGGGTCCTCTTCTCTGGGGTTTCCAGCCTCAAGACACACCCAGCACATTTGGACTTGGCGGCCTCCATACTTTTGTGAGCCAATTCCCTACAATCAATCTTCTCTGTCTATAAATATACACATTCTTTTGTTTCTGTTTCTCTGGAGAACCCTTGTGCCCTCAAAACTATCTGCAAGCAGGCGACTGTGTGATCCACCAGAAACATCTATCTTGTATGTGGCCTGACCAGAGATCAAACCCACAACCTCGGTGTATGGGGATGATGCTCTAACCTAGTGGTTGGCAAACTCATTAGTCAACAGAGCCAAATATCAACAGTACAACGATTGAAATTTCTTTTGAGAACCGAAAACCGACTTCTGCGCATGGGCCACGAAGTTTCAATCGCACAGATATTTTGTGGAAGAGCCACACTCAAGGGGCCAAAGAGCCGCATGTGGCTCGCAAGCCGCAGTTTGCCGACCACTGCTCTAACCGACTGAGCTACCTGGCCAGGGCTTAGAAACACGTATCTAATAATTATTTTCCTCTTTAATACCTCCAAAGGCTTCTCAACACCTACAGATAAAATTCAAGTGCCTTAACTTGGCCTATAAGGCTATCCATTGTCTGTTTACCTATAAAGTTTTTCTCCTGCCACTTCCTACCTATGTCATGCTTCATACCGCCATAGTGAATCATGTGTTCCCTAAATATAACTGCCTATTTCACACCTCTGTGTGTTTGCCCAGACTTTTCCCACTGCCTGGATGCCTTCCCTCCCCCAAGTGTAACTCTTTTCAATATTTCATCCATCTTGTTCTTGGCTCACTCTATCCTTCTGTTTAGTTCATTTTATTTTGTTTCATTTCCTTTTGAGATATGTTTATAAACACAATTTGGGGTTTTAAAACCTGACAATTTTTAGCTTTTTTCATATTCTTGTTCTCTGCTTTTTAAATAAGGGAAATAAACACCACACATAACATTGAAGTCCCTTTGGAAGTCCAGTCTTCATCCTGTTTTTCTTCCTCTGCCTGAGAGACAATTACTGTTAAAAAGTTACTGTCTGTTCTTATAGTTTTTACGTATACATACACGCAAACTCACATGCATATCCTATATAATAAAAGGGTGATATGCAAATTGACCGAATGGCAGAACGACCAGTCGCTATGATGCACATTGGCCACCAGGGGGCAGATGCTCAATGCAGGAGCTGCCCCGTGGTGGTCAGTGCGCTCCCACAGCGGGTGTGCTGCTCAGCCACAAGCCAGGCTGACAGTTGGCGAGTGCAGCGTGGCAGCGCTGAGGATGTCCGTGGGGAGCGGACCTAAGCCGCGTCAGTCAGACATCCGCCAAGGGCTCCCAAACTGCGAAAGGGCACAGGCCAGGCGGAGGGACCTCTCCAACCCCCCAGTGCACGAATGTCGTGCACCGGGCCTCTAGTTCCTATATGAATAGCCACCATTATACAACATTTCTATGTTTTAATTTAATGTAAATTGTATTATACTGTATTTATAATTCTGCAAGTGTTTTATTCAACACTAGAGGCCCAGTACACGAAATTCATGCACTGATAGGGTCCCTAGCGGCTGCAGGCTGCTAGCCGGGTACTCCCTCCCTTCCTCCAGCCACCTGCCACCCTCCCCACCCCCAACCCTCCCGCTGCTGCCACTGGTCACTGCCTGTGGGGCCCAATTGTCCTGCCAATCGCCCTGCTGCCACCCGGCTCCCAGGTGCTGAGGGAGCCAGGCAGCAATCCCACCCCCCCCACCATCCTCTGATCGGATTGGCAGGGCATTGGGCCCCTGCCCGACTCCCTCAGGGCCTAGGGGCCTGGCAGCAGCGGGGCAATCCAATCAGCAGGGCTATCGGCCCCCACCTGGTGACCAGTAGCTCATACCCACCTTGGCCTGGCGCCGCCCACTCACCTGCTCCACCATCCCACCCTGGTCCCGCTCTCATTGGGGCCCATCCGGGCCTGCAGCGCCTCACTGCCACCCACTGCCAGTGCCGCATCGCCAATGCCTGCCATGTTCTGCACTGCCCCCTGGTGGTCAGTGCATGTCATAGCAAGCAGTCCAACTCCCGGCAGAACTCCTGGTTGAGGGGACAATTTGCATATTAGGCTTTTATTATATAGGATTATGGTTTTTATATTTGTCAATATTGAGATATATAGATCTCTCTGCTTCAGCACTTCAGTATTGTGTTTCATAGTATGGGCACATCACATTTCATTTATCTGTCTACCTATAGATGAGCACAGATGTTTCTTTCTTTTTTTTTTAATAACATTTTTTTCTATTCATTTCTTTTTTTAAATATATTTTATTGTTTTTTTTTTACAGAGAGGAAGGGAGAGAGAGAGAGAGAGAGTGAGTTAGAAACATCAATGAGAGAGAAACATCAATCAGCTGCCTCCTGCACACCACCCACTGGGGATGTGCCCGCAACCAAGGTACGTGCCCTTGACCGGAATCAAACCTGGGACCTTTCAGTCCAAAGGCCGATGCTCTATCCACTGAGCCAAACCGGTTTTGGCATGAGCACAGATGTTTCTAATTTGGGGCTCTTATAAGCAATGCTGTGATGAATACCTTCATACATGTTTTCTTGGACACTCAAGTGATATTTTATCAAGATATAGTTCTATAAAATATTATTATCAAATATTTGCATTAATGATTTTATTGAATATCACCAAATTGCTCTTCAATATGGATGCACCAATTATCTCCTGTTACCAGCAATATATGCGAGGTCCTGACCCTTAAATATATTTGATATTATCAACTGCTAAACTTTCTCATTTTTTATTAATAGTTGAGACTGAATACCATGTTTATATGCATTTACCTAATCATATATCAAGACTCAGCTCAGTGATCATCTCTTTCAGGACACTTCCACCAGCCTTCTCCTTTGCATTCTCTTATAGGACTCTAGGGCTCGCACAAGTAGGTTTACAGTTGTGACTACATGAAACACAGAGTTTATTCTTGAATTATTACTTATTAATGATTGTATAATTTTCCATACAAACACCTGTAAACTTGCTTTGCCAACCCCTATATAAAGCAAGTATCTGGAAATCATCTTTTTACCATGCCGCTAATCCTACAGATCTCTTCACAGGCTGAGATCTATTCTCATTTATCTTTGAACTAGAGGCCCATTGCACGAAGAGATTCCTGCAATAGGCCTTCCTTCCCTTAGCTTCCAGCACCGGTTTTCCAGCACCTGGGACCCAGGCCTTCACTCCGGCTGGAGTCTGCCGCCTTTGCGGCATACTCAGGCCAGAGTCTGCCATCTTTGTCTTCGCTGCAGACTCCGGCCAGAGTCTGCCATCTTCATCTTTGCTGCGGGGCCGTAGTGCCACTCCTGTAGATCCCCTCGCGCCCTGCCCTCCCTCTCATAGCAGGCGTCCTGCCCCGCCCAGCCACTCCACACCTGGAGCAGCTGGGCAGCTGCCATCTTTCTCCTTCTAATTTGCATATTCCCTCCTGATTGGCTGGTGGGTGTAGAAGAGTAATGGTTAATTTGCATGTTTCTCTTTTATTAGTGTAGATGACCAAATCACATAACAATGACAAACACATTAGGATGTAACTAATAAATATATCTTAAGTGAACTAAAAAATATAAGCATACCTCAGAGATATTCTGGGTTCAGGTCTAGACCACTGCAATAAACGGAGGAAAGCAATAAAGGGAGTAGTCATCTTTGTGCTGGTGCAGGGTCTTCCCTTCAATTTGTAGAAGTTACAATAAAGTGAAGTGCAGTAAACCAAGGTATGCCTGTAATGATGAATATTACCAAACTCAAGATGAATTTGGAGCATATGTCATAGAAATTCCTGGATGACAGGATAAGAGAGCATCTGAGTAGCCATCAATCAGCCTTTGGCTTTATGTACTTCTGTCCATGGCAAAGACTCTTTCCATGGACTTGTAATGAGGCATGACCTTGCCAGATATGAAGGACCTAATTCAGGAGGGATCACAAAAGACTACTAGTAAAAGACATAATAATTTTACATCTGCTAGTTCAATTTTTTTTTTTTTTTTTTAGAAAAAAGTACTTACTGAATATTATCAACAAGTTGTAAGATTCTTCAGGAGACCTCTTATACTTTTAAATTCTTTATTGTTGAAAGTATTACATATGTCTTCCCCCCCCCCCCACCATGTACTTTGATACACATGTTGGCTAAATTCTTCAAAGTTAAATAAGGTATTATGTTTCAGTATAATGAGCTTCTCATTTATTAGCTTTAAGACAGTGGGGACATTATTTAACTCCTCTGAGCCTCAACTTTCTATTGTGTAAAATTGAAATAATGCCAGAACTCCCCTGGTAAGCTTGTGAGGATTAAATGCGATGATGCATGTAAATACTTCACAGTGTTTATAACATTTAGCACATGTACTGGGTGCTCAGTACATAATCTAGTAGCTTGAAATTTTATTATTGCTTTTGTTGTTTGACTTTGATCTTTTTTTGTTTGTTTGTTTAAATTTCTTTATTGATTAAGGTATTGACTTTGATCTTAAAGGATGAAAGAAAAAGAAAATATCTGCTTTTTTATTATATTACCAAATTTATCCTTAACTTTATGAGTAATATTAACCTTTTAGTAAGGAAATTAATATGTCCTTTATAAAAATTATCTATCTAGCAAATTCGATGTTGGCTTCAATCCATAACAAGTGGTTATACCATGAATACATTAGAATTACTTTATAAACCCGATCTGTTCATAAACTAGCCCACTAATCATCAGATTTAGTTGCCTCTGATTTTTGTTCACAACATAACCCAAGATAGTTTTGTATATGTGTCTTCCTTTTTCTGTAATCATCATGTTGAGGACGATGTATACACATCAACTGTCCAAACCCATTGACTCACCCAGGATGCATTAGTTGGATAGAACAGATATATTATCAACATCATTCTCATCATCATTATCACTGTCATGGACTGAATGATTGTGTTACTCCCAAAATTTATATGTTCAAATTATAACCCCCAAAGTGATGTGTTAGGAGGTGGGGACTTTGGAGTTAGTAGTACCTTCATAAATGAAACCTCAGAGCGCGCGCTAGCTTTCTTTACTCCATGTGAGGATACATCCAGGAAGCAGGCTCTCACCACACACTGAATCGTCTTAAGAAATAAACATTTATTATTAAGCCACCCAGTCTATTACAGCAGCCCAAATTAAGACAGTCATCAACATAATCACCATCATCAACAGATGTAATAACAACTAGCATTTCTTCAGCACTCACTATATGACTAGCACTAACAGAATTTTATGAGGATAATATCTTTTTTATACTTTAAAAAAATTATTTGTTGATTTGAGAGAGAGATCTATTTGTCATTCCACATTCCACTTATTTATGCATTCATTGGTTGCTTCTTATATATGCCCTGACCAGGGATTGAACCCACAATCTTGGTGTATTGGGATGATGCTCTAACCCAGTGGTCGGCAAACTGCAGCTCGCAAGCCATATGCGGCTCGCAAGCCACGGTTTGCCGCTCTGTTGACTAATGAGTTTGCTGACCACTGGATTAGACTAAATGTTACCATGTAGTTGGAAGCTGTGAGGATTAGGCAATTGTGGCAGATTGTGTGCAAAGAGGTAAAGGGTAGTATATGACAGAGGTCGGCAAACTCATTAGTCAACAGAGCGGCAAAACACGGCTCATGAGCCGCATGTGGCTCGCGAGCCGCAGTTTGCCAACCACTGCTCTAACCAATTGAGCTATCCAGTCAGGGCAGGATTATTTCATAATAGCACTAACCAGGTTGCAGTTCTAGGTTGTAGGACCAGAATTTGACCTCAAACCTTCTATGACCAGATCCCGTGATCTGAAACACTATGGAACACTCTTATGTTAAAACTAGAGGCCCAGTGCACAACATTTGTGCACTGGTGGTCCCTCAGCCTGGCCTTCACCCTTTTGCAGTCCAGGAACCTTTGGGGATGTCTGACTGCCCGCTTAAGCCTGCTCCCCTCAGGGCATCCTTAGCACTGCTGAGGAGGTGGGAGAGGCTGCCTAGGAGGCTGGAGAGGCTCCCACCACTGCCACTGCACTTGCCAACCATGAGCCTGGCTTCTGGCTGAGCGTCGCTCCACTTGTGGGAGCACACTGACCACAAGGGGCAGCTCCTGCATTAAGCGTCTACCCCCTGGTGGTCAGTGTGCATCATAGTGACCAGTCATCCCTCCGTTCGGTTGATTTGCATATTATCCTTTTATTATATAGGATTATGAAATTGCTGATATTCAAACATTTTACAAAATGTTCAACTTAAGCCTGGCCAGCATGGCTCATTGGTTGAGTGTTGACCTATGAACCAGGAGGTCACAGTTCGATTCCTGTTGGAGGCACATGCCTGGGTTGTGGGCTTGGTCCCCAGTCTGGGGCATGCAGGAGGCAGCCAATCAATGATGCTCTCTCATCATTAATGTTTCTACCTCTCTCTCCCTCTCCCTTCCTCTCTGAAATAAAAAAGAAAAAAATGTTCAACTTAATACATGATCCATGTTCTTTAAAAAACAAAATGTAATATATTTAGGTTGTAAATACACACCTCAGACATAGAGCTTATTGTTCTGTAGGAAATACCTTTTTAAAGATGTCTTCCCATCTTTCTTGAGATATAATTGACAAATGAATATTATATATATTTAGGGTACACAATGTAATGACTATATATATATATATATATATATATATATATATATATATATACCTAGTATATTGGAAATGATTACCACAATCAAGTTAATTAACACATCCATTATCTCACAGAGTTACCATTTGTGTGAGTGATGAGAATATTTAATAACTAATCTCTTAGCCAGAGGAAATAATTCTTGATACTATATTTTTCCAATTGGAAAATATCATTCACTGTGTAATATTACTTCAAAGAACACTTAGCTCATTACATAAACATGTTAGCCAGAAATTTCCAGTAAGTAAAATTATTTGCTATAGACAGTGGAGAGATGGCCAGTACACTCAGCCAGCTGGCTAGAAAGGCCCTATTTCTTTCCAGTATTACTTCATCCTGCCTAATAAGATTTTGTATTGCTATGAAAGAAACATATGCCTCCAGTGGCATAAAATTGCTAATGCATCTTCCAAAGGAAGTATAAGTAAAGCAGCCAGTGATTCCTTTATAGCTTTGTATATATGTACTGAGCTACCTTGTCAGGGCAGGATATTACAATGAACAGTGGATTGGGATATCAAATGCATGAGTTCTGATCTTGGGTTCAGTATACCAGTAAGGTTATAGACAAGTCATTTAGCATTACTGGATTTCAATATTTATATTTATAAAATGAGATAGTTGTACTTAAGTTCTCTGCCCAGATTGCAAATTTGATGTGTTTATTTTAAACTAGAGGCCCAGTGCACAAAATTCATGCATGGGTAGGGTCCCTAGGCCTGGTTGGCAATCAGGGCCAGCCAGGGCCTTCCTTCATTCTGCACCACACCCTGGTGGTCAGCGCATGTCATAGCGAGCAGTTGAACTCCTGGTCACTCGAACTTGTGAGGGGACAATTTGCATATTTGCCTTTTATTATATAGGATTTATTATGACATTGTTTTGTGACAATAGAGCAATAAGATGGAGACTGTATCATTTTGATTAGGTAGGATTAGGAGAGAAAAGTTGTTACCTTTTGAGTATATGTGTACAATTTACCCCAAAACAATTTGATTTAAATGAATTTGGTAGAAAGCATCTTGATCAGTCCCACAACTGGGTGAGATAAAGACCTGAAGTCTTTTACCTTTAAATTATTTGTAATCATGATCTCTGAAAGCTATCAAGTCTCTTTTATTTTTTTCCTAATGACCACATCACAAACTAAACATTAATTTATATTTTGTGCTTTCACAGATAGCTTTCAGAATGGTTTGGGCATATGACTTTCAAATGTTCTACCTCTATATTTATAAGTTTTTCCTAGAATTGCCATTGATTTTTAGATTTCTATGTTAAGAAATGAAAAAAGAATACCTCTAAATTTTGATGGCAGAATGTAAAACCAAATGACACGAAGGTTGGATTTTGCATTTACCTGCATTTGCATTTAGATCAATGTATTTAGAGATATGCAATATTCTGTATACTTTCACCTGAATAAACATGCTGTACCGCATAATGAAACATTTCAGGAAATGTATGTTGGCCAAGCTTTCTTTTAACAAAATGGGTTCTATTTTAAATAAATTCCATTTATGCTTAAAAACAAACAAAAGTACAAAACTATTACACCACATAAATTAATAATATCATTTCATATTAATTTTTATTTATTGCCCCTTTGTATTTGTTAAATATTGAATATGCACAAAGAATGACCTTGATAGCTAGGAGACTACATAATAGCATAGAAAAATTCCAAAGTTAGAAATCAGAATGCCAGGTCTCCTTTACTGGAAAAAATTAAAAATAATGCTCATAAATGAATTCTGTGTGATTCTAAGTTTTGTTTTAGTAATTTAAAATATAAGCATTTTAACCTTGGTATTTAGGGATAGGGAACATCAATTGTACTTAAGTGTTGGGAGATTATGTAGTCAAATTGGAAAAGGGAAAAGTCCATGGTTTAAGTCTTGGCTCTTTCATTTTCTGTTAATTGTATGACTTAACATTTCTGGACTTCACTACCTTTATTTCTAAAATGAAGCCATTGTACCAAGATACTTCCCAGTGTTAATGACCCTATAGTTTCATTACCTCAAGGAGATAATCTTAAAAGGAGGAAGAAGTCTTCAAATGTGGTTTGTCATTTATACCTTTCTTTTATGGTAGGGCAATATTTTTTCATGCTTGCTCCTAGATCAAAATGGGAAGTGACTTTCATTCCAGGTGGCTTCATAAAGAGATTTCCAACCCCCAAGATTTGGGGACTAATTTGTTTCCAGACTCAAAATCCTGGGGTCTCTGAGTTTTATTTGAGTAGAGGCAATGTTAATGATTGACAGCTATAAACTCTAAAAATGGGATTACTGTTTTAAATTAATCTAGATTAGGACTTGAATTACTATAGAGCCTTCTTGGAATAGGAATGGGGTCATGTGATTTTATTGGGCTCTTTTCCCCTTTTGCCAGGAAGCTAGGGCCTGCTGGTAAGTTTCTGAGGCATAACTCTAAAGCCAACAACCCCTACATTGCCCATCATATCCACACTGCCCTTCAGATGCCCACTCATAATAATCATAACCATAAGCAAATCAACATTGGAACCTTTTATTAAAATATTATCACTTGAAAATGTCCTTATTCCCCTTAAGAAACCTTCCATCCCATAAGCTCCACTTTAGAGTTATACTATTTTATATTTAATATATCTTAAATCCGGTGAGCTTGGCAGATCTGTAAACCAGAAGTAAAAGTCCCATGATTTCACCTGTCTTCAAATAGAAGAGTTTGGTTTACATGATTATCTCAGTACTGTTACCCCAAGAGTCACTAACCCCAAACTGCTATTTTGTGGCTTCAGATAGTTTTGACAAAACACCATTTCTTACATTTCTCAGCTAGGATTCCATGAGAAAACTAAGTGATTGAGTGACTCTTGTAGTTCTTCCAACGATCATACAAAATTACTCCCAAAGAGGCACAGAAGAGAAGTTACCCAATCATGCCACTGGGTGCCTTAGAGCCATAAGGCTTAATTCTCTAGCTGAAGGTCCCTGAAGAAGGGCCGCTAAGACCTTAGATTTTGAATGAAAGTAAAAAAACATAAACTATCTTGAGGATAGTAATGACTAGTATTTCATTCAGGCCACTAGATGTTTGGTAAGGAGCAGGGGGTAGCAAATAATGGTCCATACACCACCAATTTTTGTAAATAGTTTTATGAAATACTGCCGTGATCATGTTTTAGATACTGCCTAGAGTTGCTTTTCCACTGCAAGTATAAAGTTGCTTGCGTAGTTGCAGAAGAGACCTCATGTCCTGAACAGCCTAAAATATTTACTGTCTTATCCTTTAAAGAAAAAGTTTTATGGCCCCTGCTATAGAATATCATCATCTACTTTATTGGTTTTCAATCCCTCCTAAAGATTATCAGTAAAATGAATAGGAAGACATTAGTGACAGAAAATGCATAAATGTTCTATTCAAACAATTTGGAGTGTAGATATGAGTTGTTTTCCAGACATATCCTGAAATAAGTCTCCAAATGGAAACAGTTAATTATTCAGTTCTCAATAGCAGCTACCAATATTTTTTAAAAGGAAATGTCACATTATAATCACATCTCCCACTTTGACCTATGGTTTGAATTACATATTATAAGATATCTTTCCTGGTAGGATGGCAAGAATCTGGCATTTCAGTTAAGTAATTAGCTACGATTTGTATAAACTGTGCATTTATATAACTTCTAATTATAACAATGAGCTTTCCTGTGCATTTGAGGCATGAAGTATGCATTCAAGTAATTACAGAGACATTATCAAGTGACTTCCACTTTCCTTTTGAAGCTGAAAAATACAGATAATAAAGTTTGTGGCACTTTTTGCATAAAAATAAAGCTTGAGTGGCTTAGTTAAGATAATTGCATCTTTGTTCATATTTTCAAGCTCAGAGTTTATCCTTTCTTTAGCACACAACAAACAAAACTGGATTAGTTTACAGACTGTGCAGAACCCGGGCAGCTGAGGAGTGTCCGCATCGGCAGATCTCAGCAGAGTTGTTCGGTAGCATAATGATTGATGGAAACCTAATCATTTCTTTTATGCAGGTCAGATACTCACCACCCTAAAGCATTTGCATATCTCAAGCATTTTGCAGTTTTCACAGCTTTCTGATCATCGACTTCTTTTTTTTTTTTTCTCTTTAATGTAAAATGTTTCCAGGACCCAACAGCTGGTGCTTGCTGGCTGAAGGAATGAACAGGAAGACACTGTGTTCACAGGATTATGGAACAGGCTGAGAGGGAGAATTTATGCAGAGTTTTATAAGCTTAGTCAGGCAGAAAATAGATTGGGGTGCACAGAGGAAATAATGTGTCATTCAAAGCTCAGCTTACAGACACAGCTTCCATAACATAGGAGCTACCACGGGCTGTCGTTGCTCCTGCCACTTCAACGGTTGCCTTGAAGCTGAGGTGAACAGCCTAAGAAGGCTGCACTGAGGTCTTACTCTCCAATGGCTTTTGCTGTTTACTATCAAAATCAATCAAATGAGCCCGGCCAGCGTGGCTCAGTGGTTGAGCATTGAACTATGAACTAGGAGGTCACAGTTTAATTCCTGGTCGATGCACATGCCCAGGTTGCGGGCTTGATCCCCAGTGTGGGGCGTGTAGGAGGCAGCCGATTGATTATTCTCTCTCATCATTGATGTTTCTATTTCTCTCTCCCTCTCCCTTCCTCTTCTGAAATTAATAAAAATAATTTTTTTAAAAAAATCAATCAAATGACAACCTTCCATCCACCACCACTACACACTCTCAACTTAAAAATTTGCAACAATGGCCAACACTCAAACAACATAATAACTTAGAAGTGATAAAAAGATATTTTAAGGAAGATGAAGAGCATTCTCCAATCAGTATGACTGACCCTGAAGCCTCTTTGTAAAAGCTCTGATTTCCAGTTAGGCCCCCGGGTGCTCATAACTTCACCTTCCTTTAATGAGCTCCCATATGTCACTCGTGATTCATCTAATGCTCTATAATCCCTGAGGTTTTGAGGGTATTTCAGGCTCCTAATTTCAACCATAACAGAACATATCTAGTTAGTTGGTTGAAATGACAATCATGTTTCTTTAGCATCATTTTTGGAATGGTCTGGCTATTTCTGTCGTCAAGAGCCTTCACTTGATTCATTTGTTTCTTGTTTCTGTTGATTATCTTAATTCTCTGTTGTAAGTAGAATGATTGTTCTAGGGACTTCTCAGCAAATGGTCTGAATAGCACTGTCTTGGGTAGTGCTTGTTAATAAGCTATTATGGCAGTATGTTCAAAGTAACTATTTCATTGGTATTCTCAACGCTCAAAGATATGTCATTCTTTCCAACTGGTGATTCGCTCCCAGTAAAACTAAAAGGAAAAACGCAGAAGCGAAGAAGCCAGGAGAAAATGTTCTAAAAGGTAATTACTGTACTAGTATGCTCTCCCTCAGTGGAAAATGACTTGAGTTGTCTAGTATGGTTAGTTGTGATGATTTGATAGCTCCTGATAAATCCCAAGTTAAGAACTACTTCTCTAAAGTGCAGAATTTATTTAAGAGTGTCATTATTATTAAGTCAGACAGTCACTCTTTTTACACTTGACCCTGCCCTGGAAGAGACAGAAATGCCTAAACTTGTTAGTGTTCACAAAATGAGTGACTAAACATACCTACAGTGCATGTACTTCTAGGAGGCCGTGAGAAATCACATATCACTCAGTTTGCTATGAAAGTGTCCTCAACAGCTCCGGACCAAGCAGCGTGTGTAGACATTTGTGGAAGATTAGCCTGGGCTACTCACAGGGGTCAATGACATCTATCCTTAGCAACCATGTGTATGTGCATCCTCTTCCCAAACAAACACAGCCTGGAGAGGAGATAATCTAATAAATCCTTTAGTGACTCGTTGGATATTTTCAGATGGTATTTAGCCTCAGCAACAGTTTCCTGTCATTCCTTAGCAATTCTAGTCTAAATTCTATTTTCCACCTAAAACTGTAAAAACAGACTGGAATCCCATGTAGTCATTTTAAAAGCAACTTTTAATCCTTATTGTTCTTTGGGGCAATTGAAGGCACACAGTTACACCACTAATAGATCAGACTTCTGAAGGACTAGATTAGCTCTTATTGAAATTAAATGCCCACTCAACACTGAAAGTCTAACATTGGAGTTTTAGTTTTTCCCCTTGCTTCTGAGGAACTGGGAATCAGACCATTTTTCTTGCAACGTTGGAATGGCATGTTCTGCCAGAGAGTTTATTTGAAAGTGATCTACTTCTTGACATTATTTCCTTAGTAGAACTAAAGGAGAAAAACAAAGCAGGCAATGGTGACTTTGAGGTCTTCCAGATGTTGAAACCCAAGAGAAATATTGAACTTGCAGTGCTTAACAATGATGACACCTACCCACCAATGGATGGCATAGGCTAACAAACGTGCTTTTGGAATTCTTTCCTATGGATTGATGTAAATAACATCAAGTATGAAAAATAACCAGCACTTACTAGTAATAAAGGATAAGTTGTTCATCAGAACTTCTCAAAGAGGAGTGGTATTAAGTTTCCCAACAACACAGGAAGCTGCCAGAATTTCCTGGTGCTGGGGACACTGAAGTAGATGAGTGTTTTTATATGCTAGTTGTGAGCCACAGAAACTGAGTCTAGATTGACTAAGCAGAGAGCCAGTTTGTTGTAAAGTTACCAGGAACTCGTAATAACTCCAGGAGGATTGGAGAATGAGACTCTAAAAGGTGCATAAACAAATGAAGTTCGGGTAACCGGCAGGACCACCTTCAAATTCAGACTAAAATTCAGTCTTGTCAAAACACCACTACCCCTTGAATACCGATGCCCAGCTTGTATCCGCTGCTGCTGCTGCTCTCCCTGGAATGGATATTGTGACTGCTATTGCCTGTGAACTGATGTATTGATGTTACCAACTCCTGACTTAAAATCCAGCACTTTGACTGAGTCTAGGTCAAGTTCCTGTGCCTTGGTTTCAGAGGAGTCTGGGAACCAAGTATCTGGCATTTTCAACCGCTTTAGAAAATAGGTAGCAGAAAATGACTTATGTCTCCCACCAAGGCTCCTAAGATGCATGCTTCCCTAAAAGAAGGAAGGAGGTCCAGATGCTGAGCAGGCTAAAAAAAATGCTAAGTGCCTAGCATATTCTCTAGGGGCAAAGTAAGTCTTCAGGGACTTCTCATCTGACACCTGCTGTTTTGACTGCTCAGCACATCTTTCTTTCCTTGCTCTGGTGACATCACTCCCAATTCCTTAGGGAACCTGCCTCTCTCATACTCCAAATGTGAGTTGGAGGTGAGCTTCAGTCTTATTAGCCTGTTGTCTTCTGGTATATGATTCCAGTTCGAGTTGTCCCAGTATCAGCCTCTCAACCACAGTGGTCAATCCGGATGTTCGTTAGAACCCATCCCCATTTTCCCCCTAGGATTCTCCTTATTAATACTAGCAGAGGGTTCTCTTTCCTCACTGGTGATGAGGCAGTAAGAATAAAGCCTAGAGCTTCCTGGAGCCTTGGTTCCAGCCTCACAGAGACAAGCAGCGGAGAAAATAAAGCTAGCATATAGGAAAGAGCAGAGATAAGAAAATAGGGAGATCCCAACGGTGTTTGAACCTCTAGGTCTGTTCACCCATATCCAGCACCAGGCATAGTTTGGTTCACCCATATCCAGCACCAGGCATAGATCTCATAGTTTATTGAGATCCAATAAACTCCCCCATTCATGTTCAAGCCAGGATAAAGCAGATTTTTGTCATGCCAGCAGCCTTCTAAAAAATATATTGTCCCTTTCCTGCCAAGACTAAAGAGACATAGAATAACTTGAATTTTAGAGACCTTTTGTTCAAACAATTTTAAAGGAAATGTAAACTTTTATTTTTCCTAGAAAGCCAGTTTAGGGGATTAATTTGGAATCACAAGTTCCAGTTGTTCCTCCCAGCTCTCTATCAATAAAGCCACACGTCTTATGGTAGAGAGCTGGGAGGGACCTGTATAATAGGTGGTTCAGAGGGGCCTTCCAGCGCTAACTTCCTGTGACTAGAATTTTCCAAATAACTTCTAATTGTCAATGTGTTTACTCATTTGAGTCCATGGCCCCTCAGGGTTTCATTCTGGATCCATATTTTAAAAAATGAGCCCTTGACGGTTTGGCTCAGTGGATAGAGCATCGGCCTATGATCAAAGGGTCCTGGGTTCAATTCCAGTCAAGGGCACCCACCTCAGTTGCAGGGTCCCTAGCCCGGGCCCTGGTCTGGGCTCATGCAGGAGGCAACCAATCGATGTGTTTCTCTCACATCGATATTCCTCTCTGTCTTCCCCTTTCTCTTCCATTCTCTCTAAAAGTCAATGGAAAAATATCTTTGGGTGAGGATTAAAAACAATAAAATAAAGGAAGGAACTAGGCAAAGGAATTATTTATGGGTTAGTGTTTTTTTTTTAAAAAAAATATTTTCATATATAGTTCTATTTATGAACTATGTGTTAAAAATCCTACCTTCTACCACCATAATGCATTGGCAACATTTTTATAGATATCCACCATCTAATAGCAATAAATTAAGTGCCATTGAGATGCCATCTAAGATTTTCAGTCTCACTAAGAAGAAAAGAAGTACATCAGGTAGACAGAGCGTTGTGTGAGAGGGTGGCACCAGCTCTATTTCTAAAGGTTGGTTTCCTTTAGGACTGAAAAAATAACAACCGAACACTTTTCAGAGGTCTGAACTCCTAAAGAATTCAGGAGTTGAATTAGGTGGTTCAGAGGGGCCTTCTCAGCAAGCAACATGAACTGCAAGTTTACAACCTATTTTATGTCGACATTTCTTTGAGTTTGGCTTGAAGGGAACATTTAATTCTTTTTAGTGTTTTATTTTAAAACAGATATTATGACTGTGATTATGCCCATGTTATAGATAACCCTCCATTCTGTTCAGCTTTTAGAAATTCTAAAATATGTTCATGCTGCAATGAATTCAAAGAACGACATTTAAATCACTTTGAGTACAAGACCAGTTTTTTGGGGGAAAAACAGTCCTTTTTTTCAGGAACTGTTATTTATGAACATCAGGCCATGGCACCAATTTTTTTTTTTTAATGCAAAAGCAGGGTGAATATGTAAAGTAGCTGGCTAAGATTCTATTCTCCAGTGTAAGTGTTCAGGAATTGTTTTAAAATTTTACACCTTTAAAATCTCTAGGATTTTCTAACTTAATCTGTGTTTATTAAAGAACAAGAGTACACCTAAGTGGGAGGAAGAGACGAAGGCATATGGTGTTGCTTTCTTAAGCTTAGCGACAGAAGACTCTGCAAGGCAGTATAGGTCGTGTGAAAAGCCTGAGCACCTGGTTTCAAATCCTGGCTTTGCTAACAAATTCATGTGGTTTTACCCTCTCTAAGCCTTCGATTCTACCTCTGAGGAAATGTGCACTTGATCTTACATCTCTTACATAGGCTTGTAAAGATTAAATGCCAGAGGAAACAGCTGTGAGCCTAGCACAGAGTAGATGCTCAATAAATGTCAGTTCTCTTTCTTCCTAACTCTGAATGTTAGCTTCCTCATCTGTAAATTGGGGATATAAAACCTGCTGTCAGAAAGGAAAGATTCCAAAGTTACCCAGAAGAAGATGGGCTGACCTCCAAACAAACCTCAGTGACAATAGATGGGCACTGGGTCAGCCCACCCCCTTTGAGCTCAGATATGGAAACATTAATTTACACAGAGCGTTCACCATAACAGATAGACTTATTCCTATTCTGCAAGTTCTCCCTCTCCCAGTACAAAGTATGCACAAGAGTAAACAAATAAACATACAATACTGCATCACAAGGTTGTTTGGTGAGCATGGAATCAAGGCAAGTTGGCTGAATTATCAGGGGTCAGCAGTTTTGTTTTTTTGTAAAGGGCCAGAAAGCAAATATTGCCAGCCTGGTGGATCAGGCAGTTTCAGTGGTAACTGTGACCACTCAACTTTGCTGTTGCCCAGGGAGCAGTCATAGACAGTATGTAAATGAGTGGCTGTGGCCGAGGCTGTGTTCCACAAAACTTTACAAACTAGTGGCCCGATGCACGAATGAAGATTCGTGCAAGAATGGGCCTTTGCTCTGGCCGGAGCAGCCTTTCTGCTCCAGCCCGGAGCCGCCTTTCTGCCTTCCCACGCTGCCCAGAGGCCCCAAGCGGCTGGGGTGGTGCGGAATGCCTGCGTCGTTGACGACGCAAGCATCCTGCCCCATCCGCGGCCACTCGGCGCCTGTGTATGCAAATTAACCTGCCATATTTGTTGGGTTAATTTGCATACTCACTCCTGATTGGCTGGTGGGCATCACAAAGGTATGGTCAATTAGCATATTACTCTTTTATTAGGTAGATACAGGCTGGTGGGGTGGATTTGGCCCACAGGCCATAGTTTGTGGAGCCCTAGATTATATGGTGAGAGTTTTGAAAATAAGCATTTGGGTGCACCTGCCTTCACTGTGAGGACAGAGCTGCAAAATGGATTTGAGACCTGGGTCCGGAGCTAGCCAAGCTGGCCCCTTAAGTGGGGAAGGGGTCATCCACTACCAACCTTTGTTTCTCGGCATCCTGTTTCCCTTGCTAACACTCCTTCTGTAAGACACATTCTCTCTATATATGTACATAACTTTAGTTATGTTCCAGGCTGGGCCTTACTCTAGAGGCATTCTGTCTATTTATGTATAACTTCATATAGCTATTCATTAAAATAGCTCATTGCACAGAATTTGGGTTCTTTATGTTTGGTTTATAGTTTAATTCTCAAAAAGCAATCTTACCTTTGTTCCTTATTTTCTATTTTAATATTTGGGGGGGGGGGGTAGGAGTTTTCCAACATTATCTCTATATATATGTTTTTACAAATAACACCCATGAAAGTTAATAAAACTTTAAAAAAGTATGTGGCAACCAGTAAGGATTCAAAATCACTTTCTGGCAGGAAACATTTCTTTAATAAAAGTAAGAATAATAGTTATTACATACATTGAATTAGCCCCACTTAAAGAATTGTAATAGTTTTGTACATGTTCAGTTCTGGCGGGCTCTATCATTTCATTTGGGAGTGAGTAAGAGTGTGGTGGGAGAGAATTTCGTGAAGCAAATGAGACGGGTACAGCTAGGAGGAAGCAAAGGTGATGGGCCAGCCAGCCGAGACCACACCATTCTCTGGTTAGTCCCCTTCTGCCTGCTTACCCGCTATCAAATATACAGAGCCTTCTCACTTTCTTTCTGTCTTCCCTATCAAAATATGTTTTTATCTCTCTTATTCACCCTCCATCTTTGATTATTTGGAAATATTATGTGTCCTCAGGATTTTGTATCTGATGTGGAATAGGAAGTGAGAGTAGAGGAAGAGAAAAGGGATGAAAATGTAGTTAGCATTTGCTCTGGGTTTCAAACATTTTATGCATTTCATTAATTTATAACCTCTACCCCATTCTGTGAAGTTATTCACATTTTATAGACGATTAAACTAAGCCCCAGAAAGTTAATTGACTTACCAGAAGTTACGTAGTTTAAACCAATGATACCACCACGTGTACCTGCCGCCAAAGTACTTGCTTGAGTTATTAGCTAGTCATAAAGGCCATCTCTCACTGTGCAACTAGGTGCTCTGAAATCAGACCTCCTAAGAAATTGGCCCTGGTAAAACTTATACCATTTTTCCTAAATTATGTAAATGCTTCATCCTCCAATGACTTTTGGTTTTTCCTGTGGCCATTTAAATTTTTTTTTTTAAGTCAGCTTCCATCTACCACCTGCTAACCCTTTTAAAGAGGAAAAGACAAAAGGAATCATTTTAAGGATTTTTTATCTTAAGCTCTTATTTATGAAAAGAGAATTAGTGTTGCCTTCTAAAGAAACCTGAGTCCAGTTGGCAATTGGGAGAGTAATTTTTAGAGCAGGGAACCCTCTGCAGCGCTCTGAAGTTATCACATATTCTATCTTTGAGTGAACTAGTTCTGCTGTTAATCATGTTTATATGATTTAGTACTTCTAGAAAGTTCTCACTGGCCCAGCCAGTGTGCCTCAGTGGTTGAACATTGATCTATGAACCAGGAGGTCACAGTTCAATTCCGGTCAGGGCACATGTCCAGATTGTGGGCTCAATCCGTAGTAGGTGCATGTAGCAGGCAGTCAATCAATGATGCTCTCTCATCATTGATGTTTCTATATTTATTTATTTTAAATCTTTATTGTTGAAAGTATTACATATGTCCCCTTCCCCCCCCCCCACCATTGACCTCTTCTAGCTCACCCCCACCCCCACCCCAGGCCTTCACCACCCTATTTTCTGTGTTCATGGGTGATGCATATATGCATGTAAGTTCTTTGGTTGATCTTTTTCCCACCCACCCATCCTCCCTGCCCTCCCTCTGAGATTCCTCAGTCTGTTCCATGCTTCTATGAAAAAAAATGAACTGGTGAACAAAATAGATCCAGAGACATAGAAGCATGGATGTTTCTATATTTAAAAAAATAATAATAATAAGTTTATAAATAAATAAATAAATAGTTCTCTCCAAAGAGCCAATTTTAACTGGTGAATCGTTAAGGTCATGTTTACTAACACAACCTAATGTCTATATATTCTTTTTTTAGTCTACTTTTGTTTTTCCTCATACTTTTATGGGATAAAGTGACATACAAACATACAAGCTGGTGGAGTTTTGACAAACCAGCTAATCTCCCCAGGCTTCAATTTACTCATCCATGAAACAAAGGTGCTGGACTAAATAGTCTCTAAGTTCCTTTCCAACTCTGACATTCTGGGTTTTTTTCGTCCTGAGATACACATTGTTAGGTTCTCTATTTCAGACTTGGCCTAGATTTAATGCCAGATACAAGGCACAGGATGAATTACTTCCTGATTTTAATAGGTTTATTGAAGGGACTTACCACGTGGAGATGACATTTTATTTTTAACCCGGTATACAGTCTGGCAGATTGCACTGTGGGAGCATACGTTTTTGGGCATTAGTGCTCAAACCAAGTTAACTTTCATTTTTAAAGACAGTTGGAAGCATCCCAGTTCTTTGAACTCTGAGAAAATACCTAGTGGTCTAAGTTTTTGGTGTAGGTTGTTTTCTATGCTTTTTCTTATCAAAACTTGGGTAGGCTCAACCAAGAGGAATGGATTTTATCAACAGAGTGGGATGTTTATGTGTTGGTGGGTGGGGGAGGGGTAGGAAATGGGTGAGAGTAAATATTAAACAGAATTTTCATTTAGTATACACTGTGCTGGGCCTAGGGATATAAAGACAAATAAGATATGGTAGAGTTTTCCACCTGGGGTCTTTGTCTAAGCTCTATTCCCCAGGCCCCTAGAGAGTTCCTATACTTTGCACTCAGTTCATCCTATTAGTAACATCTATCATTAGAATGGTACATTTAATTACATTACAATTAGTAACTACTTTATTTAGATTTTCTTACTTTTTACCTAATGTCCTTTTTTTATTCCAGAATTCCATCCCAGATTCCACATTACATTTAGTTATGTCTTCTTTCATTTTTTTTGGCTACCGTTAGACCCTTAATTTTTTTAATGATTATTTTTCTTTTATCTCGATATCATCACTTGCTCATTTTATTTCATGTGTACTAAGCTGTCTTAAACTCTTCCTCTATTTAGCAGATCATTAATCATTTACTTCATTGTTTTGAAAGTGCTCTGGAAATTCCCAGTTTCCATACAAACTGCCCAACATTTTTATTTTTATTTTCTAGAAAACTTTCAAGTAGTGAAGGCAAGCCTAGCCATAGGGCAATTAAAACTTATGAATAGTGAATTAGAATTTTCTTTGGATGTCAGAGGGGAATAATCTTTATTAGTGACTCAGTCAGTTGAAACTTTTTAATCTTACTCATTTGAAGAATAACCTAGTTAAGCTGCAAAGAGGTAGGCATATTTATTGAATGTTTATAGCTACACAAAGAAATAATTAAGAACAGTAACATTTAAACTGCCATCATCAGTCTTCAAAATTCTTACCTCCTATGGAAGGGTAAGAATGATCCATTCCTTCTCAGTGCTTCCCATTTAATCTGTTCAGCAGATTTATAAAACTAGGAATTGTATCTATTTTAGATAGAAGGGCCAAAAGCTCCAGTCTTTCTATTCCCAATCCTATATAATAAAAGGCTAATATGCAAATCGACCGAGCAGCAAAATGACCGAACAGCTCAATGCAGGAGCTGCCCCCTAGTGGTCAGTGCACTCCCACAGGGGGAGCGCCGCTCAGCCAGAAGCCAGGCTCACGCTGGCAAGTGCAGTGGTGGTGGTTGGAGCCTCTCCTGCCTCCGCAGCAGCACAAAGGATGTCTGACTGTGCTCCCATGGGGAGCGGGCCTAAGCCATCAGTCAGACATCCCCCAAGGGCTCCCAGACTGTGAGAGGGTGCTGGCTGGAATGAGGGACGCCCCCCCCCCACCCAGTGCACTATTTTTGTGCACCAGGCCTCTAGTTGAATAATAAAATTGCTAGTAACTTCTGAATGAAAGATTCTAGAAAAAATGCAGCTAGTGTAGCAGAGTTAGATTGATATGAATTCCTGTAGGCCATTTTTTAAAATATATTTTTTATTGTTGATAGTATTATAGATATCTCCTATTTCTCCCCTTTACCCCCCTCCTCCTAGCCCCTATTCACTCCCCAGGTCTTCACTACCCTACTACCTGTGTCTGTGGGCTATGAATATAAGTATATATTCTTATCTCTTCTGCAGGCATTCCTTATCTCCTAGTCATCAAACCCCATTTAGACTGGGAAACATAATACTCTGCTTAGCAAATATAGGGGAAATATAATGTAAAAACAAACAAACAAATCTTATCCCAACCAACCAACCAACAAAGGTAATAGAAAAAACACACACACAACCTTATTGATGAATGAGCATTAAACTAGAATGTGACATGCATCAGAACCAACTAACCGAGATTGAAAAGTCAGAAAGAAATCTCACCTTTGATATAGCCAGCAGATAAATCTCATTACATATGTATGTGTTGATCTAAGAAATAGTCAACATGTAGATAATTCTTATGAGTTTATTTGAGCCAAACTGACAACAATCTCGGTGAAGTAAATCTCAATGGATTGAGAAAATACTCTGGAGAAGAGCAGTTTTGCAGCTTATTTTATACATTAGATTAAATGGAGGAGATGTAAGTAGGATTACATGAAACCCATTGGTGATAGACTAATGGAGCTGGAGAAAGCAAAGCCAGGGAATCTGGGGGATTGGATAAAAAGCAAAATGCAGAGACACATACTTGTTTTACATTGGTGGGTATAGGGTAGTTAATAGTTAACAATGAGGGTTCTATGGTGCAGTGAGTTTATGCCCTGGAGGGGTCTGGAAAATACAATTACTCTGTCATTTCAAAGATATATTATCTTAGAAGCAAAAAGATAATACACAGGCTCACTTTAGGTAAAGATTGACCTTGTCAAGGGACATAACTCCTTGACTCCATGACTCCTTGGTAGTTAGAAATTTTAGTCTCTGAGTTTGTAAGGCCAGTCATGCAGGCCTCCCCTGAGCTTGTCAGGTCTACTCTGTGACCCCTTTTCCATCCACATGTTTTCAAGGTAAATAGCAATTAGTCCTCAAGTAAGAGGACTTGGCACCATCATTGGTCACATATCATGTATCCTAACTTTACCTGGTAAGTGGGGTGACCATCTACATTAGCTAATTGACTTTATCCAAGAGGGATGAAGGGGCAAAATAAAACAAAAAACAAACTTGTATCTTTTTATCAGGAAGATGTTTTGGAACTTGGAGCGAGGAGCCCACCAAATTTAGGCTTCTACCTTCCCACAGAAACCGGAAGACAGGGGCGTGACCTCCTTTAACCTTTACATTTCAAAGAGATGACTTTGAATGAGATGTCCTTGAGCAAGACACTCCTAAGTCAGAATGTTAATACAAGGCTTGTTTAGTTTCTAAAAACATACATTTCCCAGAAACAGAGAAGCAAGTTAAACTTACTAGTTTCCACGGTAAGTATTCTGACAAAAGGGGGGAGGGGAGGGGTATCTCTTCCCATATTTTCAACAAAAGGAATGAAGGTATTTGTTTGTTCCTATTTGTCTTTACATAAGCCAAAGATTTCTTTTTCATGCAAAAGTGTTTACTAAGCATCTGGCCATATGCCAGCCTCCATGCTAGGCACTATGAATACTAATATTGGTGAGATGCAAAAGAGTGTAATCCTACTCTTCAGGGACTCACAACCTAGGGACTCTCATCCCAAAGGCTGCAATGGCATATCAGTCCTTTTACAGGTCCTCAGAAGTTCCTCTGGCTAAGAGGAGAGAAATCTGAATAACTCCAGAGCAGATTTTCAGACTGCACCAGGAACTCACAGTTCTTGGTTCAGAAAAAGGCACCGTGGAATAGTCCTGCATATTGCAGCTAGTCTCTGCTAATAATAACAAGTATCATTAATTACAGGGTGTTCATGTCCTGTGCACTACACTGCTGATTCTCTGTTGGGTGTTATTTCTTTGTCCATTTACAGATGTGTCTGGGCAAGTCGGATAACTTGCCACTGGGCACAGAGCTAGTAAACAGGAGATGGATTTGAACAGGACTTTATCTGACTGCAAAGTCTGACTATACTGCATCCACGTGTATGAGTTTAGGTCAGGAGAAGAAGGCCAACCCCACCAGTGGCTGAACTCTATGTTATAGACCTGTGCACAAGACCTCAGCAAAAGCCAGCACCTTGATGAGAAGAATCCCCTGCATTAGCGATGCACTTGACACTTTCAAATCACCTTTTGTACCTGGGTTCCTTTGAGTCTCACAACCATCTTGGGAAACAGGTAGGGCAGATATTTTAAGCCCAAGCTAGATATCAGAAACCCAAGGTTCAGATAAGTTAAATAACTTACCCAATATCAAACAGCTAGCAATTTAGGAGCTGCGATTCCTTTCCAGGTCTCCCCACTATTAGTTATCTGTGGCTTAAAATTAGAAAATCTCAAGCTAGAGACTTGCTCACTATGTGTATTTCTAACAGAGCTACAGAGCTCCCAGGATTCCCCGGGGGGTCTACTCTCTACCCAAGAGCCAGCTAGAGTAAGAGCTCTGTCAATTGTGGCCTGCACCAAGTGATACTCGCTTAAGCATGCTTTTATGTGACTAGTAAATAATATTCTGTTTGCTTGATATTCCCTGTGGCTAAAGAGTAATGTTGACGCTTTTCAAAACTTATTTTCACTGTGCTTCCTGGAGAATTTTGTACACTACTTACCCCAAATTGGGCCCTGTTCTGCAGTTTTTATTCAGGTAAAACTAATGGAGTTTCCCCAGAGTGAGGAATGTGTAATCAATCCCATTGTTTGATTTGAATGGCTTATTACCCGGCGGGAGAATTGTTATAGCAGAAGCAATTTAGAAAATCAGGTAGGATTGACTCCAGTCGATTTGCATACTGCAGTCCCTACAACAAAAAGTCAGGGTGTTTCAAGCCAGAGATGGTGCAGTCATTGAATGAGACCACCTGGGCAACTAACTAATCCCCAAAGAAAACAGAACTGGTGTGTGCGTGTCTGTGTGTGAATGTATGTGTGTGTACATGTGTGTTAAAAAAGAATTCATTCAGAATTGTTGCCAATCAAAGAAGGAAAATTAATCTTCCAAGTTGTTACCACTAGTATTTTCCATAGATAGCTGCACTCAGAACCATTCTTCACAGATCTCAAGCTTCTGGCCTTGAATGTGACATTTGTGTTTTACTGTGGTTGTACGTACTTCTAAAACAAGTTGGAAAGATGCCTCTCTCTGGGAGGTGTAGGAATGATTGAGAGGTAGGAGAACGACTGGAAAGCTCCCCCAGTTGAGCAACAGAAATCTGGGGTCTAATTTGAACCCGGCCATTAACTTTCTTAACATCTTTGGCAAGTGAACTACTTCTAGGCTAGCTCACAGGCCAAACCAGTTTCTTCTTACCCATCATCTGCATGAAGAGTTTGGAGCAGATGTTTTCCCAGGCCTCTTTCAGTAATACAATTTGTTGTTTCCTATGCTGTCTCACTCTTGGAAAAGGAAAGCTTTTGTCTGAAACATTTGAAACACGACTATTGAGCTGGAACGCCCTGAATTCCTGGGTTCTCGTCTCTGTGGTTTCAAAAAATGAAGCCATGGACAAAAGGTGATGGGTGAAAAGTACAGGAACTTTATTACAAGCAGGCGCTACCTCTAAAACCTAATTCTAAATTCTTAGCCTAAGACCCTGTCCCTCCTGGACGGACAGAGGGGCCCCTGAGAAGGGTGACCACTGCTTCTTTGTCTTGAGGCATTAAATAGGCTGCAGTTCTTTGTCTGAACCTGACCCCTTCTTATTGGTCATTTTGCTACATAGAATTCCTTTTCAAAGCTCAAAGCCCACGTGGTGTCCCCCATCTTCTCTCCCCCTTATCGTGTTGGGTGGAGTCACTGTTGATTGATCTTATAGCTCTCCCAGTTGTGTTGGCAGAGAAGGCCTTATCTTATGGCCCTCCCAGCTACTCAGGTCAGGGCTACTTTTGGCCTAACTTACGGTCACTTTAATTGCTCAGGCCCGAGATACCTTTTGGTTTATGGCTGTCTTTATTTATTTATTTATTTTAAAATATATTTTATTGATTTTTTACAGAGAAGAAGGGAGAGGGATAGAGAGTTAGAAACATTGATGAGAGAGAAACATCCATCAGCTGCTTCCTGCACATGTTCCTACTGGGGATGTGCCCGCAACCAAGGTACATGCCCTTGACCGAAATCGAACCTGGGACCTTTCAGTCCACAGGCCAACGCTCTATCCTCTGAGCCAAACCGGTTAGGGCTATGGCTGTCTTTAATTGCACAGGACAGATATATTTCTATTTGCCTATTCCATTTCTCTACTCTCTGTACAAGTAAGAGAAACACCCTGGTGCCTTCAAGTCTCCATTATGTACTCCTCTCCTATAGACTCCTTTTATTCCTAAAACTTTCTAAACCTGCCTGATTAAACTAGCTAGCTAACCCTTTGACATTGACTTGATTACTGTTAGGTGTGATAAAACAATTGAATCGATACCCCTACCTAGGAACTGACCTCTAGGCCACCTCACAATCAACATTCTCTTTTGCTTAGATCACATTCCACTTGCTAAGACCATTATCTTTCCCCTCCAGACTTGCTCAGGATCCAAACCCACCCATAGAATTCCCCATAAAAAAAAAAAATCACACAAAAAAAACACAACAACAACAACAACAAAAACTGCCTAGGGTCCTTTAAAATCTCGGACTCATACTATCAACGATAACAAAATAAAATCTCTGACTCCCCATCCCTGGGGGATGGTGCCATTTTGGGCTTAGTCCATCTGGTCTCCAGATGACCTAATAAATTTATAATCCTGTACCACTTTTGGCCTCCTGCGTTCCTCCTTTGGTGCCCTAACAATTACCACGAGGTTGTATGTTGTGTCTAGAACTCTACCCAATGAGCCCAGTGGGAAATGAAGGTCAGAGGGAATGATACAGCTGCCTCTCCTAGCATTCAAACACATCCCCGTTAGGAACAGACAAGTACATACACAAACACTACAGATGGCGGGAGATTGGCACCATCTTCTCAGTGAAAGATAAGATTACACAGCTTACATCCTAATCCTAATCTGAACTGAATCCACTGGTGGGAGAAGTCCCTTACAGAGAAGTGGGGTACCCCCCACCTCACTCATCCACACACACACACACAATGGAGAAGACACTGACATCGGTCATGAACCCACCAGGTTTACAGACATTATCTCAATAACCTCACGGCGACACTGAGAAGTAATTAATACAAGCTTTATTTGCAGGAATCTGAACTTGGAAAGTTAAGCAATTTTAGCAAGTTTAAAAAAGAAAAAGGAAAGAAAGGGTCTGGTAAGGGTAAGAGGCAGACCTGGGATTCAAACCTCGTCCTAACACCCAAGCTCTTCCCAGCACAGCGCACTGTGTGTGCAGAAAATGCCACCTCCCGTGAATCACATCAGTTTGCCTCCCTACTACTCATTTCCCACCCCTATTTATGAGCATCTTTTCAGAGCATCACCGAGAGGGAGAGAACATTGCCCAATCTTGGGGGACACGTGGGAGGGGCATTCACTATATTGCCATATCCTGGCCTTATAATCATTTTTACTTGGCGACTGTCCGTTTTTTCCACTTCGGCTTACCAAAAGCCAGGCCTCTCTGCTTTGATAGCATGCTCTTTTTACTGTTGGGAATGAAACGTCTTTAACAGCTCAAAGGCAGGCTGGTGTGAGGCTGGGAGCTGCGTCAGCACGGAGACAGCCACCGTCGCCTCATGAAACGCAAGTGCAGTTCGGAGAAGCAGCAGCTATTTGCAACCCTCCTTTCAACAGGATCGCTTTCAGAATGTGGCATTGGGTGCAAATGGAAGCAGTCATCATTTTCAGGGGTTTTGTTGGGCTGCAGCAGCTGGGGACTCTCTTTTCGCATCTCCTACAACCCACAGACCCTCACACAAAACAGGAGGTAAAAATGCCGTTGTCCTTAAAATAAAACCCTGCTGTGTGGCTACATATTGTAAGAACTTTTTATGGAAAAAATTTTTTTCTTGTTTGTAAAGAAAAAGTGATCACGGGAGTTCAAGTAAAAACTCATCAGATATGGGGGGGGGGGGGGGAATAGATGTGTTTCCTTAATAAATATAAAGGAATAAAGATATTCTGGTAGGAACAATAGGCGCTGCTCCCATTGGTAACATGTCCTAATTCTACCTTCCAAATGCCGGCTTCTCCAAGAAGCCTGTGCCATCCCCGTGTGAGACATTTTCCTTTCTTTCCCTAAACTCATCATATGTTTTTATCTGAATACTTCTCCGTCTGGCTTCTCCTTCCCATTTGTACTCTCTGGTTAACCTGTGCACATATTTTGTCGTCCTTACCCATTCTGTAAGCTCCTTCAGGAAGAAATTCACACTTTCATGGATTTATATATTCATTAAACAAATGTGAGTCGACAGTCTACTAAGTGCCAAGAACCATCTAGACACTCAAAATACAAATACTGATAAGGTGTCTAATAACCAGTTCCTTTCCTCGTGAGTCTTACATTCAATTGTGAAAGGGAGACATGTAAACATGTATGTAAATTACAATTGAGGGTATGCAGGATGTATATTGAATTTATTTTATAACCTTCTAAATATTGTACTACTTTATTGAATGAATGAATGAATGAATGAATGAGGTGCCACTCTTAAACATCACTAAAGGCCACAAAGAATAAAAACTGGTGGAGAATTGAAAAATCAGTGATGATCTATGGGTCCTTGGGAACATCGTGACTCTCATATTCTAGACCAGTGGTCGGCAAACTCACTAGTCAACAGAGCCAAATAGCAACAGCACAACAATTGAAATCTCTTTTGAGAGCCAAATTTTTTAAACTTAAACTTCTTCTAATGCCACTTCTTCAAAATAGACTCGCCCAGGCCGTGGTATTTTGTGGAAGAGCCACACTCAAGGGGCCAAAGAGCCACATGTGGCTCGAGAGCCGCAGTTTGCCGACCACGGTTCTAGACCAAGCATTCCTACTAACTTTAGCCCTGGACTTTCCTTTTTTACTTTTTTAAATGTATATATATATTTTTTATTGATTTCAGAGAGGAAGGGAGAGGGAAAGAGAAATAGAACCATCAATGATGAGAGCAAATCATTGATTGACTGCCTCCTGTATGCCCCTTACTGGGGATTGAGCCCACAACCAGGGCATGTGCCCTTGACTGGAATCGAACCCGGGACAGGCTGATGCTCCATCCACTGAGCCAAACCAGCTAGGGCTGGACTTTTCTTTTCTTTTTTTAATATATTTTTATTGATTTCAGAGAGGAAGGGAGAAGGATAGAGAGAAACATCAATGATGAGAGAGAATCATTGATCGGCTGCCTCCTGCACACCCCCCACTGGAGATCGAGCCCAAAACCCAGGCATGTGCCCTTGGCCAGAATCGAACCTGGGACCATTCAGTCCGCCGGCCGACACTCTATCCACTGAGCCAAACCGGTAGGGCTGGATTTTTCTTTATCAGCTGTTTCCTCTATGCATGGAATAATTTAATATTAAGAGCAATCCTGGGGAGGCAGCCAGGTAGAATACCAAAAACATAGCTTTGGAGTCAGAAGAAATAATATGCACAAAAAGATAACATTGGCAGTCTGTGATAAGTGCTGACTGAGGATGCCATTATTAAATGCTACAGGAAACAATAAAACTGACACTATTCAGGAGGAACTTTATGGGATAGGCATGCTTACTAGTGAATGAGAAAAGGGAAAACACATCTGGAGAAAAGGTTGATCACGGCCATGTGATCCAAAGGCAGAAAGACCATGGACATCTGTTTTTTCTTAGATTTCATGGTTGAAGTTTGGATTCCTGCCGGATAATATTTTGATGCTAAATGGTAAAATGCCATCTTCATCCCTTTATACATTTCCTAAAATATTTTCTCCTGGTGACTGGTTCATACTTCTTGATATATATATATATATATATATATATATATATATATATATATATATTAATTTCTTAATTTCATGATCTCACACTGTCTTCATTCCCTTTTCATTTCCATAACTGATCAATTTATTTTTGTAGAACATCCACCTCCAACCTCCAAATTTCAGTATTCTCTATGGTTCAATTTCTTGCTTTGCATTTAAACTGTCAAAAAAAAAAATCACTACCTGAAATCATAGTATCACCCTTGAATTCAACATCGAATTCAGTTCTACCAAGATGGCTGTCTAATCTCTACAATCAATTTGATCATTTCCTTCCTGAATTCCAATTTCATTTTACTGAAGTCTTAAGTACATTTACTTATTGATGTAATTGATGTACACCACTAGATCAGACTTAGCCATCTACTGGTTCCTTACATTTTTCATCCCAACAAGAGATTAATCATCATCAGAGCTACACCCAGGCAATACATTCCAGAACTTGAAAAACTCTCTCTACAAAATAAGACCCTCCATCAAATTTCTCACTTCCATCAATTGCATAACCTTTTTCCCTGTCTGGGAGAATATACAACAGTAGGTATATTTCATTCCTCTCTCTTTCTAAATCCATGTCTAGTCACTGGAGTTGATTACTGTGAAAGTCTTCTTTTATAAAGTCTCTGGCACTAAGAACAAACTACCAGTAAAAGAATTATTTCATTGAGCAAAAGTAATTAGACACAAAAAAGTATTTCTTGTTATGCCATCTCTTTCCCCATTGCCACCTGCTTCATTCAGTTCTTGTCACCTCATTGTAGGCCTTTGAATAGGTTATAATTTTCTGTGTTTCTAGTTTCTTATCTCTCTTAACCAGTCACCACTTTTTAGCCTGATTACTTTTCTTAAAAATATACTGTATATTTAACTAGAGGCCTGGTGCATGAAAATTCATGCACTGGAGTGGGGGGTCCCTCAGCCCGGCCTGCCCCCCTCTCACAGTCCGGGAGCCCTCAGGGGCAGGAGGCGACTCAGCAATCAGGGGAAGGTGATGACCCCATCACACCTCTGCTGCTGCCACTGCTGGCAGCACATGCCTCAGTCAGCCCTGGTTACCTGAGCCTCAGTGAGTGGGGGGTGCAGGAGGACTCGAGGCCCCGATGAGGCTGAGGAGAGTCTAGCGGCAGGCATGTGGAGAGGCCAGGCCCGCCCCCACTGTGGGAGCACCATCTTGTGATGGTGTGATGCTCAATTTGCATATTACCTCTTTATAATATAGGATAAGCTCAGCCTTCTAACAAGTAATCAGTAACTTGAAGCTGACCAATAGAAATATAATGCAAGTCACCAATGTAAGTTATATATAAAATTTAAATTTTCTAGTAGCCATATTACAAAATATAGTGATAGGTGAAATTAATTTTAATAATAACATTGGTATATTTAACCTAATATATCCAAAATATTATCATTTCAATATGTAATGATTAATAATTAATGTTAATGAGATATTTCACTTTTTTCATACTGAATATTTTTTTTATAAATCTTTCTTGTTGAAAGTATTACATATGTCCCCCATAATCCCCCATTGATCTCTTCTAGGCCCCCTCTTCCCCCCCACCCTATTGTCTGTGTCCATGGGTTATGCATATATGCATACAAGTTCTTTGGTTGATCTCTTCCCACCCACCCATCCTCTCCTGCCTTCCTTCTGAGATCTGCGCTCTGTTCTGTGCTGCTGTGTCTCTAGATCTATTTTGCTCATCAGTTTATTTTGTTTATTAGATTCCACACATGAGTGAGATCATGTGATACTTGTCTTTCTCTGACTGGCTTATGTCACTTAGCATAATGCTCATGCTCCTGGTCCTCAGAGTCCTGGTCCTCACAATCCTGCTCCAGAACCAGTAGAGAGGAGACCAGTGGGCGGGGACTGGTCTTTGTGGGCGGGGCCAGCCCAGGCCTGGACCCAGGTCTGGGCCCAGGTCAGAGGGCTGTGTGAGCATGCGCTGTGCTGACTGGCCACCCTCTGGGGGTCTCTATTCCTCAGGAGAGTGCAGGGAGGAGGGCTGACTGAAGGGCTGGCCTGTTGCTGGGTTTCCCAGGAAGCAGGTTTTCCAGAAAGCATGTCCCCAGAGGCTGCGTCCTTCTTAGTGAAGGAGCCTGCCCACCCCTGAGGCCATCTCTCTGTCCTGGTGTTAGATGGACAAGGGTCTCAAAGTCTCGGCCATGCTGACTAAATGCTACTCTTGCTAAATGTTAAAAGGTAGCGCAGTATAGTGCAGGCCAGCTGTAAACAGGGTGAGCCTGACAGGAACCCAGCCCTGTAATAGAGCAAGTGAAATCAATGTGTAATTAACCAATTGGCGTTTATAAGCAATGGCGAAGCCTCCTTCTCTGGAGACAGCGCTTCGGATGTGAATCCCTGTCTCCTTTACTCGCTGCAAGTCAAGTGACAACCAGGGCTCATTTTTTCAATAGAGCACCCCGAGTGGGCACCCCTTGAGTTCCCAGAACACCGGTAAGTGCTTAATTCTGCTCAGGGCCCCCAGAAAGGCCAGTGTCTGCAGAACAGGCGTCGGGGTCTTGCCTCAGTGCTGGACATGGAGCCTGGCGTTTGAAATGCGTCCTGAGCTTTTTAAAAATCCTGTGTGTGTGTGTGTGTATGTGTGTGTGTGTGTGTGCGTGTGTGTGAGAGAGAGAGAGAGAGAGAGAGAGAGAGAGAGAGAGAGAATACAAGTTAATTTCACTGTTGGTGCTTCTGGCCGGCGCCGCCTGTAAGGAAGGCGTGGGGCAGCCACTTCTTCAGCGCAGTGGGTGCTGGCTACCTGTTCAACCCTGAATCCAATCCGCGGCCTCTGACTCCAGGCTGGACAGGAAGCATCTAATGCCATCCAAGGCCCCTCCGGCCAAGGCCTCACGCCTCAGGGTCACTCCCAGCGCGGGTCACTGCCAGACAGTCCCTCTGATTGTCAGGTCCTGACGGCCGACAAGGTTGAGGCCCGCCGTTACCCCAGTTCTCAGGGTTCTCGGGGTTCTCAGGGTTCTCAGGGCCGTGTCTGCCTCCACCATGGTATCTCTAGGCTGCAGCAGCTGGGCCAGCGCGGCCAGGCCACCGCCCAGCAACAGGTGCAGCTGCTCAGCCAGCAGAACAGCTCCCCACTCGGGGCTTCTGTTCCCACCGCGAAGGTGTGGCTCTCGAGGGCGTGGGCCTCTTCTGAGAGTTGGTGGAGAAGCTCAAGGGCACTGAGCATCTTAAAGATGCAAACCAGCGTGGTGGCCACATTCTCTCCAGGACAGGAGCCTCCCCCGGATGAGTGGGGTGACACTCAGGACGCCATGGCCCTCCATACTGAGTCTTTGAAGTCATACATCTCAGTTCAGATTAGCCACAGTTGAGTTGCTCAAAAGCCATATGTGGTTAATGCTACCATATTGGATCAGACAGCTCTAAATTATACCCTGTGACTCCCATTTCCATTCTTACCCTTACATCCCTCAGTGTGTTTTTTTTTTTTTTCAACATAATTGGAAACTGATAATATCTCAAGGCTCTCCAAGCTTAAGTTTTAACCCTCCTGGGTGGATTTCCCTAACCACCACGAAGCTATGATTTCCTCTCATGAGGGGTACTAGCTATGCTATGCAGCTGGCATGCCCTGTATGTTCCTTTTTGTAAATGCATGAGAACTGCTGGCTGTCCAGATTGTCACTATCTTGAGGGCTGGTACTTCTCTTTGTCCCTCATAATACTTAGCAGAGTGCCTTTCATAGAGAATACTTAGTAAATATTTGTAGATGGCGTGATGATTGCATGGAATTATAATAAAAGTGTACATATAGACTTTACTAATCAACAGTCTTATATTATTTATCAACTGGCCATAATACCACACTGTTCTACCACTAATTCCATGAGAAGGTTAGCTTTGTAGGTTTTCATAAAGATTTCTTTTCTTATTCTTGTTTTAGAGGAATAAATGAAATATGAGAAATAGAAGAATAACACACACTAAATGGAAAATCAAGTGAAACTAGTATAATTTTAGCTCTGGGATTTATTTGTATATGAAGTGATACGAATATTGATATCTGAAAAATAGTGAGTATAATAATATTATGGAAGATATAATTCAGTGATCTCCAACAAATATTGTCTATCTTATCAGTATTGAGGAATTCTCAGAAACAAATTTAGAAGATTTAATAAAAGACTATGTTGGAAAAAGTGATTTGATAAGGGATCTCCAACATGAATTTAAGATAGGGGAGTTTTGTACATTTGGTTAGTGGATATGTTTAAAGGTGATAGCAAAAGCTTTTTTCAGGGAATGATAGATGCAATAGTGGATTATATGTTTACATGCATAAGGAGTTGATGATAAGATTTCTCACAAATAATTACCAATTAAAGTAATGTGTCCTGGCATGGAGGCTTAAGAGCTGAATACGGTTTATAGCTCCTTCATTATAGGGGATTTGTTTGTTACTACCAGAGGCCCGATGCACGAAATTTGTGCAAGGGATTCGGCCCCCGCCATGGCGGTGGTTGCCTCTGCCTTGGCCCACACCGCTGCGGCTTCATCCAGAAGGACGTCTGGAAGGATGTTTGATCTAATTAGCATATTATGCTTTATTATTATAGATCATTTTATATATGGTAGAAACTGTGAGCAGGCCAAATAATGGTTAGTTTAACATATTATAAAAGATTAGGTATTAAAAAACAGATCTTACATAAAATTTGAAAAAAAGAAATCTAGAGGCACTCAAACTCTGCTGTCACTAAACACCTTATTCTCCCTTCAGGCCTATTCATTCTCTGTTTACAACCCATATCACCTTCATGAAATGTGATAGGACTTTTCAGATGTATTTGGAATTTATTGAGAGCTTTTGAAGCTTGAAGATTTCAAGACATAAATATACAGTATAATGACTGGCACTAAGGAAACTAATTTAGTTGAAAGCCACACATCAACTCTTAAAATTATATTACTATCTTCCTGCTGATCAGACCAAAACTTATAATATTTACAAGAGGACTTCAGAAAAAAAAAATTCTACTCAAACTCAATTAAAAATTTTTGAACACCTGGAGAACTTTAAACAAAATTACAGCATTTATATAGTGTACATATGCATTTGTAAGGATTTGTTTTCTCTGTAACATCCATTGTCAAATGGATGAAGCCTAACTTGCAAATGCATGATATTTCATGCATTTGGAAGTTGTTATATCATGCATTTGCAAGTTTTTTCATATATATATATATATATATATATATATATATATATATATATTTATATATATATATTTATATACATACATACATACATATCCACACAGGGTGTCCCAAAAAATGTAAACACATTTTAACAGCTAATAGCTCAATTTTGAAAATGAAATGTGGTTTTAATAAATACTGACTTTATAATTATTCAATATGTATGTATACATTTTGGGGGGACACCAACTATATCTATATCTATATCTATATCTATATCTATATATATACTAGAGGCCTGGTGCATAAAATTTGTGCAGGGAGGGGGGTGCCCCTCAGCCTGGACTGCACCCTCTCGCAATCCAGGACCCCTCGGGTAGGGTCCTGAGGGCTGGCCAGTGATCAGGGCCTATCGGGGCTTTCCTTCCCCCGGCTACCGGCAGTTGGCCCTGCCCCCGCTGCTGCCACTACTTGCCATCTGTCCGCCTCTGCAGGCGACAGGCATGGAGTGCAATCGCTTGGCTGGCCTGGGCCTCCCTCTGCGGGGCAATCACTGGCCGGCCCCGCACACCTGCCACAGAGTGGCTGGCCAGTGGCCTGGGCTTCCCTCTGTGGGGCAATCGCTGGCCGGCCCCGCACACCTGCCACAGAGTGGCTGGCCAGTGGCCTGGGCCTTCCTCTGTGGGGCGATCAATCGCGGGGCCCCCAGATCGATTGCCCCACAGATCGATCATAGGGACCCAGAAGAGGGAGGCCCCGCCCACCCACTGCAGCACCACTGGCCGGGTAGGCTAAGCCTCCCTCTGCGAGGTGATTGATGGCGGAGTCCCCCTATCGATTGCCCCACAGAGGGTGGCCTGGGCCTCCCTCTGCGGGATGATCATGGGTCGATGGCGTGGCCCCCCGACCAATTGCATCGCACCTGCCTTGGCTGGCCTGGCACCAGTGCGTGTCATAGTGTGGTTGTCCGGAAGGTTGTCTGGATGGTCGTTCTGCTGTTTGGCCATTCAGTCGATTTGCATATTATGCTTTTATTATTATAGATATCTCTTATCATTAAGGGTATTATTAATTTAAATGCAGGCAAAGAATGTCAAGAGGAGAAGCAAATTCTATCCTGGTTGACAGTTACATGTGATGAGTCTTCCTGGAATATTGGAAGGTGTGGGTAGAAAATAGGCTAGAGAAGATGCATGATATAAAGGCTGTGTAGGAAAGCCGAGGTAAAACCTGAAATAGTAATGGGAAGAACACCAAGCATAGCTGGCACCAAAGCCAAGGATAGAGAGTAGAGTATCCAGTCAAGGAAAAAAGCCATAATTGGCAAAAAGAAATTGGTGTTCAAGCAGATATAGCTCAAACAGGGAAAAGGGGTAGTTCAGGAATTGGTAATCAACTTGATCCTTATCATCATTATAATCATGATAGCTCCCTGTTTCCATCCTAGAGTGAACTTCCTACCATGACAACAAAGCTTCACATAATCTATGATCTGGCCTACACCTTCTTGCCCAACCCTCTCATATCAGGCTCTTTCTAGCTCTGTATGTTCTATACACAATGGGCACATCTGTGCTCTTCACACAGTAAAGTTTGTTCCTACATAAGAGCCTTTGCTCATATATGCCCTTTTTAGGTCTTTGCCTCTTCCTCTTGACAGACTATTCTTTCTTTTATTCAGGTCTCAATTCAAATTATCACCTTTCAACAAGATTTTCTTATTTAGTATATCCAATACTACCCATATAGTTCCACATTATTTTGTTGTATATTCTTTGTAGTACTTAGTTCTATTTGACATTATCCATCCATCTACTTGTCTATCTGTCCATCTATCTATTTACTTTTGTTATTTATTAATTATCCCCATTATCATTTAATCAGTATCAGGGGAGGAACCTATTTTCCTTCAAACTGTAATTCGTAGTGTCTAGAACTCATGGTAGATGTTAAAAAATATGTGTTGAATAAATGAATGAGTGAGTTGAGTATTAAGTGCTAAACTCTACTGTAGGCTGGCTGGTGTGGCTCAGTGGTTGAGCATCAACCCATGCACCAGGAAGTCACAGTCCAATTCCCTAGTATATGTGTGGGTTGTAGGCTCAATCCCCAGTAGGGGTGTGCAAGAGGCAGCCCATCGATGTTTCTCTCTCATCCATGTTTCTCTCTCTCTCTCCCTTCTCTCTGAAATCAATAAAAACATTTAAAAAATAACAATAAATAAATAAAATAAAATCCACTGTAATTTTCAAAACTCACAGCAGCTCTGAAAGATAAGTATTATTTTCTTTTTGCCAAAAAGGAGGCTGAAGTTTTTCAGAGATTAGTTAACTTGCCCAAGATCACGTTGCAAGTAAATATGTCTACAAAGCTAATTTTTTGTCCCAATACAATATCTTCCTTATTGATAGATAAGGGTCATATGAGATAGTGAAGAAACTATAAAGCACTATAGTAATTAATGTAAAATATTTTATTTCAATACTCATTATTGGTATGGCACACTTATTTGCTAACCATACATGAACATCAGCTAGATTACACTCTTTGAAGATACACGAGTTCCTAATTTTCTTTAGTTTTTATTATGGAATAACTATACCTAAATCAAAGTCTAGAGAAGTATACATTGCTCATGAATTCCCTTTATATTACATTTGTGATTAGCTGCTGGTCTCAAAGAATTTATGTTCTATGTAATGATGCCAACACCAGGGCAAAGCATTAGGGCCCTGGCTGACGCAGGAAAACCTTACACAAGGATGGTACTGCAGGGTGATTCTTCCTTAACTTTGGCTACACCAGTAAGCCCTCTAATATAGGGTAAATATGTAAAGAAAAAATTACTTACACCAGTTCATTTTTTGGGGGTAATAAAGGAAAATCATGTTCACACAATTTCAAGAGAAAGAGAAAATAAACATAACAGACATAATAGTGAATAAAAATATATTGATGTAAATAATCCAGAAATTTTGTGAGACTACATAATAAACTGAATGCAACATTGATTCAAATTTGAATGAAAATGGAGTAATAAAAAAAAGAAGCATAAAACTGAACTTAAATTCATTCATCTACTTGTAATCACTTTTGCATCTCAATAAACTAAGAAAGCTATTTAACTTTCTCTTGGGTTTTAGGATGAACCTTGGCATATGTTAATCCTGGAATTGTTAAAGTCATCACTGGTCTTCAAAATCAAATCTTTATTTTTATAGTTGATATACTGAAGATATAACAAGTTATTACAAGTGGTTATACCAAAGACATGAGATCTAATAGATAACTATACAAAATACATGATAATTTCAGAAACTAACACAAATAAAAAATCATAAAACACTTTTCAGCCCAACTGGTAACCAACAAAATATATACTAAAACAATAAAAGATGCAACTGACAAAAATGTAAAAATGGGAAAATGACAATATCTACTATCAGCTACAGTGTGAGGAAGAAGACACTCTCATATATAGCTTATAGGAATGTTGAATTTTATAACCTTTTGGAGTGCAATTTGGCAATAGGTGTTATAATTTTTGTAATTTGAAATGCAGGCTTGACTGAGTCCAGAAATTCATCCTAAGGAAATAATCATGATTCATGCAAATATATAGCCTTAAGAATGTTTATCACAGAGCTGCTTATACAAGAAAAAAATAACTGACAACTACCTTTATGATGGGTCTTACAAATCATATTTCATCTATAAAATTAAAATTTAAAATAACTATGCAGTACCTAAAAATGTTGTAGAAAACAACTTATATCATTTTTAAATATTCATGGAAAATTAAAATATTCATGCTGCTATTACTGAACTTGTAAAATATATTAGTGCATAGAAAAGAGACTATGTGACCACATAGCAAAAAAAGTCAATAGCAGTTATCCCTTGGTGATAAGATTTTGGATGACTTTTTTTTTAGTATATTGTGAAAATTTTCAACAGTGAATATTGAAGTGATTGCTGGGAGATAGGTACGTGGCGGGAGGTAGAAGATGGTATAGGAAAAATAAATGTTGATGGACAGTGACTTGACATGGAGTGTACAGATGATGTGTTGTAAAACTGTGCACCTGAAACCTGTATAATTTTGTTAACCAGTGTCACCCCAATAAAATCATACAAAGGGAAAAAACAGTAAATACTGAATCCTATATAATAAAAGCCTAATATGCAAATTGACCATCACCCCAACACACAAGATGGCTGCCCCCTTGTGGTCAAAGATGGCTGCCCCCATGCGGACAAAAGATGGCCACCACAAGATGGCCAACAAGGGAGGGCAGCTGTGGGTGATCAGGCCAGCAGGGGAGGGAAGTTGGGAGGGACCAGGCCTGCAAGGGAGGACAGTTGGGGGTGATCAGGCCTGCAGGGGAGGGCAGTTAGGGGTGACTGGGCCTGTAGGGGAAGGTAGTTGGGGGGATCAGGCCTGCAGGGGAGGGCAATTGAGGGGACCCAGGCCTGCAAGGGAGGGCAGTTGGGGGATACCAGGCCTGCAGGGGAGGGCAGTTAGGGGTGACTGGGCCTGCAGGGGAGGGTGGTTGGGGTCAACCAGGCCTGCAGGGAGGGGAGTTGGGGTCAACCAGGCCTGCAGGGAGGGGAAGGCAGTTGGGAGGGACCAGGCCTGCAAGGGAGGGAAGTTAGTGGTGACAGGGCCAACAGGGGAGGGCAGTTGGGGGTGACCAGGCTGGCAGGGGAGGGCATTTAGGGGCTTTCAGGCCAGCAGGGGAGCAGTTAGGCATCAATCAGGCTGGCAGGGGAGTGATTAGGGGCAATGAGGCAGGCAGGCAGAAGTGGTTAGAGGCAATCAGGCAGGCAGGCAGGAGAGTGGTTGGGAGCTAGCAGTCCTGGATTGTGAGAGGGATGTCCCAGATTGGAGAGGGTGCAGGCTGGGCTGAGGGAACCCCCCCCCACCCAGTGCAAGAATTTCATGCACTGGGCCTCTAGTTATTTTTATAAAAAGGAAAATATAAAGTTACAAAATTATGATTAATGATTTAATCTTTATCATAAGTAGATAAATAAATGAGCAATATCACAGGGAGCAGAGGGGGAAAAAGTAAATTAAAAAATTAGAAAAGCAAATATAAAGATAGGAATGGGAGAGACGGAAGAACTGTATTAAGAACTGTGTTTCAGTCCAAGCAATGCACCATAAGCAGGTAGTATACCCTTCATTTTTATTGTGTATACCAAAATTCATGGTCAGCAAAGTATACAAAGTTTTAAAAATTCCATGTTTCTTTCATTTATTATTTTCATCAACATCTGAAAAGTTGACATTATTTCTTCCCAGGCCTTATTAATGACTTGGAAAATTCTAAATGAAATGAAATACAGTACACAAATTAAAATCACTGACTATCAGGTACCATCATTAAATATGTTGTCTCATTATTATTATTGTATTGCAGTCTCTAGTACTCTGCACTGTACAAAGCATTTTTGTGTATTTTATCCCATTTATTCTCAACCAAACCCTTGGAAGTTCTTTGTATCATTTCCATTTTACAGATGAACAAACAAAAATCTAGCAAGGTTACATAACTCCCCAACATCTGGGGTAGGCTCAAAGTGAATGCAAACTAACAAAACTAGCTTTGCCATGTATTCTTCTCAACCTAAGCTTTACTTTAAAGAACACCATTCATACCAGCCATGAAATTTCTATGTTTTATTCTCCTTCTATAATCATAAATTATAACTTCAAAGTTGTTTTCTCTGTTTCTATGATTGATCACAATGAGGATGTAAGAGCTGTTGATTACAGATCATCACACTACAGAATTTCCAGCTCCTTTCAGCAAATCATATCACAGATTTTCCCACATTCCATGTACATGTTGTCAGGTTCTGCAAATTATTTTGATTTCTTTTTTTCAAATTTTAGCACAGCTCTATTCTTCACTTCTAAATGAATTTAAAAAGAATGTATGAAACAGCCCTCGCTGGTTTTGCTCAGTGGATAGAGCGTGGGCCTGTGGACTGAAGGGTCCTGGGTTCAGTTCTGATCAAGGGCACATGCCCAGGTTGCAGGCTCGATCCCCAGTAGGGGGCATGCAGGAGGCAGCCAATCAATGATTCTCTGTCATCATTGATGTTTCTGTCTCCCTCTCCCTTCCTCTCTGAGATCAATAAACATATATAACTTTTAAAAAGCATTTTTTTAAAAGTATGCATGAAACAAAATATATATCAAGATTATTTAGGAGATGTACATTAGGTGAGGTGATTATAAAATTATAAACATGTATTACATAAATAATTAAACACTGAAGAGTTTTTAAGGATGATGTCAAGATTAAACTGGGGACAGAGTAGGTAAATTTACTAAAATATTATAGTTTTGTTTCCTATACAGATTGTAGAATTTAAAACATAAATTTTAGAAAGTAGCCTCTAAGGAGCATAAGAAATAATTCACTTCTTGCCACAGAACTTTTTTCACCCTCATTCTGGTTATTTGGGGGAGGGAGGAGGTAAGTAGTTATCTAAGCAGATAAGCCCTCTAGCATCTGGACCCTGGGTTCCTGTTTGTCTGTTTGTCTTCCCATGCAATGGCATTTGCCACCGCTTCGTGAAAGCCTCCCACTTTCATCTACACGCTGGTCATACGCAAAAGTGTCTTTGGAGCTCAAACTTTTCCTCTTAGCTTTAGAAACCTTTACCAGCTTAACATTGTCATTTGCTGTCTCTCAGGCATTTCACACATAATTTGTCAAAGTGTAACTCTTCTTATTCCCCTTGAATTTTAGTGTTTCCTTTCTTCATTATCTCAGGAAATGGCAACACTGTACATCCAGTTGCTCAAACCAAAAACCTGCCATCACCCTTGATTCCTTACTGTGTCCTACCTTCATAGGCAGTGCCCCAGCAAGCCTTTTCTTTGTTCCTACTAACTCTGTCCCGAATCAACCCAACATCTTTAACCTCCACTGCCCATACGGTAGTCCAAGCCTCCTTACAGAATTTCATCTCCACTTCCAAGCACCTTCGCCCCAAATGGCCTTCACACAACATTCCAGATAATTTTTTAAAACAAAAATTACAATAACAACTTCCATTTCTTTTCCACTGTGTTAACCATTGATTTTACCCCCTCCAATAAGTATATATCTCACAAGCTTCCATTTCTTCTTTTTAGAGCTTTAAGGTGTAGTTGACATATGCTGTGCATGTTAATGCACACAACTTGATGAGTTTTGACATATGTGCATACCTGTAAAGCCATCACCACAATCAAGATAACAAATATATCCATCGACTCAAAAAATGTATTATGGCTTTTTGATACTTCCCTCCTCACTTCCCTACCTATGTCTACAGATAACTACAGATCTGCTTTATGTCACTTAAAATCAGGTGGCATTTTCCAGAAATTTACAGAAGTATATTAATACTTCCCCTTCCTTAAACTACTCACGGAGAGTCTAAATTGATTTCTTTAGTTTCACTCTTACAAAAAGAAAAAAAGGAAACAAAAACAGGTGAGCAAGTTTAATGCAAGTCATTGGGAAAATGCCAGCATGGTTGTCCAGTTTTTGGAATGGCTTGTGAAACTCCTGAAACACTGTAACACTTTCATGAACTTGTATCTTTTTTACTTTAATAAAAACATATTAATAATACACTTCTGTTTTTAATTGAAATCTTAATAAGCCTTTGCCTCCATTCAGTTTTGAAATTCAGATTTGTCTCTCTATTTTTTAACATTATCATCGTGGTTTGAGAGATTGTATTTTGCTAGAGACCTAGCGATGTTAGTTAAAGCACCGAGTGGGCTCTGTGTGTGTTTACCAAAGAACTAAATCTTAATAATGTAAGAAATTCCTTATAATGCAAGGAATATAGCATACACTAAGAATTGCTCAAAGACTTTTCCAACAGAATTTTTAAAATTTAATATTTGATGATTATATATAACTTATTTCAGAGTATAAATACTTCTGATTATGAAGAACATTGAATTAATGTTCTGAACTGTCATTTTTCTTCCCAGAATAATTATAGCATGTTTTTGCTTCTTTTGATTTAAGAAAGAAACATTTTAAGATGCTTCTTACAACAATCATCATGAAGGGAAATGCCAAAATACAATTAATTTCACTTCTCTTTGGAATTTGACATTTTCCATAGCTGAGGAATATAAACATGCATCACCTAAATAAGCAGTATTTTAATAGCATCATTTTTACAACTTTTTAACTATTGTTACATTTCTTCATTTAGGGAGACGTGTGGTGAACAACTGTGGGATCTAAAGAACAGGTAGGATTTAAAGCATGCTTAAGTTTTTGTTGTTGTTAATCTTTTAAATTTTCTTTGTTGCGTTACTTAATAGTATTTTTTTAGTACTATAGGTTGTAGCCTCTGAGAAAAGTGTTGGCAATTTTATTGTGGAGCATGAGGAACAAAAGAGAACTTCTAACAGTTTCAGGTTATTCAGAAGCTTTAAAAACATACATGAATGTTCTGTATATGGTAGATAGACATAGAGACATTATAGATGGAGTAAAATTTCAAGATCAAAGAAATGAGCATGTTTTTATGGTCAAGAGTGCTTATGAATCCATAGCATAAACTTTTTAAAATATTTTTTCTTTATTGATTAAGGTATTACATATGTGTCCTTATCCCCCCATTGGCCCCCCACTCCCCGACTCATGCCCTCACCCCCCTGCTGTCTGTGTCCATTGGTTAGGCTTATATGCATGCATACAAGTCCTTTGGTTGATGTCTCCCCCTTACCCCCACCCTCCCCTATCTTCCCTCTGAGGTTTGACGGTCTGATCGATGGATGCTTCTCTATCTCTGGATCTGTTTTTGTTCATCACTTTATGTTGTTCATTATCTTCCATAAATGAGTGGGATCATGTGATATTTATCTTTCTCTGACTGGCTTATTTTGCTTAGGATAATGCATAGCATAAACTTTCACAAGTTTGTGTGTTTTCTTATAAAACATATATTGCTATAGTAGTCTTATTCTTACCTCAATAGAATAAGTCAGTGAGTGGTTGATTTTAATTCCTCAAACCTACCTCATGTAGAGCCATGACTCAGCACCTGAGAGTGTGGGCAATGTCAGATCCACCCCAATACTGAATGAGATGGGTTGGGTCAATGAGGGGGGAGCCATCGGTTAATTGAGTAAGAAAGAAAACTGACATTTTTTCTATCCCAAAAAATAAATTATAAAGTTCAGCAAGATAACTTTCCTTTTATTAGCATAAAAATATGAATAAGTAAAAATTCATTTGTAGCATAGCTTGGAAACTGTGCTTTATGTTTATGGTTGTTGCTGTTGTTCATTGTTTTTCTGGTATTATGAGTCGATCATTTATCATCACAAAAAGGTCTCTTTCCTCTCAACAACTGACATATCTTGGGGAAAATATTTGGTAATTTATGGTCCACCATTAAAAAAGCTATCACAAATAGTCCACCATCTATTATTTTTCATAACTGTAGAGCAGAGTTCAACGGTGGGAGAGTAGAGAGTGTCCCTTCACTCTGAATCCAAAATACTGGGTGAAAGCCCAACACCACCCTTAAGATCCAACCTAATCACCCTGGACCTCAATGGTTTCATTTTCAAAGGAGGCAAATACTACCTATGCACAGGATTGCTATGGCATTTGAACAAGTTATCATTCTGAAAGTATTTGGAACTTGCATTAGTAAATGACATAACTGGTGAGACTTGGGATCTAGCTCCCTAGACCTTTCTTTCTTTTTTTTAATGTAACTTTTTTTATATATACTTTATTGATTTCAGAGAGGAAGGGAGAGGGAAAGAGAGATAGAAACATCAATGATGAGAAAGAACCACCGATCGGCTGCCTCCTGCACGCCCCCTACTGGGGGTCGAGCCCACAACCAGGCATGTGCCCTTGACCAAAATCGAACCTGGGACCTTTCGGTCCACAGGCCGATGCTCTATCCACTGAACCAAACCAGCTAGGGCACCCCCCGCCCTAGAGCTTCCTGCCTGAAATCCCATGAGCCACACAAGTGAATTTGCAAGGATTGTTGCAGGTGTTTGTATTTGTAATTCAACTTTATAATTTAAAAATGTATTTTGAGGGTAAATCAACTTACCATTTTAAAAGCTTTTGTCATCACCTTCATGGCCCTATGTTTGGAGTTCAGGAAAAGTCCTTCAGCCTCATGAAAATCTCCCCCTGCCTTCTGATGCCTTACATTCCTCTAATCATTAGAGTCTAATGGGATAAAGCTCAGGCCCTCTCCTCTATTTCAATAGCCCTGGACTGGGTGGTTTTATATATACTTTTTAAATATAATTTTTAAATCAATCATGTAAAGAATATCTGATTGCCCCTATTTCCATGTGGATTCTCAGGAAGATGAGCAGCATGACTGGGATCACCTGCTAGAAAGGGAGAGGAGCTGGAATTAGGACCCAGCACTCTTTCCACAGCTCATGTACATCACAAAGCATCCTGCTACCTTCCTTAGTGAGATACAATATTTTCATACAAATATTTCTAGAAATGTTATCACAGTGATTTTATCCACATTGGTGTAGACAAGATATTTGATGGAGAAGAGAAGGGGGAGCAAAACTGATTGCTAGTTCCCAGGGTGGGTGAGAACAGCTGAAAGGTAAGTAGTAAGACAGTTGCACTCACTCAGTGTGGTGCCTTGGACAAACTCCATGGGGAGGCATAAGTAAGCACTCAAAAAACACATACAACTCTTTCCTGCTTGGTCAGTTGACAGCAGAGTCAGCCTCAAGTCCTCTTGCATGTGCCTTTAAAATCCAGTTCATCTGCATTTCTATGATAACGTAGCAGACAAGTCCCAGGTCCTATATTTCTCTCTACTTGTTGGAATTCTTCTCCTTAACAAAACCCCAAAGATCCTCTTTTCTGTATGTTCCTGCTTTTCTACTGTTGATGTGAAATCTGTGGTTCATCTGAGTATACGTGCTGAAGTCAAGGAAGAGGATAATTATTATATCCAAATGCACATTGAACGTTCCTTTAGAGACACCAGCCTCTTGAATTTCTATAAGGAAAAAAAACCAGCTGTTAGGAAAAATAAAAATGAGGCTCCTGCATGCTTGGTTAATTATTTAATTTAAAAAATAATTGTTTGTAATTAACTTTATTAAAGTAAACCTGTTTCTTTAGACAATTTATCCTAAATAGACTATTGAACAAAATTTAAAAAATAATAATTTTTTTCACCTCCTACACACACACACACACATGCATACAAATAAACTTCCACATATGTATACACAGATTATAACAAGGTCTCTTCCCCCTTTCCATAAAATATATGTTTTTTTAAAATAAGTAATGTTGAAAAAGTGAGTTTGGAGAAAAGTTTAAATGATTTAGCCTTAAATGTGTTATGACATTTTGAATGGTAAATAATCTATGCCTATCAAACACTGCGTTTTAAGTAGTCGTCATCTTACTTCATAAACAAGAGGTTGACTGTGTTTTAGAAATATGCTTTCATTGTGCTGATACCACAGTATAGATTTCTCTTTCCTCAAATTGTCTCCACTCTAAACATACTGCTTGATAAAGATGACAGTAAAGTTAACTTGATTGCTAGGCAGCTATATTGTTATCACCATAGATAAACACACTTATTTCCTCTTTGGAGTATTCCTGGTAAGGCATTTTTGGACAAGTATAATGCTTTCTTTTGAGTTGATTATGATCTTATTCACTCTAAGTAATCATATAGGTATCCTTTATACTTTTTTAAGGCTAGATTTAAAGCATAGAAAAGTTCAGAGGGAAAAGGTAAGCTACTGGATGGTATTTTTCAGGGCATGATTAGAAACAGGATGTTCTTATTGAGAAATATTTGGAGTCTCACACAAAAGAAGGAATCTAAATTGTGCAACCTAAGCACATCGGCATAGATTGTGAAAACTTAGTGTTATCTTGGGATCATGGGAAAGTTTTATTTACAATATCAACTTCGCTCATGAAACTCAAATAAATGCTTCCAGAAAGAAATGAGGTAATAGCAATGAACCAAACAGTTGTTTATTTTGCATGGCTACCTCTATATTTCCAAGGAGAATTATTGTTCCCCTGTGAATCTTACGGAGAGCTTACAATTTACTTGCTATAGAAAAATGTTCATTATCTCCAACAAGTTCTTATTATGAGGATCAGAAGGCACCAAGAGGGCAAAAGTGCAGCAGCCAAGAAGAGTTCAAGGGTCAGGAAACACTGAGTGCGATCTCATAGTTTGGCTGGTTAAACTACAAGATGCACCAGAAAGGATTCCTGTTACCCTAGAAAACCTGGCCTCTACATTGACACCTTCAGACCACTAGAGTGCATGCCGTGCCCTTTTGTGAAGGAAAGGAAGAGTTGAATTAGTTTGGCCCCATCGCTATCACTAGGAAAAAACCATGGTGGACACCTCCCAGTGCCTTTACACCAGGATAGTCCCTGAATTTTGATGTCATTTTCGGGAATCTGCTCAGGGTAGTGTTGGTCCTGTCTGCAGTGCCCATATATTTCTAACCGTGCAATAGTATTAATACTTGGATTTTCTAAACTCTCTTTCTCCATATTTGGGAAAAATATGTTAGTATTCAAATGGGCTATTACAGGATAGTGAGTTAACTGGTTCCAATGCTGCCTACAATGTAGCAGGGAAGAGAAGAAAAGAAGGCTTGTTGTTTGTGCCCTTTAGGGCAGGAAAAAAACATTATTGGTTACTAGTAAGCATGGACGGTTACCAAACGTAGAAGTGAGAAAGGGTCCTTCCATCTTTGAAGACTCTTATTGTTAGTTCTGTCTTTGAGTGGTTGCTTCTTTGCTAGCATCAATATCAATGACAGAACACAACAGTGATGTGCAGTACTATGGGTTATCCCCACGGTACATTTATTGTCCCCATCACCTTGACAGTGGTTTCCAAGATTAATTCAAGTGTCAGTGGCCCCATATATTAATTATTGCTGCAGAAGCTCTTCACAAGACATCGGAGTTTTTTTTTAATTCTAATTTATTTATTTACAAACAGTTCTTATGTTTTTACTCTCTAGAAGTTGCTATACAAGTAAATTAAAAAAAAATGCTTTGTTGTTGAAAGTATTACAAGTCCCCTTTCCTCCCCCATAAGACATCAGAGTTTAGCCACTCTTTTGTTATTTTGATGGGAAGTCTCTAAAGCATCAGAAATTGAAAACAAACAAGCAAACAGAACTGACTGGAGTTTTCAAATATCAATGCACTGAGGGTTTTTAAATTAGCATATGCACTATCTGAATTCCTCCTTTTTAAAAGATTAATGGAAGATTAATTAATTTAAACAATAATACATATAGTCATCATTGCCAGACTTGATATGAGATGATAAATGTTGGATCCGATTTTCCTTTCTAGATAAGGTTTTCTTTCCTATCTCCATGAGGGACTCAATTCCAATCACAGTTTCTGAGAGTGAGTTTTTGGGATTGGGTCTGAAGTGGGGATAGACATTTGCTCATCTTGCTTAGGTCCAAAGAGTCCAAGGAGGGTCTTTGATGAGCCCACAGTGGTTAGGGCCATTGCACTGATGCAGGTAAACCGGGATCAGATGGCCAACTGCTCAGCTTGCACCTTCCAGGTTTCCAGAGATGCGCTGTATTCGGCTGGGTTGAGGGTAGGGGGTTAGTTAGGGGGCCAGGCACCACAGCTTGTACTTAGGGAACATTAACTCCCATTCTTTCTGCCTCTGTTAGTGTGATTTGTTGTGTTTGTTTCTTTCAAGAAATCAGGCAGTCAAAACACTTTGCTGAAAGCTTTCTCCAAGAGAGTGACCCGCTGCCTAATAGATATTTGACACAGCAGATGTTTGGCAATATAGGACAGTGGACAAATCACACTGCACCTTCAGCAGCACATATACTAAAATTGGAACCACACAGAGAAGGTGAGCCTAGCAAAAGCAAGTCACAGATTTCCTTTTAGCATTGCTGAGCTTTGTAAAATTTTGTGAAGTTTTACTCTTCTACCTGATGTTACAGGACGTAATGGCAAAGAAAAACCCTCACCTGCAGATAATGGTGGTTCCTTATCCTGGATGGCAGAAAGACAAACACACGTACCTATGATACCGCACTTTAATGGATGGAGCTTAACAAAAATTTCAATATTGTGTAAATATGCTTTGTCCTAATACCAGCTTAAAGTAGAATAATCATTTGACATTGTAACTAGTTTACCCATATCTCTGTGTGAAAGGGAAGCAGCTTGCCTTGTTTGATGTGTTTAGCCATGAATATTAGAAACCACTAACTGCCCTGAGTAGTCATCTCAAATACGGTGAATAACACTTGGCCCATGGTACTCACTCTGTATGTGCTGGGCAAGTGTATCGGTCTTCCGTGGCGTGTAACAAATTGCCACAAACTCAGCGGCTAAAACGACAAAAATGTATTGGCTCACAGTCTCTATGGACGGGCAGAGGCACGCCTTCCCGGGATCTTCTGCAAGGATGCAGTCAGTGTGTCAGCCAGGGCTTGGTTTTCTTCTGGAGGCTCCACTGGTAATGGACCCGCTTCCATCACTAAGGTTGTTGGTAGACTTCATTTCCTTGTGACGGTTAAGAGCAAGGGATCAGCTTCTTATTGCCTTTTGGCTGGAGGCTTCTCTCTGCTCCTAGAAGCTGTCTGAAGTTCATTGCCTCATGGCCCTCTCTGTAAGCCCTCTCCTAACATGGCACCATACTCTTTTAAAGCCGGCAGGGAAGAAATAGAGCCTTTGGCACCAGTCTGATAGCAATATAACACTAGTAGCCCATTTGCAGGAAGAATCCTGCAAGCGCCGCTGTGGCCGCGTGCGCTGCTGCTGCCGCCGCAGTTGCAGCCGTGGCGCCTGCACCCGCATGCCGCTGCCGCCCACCCCGCTCTGCCCTGCTCCGCCCCGCCCCACCCGGGCTTTCCCTCTGGCAGCCACCTTGCTTTCCGCTTTTCCTCCCTCTTCCTTCAAGGTTATCTTCAGTCTTCACTCCTCCCTCCCTCCGTGTATGCAAATTAACCACCATCTTTGTTGGGTAATTTGCATATTTGCCCTGATTGGCTGGTGGGCGTGGCTTTGGCTGGTGGGCGTGGTTTGGGCATAGCGAGGGTGCGGTCAATTTGCATATTACTATTTTATTAGGTAGGATAGCATAACCAGGGGAGTGAAATCCTATCACCTTTGCCAAATACTATTGGTTAGAAGCATGTCACAGGTCCTGTCCAAGCTCAAGGGGACATGTTATCCAAGAATAAAGCCATCAGGAGGAGGGGAGCCTGAGGACCACCTTAAAGTCATCTGCCAAATAGGTATCGTCACACAAAACTGTATCAGGGGCAGTCCTGAAATCCCAACTTGGAAGGAGCATTTAAAATCACATTAGAGGGGGAAAAAAAAAAAAAAAACATGTTAGTTTGGCCTTACTAAAGAAAATGTAAAATAGCTGTTGAGTTGCCACTACACTAGATTTGTGAAAACACCATATTTATAGCATTTCCCATTATAAGAGGCGGAATCTCAGGCCATAGGAATGCATTCTTAGCGGTTCTGACAAAGAATAGCGTGTGGACCTCTTTCCGTGGTGAGTGCCCTCTGAGTTTGGAGGCTTTGAGTAACACAGTTCGTTCTTAATGCACATCTCATTTGCCTGCTTTTATTTGGCCTGTAACAACCACAGAGGTGATTATATACTATGTAATTATATGTTGCAGTTAATACCATTTTACCATCTATTTATCCATAGGCCTGTTTTCTCACACCAGCACTTAATTCTATAATATTTAACCCAAAAGCTCCAGGCTTACAAGTCTTCCAGGATGTGAAAATAATAGACAAATTATAAGTTACTCCTCGAGGGAACAGTGTGTCGGGACATGTGAGACCCTGTAGCACTGGAACAGCCACAGCTGGTGATCCCTAAAAAACTCCCACCTGCATGTCTTCCTGGGATTCAAAAACAGATAGGATTTCTGAGTGCCCCTGCAGACCATAATTGCCACTTTCTGCTTAAGAGCAGTAATCTCCAGGGTAACCAGGATACACACTTTACAGCAATTTATAACTAGGGCAATCTGAGTTATGAGCATACTATATATGAACCCTAATTCAAGGGAGATTTTTTTCCTACACCAAAACAATAAACAAAAAAGTTTTATCCATATTGTCTTGTTGGGGACACCCTATTTGTCTGTCATATAATGAACACGTGACATTTTCAGTCCACTACTAACCCTCCTCACATGTAACAGTGATCATGTGACAATCCAATGTGTGTGTGTCAGTTGGGACCATGTCAGTTGGGAACACTTAAAAAGGGTGGAAGAGGGTTTAATAAAATGATTATTCACAGACAGGCAGGGTTTTCCTCAAGCAGATTTTTAAAAAATTCTTGATTTTTAATTGATGTTGTTTTCCATTTTTAAGTGGTTTTCATTAGCCTTCATTTCCATAACTTTGGATAAGAAGTATCAGCCAGAGGTCAGTAATAGTGCGATGGCTTACCAGGAGATAATGTCTCTTTAGTTTTTTCTATAAAAAGGATCATCTGTGTTTATCTGATTGGTTCCCTTTATTTGACTGGATAGACTTGTTTCTATGGAACAAAGACTTGAATTCTACCTATAATTTTTATACTGCCTGAATGATAATTCTAAAATGCAGATTTTTGTGTGTCTCATCCCTGCTTGGGCACAAGCTTTTTACAAGGAATTTAATGTTTTTCCGTGAATGGAATCTTTCATCTATGTCTAGCCTTATCTCTCTACCCTACTCCCACTTTCACACGACCTGTGCTTTAGTACCACTGAATTTATCATATTGCTTCCCCAAAGGTTGGCTTCTCTTATGGTACCATCGCTTGTATATGTGTCTCCTTCAGTTAGCCCCATGGTACTCTAAATAACTTCTAATAGCCCTTTTCATGCTCTATTATAACAACGTGTTTATATGTCTATACTTTCCAAATTCTGGAGAAGAATTTGAAGGTAGGTAATTCATCTAGTTTTTCTTTGTATTGCCAGTGGACTATCTATAATAGACTGAAAGTTAATATTTATGAACAAATGAATTAAACCACACACCAAAACTTGAGAGGTCTATAATAATGTTTTTCAGTGTAGCTACAGGAATTTATTGACACTTTATCAAGCATAAGGTATCAACTTAATAACTATTTTTAATGTTATTTATTGATTTGAGAGAGAGGAAAGGAGAGAGAAATATCAATTTGCTGTTCCACTTATTTATGCAGTCATTGGTTGATTGTCGTATAATGCCTTGATTAGGGATCAAACCCACAACCTTGGTGTATTGGGACAATTATTTAACCAACTGAGCTACATGGCCAGGGCCTATTAATTCTTATTACAGTCAGAATGATCTAAATAAGAAAGTGAGTAAACAATTGAGTCAATTTATAGGAATTGTATATTTTTTTTTCTAGTTTGAAATCAGAGAGATTATATCACTGTCTGGTCTTATCTCTAACTTTGGTAGTTTTCTAGATTTCACTGATGTATTTTCTAATCACCTATGTGCCAGTAGCTTAAATAATTGTGGCATGTATTAATTCACTCCCGCCAATATGAGAAACCTAGAACACTTTAGGATTTGAACTTGTCAAGTGGATGGGCATAAAGAAGAGTGCTTAATGCTGAAAATGAAGATGATGGATAGTTTTCTAGGTTTCATATTCTCTAGAATATGCTTAGATCATTAATTCCCTTCCCATATAGCTAGGGGCCACCTCTCCCCCCTTCCCACCAGAGACCAGTGGTATAAAACTTCAGAGACACTGAATTCAAATCAAGGATATCCAAACAAAAAAGACTGGGGATGAGGCACCAGTCAGAAATCATGAAAAAAGAAGCTCAAATATCCTCCCTAGACACCAATGTATCAGAACAAGGATGCAAATGGAATATTCTTTGAAAACACATAATGGTCCTTGAGAAAACATCCACATAAAACTATATATAGAGGTTATTATTCCAAGTAAAACGATCTCATTACCCATCACTTTGTCATAAAGCCTCCAACCACATACCTACTAACACATAACTTCCCATAGAAGCTTCTCATGGCACCGCTCAGATAGTCAAGGATGACCAGATAGATGAGGAACAGTTTCAACATAAAAGATAACAAAACAAAGATAAAAATCATAACAAATAACAATTAGATAAAAATTAAAGGATCCTGGATATTTATATTATAGGAGATAGCCAAAAATACAAAAGGAGAGGTAAAAGACATAGTTGAGAAAATGTCCTGGAAAAATTATCAAAAAGAAAAAGTGATGGTTGATAAGAAAATATTGTTTTAATGAGGAAATTAATTCAAGATATCCAATACCTGACTAAAATGACTTCCAAAAATGGAGACCATATAAAATCTAAAGAATGAAAATAGCAAAGATATAACAAAAGAAATCTTTCCTAGAACTGAAAGACATGATTCTCCAGATTAAAAGGATTCAATGACTGTTTAACATATGGATTTTTAAAAAGACCTACTGTGTTGCCCTGGCTGGTGTGGCTCAGTTGATTGACCATTATCTCATGCACCAAGAGGATACCAGTTTGATTCTGGATCAGGGCATATGCCTGGATTGCAGGCTTGGTCCTCAGTGGAGGTGTGCAAGAGGCAGTTGATCTCTCTCTCTCTCTCTCTCTCTCTCTCTCTTCCTTCCTCTCTCTTCCTTCCTCTCTCTCCCTCTCTTTCCTTCTCACTCCCTCTCTCTCTCGAATGGACCAAAACATATTTCTTTAAAAAAAAAAGACCAAAGACCTACTGTGATGCATATCATGGGAACATTACAGAACAAACAAGTTAAAGATTGTAAACCCATGGAGTGGAATAAAGGCAGTGAGAGGGCAGTGGTGATCACAGGTCACATACTGAGGAATGGGGATAAAAATGGCATTGTAGTTCTCAACACAACATTGAAAACTTGGGAGCTAAAAGACAAGAAACTTTCAAACTTCTGGAGAGAAAAGGATATCCACTTAGAATTCTATATCCATTCAAACTATTGATAAAGTGTGAGGCTATAATAAAAACAATTTCAGACAGGCAAAATAAGAATTGCTGCCTATCATAAGACAACTGAAGGACATGCTTAAGCAACACTTAGCAATAAATGACATAAAACAAAACAAAGATCAAATAACAGGCCAAACACAGGAAAGAGGTGAAAGGAAGCCCCAATAAAATAGTTATATGTTGACATCTAAAGCAACAGGTCCAGATTAGAGTAGGAGGGTAAAGCATGGATGTCTCTGAGAGTTCATGGAAAGTGTGTAGCCATTTCTGAATGTTTAGAAAGAAATATTGATAGGCTTGTGTTAGGTCTATTGGAACTTTTTTAGAAATAGGATAAGGCCAGGCACATAAAGTAAAATTTTAAAATTAGTCAGGACTTGTCCAAAGGAAGATACATTTTTATTATATACACATTTCTTTTCTCTTAGATTTTATTTGGAGGATGATGGAGATTATACTATCCCTGTTCCTCCTCCAGCCTGAGCTATCTTAGGAGCTGACAGTTAAAACAAAACAACTTGGTGAGGAAAACAAAATCAAGTGGTTGAGGATGGAAGGTTAGAGCTGAAAAGATCTATTGGACTTAAATTTCAATATTTTCCTGACACATTACCTTATATTTCTATGTATACCTCTAATTCCAACCTTACCCACAGTTTGAACTAAAAATTAGTTTATCTTTTTACTTATTTTTCCTTAATGCTTGTGGGTGGGAACACATGCTCTCTTAAGCTTATGCTTTAAAATAACAATGAAGTCAGAAGAGTTTACCATTAGATAAATTGACTTATTCTTGCTACGAATAGATAAATCATTAAATGTTACAAGTAGTCAGTCAGCTTCTTCTACCTCAGCTTGCTATAGGCCAGGGCAGAGGAAGAGAAAGCCATTAGATTTACTTGTCTATTTACCTTTTTGTGCTAAATGTAAATATCACCAACCAATCTTTCAAAAATTTAATTCCCTCCCTTTTTTTCTTATATACAAATACTACCTTATTAAATAGGAATATTTTGCTATAGAAAAGAAAATTCATATTGAAAAAAGTCTATAGGGTCATTAAAAGACTTAAACAATTAATTGTACCATTGACTCCTTACTATGATAAAGTATAAAATTTTTTTCTTTAAATACCAGGAAAATGGAATTAAAATATAAGTATTGCTCTCTAAAATTAATGATAAGACCAGTAGGCAGATGCTTACATAATATCTTTTCCCAATTTCAGGGTAGAAATAGCAGGTAGATTATGTGAATAAATATGGTAATTGAAACCTAATGGGAATTGCAAATTTAGAGTTTCAATCTCCATTTTAACAAGAAGAAGCCACTTACAGAGAAAGAACTCTGGGGATCAGTGACTCTTCAGAATAGCACTAGCCTTTAAAATTGAATTCATAAATACCAAGAGGATGGATGACTCTTGCTTTGTCTATTTCCAAACATAGAATTTCTTTTTAAAATCATATGTTTTGTTCATTTTTGAGAAGAACAAGAAATATAAGGACAGGAAGAAGAGAGGAGGAGGAGGAGGAGGAGGATTCAAATTTATAAATTATGCATCATTTTATTTACTCTCATAGCCTTTCTATTGGAGGAGGACCTAGAATGATAGATTCAGACGTTAATGTTGAAAATCATATTACAATGTCAGTTGAATGCACCTCCATTCTTTCTTTTGACAGCTAAATTCATGTGCTTCAGACATGAAAGTGAAAGAAGTCTTGGTTGAATTAGTTGCACTATGCTTCACTCTTAAACCAGACAGCAGCCATCTTATAGCTCATTGATGGAGATTAAAAATTATTTAATTTATGAGGAGGATAAAAAGTCCAGGTTATTCACATAGAAGTCCCAAAAAGTTCTCTGGTAAAGGAAATTTCAGAGCCTTATATTTCCCAGATAATCATTGAATGAATAGTTTTATTTTTCTATAGCGAGGACTTCAGCTTATTGAAGCTAGTTAACTGATCTAGAATATTAGCTCAGCCACTGAACAATTAGAGGTATGAATTTGTCTGCCAGACATACCCAATTATGATAAGTCTTGATTTACTCCTTTAAGAAGAAAAAGTGTCTCTCACTTAAGAAAGTCATGGTTATTGCCAGTGAAGCTTGCTAAAATGTATTAAAGAATAATAAAGTGAACTTTATTAAAATGCACCCTTGGGAGCAATCCCATCATCCTCTCTAGCTGAGAGAGCAGAAATTGTCTATTGGTCCTTCTTATACTTAGCTCTTTATAGATGACTTTTTACCAAAACGATGGGGGGAGTGTAACTGCTGTCACCTTTTGAAATGATCTATAATGTTGGGTGGCTGACTCAGGATACAGATTAATTTTGCACCTCCTTGTTTTGTTCATCCATTATTTCAGGCATGATCTTAACTTATGAGAATTATAAATTTATTATTTCAATAAATGATATTAATCATTAGGCACCTACCAGGTGCCATTCACAAGCTACTTTCATATACAAATGCTATTTCATGGATTCACAACAGCCAAGCAAAGTAGTTGCCATTTTTAATCTTCACTTTATAGAGAGGAAATTGGGACTCACACCAAGTTTTCCATTTCTTCTGTATTGTTTAAAGTGGTAGTGAACTGAGAAGATAGAAAGTGGTCAACACATATTCTTAGTTGGCTTATTATTAAAGTCCCCTAGTTAGTTGAACTTGCTTGTATTTTAATAAATGGAAACAGACTGTAGCCATGACAAAACTATTTGGATCTTTCCTCCTAGATATCCACTCAAAATATATGCACTGGAGGGTACAAAGAGTGTGTCTAATGAAGGAATGGATGATTCCAGCAAATGTGCTATGGTCTCTAACGAGTTTAACACCTGGCAGATAATGCAAATGGCACTGAAAATGAGCTCATTTTTGGCTTCCTTATGCCCTATTCAATTGAACAAAACATGCATTAAAAATAAGTCCATATTCTTTTGTCTTACATGCACACGTGTTTTGAATCTGAGCTATGGCTCAGTCAGTGCACTTAGAGAGAGTAATTTCATTAGCCTGTTCCTCTCTTTTTGCTCTACCAAGAGATGAGTTTTATGGGTTTCAGGGGAGGTTTTATTTTCAACCCTACCTCTTGTACATGGGCAGTTTCACCTTCTGTCTCCTAATTTGCAATGTGGTTATATCATCCAAACATAAATTTCTTTTCTCCCTAGCACTTTTTCACCTTTCAAAAATGGGAATGATCCATATGACTAAAGAATGTCAGGAAGGGAAACATTTGGGAAGAATTAAATGGGATGCAGTCATTCCGGATCTCGATCATCTTATCCAACAAGAGCCAAGTAAGAGAACAGCCACAGAGAGTTATGTGCCAAAAGTTTAGAATTCCAGAGTGTTTAGAACAGGAAGGTGATTTAAAATTGTCATGGTTATATAGCCCCAACAAGACTCATATTGAGATGGTTTAAATGTAAGAGGTAGATGAGGAAATAAGATTTTTATTTTATGTAATTTATTTAAAGTATTTCATGTAGAGCCGGGAGATATTTCAAAGCTTTTGTAGCATACTCTTAAATTGTAAAATGGACTACAGTAACTTGGACACTTCCTAATCATAAATCACACAGATAAGAATAATATTAAATGCCAAAACATATAATTTGGAAACTTTTGGTTGAGCTTAAATTCTATTAAAGAAAAAAACTATGGTGTATAAAGGGTAAGAATCCATAAGAACACAAGATTTCTCTAAAGGGGAAATAGAAAGTGCATGTATACCCAGCATTTGTCTTTGCAATTCGGGAAATGACTGACGGCATAATGGTACCATTCTGGAGGGGGGTCTGTTTAAGGGTACAGTGGCCCTAAGGGCAGGAAGTGGATAGCTTATTTGAAAGGTTACAAAATAGCCTGGAAGTTTGTTATTGATTTATTGTTTTGTGCCTACATGTTATACTGTGATTAGGCATTTAGAGATTGTGATTTTTCTGATTTTGCTTATGGAGATAAATCATTAGTAATTGCGGTAAGACAACAGTCTTTTACTAGCTATTGAAGACCCATTCCAAAACACATGCTAGTTAAGGAAATCTAGTTAAGGAATGTCAGTTGAAAAGAGCAATTAGACAACCAACTTGTTTAATTGGAGACATCAAAGCCAAGCTCTGCCTGTTGTCCACATCTTACCATGCATCACTAAAAACCTACACTAGAGTTGAGTAGATGACTCTTTAGTTGACTTTAGACCAGAGCACTCAAATGAACACTTGGATCCAGTTGACAATCACCACCATGGGACCAGTCATACTTTAGATAACTTCCCTGAAAGTGTTTACTTCCCCAAACCATAGTCAAAATATATTTATATCAACGAACAATATATATTTTTTGTCTTTTATTACATCTTGGTATGTTAGAGGCTAAACTACAAACAGGTGTATTTTAATAGTTGAGGCCAGCAGAGGAAAGCTTTGGGTTACAGAAGAACAGACCTAAGTGCAAGAGACAGACTGCCCAGAGTGTTCAGAGGGCCATAAGCCAGCTATTCATATCAGTTGCTCATAGAAGAATAGGGGGAAAGCGGTAGCTAGAACCCATAACCACACTGGCTTACTAAAGTGAGATAGTCACTTTAAGGTAATTCCAGATCAAACTACTGGGAAAAGATACAGTAGAATATGATATAAAATGAATCCTATATAATAAAAGGCTAATCTGCAAATAGACTGAATGTGAATGGCGGAACAACTGAACAACCAGTCATTATGTGCGCTGACCACCAGGGGGCGCGCGCAGAACATGGCGGGCATCAGCAGCAGGTGGCAGAGCATGTAACATGGTGGGCGTTGGCCACGGCAGGATGGTGGAGCAGGTGAGCGGGAGTACCAGACCAAGGTGGGGAGCCGGTTGCTGTCAGTGGGGTGAGCCTCTGGTGTTTACTGAAAATTCTTTGCTCCCGTGCACTGTGGTCCCGCTGAGTGCTTGTACCTGCTGCCTGCGCTGGCCCCACTTGCACCTGCTGCCAGTGTCCATGTGTCAGCCCCTATCACTCAGCATCATCAGTGGATTTGAGTGGCGGCTGCCAGCCCTCATCGCCCCTGAGGGCTTCTCTACCTCCCCCTGCTCCTAAAGGGGGATTTGGGCAGCAGCCTCCACTCACACCTGCTGCTGGTGCCGACCCCAATCTCTACGCAGTCAGCAGGTGCGAGCAGGACCAGCGCTTTCAGTACGTGGGAGAGGTGGCGGCAGGAGCAGGGCTGTTGGCAGACAGGAGACCGGGGCCATGGCAGGAGGGGCCGGGTGGGGGTGTGGAGGATGGGCTGAGACCCACCCCTGTGTGCACCGCAGCCTCACCGCTCACAGTTCCTTTCAACGTGCACAAATTCATGCACTGGGCCCCTAGTATTTCAATAATAGTCACAGTTGGGAGATCTAAGCACAGTCACCTAATGTATTCTGAAGACACAATGATCCAGTGGTGTTTTGATGAATAAGCTCTCCAGGAGTAAAAAACATTTGATGATTTCTTTAGTTTAAATACTTTTACTGTGACTGATTTCTAGACATGGCCCCACTCACAAAATTCCTGAATATTTGCCAACAGGCTTTTATAAACCAGTAAGTTGAGTCAAACATATCACTGAAAGTAACACTGAGAATCGAAGGAGGGATGTTGTTCAGGGAAGCCTTCTGTGCACATAGTCCATTTTGGTGGCCCTTCCTTGATGGGGTGCAAGCAAGATCTCCAATGTCTTGGGAAAAGCCTGTTAAACAGGAGTAGCTGCTAGTCCTAATGTGAGTAGGCCATTAACCAAATTACCAAGACATGGATTTGGACATAAAGAAGTAAGCAGAAGCACAGTATCACATTAAAGCCAAAACGTCAATTGTTGAGCTCTGGCAAGGTGGTTGAGTTGGTTGGAGCATCATCCCATACACCAAAAGTTTGCAGTACCAATTCCTGATCCGGCTGTGTATGGGAGGCAACCAATTGAAGTTTCTCTCTCCTCTCTCTAATTAATTTTAAAAAATTAAATAATAAAATTATTGAAATTAGAAAGAAAATAAGTCTCATTATATATAAAATATTAAATAGTACAAATTAGACCTCATAAAGGTGTGGAAAATTCTGTTTATAAAGATACACTTTTTACTATAAATTTCCAACTTCTTTAGGCATATAATTAATTATAGAAGGACCAGACATAACTTCCAAAAATGGCAAGAGTAAGTTTATATAATAGAATAATTAATTTTACTTTTCACTGTTATTGATGTAGTCACCCTTTAAATTTTGCTTCTGCAAATCAATCTCTAGTATGAGCTGACTAATTAATGACTTCATCATTACTTGGCTTTCATTCAATTATTTTAACATTAATTTATACATAGGAATTATTAACATGCTTTAGCTCCTCATTAACATTAAAATCTGCAAATACTATTTTTCTGAAAATCTTGTCGTAAATACTTTTTTTATATTGAACATTTTGTTTCTCCCTTTACCATGCTACTTCCTTGTTCACTTGAAGGGACTAAATATCCTATCTTCTATATGTAATATATAATATGATATTTTATAAATCAAGCTTTGTTCATAATCTTTAGAAAGCAAGGGAAAACTCTAGTTTTGATCATTAGAGTACTTTCATTAGCATTCCAGAATGTTGTGTTAAAAGGGGCTTGAACTCCCCCCCACCAAACACACACGGGATTCTAGTAGTAGAAATCTATTACTGCATGACAGAAATAAACTGGACAGAAACTAGACAGGTACTCATTGAAGGAGAACAATTCTGAAAGGGATATAAGGAACAGAAGAAGAAAACTTTCTCTTTTTACTCAGGATGACATGAGATGTAAACTCGCATGAAAGAGTGGATTTTAGAAGGCAGCGAGTTAGATATCTGAAGTAGCAGAGTTTATATTTCAAAAGTTCATGTATGAATCATTCACTTAGAACCCATTAGGGTGTTTTTCCACAATAGCAATGTAGTTCAAAATGCTAGCCCAAAAATCCCATCAAAGTTCTAAAATGGTTCTGAAATCAAACTGATGGAATCTCTGAGCCCTGGGTACCCCTAACTTCTCCTAAATCTCAGATGTTTGAACCCTGGTCCAGAGCTTTTAGTATTGAATCTGAAGAAGCCTTATAGTTTCATTTATCTCAGAGTGCTGGGATAAAAGAGGCAGGAGGTTGTTGTCTGAAGCAAACTTCCTGATTTGCAAAAACAGTGTTATGTTGGAGTCCCAGATCCTAATGACATTTCTATGACTTGCTAGTTATGTAACCTTGTACAAGGCACTCGGTTTTTCTGAGTTTCAGTTTCTTGAAATGTAAAAGAGGGAAGTTACAAATTCACAGACAGTCTGAAGGCTCCAACCTTCTCCCCCTTCCTTCCCTGGGCCTCAGGTGGAATGTAAGTTCCAAAGATGTAGGGATATTGTCTGTCCTGCTTATCGCTGCACCCTCATGACCCAGGAGAGTGTTTTGCTTATAGTTTGTGAGACATTTCTGCTGATTATGTTAATGGATAGATGCATGAATCAGAAGTGCCTCATAAAGAAAAGATGCTCTTTAATGTTAATGCTTTTGCCTTTTTTCCCCACAATTAATGGCTTTTAAGTGGGTATTAGCAAAGGTACTAGAAGGCAGATTAACTGTGGCTGTTCTTTGGATGGGTCATTTGTTAGCAGTCTTCACTGGGGCTGTATATATGGCAAGTTACGTCTCACCTGCAGTGGTGACCTCCTGTGGCCTGTCCATTGTGAGTGTGCTTCTGGCCAAAATCCCCCAAGTTATTTCTCACAGTTTGGTTTTTGTAAGACCATCGCTCTTGTTGGAATAGAGCAGCTATTTTCAACCTTTTTCATCTCATAGCGCACATGAACTAGTTAATAAAATACTGTGGCACACCAAAAGATAGGTATAATTTTGATTCACTCACACTGCATGGCTATTGTTGTATTGGCTCTTGTCATTTTTTATTGGACAACCTAAGGGAAAAGAGGTCAGTGCCCCCGACTAAAGAGTCAGCTATTGCACGTTTTAAAAATTCTTGTGGCACACTGGTTGAAAATCCCTGGTATATCCCTCAGGTTAATACACGCATGCTGGTATGCTCACTCTGCTTAGCAAGGTTTAATTTGGTGTATGTTTAGTAGTCAGACTTGATAATAGCCATCTAAGGTGGAATTTATCAATTATGCTGAAATGTTTGTTTTTAAAATGTCAGGTGTCCAGATGGCAAAATGGCAATGGGGGCCATTAAAAAATGCTTAGACAAGCAGAGTCTTAATAAATAAATGCTCTTCCTAGTTGTGCAGGTCCATAGCAAAGGTGAGTTAAAAAAAAAAAAGATTAATAGGTTGAAGCTTCATAAAGTTAGGTGGAAACAAGCATCGTGAGGTGAACCACAATGTAACTTTACTTTTATGAATTTATATTTTCCCATTTCTATGTCTCTTCTCTCCATTTCTACCTGCCTATCTTTATCCAGGAATTACGCCCTCCCATCTTGTACATTAAAATGGCTTTTCAAAAGAGAGAATTTATGTTAATGAAGAAGTCAAACAATGGTATCTTGCTATTTGCGGTTTATCAAATTATTTTTCTTCAATTGCCAGGGTTCCACCTCCTTGTTTCCCTCCACATGGCTTGAGCTACAAACTTTGAACATCAAAATAGGAATCTACAACATGTCTCAAAATTAACAAGATTATTTTGAGCATATTTTTTTGTTTTGTTTCTGTAGAATCTATAAGTCCTGGTTTTATGAGTAGAGGAATATCAATTACATAGGACTGTCAAAATACTCCCAGCCATGTTAACACATCTGGAGAGGAAATAATACTGTGGATCATTTATTTTTATATTCAACTTTTACTTATAATAGTGAAAAATGAAAAGGCAGCTTAAATGCTTAAATCGAAGAATTGTTTGCCAGTGACAATTCATCCAAATGATGATATTTACAACTATTAAGCCTTTTTTGTTGTTGTTAATCCTCACCCGAGGATATTTTCCCATTGATTTTTAGAGAGAGTGGAAGGGAGGGGGGAGAGACAGAGAGAGTAAAACATTGATGTGAGAGAGACACATCAATTGACTGCCTCCCACAGGCACCCCAACCTGAGCCAGGGATGGAGCCTGCAAGTGAGGAAGATGTCCTGGACAGGAATCAAACCAGAGACGCTTCAGTCTGCTGGCCAACACTCTATCCACTGAACCAACCTGGCTAGGGCAGCTATTCAGCCTTTTTAAAAAAGAAGGAAATGAGGAAAGAAATGAGAATCAGATACAAAACTAGGGAAGACTCTTTGGAGATTTTTTAATGTCTTATTTTAGTTAGATTTGTATAAATTTCATACATAAAATTCACCCTTTCTTAGTGTACATTCTGAATATTGACAGACATGCATAGTCCTGGAACCACTGCCTCAACCAAGATATAAAACAACTGCATCACTCCCCAGATTCCCTCATGCCTCTTCCTAGTCATCGCCTCCCTCCACCTCTATCCTCTGTCAACAATTGCTTGGTCTCTGTGGTTTTTCCTTTCCCAGAATGCCATATAAATGCAGTCATACAATACGTAGCCTTTTGTGTCTGGCCTCTGTCACTTAACATAATGCAGTTGAGATCCAACAATACAATTGTGTGTATCAATAGTTTGTTTTTATTTTTTAACTTAGTAGTATTTTATGCATGCATATGTCACAGTTCATTTATCCATTCACCAGTTAAAGTCTTCTGGGTTGTTTGCAGTTTGGGGTGATTTGAATTATAGCTGGTGTAATATTTCAATATAATTTTTTATGAAAACATGTTCTTTTTTCTCTTGGGTAAACATTCAGAAGTGTAGGAGTAGAATAGTTGATTTGCATGTTAAGTGCATATTTAACTTTATAAGACGTTGCCAACTGTTTTCCAAAGTGGCTGCACTCTTGAATTCCTTCAGTCATGCTTGATGGTTCAAGTATTTCCATATCTTCACCAGCAGTTGGTATTGTCCATTAGTTTTTCTTTTCTTTTTAATTTTAGCCATTCTGAGAGGAATATAGTGTTATTTCCCTTGTTATCAATTATTAACCAATAAAATGTATGGAACCCATGTCTAGAAATACATGTTTAATTAAAGAAAGAGATATTGCTGTTTGGAGGGCCTCTCTGTAATGTCACATTGTATCAGTTTTTCTCCCTCCACTCTTGAGAATGGCGTTTGCAGCATTCATAGCATTGTAAGATATAAATTACTGTGATGCATCCTAGAGAAAATTTCTCAGGAGCCAGTATACAGCATGACAAAACCTGAGACTTCTGTGATTAGTTCTGCTTTGATTCTCTGGTAAGAAAACAGAAGTCAGTAGCACCTTCTGTGTTAGCAGCATCGGATTTCGACTCTGTGAATATTCTGGGTATTTATGATACGATACGGAAGCACCATCTTCAATAATACTCACCCAAGAGAGTGAGCAGAGGTGTCAAATCACATGTTGAGTTGAAGAATAGCTTGACCTACTGTGGAATTTTTCAAACATTCCCATAAGTAGAGAGAATGATGAAAATCATCTCCCCGCAGGAAAGATCAACATGATTGGTGTATTGCCAAACTTTGTTTCTTATCCCAACATGAGGGTGGGGAGAACGTAATCTCTTTACAGCATATTTTAGACATGATAAGATTTCACTTGTAAATATATCTTTGTGTATCTCTAACAGATCATGGCTTTTATTTAGCATAACAATGCCATTATCACACCTAATAAAATAGCATGAATTATTTAACATTATCAAGTGCCTAGTCCATGTTCAAATTTCCCTGCCAAGACATTGGACTTGGTTGTTATGCCTGTTAAGTCTCTTAAGTTTCCCCTACTTTTTAAAATGCTACACACTGCCCTAACTGGTTTGGCTCAGTAGATAGAGCATTGGTCTGCGGACTGAAAGGTCCCAGGTTCAATTCCAGTCAAGGGTATGTACCTTGGTTGCGGACACATCCCCAGTGGGGGGGGGGGGGGGGGGTGCAGGAGGCAGCTGATTGATGTTTCTCTCTCATCAATGTTTCTAACTCTCTATCCTTCTCCCTTCCTCTCTGTAAAAAAATCAATAACATATATTTCAAAAAAATAAAAATAAATAAAATGCTACACAATTATTAAAGAACTAGAGGCCCGGTGCACGAAATTCGTGCATGGGGGTGTGTGTCCCTCAGCCCAGCCTGCACCCTCTCCAATCTGGGACCCCTGGAGGGATGTCTGACTGCCAGTCGGACATCCCTCTCACAATCCAGGACTGCTGGCTCCCAACTGCTCGCCTGCCTGCCTTCCTGATTGCCCCTAACCACTTCTGCCTGCCAGCCTGATCACCCCCTAACCACTCCCCTGCCAGCCTGATTGATGCCTAACTGCTCCCCTGCCAGCCTGTTAGCCCCTAACTGCCCTCCTCTGCAGTCCTGGTCACCCCTAACTGCCCTCCCCTGCAGGTCTGGTCCCCCCCAACTGCTCTCCCCTGCAGGCTTGGGTCCCTCCCAACTGCCCTTCCCTGCAGGCCGGGTCACCCCCAACTTCCCTCTTCTGCCGGCTTTGTCACCCCTAACTGCCCTCCCCTGCAGGCTTGATTGCCCCCAACTTCCCTCCCTTGCAGGCCTGGTCCCTCCCAACTGCCCTCCCCTGCAGGCTTGATCACCTCCATCTGCCCTCCCTTGCAGGCCTGGTCCCTCCCAACTGCCCTCCCCTGCTGGCCATCTTGTGGTGGCCATCTTGTGTCCACATGGGGGCAGCCATCTTTGACCACATGGGGGAAGCCATCTTGTGTGTTGGAGTGACAGTCAATCTGCATATTACTCTTTTATTAGATAGAATAGAGGCCTGGTGCACAGGTGGGGGCCAGCTGGTTTGCCCTGAAGGATGTCCCGGATCAGGATGGGGGTTCCCTTGGGGCGTGGGGCGGCCTGGGCAAGGGGCCTGTGGTGGTTTGCAGGCCGGCCATGCCCCCTGGTGATCCAAGCGGAGGCCCTGGTATCTGGGATTTATTTATCTTCTACAATTGAAACTTTGTAGCCTGGAGCGGAGCCAAGCCTTCTGCTTGCTCCGTGGCGGCAGCCATTTCTGTTGGGATTTATGTATCTTCTATAATTGAAACTTTGTAGCCTTAAGCGGAGGCCTGGGCCGGCCAGGTTGTGTGGAAAGCTTGGCTTCCTCCATCGCTGGGGGCAACCCTAGCCTCTTGCTCTTTCTAGCTCTGTGGCTGCCGCCATTTCAGTTTGGATTTATGTATCTCCTATCATTAAAACTCTGTAGCCTTGAGTGGAGGCCTAGGCCAGCAAGGACAGGTGGAAAGCTTGGCTTTCTCTATTGCCAGGGAAGCCCAAGCCTCCCTCCTGCTCTCTGTGGCCGTAGCCATCTTGGTTGGGTTTATTTGCATATTTGCTCCTGATTGGCTGGTAGGCGTGGCTTGTGGGCATGGCTTGTGGGTGTAGCGGAGTGGTGGTTAATTTGCATATTACTCATTTATTAGATAGGATATTGTATATCTCCATATAGAATTTCTCTCATGACATCCCTGTGGTTTTGTTAAACATGTTTCTCTACCTTGTGTTTCCTCTATCTGATAGTTAGATCTAGAGGTTTTCTTAGTTACTTTAAATATGTATAAGGATGGTAGGAGGGCTGATTTGGAGAGACTGAAATTACACCATCATCGCCATCTTCCCCCAACACAGCAGAATACTTGCAAGGTGTTCCCTTTAACTTAATTTCAAACCGTGGGATGGGAGTAGAGCAACCAAGGGTATTTTCTGTTGCATATAAGATGAACACCAAATCTTTAACTTGATATTGAACAGTCCAGCACAGACCAGTGCTACCTTTCCAAATTTATCTCTCAATGTTATCCAGCATCACTCTTACTTATCCCTTTGCCTTGCCTTCTCTCATTACATCTCAGTATTGAAAAAGCTAATTTGTTCGTCTTCAACATCTGCTCACTATGCTGTTCTGATCTTTGATCATTTGACACAAATCTCTTTCCTGCTCTTCAGGCAAATAGTGCACTCCTGCTACCCTCTGCTTGCCTCAAATCTCCAACTCTGAAACCCCAGTTAAGCTCTTCACCCACTAAATGACTCCATATGTTCAAATTTCTTTTTCTCCATTGCCCTGAAAGAGCTAACTCATTCACAGTGCATTGTGAGAAGCAGATCATGCTATTCCCTCTAAGTAGATCCCTACATGGTAGAATTTTAGTGAGGGTGTGAAATGAAGCAAGTCATTTAAAGCGGTGGGTGGGGAAGTTGGTTGATTGAGAGACAGTGGCACAGAGAGGGAGCTGGTTCTGGAACAGAGGAACCCTGCCCTCAAGTTCATATAACTCCCTTCCATCTCACTCTCCTTGGCCCCTCTAAATCCTATACAGTCATCAATGTGTTGTTCAAGTCCTACTTTGTGAATAAACCTTAACTGAATTCATCCACATATACCAATGCCATACTTGTTCAGAAAAATTAATGTGATGCAATGATGTCTTCCTCCTCTAAATGCCTTTAACAACTATCCCTTATTACACCTATTGCAATCGAAGCCTCTATTGTCATTTGCTCATGTTCATATTGTGTCTCTCTATCTAATTATTGTGATTAAGCAGTTGTATACTTTTTGGGGCCCACCAGAGTGGAACACAATAATAACCACTTAATAAACCTTTGATAGATAAAGACAAAATTATTTGTTGAATAGTGTGAGAAAACCTTCCTTCATCAGGCTTTGTATAAAATAAAACAAAACAAAAAAGTTGACAGAATTTATTGAACATTACTGAACTAAAATATTCTAGGCAATAGGAGATTCTCTTTCTTGTAATCAGGAAAATAAAATTATCTCAGTTGTTTTAGGGAAAATTTTGATTCAAGTAAATTATTGCATTCTATTAGTCATTTGATTGTTTGGTCAGTATTGCTCATACTATGCACACATTTAAGATAGATAGAGAAGTAAGAATGAACATATTTCCAGTTGAGTTGTTAATGGGAAAAATACCACACAGAGTAGGGCAAGCACAAGACTCGTCTTCATGGTTTCATTTTGTGATGATAATGGCTACAAATTCACTGTATGCTTCCTTATGAGCCAGTATCTGCTCCAAATTTTTCACATATATTAATCCTTTCATCTCTAAAACACTATGAGGGAGATACTGTTATCAAACCCATCTATACACAGAAGTGTCTGAGTAACTATTGTAATTAAAAAGTATAGAAGTAAATTTATATTGGCAATATGATTTCACTTTAAGAGTAAGTAAATAGTGCTTTAAAAGGTTTTTCTTAATGCTTTTTTCTCACAAGATTCCATGGTTTCTGTCATATGGGTCTTAATTCTCAGGAATACTTCACCTATCTTTGAGTGTAAGACAAACTAAAACATAATATAAGTAAAAGTCACTAAATATTTTATTGAATGTGCTCTCTTTTGTCATTTAAACATCATTCACATTTTTTCTGCAACTCTTTAGAATTATGGAGTGTGATTTAGTGGTATAATTTTACAAATTAAGAAATGGAGATGTGAATGGTTAAAATCCAGAGTCTCATTCAGAATATCCACTAATATTAGCTACGAAATTTATGAGAATGTTATTAAAAGAACTTGTATAAAGATTCTTGTAATAAAAAAAAGAACTCAGTTTTTCCAATTCTGGATGCAGCCATTTTCATGAATATATGCCAATTTCCTTCTGAATTGATACCACTAAGGACTGACTTCATTTTTTTGGAACAATTTCATGTAGAAGAAAAGGTTGATGTCTTTTTGTCTTCAAGAGAAAAGCACATGAAATTTCCAATTAGGGCCACAAAAACAAACAAGTGAAAACAAACCCCATACAATGAAAGAGACACAAGAGAAATATTTAACTCTTCTCATAAAACAATATGTTGGGGAAAACTGAAAAACACACACCCACTTTTTGTAATGTTAATGAAAATGAAGGAATTACATTGTTAACCCATTTCTATGTAAATTAATGGAAGAGATTTCTTTTTGGAAATAACACCCATCATTTAAGTGATTGCTAAAACTTGTTTTATGTCCAATAACATAAAATTCCAGGTCACATAGACAAATATAGTCATTAAATAAAGTACTTTATTACATAACATTAAAAAGGTCATTAATCAGAGATGCCACCTATAGCTTTGTTTACAAAAACTAGGATTTCATACAGTTTTTTTTCCTAAAGAAAAATAGCTTTAATAGATATCATTGCAACAGTTAATAGGAGTTAGAAGAATATACTAATTAGCCTCCATATTTATTTTAATATCTTAAAGATAATTATGTGGGGCCAACAATAGGTGAATTACTTCATTTAAATATTAAATTATTTGCAGTCTGGTTTTGGATTAGTAAATCTTTTTTCCGGAATTTTAAAATTATAGTTGACATTCAATATTATATTTGTTTCAGGTATACAGCAGTAGTTAGACATTTATTTAACTTACAAAGTGATCCCCCCAATAATTCTATTATTCACCTGGCACCATACATAGTTATTACAATATTATTGACTATATTCCTTATGCTGTAACTCACATCCCTGTAGTTCCTTATTCTTCTTATGCTCAGTCACCAAAAGCCACCTTTTCTTTATCCAGTCCCCAAAGGAATATGTAGAAAATCTTTTTTTCCATTTATTTTTTTATTTTTTTCTTTATTGATTAAAGCAGTGTTTGGCAAACCGTGGCTTGCGAGCCACATGCGGCTCTTTGGCCCCTTGAGTGTGGCTCTTCCACAAAATACCACGTGTGGGCGCACACATACAGTGCGATTGAAACTTCGTGGCCCATACGCAGCAGTCGGTTTTCAGCCTGGGCAAGTCTATTTTGAAGAAGTGGCGTTAGAACACTCAAGGGGCCAAAGAGCCGCATGTGGCTCGCGAGCCGCGGTTTGCTGACCACTGGATTAAGGTATTACATATGTGTCCTTATTCCCCCATTGCCCCCCCCCCACTCATGCCCTCACCCCCCTGGTGTCTGTGTACATTGGTTAGGCTTATATGCATGCATACACGTCCTTTGGTTGATGTCTCCCCCTTACCCCCACACTCTCCTACCTTCCTTCTGAGGTTTGACAGTCTGATCGATGCTTCTCTGTCTCTGGATCTGTCTTTGTTCATAAGTTTAGGTTGTTCCTTATATTCAACAAATGAATGTGATCATGTGATATTTATCTTTCTCTGACTGGCTTATTTTGCTTAGCATAATGCTCTCCAGTTCCATCCATGCTGTTGAAAATAGTAAGAATTCCTTCTTTACTGCAACGTAGTATTCCATTGTGTAGATGTACAACAGTTTTTAATCCACTCATCTGCTGATGGAAATCTTTGATTTTTATGATATTAACTACAACTACCTCTATATGATGCTTTCCTATCTGCTATCATATATCTGTACTACTCCTGAAAACAATCTGCATTTCCAATCTCTCTCTCTCTCTCTCTCTCTCTCTCTCTCTCTCTCTCTCTCTCTCTCTCTCTCTCTCTCATTCTCATTCATTTCACTCTCACTTGCCCTATCTGATTTATTTTTGCCACTTACAGCTCAATCTTCAGTTCCCTATCCTCTCCAATACCCTACAAAAGTCACTCAGGCCTACAGTTTTAATTATTGTCTCCAGGCTGAGGATTCCAAAAACAGACCTCCATTCTGGATTCACCTGAGCTATTTCTCCTTCTGTTTTGATATTTTCACTTAAATATTTATTATAACAATCTTCATTTTATCTTCCTCCACAAATACCCTTTTTCTTCCCACTGCTCTCTCTTGAGCAATATCAGCATCATTCTTAAAAGCTAATTCAGTGATTCCTTTGATTCATTCTCCTGCCCCTCAAGTATTTCTTTTTCCTCAAAATCTTGACATTTCTCCCTTTAAAATGTCTCCCTAACCATCTTTTTCTTATCTTTTCCACTGCCACCATTTGCCAAATATTTCCACACATCTGGAATCCTGTCTGCCATACCTCCTAAGTAGTTGTCCTAATTAAGGGAGTAACTATACCAGTCTATCCTGTATGATTTTATCTATTTTTACTTAAATAGTACCTATATTGAATAACCTGCCCACTTATGAAACTATAATCATCACCTTATTGTGTGTGTCATCCCAAGTCTAAACCACTAGTCCACATAAACACGTATACATATATAGACCTCCCCACACACTCACACGGTGGCTTGTATTGTATCTGGCACACATTATGGAATAAAAAAATTTGGTGATGAGTAAAACACACACACACACACACACACACACACACATAAACACAACACCTTTTTATTCTCTTCTCTTCCATATATGCCTATGTTCCCTAGTCTAAAATTATGAAAAGGAGTAAGGAAAGCTAAGATATAACCTGCACTTGAGTAGTAATCATTGTGCTAAGGAACTAATATGAAATGTATGCTTCTGCTGGAAATATTCAGATTAGAGGATACTATTAATAAAGCCACAATAATGAACTCTACCTAGTAGAGGCCAATTTAACAAAGTCCATTCTCTCTTATCACTCATATGCACATACACTCCCACTCACATACACCTTCAGCCCTAGCCAGCCATTTACATCTGGTGAAATATGTCCGCAGAAACTTAATATCACTAATGGCAAAAGAAATTCATGACAAATGTCTTTCCCGTAATAGTCTCTTTAGTAAATGAGGAATATACTTTGAGCTCAAGGAATTTTTAGAAAGGCTCTAAAGGTAGGTGAATTCCTATGAGGTCTTATTCTTCAAAGATAAATGGGTTCAGGGTTAATTTGTTAATGGTGATTTTTGGATTTCCAATTACAAATATAAACCAGAAAGCAAACAATGTGCAGGAAAACAAATATTAATACCTAATACACATATAAAAATATTTAGCCTCTCTAGTCCTCAGTGACTGGCAAGTTTTAAGGTAATATATTATTTTTAAATAACAAATACTGATTACTGAAAAAAACAACAACACTTCAATTACTACAAGTGTGCCTTAAGATAGGCACTCTCAGACTCTGCTGTGGAAATGGAACCATGTAGTATTAGTGTACAAGAACCTTTAAAACAGTCATACATATCGACTTGGTATGTCCCAATTTACCCATCAGGCCTAAATAGGAAACATACCATTTTAAAAGTTTTTACAAAATTTATGTTCCAAAATATTAACCACAATTATTATAAAAGCTAAATATCAAAATGCATCTAAATGTTAAAATATTTTGTCAGTCTATAATTATAAACAGTTTGGGTAGACTTTTATAATATAGCTAGAGGCTCAATGCATGAAATTCGTGCAAGAGTAGGCCTTCCTTCCCTCGGCTGCTGGCATCGGCTTCCCTCTGGTGCCCAGGACCCAGGGCTTCCCTCGCAGCTCCGGCTTCATTCGGAAGGTCGTCCGGAAGGACATCGGAAAGGATGTCCAGTCTAATTAGCATATTACACTTTTATTATTCTAGATATTAAATGAAAAATGAGAATACTTAACCCTATATCAGGTATTATGCAAAAGAAAGAAAAGTGCATAGACATGTATATACTTATAAAATATGTATACAAATCTGTTTTAAATATAGGGAGAAAATTATACAAAATGAAACCAGCTGTTATCTCTTGATTTAGATTATAAGTAGTTTTGTTTCCTTCATTTTTTGACTTTTTCTGCAATGATTCTATATCCCTTTCATAAGTAGAAAACATTTATCTAAATTTAAAATGAAATCAAAGTCTGGATATGGATTTCCCAAAAACAATAAGTTGGATCTTCTTTGGAGAGTTCATAGGAAGTCGACAGACAGACATCTGTAGCACCACGAGAAACAGTTCTGCGCTCAGCCCATGTTGTAAACTCGAGCTTAACCACAGAGCTCACTTTCAAGGTTGCCCCTACTGCAGACTTGTATAACTGAATTATAAAGATCCCCAAACTCTTATCACATACTCAAAACGTTAGTTTTATATTTTAAATTGGCCACCATAAAAAAAGTTATTGTGTAGCAAATACTTGATGGAAATAGTATAGCAAAAGAAATAATGGAAACAATAGAGCAAAAAGCATCTTTCGCTAAATGGAAGAGAATTATTTTATTTCCCAGCTGAGTTTTGTCATGTAAGTTTCCTTATGTGAACAGTATTTTATTTAAACTAGTCATACAATAACTTCATCAACCTCAGGGTACCAGTGCATTATATATTGTTGAAAAATAGGACATTTAATCAAGACATACGTAACCTCTAATAGCTATTTTTTTTAAATGATTTTAAAACACAGTAGTTATGAGTATGGGCTCTGGAAACTGGCAGAAGATGCATTCCAGTTTCACCGCCTACCACCTGTATCGCTTTGACCAACTTGCTCAACCACGCAGCACTCAGGATTAAAGGATTGAAACAGGCCAAATGCTTAGAGCACAGCCAGGTCCACTGTACGTTCTGCACAGATGTTACCCGCCATTACTCTTTATTAACCAAGCTCTGCTGGCCATAGTTACTCAGTGATTTACTCAAGGTTGATTAACTATGAGAATCTACCCAAAATACCGTAACTTGTAATTTCACAGGATATATGCGATACAAATTTTTATATTGAATAAAACATTCAATCATTCAGTTCTGCCACTAAATAGCATTTATTAGCAATAATTTACATATGTATACATATATTTAGTATATTCTTAGTATGTAAGATAGTTATTCTATCTGCTTTTAAAAGTCTAAATGAAATATATTCCAAATCTAAACTTTTTAAAGTAAACATGCCCATGTTTACAATTTTGCATTTCTGATTACACAGAGGGGGAAATAAAATAAACCTTTCTACTGAGGAATTTTTTGCTTTCAGCCTGTTGAACTGGGTTCTAAAAATTGAGCCTGCCAGAATGATTAGAATGAAATGGTCAAAAATAAATTTTACCCAGCTCATTTCAATCAATTCCAAAGCCCAAATAAAGTAAGTCCTGAGTAAATAATGTTAGAAATATGCAACTATCAAAGGAGTGACTTAGTGTACCACAGTAGAAAAAAAATCCACATTAAAGAATTAAAAATATTTTATTTAATGTGCCATCCCTGCATCCAAGTTTTTGTAAAATGAATGATTTTCCGGGGCACATTTTCATCATAGATTAATTCCTTAAGTGATACCCATAAATACAGAGCCACTAAAGAAAAGACTATGGCCATGGAGAAAGAAAACAGTTAAACTCAAGGCTGCAGATGGCTTCTGTGACAAGAGTAAGAGGTTAAATTGCCAATTGACTGGATTTATTTCTGGAATTAGCCTAATGTGCCTGGGAAGTGGGAAGGAAGATGGATTTTACCATGGCTTGCTTGCTTGCGCTTCTGGAAGTCCTCACATCCAAAGGAATTTATTGTATGTTTCAGAACAGTTCATAATGTAGGTTTCAGTTCCCATTGGCCTGGTGCTGTATCACTTTGTGTTAAACTTAAAATAACCTAAATGAATTTTTTAGGTTGATGCATCTGGAAAGGAAGCATAGCCGTCACAAGTGGAGGTTCTTGTTAAAACAGTCATTGTATTTATTTATTTTGAAGGAAGTGGTTCCTTTTTGTTCATCACCTTTCATCTTAGGACACGGTTTATAACCCAGAACTCATTAAAAGTTGCTAATTACAGTATGAAATCTACAGGTCCACACAACTTTTGATACTAGAATCTTAAATTACTCATTTCACTTTAGTAAGAACTAGTATTTTTATTGTATTATTTTGTTTTATTATATTTTTGGAATTACTGCTTAAAATGGACTTTTAAAACACACAGTACGCTTTTGTAACTGATATTCTATATTAAATAGAACACAAATATTCTAAATATATGTTTAGTGTAGAAGTTGCCTTCCATTATTTTAAAATACATTTATAGTTGAAAGAGGTTCTTTTGGAATTTTACAACATTGGTCTTTGAATTCAGACAAACTCAAGTATATCACTTTTTAAAAATATATATATTTTATTGATTTTTTACAGAGAGGAAGGGAGAGGGAGAGGGATAGAGAGTTAGAAACGTCAATGAGAGAGAAACATCAATTCAGCTGCCTCCTGCACACCAGCTACTGGGGATGTGCCCGCAACCAAGGTGCATGCCCTTGACTGGACTCGAACCTGGGACCCTTCAGTCCTCAGGCCAACTCTCTACCCATTGAGCCAAACCGGTTAGGGCAAGTATATCACTTAATGTTATGAGTTGATTTCTTTGAACCTCTCCATTTACACATGTAAAAAAACAATGATAATACCTGGTTTAGTCATAGTAAAGATAAGATTGAGGAAGTATATAACATAAATAATATGTTTCCTGAACACAAGAGATAAATATAAACAATGTCTTCTCTCAAAGAGACAGATGTACTTGAACAGTAAAAACCTGAGACTTTTGATATTACTTCATGAAAATGTAATTATTACCTATGAGATAAGGGAGAAAAATTTATGAGATAAGAGAGGAAATCTGCCACTGCATCAAAATATTTGCTTCTACTTATTTGAAGTTATCATCAGTTACAACTCCTAATTAAGGATTACGTTTTTCACCACTCTCTCTTTAGGTAAGCATATCTCAATGAATTTTTTTAATGATGTATAGAAGGTGGATTCATTTATAGTCTATTAGGTTAATTGTAGCCATCTAGTTATTACTAGTCACAACATTATATGTGTGATGGAAATCCCCCAAGATATTAAATAACGCATGATAAAAAAAATACACTAGGGAAAATAAAAAAATGACTTGTGAAAAAAAGGAAAATTGTATCACATCAAATAGATTTGTCCGCAGTATGTTACAGAGTAATAGAACATGGTATGGTTCGACTCATTGCAAGTGAGGTTAATTGATGATACACTTCAACAGCCTGAAATGTCAGCCCTGGTGTGTATGCCTATCTAGAGATGGTATACTCTCTTCTCACAGCTGTATTGTGAGCCAAAAACGTAATGTGTCCTGGCTGGTGATTTGCATGTGAATAGTCACAATGAAGAGCTTCTGAATATAAGTAGTCCTGAATATTTTGAAAATTATGAGGAAAATAAATATTTGGCTTTATTTATGGTCTAAAGACATGGTAATCTTACCTAATAATAGACAAACATGTAAATTGACCGTACCTCTGCTATGCCAACAGCCAATCAGAGTGAGTATGCAAATTAGAAGGCCAAAGAGGCGGCCGCCCAGCTGCTCCAGGTGAGGAGTGGCCAGGTGGGGCAGGACGCCTGCTGTGAGAGGGAGGGCGGGGGGCAAAGGGATCTACAGGAGCGGAGTGCCACAGCGAAGACAAGACTGTAGACTCCGCTATCTGCAGCAAAGACGAAGATGGCAGACTCTGGCCGGAGTGAAGGCCTGGGTCCTGGGTGCCGGAGGAAAACCGGTGCTGGAAGCCAAGGGAAGGAAGGCCTATTGCACGAATCTCTTGATGCAACAGGCCTCTAGTTGTTACATATGAATGATAATCCAGAAGGAGAAAATGGCGAACTTGCAGAGAGGAATGAACTAGATTGGTGGGATAGAAATAATTTTAGAAACATTTTATCCCAGGAACTAGAGAATTGGTAAAGACAGTGATTCTGGAGTGGTAGGTTTTTGTTTTTTGTTTTTTGTGTCCTTTCCCTTTAGATGGTATTTTTATTCTCTTAAAATTGAAGTAAGAATCATACTTAAATGTCCTATTTGGAAACCATCCTATAGATGTGGGAGATTCCATTTATAGTGATTAAAATGATGATTTCAGGGTTGATTTGCCAGGGAAGCATTTGATTAAGATTAAAGGTCATTCTGGGCCGGAGAACAGAGAGAAGGACTTCACTTTTGAGGCCTATAGAAAGAAGCAAATGAAAGTTTAACATCTATGTCATTTACACCCTTAAAAAAACAGCGAATGCAGGGATTTGGAGCAAACCCAGAACACATAATAGAAGGAAAGGTCATATAATTTTTGTAAGGAAACATAGGGATATGTACATTTCATTTTAACAGCATTCAATGCTAAGTCAACCAGATCATACATGCAATTTGGTAAGTGCATAGTAATATTTTCTCCTTTTAACCTCCTCTCCCCATTGCAATGTGAAATGGTTAGATTTAGTGTATTAATTTGCTTACAAAATACTTCTGTTTTCATTGTCATGTGTGGCTTTGTACTATTTTCATTTATTAGCCTGTTTTTATTCCCCTACTCTATCCTTGATGAATTACAAACATTTTTTAATCAGACTTTAACCTAAATTAATATTAAGACTTTTAAAAAATTATCTACCTTTTGCTTTATGATTTAATGATTCACAAGAGTCAACAGAAAACCAATGGAAATAAAATGAATTTTAAACATTGAAAAGAAATGATTTTACCATTATTCCTCACCATAGCTGGTTTGGCTCAGTGGATAGAGAGTCGGCCTGTGGACTGAAGAGTCCCAGTTTGATTCTGGTCAAGGGCACATGCCTGGATTTCAGGCTCAAACCCAAGTAGGGGGCGTGGAGGAGATAGCCAATCAATGATTTTCTCTCATCATTGATGTTTCTATCTCTCTCTCCCTCTCAATTTCTCTCTGAAATCAATAAAAATATATTTTATAGAAACACACAACATTATTCCTCAATTTAGTATATTTCTTATAGCAAAGGAATTTTTTTACAAATTTATAGAAAGTAAGAAAGCCAAATAATCATATATTCTTTCATAATATTTTATATACTATATATAATCACATTATCTCACTTAGTCTTGAAAACAAAAAGCAGGAGAAGAAATTGAGGGTGAAACACCTACATATATGTGCCCAGCCCTATCCCCTTTTGGCCATATTTTTTTCTAAGTTATCTTCTTCATTAATAGAGAATATAAGCCCTGGGTTGCTGCATACAGTTGTGCCACTTGGGCAGCCCACAAAGTTCCCAGCATAGTACATATCTTACAAGTGTTCCCGTAATTCTTTTCACAATACTTGAAAACAAAATTCAATGGCTTCATGGAACTGCCTTGAAAAATGTAAACATTTGACTTTACTAAATGATGCCTGTTCAGAAAAATGTAAACAAACAGAATTGTATGACAGCATATGCTTTGGGATAATTTTGAGCGTACTAATAAGCCTCTACCATTTAATATGTAGAGATTGCCCCTACATTAAAAAACGTGCCTTACCATAATATAAACAGTGAGGTCAGCAGTAATAAGACATATTTTTATTATACTCAGCTGTTTATTAAGTGCCCAGCATAGAAGTATGTGCTCACTGAGGAGCAAAACGTATTTTATAAACTGATTTAGGTGATAAATAACCCACATATTAGATCAGGATCTTGAAAGCACTTGGCTCTTGAAAATAAAAGAATAGGAAATTCCGTTAGCAAGTTGATGGAGACGAGTAATTCAGCATGCTGCGAGAGGATTATGGGAGCTTTCAGCTTCCACTCCTAGGAGGCCCATGCTTATACTACTGAGGTTGATGTCAATGTCACTTTTATACCCACATTCCCCATACAAATCTACACAGTGGAATTTTGGCCTGTAAAAACGCATATGTCATGGTCTCTGATTTCCTGTTTGGATCCACTTTTTGTTCTACATGTTTCATAAATCTACACCATGAGTCCCCAGAGATCTGCTTTGAGAAATAGCTATAAGCACAGAATTCACCTTCAGAAGGTTTAGTCTTTGTTTTGTTATTATCTGTTAGTCAAGGTGGGGATTTGAGGCTACATAGAGTTAAGATGATGTTGCTCAGTCTCTTCTTAATGGAATGGCAGAGCCATTTTCTCTAATAGAAAAATGTCCTTTGTTTAAGAAACCAAAACTCTCCATTTGTCCCCAGGGAATTTACTTAGATAATTTTAATATCCTGAAGATAAAATTTTAGAAACCTAATGTTGCTTTCCAATAGACTTCATGTCATGATATTATTATCTGGTAGATTTATTCTCCAGCCCTTTAGGAATACTTCAGAGGATGTCTGGATATTTCAGAATAATTTCATTAGCTGTAAAGGCTTTCAAAAGTTATCTAAAACCAATTTTGAAAAATGATTTTTTGAAGTTAAAGGACTTTAGGCTTATCTAGTATGTGCCTGTACGTGGGCAACTGAACTGCTTTTAACTTTTTTGAAGAAACAAACAAAATGAATTACCGGGCTGGGTTTGTTGCCAAAGTTTAGATTTCCAACTTCACAAGAATCTGTAATCTAAAGTAACCACAACTATAAACATAAGAAATAAGAAAGAAAAACGACGACAGCTTCAGTGCATTGAAATTAATGTCATTCAAAGCCAACTCTAAATAATTACGTGTGCACTGCCTTGCAAAGTAGTAGATATTGTCTGGAATCTTCAGCAGTATAGGCGAGCAGGCAAGACCTACTAGCTTTTGTTTCTCTCCAGTCAGAAACTTTCCACTTTCTTTTTTTTTTTAAATATTTTATTTATTTTTTTACAGAGAGGAAGAGAGAGGGATAGAGAGTCAGAAACATCGATGAGAGAGAAACATCGATCAGCTGCCTTCTGCACACCCCCCACTGGGGATGCGCCCGCAACCAAGGCACATGCCCTTGACCGGAATCGAACCTGGGACCCCTGAGTCCGCAGGCCGACGCTCTATCCACTGAGCCAAACCAGTTTCGGCAGAAACTTTCCACTTTCTAAGTCTCGTTTACTAAATCACTTCAGGTTCCATGTGGCAACTACTCTTTCCTCCATTGCTCCTTGTGTCTCTCCCTCCAGTCAGGACTGCCACCTAATGCTGTTACACCCGTGCCTGGCACAACCCAAGGCAGGCGGTGTGGAGTATGGCTAAATCCCCGTCCCCTAGGCACCCCCCACCTTGAATCAGGTCTATGCACATACACCAGGACACTTCACCAGTTACTGCTGATGGAGCTGGGGCTGCCTAAGAAGGGCACCTTGTTCAATTTTGCATGAAGATAATCTAATGACCTGACTCCATGTACCTAAATCTCCTCCTTCCGTTTCCTATCCGTTCATTCCGTGGATGTTTATTGAGAGCCTAAATATGAAGCTACCAGGCTGAGCATTATGGAGGGTACAAAGGTGAGTTCTGCAAAGGCGAACATTTGCACTTTGGAACTGATAAGGGATTACACAGCACTAACCATCCCACAAATAGAAAGTGAGTGGGCGTGGAAGGGTGTGGTCCATGCATCGGCTAATGTTCCCCTGCTCTTTCACATTTAGAAAATTCAACTCAAGCTTTTATTCTATAGCATGTAGGAATTTCAAGACTATTCTCCCTACACCCCAAATTTAAGTTAATTACTAAGGATTTGTGGACTTCAATTCATTTTTGCCTCTCAGTTTCTGCTTTCTCTGGATTTCATCTCACACATGTCTCATTTCCCAGAACTGTTCCTTTCTCTCTGCTTCAAGCCATCCGTTTGCTTGATTTACGTTAAAACAAAATAAAGTGAAATGCTCAAGGCTTTTAAGGGTATAAAAGACAAATAATGTAAACAACTTAAACTTGAATATTCGATGTTTGTAACTAAGAATATTTTACTGACCCCCTTTCTCTGTAGGACCTCTGCTGTATTGCATCCTCATTCTCACTTTCTCCTCCCTGCATTCTTTCTCTGCCTCAAATGTCTCTTCATTTCTTTGATAGGTTGTTTAAATCTCCCTTTACTATCTTCTTCCAAGACAAGCCTTGGGAGCCTCACTGTCGATCTAAGAAGCCTACCAGGGTCTTAAAAAAAAAAAAAAGAAGACAATTCTCTTCCTAAGAGACAATTAGGACTAGCAAATAAAATAAGCTTTTCACTTTGTTACAGAGTAGTGGAGATAAAGATGTTTTGTGATTTTAAAAAACACAGTAAAGTTTCTTTGGGGTGGCATTTAAACAGGACCTTGAGGGTTCAAAAGAATGAGAACTTTTCAGAGAGAATCTATCGCTTGAACAAGGCCACTTAGAAGCCTTATAGGAAGCAACCAGTGGTTTAGCTAAAATGGAGTGTAGACTAACTAATAGAGGAAGAGAGTTAGAATGAGGGACGTGGAGAATACCAGCTGGAGGCAGATCATAGAGAGTGGTATGTTCTAGGTCAGACCTTTAGGTGAGGGCTTTCGAAGTATCTTAATTAGGAAGTGAGAGGATCCAATTTGCATTTGTAAACTATGGCTCTGGCAAGAGTGAGCAGGATCAATGTTGATTTAAGTTACTACAGGAATGAGGAAAAGGGACAGAGGCATTTCCAGTGTAGAATCAGCAAGACTCGGTAACTGGTCGTTTATAGATGGTGAGGAGGACAAGAAGTAGATGTCTCAGGAGAAGCATACTTGTAAAGTGAGAAAAAGCGCTCATTTTGGGGTACCTGTGTGTGTGTGTGTGTGTGTGTGTGTGTGTGTGTGTAGCCAGTGGCCATTAGCTAGGAATGCTGAGCAGCCAAGTGGAGAGGTAAAACTGAAGCTTGGAAGAAAAGTCAGGTAAAGAGATAAAAATGGGAACATTAGTCCTGGCTGGTTTGGCTCAGTGGACAGAGCATCGGCCTGCAGACTGAAGGGTCCCGGGTTCAATTCCAGTCAGGGGCACATGGCCGGGTTTCAGGCTCAATCCCCAGTGGGGGGCAGCTGATCAATGATTCCTTCTCATCTTTGATGTTTCTATATCTCTTTCCCTTCTCCCTTCCTCTCTGAAATCAATAAAAATATGTTTTAAAAAATGGGAACATTACCCCATAGTAAAGACAACATCTTTGCTTTAACCTTCACAGGCAAGTCAAGTGTCGTGCTCTAACCACTCCACAAAATCAATAATATCCACTTCTAATTAAGGCAAAAGAATGGAAATACTTCCCAATCCCATTCTTCTGGAGGGAAAAAAAAATATTTGGTGATGAAAAATCAGGATCTGGAGAGGATGTAAGCAACATATAGATCAAATATTATACATGGTTAGACTTTTCCAGTACAGGAAAAGGAAGAGAACAAGTTTAAAATTAAATTAGACAAAACATTTCTTTACACTGACAATCTTATACAATCATTTTAAGTCTGGAACTACTTGATATAGCCCAGATTAAACAAATTGTTTTGGCAGTGGAAATGATCTTCATATGCATGCTTTTACATTTTACTTATGAAATGACTAGCTAAAATGCACTCCAAATTATTATCACTCAAATAGTCATTTTGCATATTAACTTGGCACTGCAAGACAGCATATGGAGCCTAGTGTTTGATGGTGATTACTTAGGCATAATTGGAAATATGAATTAGATCCTAGTTCAATCATGAACTAATTTACTTATTCCACAAACATTTCTCAAGCACTTACTGTATGCAAAACACTGTACTAATTATCAGGGGAAGACTCAAATCTAATAGCAGTGACTACCTTGGCTCTCAAAGAGTTTAACCCAACAATATAGTGAGAGTAATTGAAATAGGACAAAAAGAAGTCATGGTGTGGAAAAGAGTTGAACTGAACTGAGATTTAATGACAGTCATATAAATCTTGCATTTTTTTTTGAAAATATATTTTATTGATTTTTTATAGAGAGGAAGGGAGAGGGATAGAGAGTTAGAAACATCGATGAGAGAGAAACATCGATCAGCTGCCTCCTGCACACCCCCCACTGGTGATGTGCCCGCAACCAAGGTACATGCCCTTGACCGGAATCGAACCTGGGACCCTTGAGTCCACAGGCCGACGCTCTATCCACTGAGCCAAACCGGTTTCGGCTAAATCTTGCATTTTAAAAACTGTTCCAAAAAATACTTATTTGTATCCTGAGAAAATAGTTGAAAATGAGGCAACAGTTTATCTTAGTAATTTTTAAAATAATGGCACCTTAGATGCAAATTAAAGGTACAACTGCAAAGGATTACTTGAATTATGACATATCTATGTAATAGATGATTAAACAACCATTGAAAATCATGGTTTTGACGTTCAAGTGCTATTATGATATATAATATTAAACAAAACATAAGGGTATCAATTTTATTTTATTTTTTTAAAGATTTTTTATTGATTTTTAAAGGGAGGAAGGGAGAGGGAGAGAAGGGAGAGAAAGAGAGAGAGAGAGAGAGAGAGAGAGAGAGAGAGAGAGAGAGAGAATGAGAAACATCAATCAGCTGCCTCCTGCACATCCCCAACCTGACCTGACAAACTTTTGGTACACAGAATAACGCTGAACTAACTGAGCCACACCAGCCAGGAATGGTATCAATTTTTGATGTATATTTATATGTTTTTTCAATATTCTCTTCTATAATTTTCACCTTTTATGCAAGAAAGAGATGAGACTTTCACATTTTTTAAGTTATCTAAAAAGCATCAGTCATATATTCATCCAAAATGCTTATTACACTGAATAAATACATACATCAAGCTAAGTAATTTTGCAGGTCTTAATTTCAGTTTTATATTTATTTTTGTAGGTTTTGAAGAAATACATTCCCAATAGAAAAATGCATGCATTAGCCTACGACATAGCATATAATCAATACATTTATAAACACTACTAGCAAACTCTGTCTAGAACAATCCAGTTTTAGTGTTGTTGTTTTAGAAGGTTTTTAAATTTATTTTGTTTTTCAATTACAGTTGGCATTAAAGATTATTTTGTAATAGTTTCAGGTGTACAGCATAGGGGTTAGGCAATCATATAACTTTACAAAGCGATCCTCCTGATAAGTCTAGTACCCACCTGGCACCATACAAAGTTATTCACAATATTATTGACTGTATTTCCTGTACTGTACCTTTACATCCCAGTGACTATTTTTTAATTGTTGACACTATTACCCCTTTGCCCACCTCCACCCAGCCCCCCACCACCTCTCCCCTGGCCTTCACCACTCCAGTGTCTATGTCCATGGGCAATGTAGACATGTTCTTTGCTATTCTCTTTACCTATTTTTATGCAGTCCTTCCCAAACCCCTCTCCTCTAACCTCTTTAGTCTGTTTCATGTATCCATGCCTCTGGTTCTATTTTATTCATCAGTTTATTTTGTTCATTAGATTCTACATGTAAGTGAGATCATATGGTATTTGTCCTTCTCTGACTGGTTTATTTCGTTAGCATAATAATCTCCAGGTCCATCCAGGCTATAGCAAAAAGGGTAAGAATTTCTCGTTTTTATAGCTGTGTAGTATTCCATTGTGTAAATGTACCACAGCTTTATTAGCCGCTCATCCACTGATGGGCAGTTGGGCTGTTTCCAGATCTTGGTATTATAAATAATGCTGCTGTGAACATCGAAATACATATATTCTTTCTGATTCATGTTTTGGGACTTAGGATATATTCCCAGAAGTGGGATTGTTGGGTCAAAAGGCAGTTCCATTTTTAATTTTTTGAGAAAACTCCATACTGTTTTCCATAGTGGTGGCATCAGTCTGCATTCCCACCAACATGTTTTTTGTAGGTCTAAAAAAATCTTACTACTTTTTCTCAAATTGTTATTAAGATTACATTAATTGTAAATTTCAAAAATCTGCACATTGAATATTTTAGTTATATATTATGTAATTAAATCGATTTTGCTTAAGGTAGAACTTCATTTTGGAATTATATATTCATATAAATTATTCAGTTGTTTTTACTTTAAATAAAATAACAATACCTAGTTTTCACAAGTTACCTAATCTCCCTGGGCCTCAGTTTCTTCACCTGAAATGCAGAGTTGAGAGCACTTAGCACCATTCTTAGAACAGAATGATTGCTCGGTAACTAGTATAGTCACCATTATCGTCATCATCATCATTTACCTTGTGGTTTTTTTGTTGACTAAATAGTTTATATATGTAATGTAGATACATATGTATACACAGAATATATTTAATATAAGTTCATTCCTTTTATCAACTTTTCCACGGAGCTGCTTTGATAAAGGGCTTCCAAAAATCTCACTTGGTACATAGCATGTCATTACACAGGCATTTTTCCTGTCTGCATCTTTATTCTTTTAATGTGATTCTAAAGTTGGTTAAACATGGCATCAAGTAAGCAGAGTTAAAAGGGACTAATAAATGAAAGCAATAGATGTGGTCAAAAGATAATCCAATTCAGGGAAACGGCTGTTCTCCAACTGATGGCAACAGGTGCCATCCTGAAAATAGTCCTCTGATCTTGGAAAAGTGAGGATTGTAAGGAATATACCCACAAGTTCGTGAAATAATAGGGCCCTAATGAAAAAGGCAATTTCCTTGATATGAATCATGATGCACATACCTCCCAGCAATAGCTCCCTGATTTCCTAAGGACTTTTTCCCTGGGAGTAGTCAATGAAGAATAATATGCCTGTGAATTAAAGCAGACAGAAACTTAAATTCCATTTACTAGTTTATTAAAGATCTATAAAACATCTATCCCAAAACAAGTTAACTAGAATAGGAATACGCTTCCTCGTTGGAGGTTGTCACCATTTCATCTACAGTGCGGGGTGAAGCAAAGGTAGGTTTACAGTTGTTTGTATGGCAAATAATCCTATATAATAAAAGCCTAATATGCAAATTGTCCCCTCGGGTGGTTGTTCCACCAGTTCAACCACTCACTATGACGTGCACTGACCACCAGGGGCGGTGTGGAATATGGCGGGCGTCGGCAATGTGGTGCTGGCAGCGGGCAGCAGTGGAGGTGCTGCCGGCCCCGATGGGCCCCAATGAGAGTGGGACTGTGGCGGGATGGTGGAGCAGGTGAGCAGGCGGCCCCAGGCCAAGGCGGGTGCGAGTAGGGGCCCGATTGCCCCACTGATCACCCTGCAGATGGCGACCAGAAGCGGTGGCAGAGGGCAGGGCTACTGCCCGGCTCCCAGGAGCTGAGGGAGCTGGGTGGGGGCCCAGCCCCGATCAATCGCTGTGCAGGCAGGATGGTGGAGTAGGGGAGGGGGTGGTGCCAGGCCAAGGTGGGGTGCCAGGCGGGGCTGCGGGGCTGTGGGGCTGCGAGACACAAGCTGGGGCTGTGAGGCTGGGTGTGAGCTGGGGCCCAATCCCCACAGGCCACCCCAAGGAGCCCCACCCGTGCACAAATTCGTGTACCAGCCCTCTAGTTCTATATAATATAAGCCTAATTTGCAAATTGTCCCCTTGGGTGGTGGTTCGACTGGGAGTTCAACCGCTCGCTATGACGTGCGCTGACCACCAGGGGGAAGCATGGAACATGGTGAGCGTCGGCAACTCGGCGCTGGCAGCGGGTGGCAGTGGAAGTGCTGCCGGCCCAGATGGGCCTCAATGAGAGCGGGACCTCAGCGGGATGGTGGAGCAAGTGAGTGGGCAGTGCCAGGCCAAGGCGGGTATGAGCGGGGGCCCAATTGCCCCACCGTTTACCCCATAGATGGCACCAGCGGTGGCGGGGGGGGGGGGGTGGTGCAGGGCTGCCACCCAGCTCCTGGGCGCTGAGGGAGAAAGGGCAAATAGTAGTATTAAAATATTTCTTCTAATTATTTCCCTTTCAATGTGCATGAATCTGTGCACCGGGACACTAGTTAATCTATATATAAAAACCCTAATATGCAAATAGACCAAACAGCAGAACAACTGAACAACCAGTTGCTATGATGTGCGTTGACCCCAGGGGGCATGCATGGAACATGACGGGCGTTGACAGTGGGCAGCAGAGCATGGAACATGGCGGGCAATGGCCAGGGTGGGATGGAGCAGGTGAGCGGGAGCACCATTCCAAGGTGGGGCACTGGTCGCTGTCATCAGGGTGAGCCTCTGGTGGTTACTTAAATTTCTTTGTTCCCACGTTCCGTGGTCCTGCCGGGCACTCGCAGCCGCTGCCAGCCCCAATCACCCATCAGGGCTTCTCCACCTCCCCCTGCTCCTGAGGGGTGATCGGGGCCACCTCTCACACCAGCTGCTGGAAATGACCACGCTCACACCACAGCCGGTGCTGGAGCTGCTGCTCACACCCATGCCCACCACAGCCTCTTGGCCCATTGTTCCTTTCAAGGTGCACGAATTCGTGCACTGGGCCCCTAATAAATAATAATACAAGAATAAACTCTATATTTTGGGTACTCATACTGTAACTCTACTTTTGCCCCACCCTGTATATATTTATTTCTCAAGACAGTATGGAAACATTAGTAGACTTACATTTATTAAATATTCTTGGAAAATTTGCAGAATAGAACAGAAGTTTATTCTAAAGCATCACTAGAAGTTTTTAACTTGTATTGGTTTCAGTCATAAAAAGGAAATTATTTGCATCCATGAAAGCTTGCTGTAAGAAGTAAATGAGATCATGTATATTAATATCAAGATCATTGACTAGTAGTTGGTCTTCAATAAATATTTATATCATTTCTTTTTTCCCTTTTCATCCTTTCCTTTCTCTCTCATCTCTTTCCTTCTTTCCTTCCTTCTTTCCTTCTCTCCTTCCCTCCTTCTGTTTACTTCTTCAGCATTAATTCTTCATAACTGTGAATGTTATAAGATTATTAAAATGTTTATATAAAACTTTATTTAAATGTCTTCATCTTCATTACTTTTGGGGAGGGGAATCTTTAAATCAGAATTTTTTTCCTTCATTATATTTTGCCATTCTTTTATATATTATTCATGTTTAATTAAGTTATTGGCTAGTGGCTTGAGGATATATCATCAGCGGTCCTCAACTAAAATTTAACATTCATTCAACAGACATTTATAGAATACTGGGCACTGTATTAGTAGTCTACGAAGAGAATCAGACCTGTCAAGAATGCATGGATGTATATGCTAATTAGCTTGACTGTAAACTATTATTTCAGTGCATATGTACATCAAAACATGTTGTATAACTTAAATATGTACAATTTGTATTTTAAAATACAATAAAATCACTTTGAAAAGTTAAAAAAATGCATGAAATAAAGTATAATAAATGCTTTCATAGAAGTATATGTGGGATCAGTAGGTCATTGGGTAAGCTAGTGCCATCAGAAGTGTCTCCTGGATTAGGTTGTATCATGTTAGGGCATTTAAATATATTTTTGTTTGTTTGTTTTTCTAAACTAGCTTGCCATAGAATTGTAAGTTGTTTAATATAATTGCATAATACTTGAATAAAAAAAGGTATTCAAGGCAGTAATTTGTTTGATTTAATTCTGGTATAGGATGAAATGAAAAATTAATTTTAATAAACTAGTAGTAAGCTAGCAGGGGATAATGTTTAATCCCATCTCTATCTCTTGCAAATTGTGTGACTTTGAAAGTTCTTTATCTTCTTATCTGAAAACGGGGGTAATAATAGTATCTACTCAGATTTTTATGAGGATTAAATGAGATAATGTACATAAAATTTTGCCACATAGTAAATGTTCAAAACAGGTATGGACATTATTAATATTATTATTGTTTGATTTCAACATCTGTCATCTCATTTGTGCCATTAGCTGTGATAGTTGCCCCATGCAAATTATTCCAAGAAGAAAACTGCTGTAGTTTGCTGCTGGAATCTAAAAATATATTCCTCAAGATTTTCAATCATTACAGATCATATACACTGGGCTTTTACTATGGACCAGTTGCTATCTAATCACTTACATATATCAAGTGATTTAATATTCACAATAACTCTATGAAGTTGGCATTATTGTCTTACCATCTCACAAACAAAGAGAATGAAGTGCAAAGAAATTAATTAATTACAGGAGCCAAATTCTTAACTCAAGGCCTCTAACTCAAAGCCTCTGAGCTTAACCGCTGTACTATAATACATTGACTTTTAATTTTTACTTTTTAAAATATATTTTTATTGTCTTCAGAGAGGAAGGGGGAGGGAGATAGAGAGAGAGAGAAACATCAATGATGAGAGAGAATCATCAATCGGCTGCCTCCTGCATGCCTCATATTGGGGATTGAGCCCACAACCGGGCATGTGCCCTTGACCAGAATTGAACCCTGGACCCTTCCGTCCACAGGCTGATGCACTATCCACTGAGCCAAACCGGCTAGGGCTACATTGACTTTTTTTTTTTTTTTACATTGACTTTTAAAAGGCAGAGAGAGGTATGGATTGTTTCAGTTTCCTTTCAATTTCCCTTTTTTCTCAGTTGTGGGTTATTTTTGTTTTAGCCAGCTGAAATATGTCTTGACTAATGATTTTCAATAAAGACTACTTTCTGAGCTAATATCTAATAAAATTTTTCTTTTGCTTTTATGCATAAAAACAACTTGGCTCAAGAAAAAGCAATTGAGTTAAAATATATTTTGAAAAATTATAAGAATTTGAGAAAAAACTGCAAAATTTTGAAGCATAGTCTTCTAACATTTTAAAGTTGTAGAAAAAAAGAATGGTGCAGCCTCATATTTGTTTCTTGGTAACCTGAAAGTGTTATAAGAACATTTCTTTGGTTGATTCTGTCTCCTCCTCCTCCTCCTCCTCCTCCTCCTCCTCCTCCTCCTCCTCCTCCTCCTCCTCCTCCTCCTTCTCCTCCTCCTTCTCTGTAGAATGCATACTCAAGACTTTCTCAGAAATATGTTTTCAGATAAGCTGTTTTCATTAATGCATTTTTAGTTTTCTTCCATTTGCTTTTTAGTCTTGTTTTGTTCTACTTCCCCAAAAATAATTGAAAATTTTAGGTTGAACCTAGACTTTCTATTTATCAGGTTTACTTTGAAAGAGTTTCTAAGTATCTTTTTCTGTAGTTCACTGATCTGAGTTTCGGTAACGCCAATTTTATTACTTCCAAAGCAGATTTTATTTAGTTATTATAATTGTGGTTTCTTTGATCATTTTAATCTCTACTTCTATGTCCATTTGGTTTTTTTGTGTTTTTTTCTCTATTTCATTAAATTCATGAATTCTTGTATTTTATAATCACTTTAATTCTATTTTCCTTAAATAATTTTTAGATGCTTGATGTTTTATAATATTTCAGAAGATGAACTCTTTCCTTGATTTTGCAGAATATTTTCACAAGCCTGAATTATTAAACAGAAAAATATTGTCTAGAACCAACTATTTTAAAAATGATGCCATTTTTAGCTCCACCTTGTACAGCTGTCATGGTGTCCTGTGTATAGACAGACGAAGAGGGTCACACTCTTTCCTTTAATATGTAAATCATACCAGTAAGTCCATACATTAGCCTAGAGCAGTGATGGGCAACCTTTTGAGCTTGGTGTTTCAAACTTCGCCAAAAAACTGAGTATAACTTGGGTAGTGTGTCCCTTTGAGGAAAAAACATTACTTCGCGATATTTATAGTTTAAATAACATAAATGTTTCATCCTCGGCATGCGGCCGCCTCAGTGGCCGCCTGTCATCAGAAATGGCTACGCGTGTCAGAGGTTCGCCATCACTGGCCTAGAGAGTGAGCGAGGACACTCATGCTCAAATTACTTTATAACAAATATTAAGTTCTTAGACAGAAGTAATAAGTGAATATAGAACATCTAGTTAAACACTGAACACATGGCAACTCCATGAACCTCTCAGTTTAAAAACTGTAAGACTAACTCCCAGTCCAATTTCTTATATCTCATAACACTCATCTAATGCCTTTTACTTGACTGATATATACTAATTTTTCTTACACCTTAGTATATTCTCTTAATACCCTATGCTTTCATCTATTATAGCACATATCAAAATAGAAATTTAAAAAGCAATGTTGTAATTAGTAGTTTAATATCTATCTCTCATCTTAGAATGTAATCTCCATAAAGTCCATATGCATATTGGTCTTGCTTTTTAAAAATGTGTTTTTAATTTATTTTAGAGAGAGAGGAAGGAAGAAGGAGAGATAGAGAAACATCATCAATGTGAGAGAGAAATATCGATCAGCTGCCTCCCGCACATGCCCAGACCGGGAATCAAACTATTGGCTGGTCTTGCATGTTTTCTTTATTTTTTCTCCCTTTAATGGACATCAGGCATGAAATATGACTTGATCATATTCCTCTGTAAGATGACACACTATCATCATTGGTTGATTTTATTCATCCATTCATCCATTGATTCATTCCCTTTGATCTTCATTCCCCATTCCCATTTCTGTCCCTCCATCCATAGACAATCATTCTGTGTTTCACTTGTACACATTCTTTATTTTAATATTTACTTTTAAAAAATATATTTTATTGATTTCAGAGAGGAAGTAAGAGAGAGATAGAAACATCAATGATGAGAGAGAATCACTGATCACCCCACATTTGTGATGAAGCCCACAACCCAGGCACATGCTCTGACAGGGAATCAAACCATGACCTCCTGGTTCATAGGTCAATACTCAACCATGCTGACTGGGCTGTACAAATTCTTGTTACTTACTATTTTTGCTCAGCATTGATTTAAAATTTTATCCACATGGTTATATGTACATTGTATATTGCTTCTTTCTGGCTTATACTATTCTATGGTATGAAACAAGCACATTTACCTAGATAACATCTAACACTTCACTAACACAACCTACTGATGAATATTCATGTATATGAACCCTTATGGATTTGAGTGGCATTGCTGGATCATATAGTCTGTGGATATTCGGAATTTGCCAAAGTACTTTCAGATTGTCCTCCAGAATGTCTGTCTCAGTCTATAATAGCCACAGGAATTTAATGATGGTTCTTGTAGTACTGCCAACACTTGGCATGATTCAGGTTTCTACTTTTTGTCAATATGATAAGTAAGAAGTGATGTCAGTGTTTTATCTCCATTTCTCTAACTATATGAATTTGGCCATCATTTTATTGATTGTAAGGTTTCTCTTCAGTGTAGGGGTTCCCTTTCATTTATCTTTTGCCTGTTTTCCAATTGAGTTGGTATCTTTTTCTTATTGATTAGCAGGGGATGCTTGATATTCTAACTATAAATCTTGTCCATTTTAGACATTAGAAATTAAATTTTCTGTCCCAATTTGTCATCTTATTGTGAACTTTTCCATTTAATTTTTAGTGAAAACATCTTTATTTTTATTTTATAAAATCCATTATTTCTTTGCCTTAGTGTTTTTGGAATTTCGGTTAAGAACTTTTTCCTAATGCTTAGATCACAAATATTTACTTTTACATTCATGGTTTAGGCTTTATATTTTAGTAATTCAGACCAAGGTTATTGCAACCCACACTATTTGAAATCACCATCTTGACTCCTTCACTTACTAACTGGGTGATTTTGAACAACTTAATCTTTATACACATGTTTTTGTACATATAACTAGGGTAATAATACAAATGGACTCATAGGATTGTTGTGAAAAGTGAATGAGCTAATATGTGAAAAAGCAATTAGAAAAGTACCTGCCTATACATATGTGTTGCTATTATGATAAATGTGCTTATATATTGTTATATAGTTTACATGCATATGCTTATATACGAGTATGTTTATATGTACTATATTTTTATAAATGTATATGTTATATGTATGCTTATATATGTTTCAGTAGGAATGAAGTTTTATTTCCCAGATATTATAAATCTATTTCATTAATACCATATGCTAAAAATTTCATTCACATCCTACTGATTTTTGATGCCAGGTTATTAGGTATGGACTTTCTAGCTATTCAAAGGTACATTAGTAAGCTCAAAATTTGGTTTTATTATTTCATTGGGATGTTCCTTGAACCAGAGCCAACCTGGTTTTATTACTATGGCTTTTATGTCATTATCTGAGATAGCAAATATTTACTCTTTGCTCTTCTTTTTCAAAGACTATTCAACTATTTGTTTGTTTTTATTCTTCTATATAAATTTTTACAGAATGGCACTGAGTTCTAAAAATCATCCAGATGAAATTTTGCATATTATTATTTTTAATTTATCTATTAATTTTCAGGGAATTAAATTTATTTTATTTTTTATTATTTCCAAATAGGAGCATAATTTCTAAAAAATTTTTGTATACTCTATATTAGAGAAAGAAATTTTGCTCCATTGAAATCCTGGGCACTCGTTGTTAAGTTAAAATCTATTGGTACTGTATAATTTTGTTACTATTGAAATTACATTTTCACTTTGAATAATGTTTATGTGCCAAAAATTCTATTGGTTTTTGAGAATTGATATTATATCCAACAAAAAAACAATAACACAAAAACAATTAGTTTGAATTTAATTGTGCTGACTTTTCTTGATAGGTATTTATTTCATTCACCAATAATAAAAATGTTATCTTCTTTCTTCCATTTCTTTCAATCTTTTAGTTATTTTGCTTTTCTTATAGAGTTAGCCAAGAACTCTAGTTCTCTTTTAAACAGATGTAACGATAATGAATATTATTGTCTTGATGCTGTTTCTAAAGGGAAAGTTATCTAAGGTTTCCTCACTGAATAGAATGTTTACTGGAGTTTTTGGTGTATAACCTTTATCAAATTTTCTACTCTAATAGGTCCTTCATTTTTAATAATAATGCATTGTGTTGTTTTATTTTTTTAAACTGTGGCACATAAACACATTTTAAAAGGCCATAAAACTCCTATGTATGTAATTATAGGAATAGCTATGAAGTGAATGTCAGTTTAAAAATTAAAACATTGTTAGCACCCTGAAGCCTTTTCCGGGCCATTTTCTGATCTCAAATCACTCAAGCCCTCTTAGGAGTTACTACTCTCCTAGCTTTTCTAATCATCATTCCCTAGCTTTACTTTATTGTTTTACCAACTAACCCCAAATAATATATTTTGTGTTTTTTCCTATGAATAAATGTAATTATATTTTATATCTTTCTTCTGTCTAGTTTCTGTCACTCAACATTGTGGTAGTATGATTGTACCATGCTCTTGAGTATAGTCATAGTTCCTCCATTTTTATTGATGTGTAGTACTCCATTGTATATTTATTTATGCGTTTTACTCTTGGTAGATAGTTGTGGTTTCTAGCTTGGATCTATTGCAAACAATGCTGCTAGGAAATCTCTTATGCATTCATCCTTATGTGCGTATGCATGAGTTCCTAAGAGCTGAATTGCTGGTTCACAGAATATATATGTCTCCTTGACTTTACTGGATAACGCCACACTGTTTTTGAATAATGCTTACACCAGTTTTTCAAAGCTCTACTTTTGATAGTCTGAGTCTTAAAACATAACAGGTGTAGATTAACTAGTTTCTTTACTATAGCATAACCAAATTCCTCATAAGGGAAAAAGATGAATTCTTGTCTTCACCCTTCCTCAACCAATATAATTTGGTATTTTAAGTATGATTCTTACAACACCCCATGTTCAGATATCAAATAAACAAATTTCTGATTAAATTAAAAATCAGTTTTAAAATATGAGTCTGTAGGTACACCTGATGCAAAGCTCAAATGATGTCATAAGGTTTCCCTCCAGTTTCCTCTAGTTTCTTCCCCTTCTTCCTCCTTTCGTTCTTTACTCTCCCGCCTTTTTGACACGCCTCCCCCCATCTCTGGGCTTTGTTCTGTGTATGAGGAAGATGAAGGCTGACATGGCATCCAGAGTACCATCTTCCCACCTAAGCAGCCCAGGTGGAAAGACACAAACTCTCCCGCATGTTCTGGTGGGAAAGTCCCAAGGTGGCAGGTATTAGCCTCTCTGACTCATGCACCTCCCAGGACTGCGAGAGTTGTCTAGGGACAGAGCACCCAGACTGATCACCCCATCAGAACAGGTGGAGTGGTTCTCCAAAGGAAGGGATGCTTGCAAATACTTGACTTGTTCTCCCCAAGTCGTTGTTTGTTCTCTTACATCTTGCCTCTTGAAGGAGCCTTTTATCTAATTCCCATTGTCCAGCAGGACGGTTAGCATACAGCAGGTGTTCAGTAAAAGTTTATAAAATGAATTAGAAATAAGAAATGTCTCCTTTTACTTTCTGTCATGTAAAAGGTACTCTATAAGAACCCATATTGACATAATGAGGAGATTATCTAAAATTGCATAAAATTATTTCTTTGACTAGCGTTTTCCTTACACCACACCTTTTATATATATTCTTATACAGTTATTTCTGCAGAATATGTAATTTTCCCTTTCCCCCCTTGTTTGGAAGCAGAGTTTAAGTGCTGTCATGGTAAGTGAATGTTTCCTAAACTGTCACATGGCATACTTAGAGAAATTGGAATTGCAGCATTGAATTCTGTATGTTTCAAACAGTGCCAGATGCCGCAAAGTCGTATGCAGATGTCTTACGTTACTAAATTATAGTAACAGTTGGGTTTCTTCATCTGAGTATTTCTGCTTCGAAGGGTTAAGTAGCCTAGCAGGCAGTGGGAACTGAAACCTTCTGTTCAGCCATAGGGCAGAAAGGATGCAATCAGCCACATCGGATGCTCCGTTAGTCTCCGCAACCTTGATGCAGAAGGGCCACTTCAATGCATGTAGGAGTTGTGCGTGGTAGAAGTCAGAGCACAGAGTGTGCTCACTGTTGGCTCTTAGAGGCGATGATATTTGCAGGTGCAAAGCTACCTCTGACCTAATTGAATGAATTATAGAAGCTGGCCAAATGGGAGGAATATTCCAGGATCAAGGTCAGTCATTTCCCAACATGCTCTGCAACTGAAATGACTGTAATAGTACTGGAAAAGAATGTAGAACCTCAAGCAACCTTTGGCTTGATTTACTTGCAACTTTTATTTCTAATTCAATCCCCAAAGATACTATTGTGCTTTGTGTACATTCTGCCCTGTCTCTTGGGAAGGAGTATCTTTCCTCCCCATCCACCTGCAAAGCTCCCAGTCATCTATCAAAATATCAGCTTACATTTTATCTTCTCTATGAAATCTTCCCTAATTCTCATGGGCAAGCATGGATGTTCCCTCCACATTGGGTTCTCCGGAACCTTATGCACGTCCTTGTGAAAGATGGTATCTCATGGTATTATGTAGTGCATAGTATATAGTATAATTGATTGCTAATATTTGATTCCTTACTAGACAATGAGTGTAATAGAATATTTCTTTTCATCTTCATATTGCAACCCCAGGAACAGGAAAACTATTCAATAGGTACTGGTAGGCAAACCAGATATAATTATCCCCATTTTACTGATGAGGAAATTAAATAATTAAAATGACAATTAATTTGCTCAAAACCAATGTCTTATGAGTGTCAGGATCAAACTACAAAGCAGGTCTTCTGACATTAGCCAGAGTCTAGGTCAAGCCTTTAATTCCCCAACAGAGTGAGGGTCACTGCCTCGGGGCTACGAGATCTTTAAAGTATAGCTAGGTCCGTTGAAATACTTTCTCTAATACCTTAACACCAACCTTTTGCTCTTATTGTCAGTACCTGGCATCTTCCTCTGCATTCCAACTACATTTCAAATCTTGGATTTCAGATTTCTGGGTACTAATGACAGAATTTCCCGGGATTGCTTTTACTGCTCTTATTTTCTGATCAAAGCCAGGTTTTAGTATATGTCCCTGTTACTGGTCCCATTTCTCTTCCTGAATGCACCCGACGTTCTAAGGGAAGACAGCCCAATCTCCTTTCCTATCACGGCTTCCCCATAGGGACTGATATTTCTACATGTATGACGGATTGAAAATAATGACTGCAGCTAATAATTCCTGATATTTCCGAGTGTGTTCCAGGGATAGTGTTCAACAAGTATTATCTTATTCGATCCTGAGAATAAAGTTATGACATAAAACTAATATTATCTCCACTTTACAAAGGAGGAAATGGAAGCTTAGAGAAGTTATGTAACATGTCTCCTGTGACACAGATAGTAAATTTCAAACGGATTTTAACTAAATAGAATCTAATTTCTGAGGAATGTCTATAACCCTACAATAGCTGCAGATTTCTATAAAATCAACTGTTATACAGAGTAGCTAAGGACCTCGTGCATAACACAACAGAACAAGTAGGTGATGAAGCACACTCAGCCCCCAGTAGATGAGCTGCTCAATAAATACTGGCGGAATCAAGTTTTCACCTCCAAACTCTAACTGTATAAAACTGAGAATGCTTTCGTAGCTTTATCTACATGCCCTAGGAGCAAATATTTGTTTTTTGAACATCCTAAAGCACTCAGAAGTATTCAAGATCATGAAACTTTATCCATCTGGCTTAGTGAGGCATTTGAAAGGAAATATAGTTGCCTTCCAATGGATATAATCATATGATTCTTTTATCGGCATGGATTTCTAACTCCTACGTATAAATACAGACTTTCTTTTAAACAATTACAAAACGCCAATGGTTAGAATAGTGTTAATCTTCTGTCATTTACATCTGATATTACCGGTGTGATGTTGCAAGACTGGATGAAATGCAAAATGCCTATCTTGACTCTCACGGACTTTGATTTCTTGGTGCTACTCTCTTCCTCCCACTCTCGGTACAGGTGAGATCTTCAGGTACTTAAAAATACCACACTCTCTTTCGTCCAGGACGCCATATGTGCTGTTCCTTCCCCTAGCTGTCTTCTATTCAAATCAAATCTTGGGGTAAAAGTGGATTTTTCTCTCACTATAGGTTTGTTCCCCTTGTATATGTTTCCTCGGTATCCAGCTCTCCTTCCTAACACTCCTAGCACCTAGAAGTACTTGTTCAATGTTCATCTTTTGGACTCTCACTAGTGGGTGCTCAATGATTATCTGAAAAATTATGATTGAATGCCTTTATGCACTAGAGCCAGTGTCATGTTAAACATGATCAAAATGAGACCATTTAAAGGAAATGCATTTTGGTTTAGTGAGCCAGTTTGGCATTCAGAACTAGGTATGCTCTTCCTTTAGGATCTGTCTCAGTTACCATGATCATCACATCACTTGTGGTGCCTGGGACTGTATATAACAGAAAACCCAACTCGAACTAACTTAAAAACAGAATTTATTGGCTCGCATAGCAGAGAAGCCAGAAGGCAGAATGGGTTTCCGGGATTCTGATCCAGCTCACCTCATAGACAGCAACCATGGCACTATCTTCATCCCCAGTTCTGTTCCCTAGTGGTTGTGGGGTGGTTTTAATAGCAATTAGGGTACATGCTTCCTCAGCCATGTCTAGTGGAAGAGAGTGAGAGAGACTTTGTCTTCTATGAATCTCTCTGAAAAGTAAGAAAATGTCTTCCCTGTAATAACTAGGCTCACTTCCCTTTGTATCCTATTGGCTCGAATTCAGCCATGTGCCTGTTTCTGAAATACTTCCTATCACTGGGACAAGCTCATTGGCTTACACCCTGGTTCTTGGATCAGCCATTGACATGGCAAGTGTGTTTATCATGATTGGTTTTCTGGGCATCATATTCCTGATTGTAATTGGCAAGAGAAGAGGGAGAAAGGTCCACTACTCTCGTATACTCAAAATTGCACCAATATCATTCTCACACTCTGATTTAAAAAGTAAAGGTTAGTCAAAAGTTTTATCTAAATCGTTCTGGGAGAAAGTTAGAAATTATCTTTAGAAGGGAGAGGACCAGGAAGCATTTGTGACTCCGTGTCCTTCTTGCTTAGTTGGAGGTAGAAGTTGAAGGCAGGACAGGGAAGGAAGTGAGGCATCATGGGTCTCTAAATAAATCAGTTCCTTATGTGTGAAAGCAAAGGCGAGCACCCCTCTCATATTCAGACAGATACCAACAGGATGGAGAGATCTTTATTGGTCCCTCAAGTTGAATTGAAACAAAGATTAAAGCTTTATTTAAGGAATATTTGATTAGCATTACATTTTAAGGGGCTTAAAATTGTTGGTTCTTCCATGCTGAAGTTTTACTTTCCATCACAGTTTTTGTATGTGATCTTTTGAGATCTAAATGAACCCTAAGGTTAAAAATTGTCTTTTTTTCTGAGAATGATTTTTTTTCCTTCTTGGACTGCAGCATTCCCTTCTGTTTTGTCCTCCATATGTCCTCATAAATATAATTCTGGCATTGGAATCCAGGCAGCACTTCCCAGCACTTGCATACTCAGCTTTAAGCCACTAAGATATGAGATCATATTAGTTCTGTGCCATTTAATCATTTTACATTCCTTTAACAAATGAGTACTGAGTACCTACTATGTGCACCAGGTGTTCACAGCTGTATATGAAATACATGTCTTGTCTTGGGAGAGCTTACAATAGCATTGGGAGCACAATTGAGCAAAATGAATAGTGCAGAAAATAAGTGCTAAACAGAGGGTGCTTTCATGGTTGAAGAAATGCTTTGGGAAGAGATACGTGAGCGAGGATGTAGAGTGGATTCGGGTTGATTTGGGTTGAGCAGAGAGAGTCAAAATTTCAAGAAGAGAACAGAAGAAAAAATCAAGGAGATAGGGTTGGAAATGTGTTCAGGAAATATTGAATACAGATAAAGCTAGAAGGAGCTGAAGATTCTTGCTGTGGAATGATACACTCTCAACTTGGAAAGAAAATCTGGATCAGATTACAGAGGACCTGGAATGCTCTATTTAAAAACTTTAAATGTTTTTCTGAAGGAGTAAGTGAGCAAATTGAAGATGTGGGGACTATATTTAGGGAATAAAATGATGAAAGTGTTGTCTCTGGAAGATTCCCGCATGTGAAAAGACCCAGCCAGGAGAGAGTCAACATTGGAGAATGTTATTGTAGTACTATTATGTCAAGGAAAGATTTGACTATGGAGGTGGCAAAGAGATTAGTAACAGAAGGGTCAGAGAGCAAAGAAGGAATGGGTGACCAGGACTTAAATTGATAGCCTGTATGACTGAATTAGTCTTACCACATTGATAAAGGAGAAATATGTAAAGGGGGTGCCAGTGTAGTTCCCAGCCCTAGCTTCATATTAGAATTACCTGCAGAGTGTTTTTTGAAAGAAAAAAAAAAAACACACAACAAACTAATATTTAGGTCCCTTCCAAATAATTTAAGTGGGGGACTTGAGATTGGTACTTCTTAAAGGCAAATTGTTTTTCACCCTAGCCAGTTTGGCTCAGTGGATAGAGTGTGGGCCCATGAACTTAAGGGTCTCAGGTTCTATTCCCATCAAGGACATGTACCTCAGTTGTAGGCTCTATCCCAGACCCTGGTTGGGCATGCAGAAGGCAACCAATGGATATGTCTCTGTCACATGCATGTTTCTCTCTGTTTCTCCCCCTTCCTTCCACACTCTCTCTAAAAAGAAAATCAATGGAAAAAATATTCTCAGGTGAGGATTAACAAAAGCAACAACAATAAAAACAAACTGTTTCAAGAGTTCAGAACCACTGGGAAAGGTGGTGGTGAGTTCAGTTTCAGTGAAAATCCTCTCTCCTTATTCCAGGGAATATTTTATTGGGATTTTCAGAGGGAGGGAGGAAAGAAGTGTTCTGCTTCTGTCATGGTCCATGGCGTTCAGGAGCTTGAGCTGCTCCCCTGTTGGGAAGCAAGTTGCACACTTCAATCCCTGATCCTGACTTCAAGACACAATCCAATTCAAGCAGTGTGCTGATGCTATTTTTTTCAAAGAAATTTGCACATAACCCACTAGTCATTTCTATACTCTAATGTTAAATAATACTTTTTCACTTTTAGTGATTGTTCATTTGCTTCTTCTTTATTTTTAATTTTTATTATATTTTAATTGATTTCAGAGAGGAAGGGGGAGAGAGAGAGAGAGAGAGAGAGAGAGAGAGAAACATCAATGATGAGAAAGAATCATTGATCAGCTGCCTCCTGCATGCCCCCCACTGGTGTCCAAGCTGGCAACCTGGGCATGTGCCCTTGACCAGAATCAAACCTGGGACCCTTCAGTCCCCAGGCCAATGTTCTATCCACTGAGCCAAACCAGCGAGGGCTCATTTGCTTCTTCTTAAAACACACGCACGCACACGCACACATACACACGCACACTTTTTTAGAAGAGGGAAACCACTGTAACATTGTAGTAACCAGATGCCTTAAACATTTATAACTTTGAATATCAGTTCAAAATGTGAGGTTTTTATTTTTCATTCTTTCTTCCCTTGAAGAGAAATCACCTTGTGCTTTATATGGATAAACATCAGGGGGTGGTGGACTTTATTCATGGCTGTTTCCCTGCATAAACGCTTTATTCTTCAAGAAAAACATTTCTAATCAAGAGCTTTATCCCCATCATTCACCCCCTACTCGGTTCACACTGGGAGGTCAGCACCTTATGTTTCTGACATTGTAATTTATTGCTGCTGGAAAGATTGAGTGATTTGTATAGGATTTCCACCATAATTCAGTTTGGTTGCAAAGTTTACCAAGTATAACTTTTTAAGAATACTTTCCTAAGAATACTCAGCAGAATTCAAGAAATGGCCAAATATATTTGGGCCCTGCAAATGGGTATAAATATAAATAGTATAGAGACAGATTTAATGCAAAATGAGGTGTGTGTATATATGCATATATATGCAAATGAATGCTATATGTAGGTCTAAGGCATGAGTCTCTTTTTTTCTTCAGCAAAGGACAGTTACATTTGAGATGACTTAACGAGTTAGCACTATATATGTTACAGGAGTTAGATGTGTGTGAAGACTTTTTTTTTTAATTAAAAGGCACATATTTTAGATTTTTAAATTCAGATGTTCCAAAATGTAATGAAACATTTAAAAGATTTTTGTCCTTGGGCCTGTGTTTTGAAAATAACTTTCTTTGGGAGAGAATAAAAAGCCAGAAATGCGAGTAGCCCCTCAGAGAAAGAAAGCATCCTTCTGTGAGGGCTCAGGGGGGAAGCTGACAATCCAGAGGCACCTCCGGGGGAACTCCGGAAAGGGCGCTTCCTGCTTGTCTCCCAGGGAGTGAGGACTTATGCAGGGGACGGTCTTCCAAATGAGTGCCCCCTGTCCCCTGCAAATCATCCAGGGGCTGTCAGACTGGAATAGTCCAGTCCCAGAGATTGAAGGGGTATCTCTGAGTATCTCTTTGTCCAAGCAGATGGTATCTCAAGACCTGATAAGAAGACGGCCCATGTCCTGCCCCCAGGACTCCATAAGTAACCTTTACATTCTTCCAAATGTTTAAACAAACTCAGCCAACTGTTCCTGTTCTAACCTCAGAGGCGCTAAAGCACATCTGGCCTACATTTTCCTAATAATAGGCCTTCATATTTTTGAAGAGAGTTAAAATATCCTTCTTTACCATCTCTTTTCTAGACAAAATAATGCAAAACTTCTTTATCCATTTCTGAAGGGTCCTCTCCATCAGTTCATTGCTCTTTCCTTAGATGCTGCCTACTTTTCCATCATCCTTTTTAAAGTACAACAGCCCAGAGTGAACATCAGCTTTCCATGCGACTACAGAAGATGAATCAGAAAAAAAAAAAAAAAAAAAAAAAGAGTGGCAGTCTGTAGTTCGCATCTGCAGTAATAACTTTGGTAGAGTTTTTAAATATAAATTGTATTTCTTACATGGATTATTCATGTTCTTTATTTATATTATTTTTCTTTAATTAAATCTTAAATATGGTTCCTTGAGCCCATTGCTTTTATCCATGTTGTATAGCCAATGAAGAAGTCCTAAGCATGTAGCCAATTTCCCTAGAAAACAGGAAGCAGAACAATTAAGACTAGGACCAGGGACTTCTTTGTATACTTACTAGCAGTGTGTCAGTTTTTGTTGTTGTTTTTAAATATATTTTTATTGATTGCAGAGAGGAAGGGAGAGGGAGAGAGAGATAGAAACATCAATGATGAGAGAGAATCATTGATGGCTGCCTCCTGCACACCCCCTACTGGAGATCGAGCCTGCAACCCAGGCACGGGCCCTTGACCAGGGACCCTTCACTCCACAGGCCAAATCCCTATCCACGGAGCCAGACCAGCTAGGGAATGTGTCCGTTTTAAAATGAATCCTGTTCCTTCTGATTAAAACAACTCTCTGTAGCCCAGGTCCACCTCTCCTCTTGTGCCCTTTACCTGGGCATTTTTTTCATTTCTCAGCTTAAATGGCGCTTCCTCTGGGAAGGACCTTTCTGAAAATCCCACATCTCACTCACACATTTGCACACATGTCCACCAGGAGACTGTTTAGTCATCCCTGGTATGAGCTTCCAAAGAATCCTGCACATCTCCTACACTAACCAAAAACACACATTTTGTGAGGAAAAATAGCTATTTTAAAGCATCACCCTTGTTCTGTTTTGTATGATCACTGGAGTGGAGCAAGGGGCAAGTGCACATTTCTGAGGCTGCAAATGCAGTGGAGCTGTAGGTCCACCCTAGCAGGCACCTGGAAGGAAGCTGCTCGGGAAGGGAAGCCAGGGAGTGTTCAATCGACTCTTCTTTGCTTACACCTTGATAGCTTAGGTTAATCTTGGGACTTCTCCTTGCAACATAGTGAGGGTGGATACATTTAATTTTAAAAATTTTTTAAATTCCTTCTCTTTCTTTGACCAAGCTTATTATTTTTTCACCATATGATCATTTCTACATTGATTTGATTTTTTTTTTTTAAATCTCACTTTTCAACATTTCCGAGCCACATGATGAATATCTTTCTTTCTGGTGAAGATACTCCCTGCCCTTAAACAGTTTGATTGCTCACCTGTGACCTGTGGGATTCTTTCACTTGCAGCTCCTTAGAATATAAAATCCCCCAGGAACACTATTCTAAGCCACTTTGGATCAAATCAAAGTTCATTTACCCATACTTTTTTGTGTGTAGGACAATGTGTGAATATGTGTATGGATGCATGTATTAAGTGACAGCCCAATACTCATATATCTGTTTAGTTTATATGATTTGAGAGTGACGATTGAAAATACCTATTGTATGGTTAATTCAAGAAAAAATAGTCCTGGACACCCTTTTATAGGATAGTGCTATATAAAATGGAATACTTCAGTTATAATCATTAATATAACTAGAGGCCTGATGCACGAAATTTGTGCAAGAGTAGGCCTTCCTCCCCCTGGTTGCCGGCACCCACAACCTAGGCTTCCCCAGCAGCCCCGGCTTCATCTGGAAGGTCATCCGGAAGGACATCTGGTCTAATTAGCATTTTACTCTTTTATTATTATAAGATGTGCTAAGTTTTTCATTGTGTATGTGTACTTCAATTTCCATAAATTTGATAAAACAAACATTATCATCTGTTTTATCAACAAGTATTTATTAGAGGTTAGTACTTACTGTATAAAAGTGGAAAAAACAAATGAAGTCCCTGACCTCATGAAGCAAGCAAGGGAAGAGTAATCTATCTATCTATCTATCTATCTATCTATCTATCTATCTATCTATCATCTATCTATCTATCTATCTTTCTACCTATCTATCTCTTCATGAACAACCTTTCAGACATCATTAGGACAAAGACCTGAATGGAGTAAGGAAGTAATGTTACACATCATAGTAAGAACTTTGGACTTGAATTCAAATGTGGTAAAAAACCCATTAGAAGATTTGTAGCGGGAGAGCATTTCCACTGATGTGTAAAGCGTACAATATTGGCAACAGAGGCAGTAGGAAGACCATTTGGGAGAGCCTTGCTGTGGGCAGAAGAGATTTGATGGTGGTTTGGCTTTGGATATTGTGCTGAAAGTGCTGAGGAGTTGGACCTTGGATGTACTGTGTAAGGAGACCCGACAGGATTTCCTGATTGGCTGGATGTGGATGGGAAAGAAAGAGCGGTAGGTGTTCAAGGTTTCCAGTGAGAACTGGGTGAATAGGGGTGCTTTTTAGTGCAACAAAGAACACAGAGATAGGAGATGGGAGGTGAAAGAGGAATGATGTGGTTAAGGACGTAGCAAAGCTGAGACAGCTACTACATAGCAAAGTAGAACTATCATAACATTGTTAGCCACGTGAATCTAGATTTTAGTAGAAAGTTCAGTACTTAATTTGAAGTTAACAGCCTACAGGTGATATTGTGATTTGATTAGACAGCCCAAGCATTAGGGAGGAAAGAGGAAAAGAGATGGGAGACTGAGTCTGACACACTCTGTCTATAGGATTGGGAAAAGAGGAGGATTTAGTAGAAGTAGTGGCCAAATGATAAGAAGAAAATTAGGGAAATGTGGTAAGCCAGGACAGTGGAGAAAGTGTTTCAGGTAAATGTCTACTTTCTGTCTCTGACTCTCTGTCTCCCCTCTCTCGTGCTAAATAAATTGCTTAATGCAACCACTCCAAAGTGTATCCTCTAAATAATGAGTGTTTTCAGGCTATCTCAAGTAGGATTCAACTATCAAAACTTTTCTTCCCTAGCTGGGGGTGCTCAGTGGTTAGAATCTCAGCCTGAAGATTGAAGGGTTGCAGGTTCAATTCCCGTCAGAGGCACATAACTCTGCAAGTTCGATTCCCCAGACCTGGTCAGGGCATGTGAGGGAAGCAACCAATCAATGTTTCTCTCTGTGTGTCTCTCCCCTTCCCTTCCATTTTCTCTAAAACAAAAATCAATGGAAAAAAATTCTTGGGTGAAGATTAACAACAAAAAAACACATTAAAAATTTTTTTCTGAGGTAACTATTGCAAAGCAAGCTGCAATTCTGAAGCTAGCTTCCAAAGTCTATTTGCTGTGACCAGAAACTGGAGGTAAAATTTGCATAAGTGATCTTCAGTTTTAGTGTGGGCTCTGACATTTGCTAGCTTAAACAAATAAACTAACCTCCCTGGCCTAAGTTTTCACATCTCTAAAAGGTTAGGAATGGCAAGGAAATAGCCTTTGGAGTCTTTTTAGCTCTACAAAAGAAATGCTGGTTAGTTCTATGTATTAGAAAAATGTGGATGCTTTCTCTATTATACACAGTTTTATACAGTATATATACAGTATGTGTGCTATCATGCCATATGCTATCATGACATTTTCATTACAGAGTGTCTAACTATCCATCATATAAGAAAACCTTCCTCCCCCAGTACAACGACAACTCATTTGATAAACTGTATCATGCCCCTTCTCCCCCAGAAGGTTACTGAATTGGTGCATAAAAGCAGATGGTCTTGCCCCACAGCTTCCTCCTTAACTGGCCTCACATACCCTTCTCCATATGCTTCTAACTTTAAATGCTGGATGTCAATTGTGAGGAATATATTGGAGAAACTTAACTTTGTGCTTAAAATTTTGTCCTTGTTTTTTTTTAATTCTACAACCTATCTCCTAAACATGCCAAATCTCTAAATAAAGACCCCGATTTGAGGAAGTGGTAGGCATTCTGTAGAGATACTTAGTAGGTTTCTTCCCACCACCCCCACCCCAATCTAGTGAAAAAAGTGGGAATAGCATTAAAAACGCACAAATTTAGACTTGCATGTCATTAGTAGCTTTACTTTGGCCAAGTCACTTAATCTCTCTGAGCCTCCATTTACTCATTTGTAAAATAGTTATACTAATAACTAGTTTTTAGAATTGTTGTAAATCTTGATAAGTTAATATTGACAAAACACCTAACACTGTGTCTCAACCACAGTAGAAAATCAATGTGTTAGTTTCAGCACTGCTCTCCCTTCTGTGCCTCCACTCATTCTATGAGCAAACCGAAATAAGCAAGGTGAGCAGATCAAATTTTTATTTGCTTTCTAGATCAGCATTTTCATTGAGTTTATGATCTGAGGAAAAATCAAAGTTTAATTTGCAGCAATTTTATGCTAGAGATCAAAATATCAACACATGAAAGACAACAATCCCACAATGTTTACAATTTTTCATGCTAGACACTTAGGGTGAAATAATATTTTCAGTAGCAGTTGAACTCCTAAATGTGAATTTTTTTAAAAAAATAATAAAGCATGCTTATGTGGGTGAGATAATGTTGTAATGAGAACCATACCTCTCACATTTGCTGACCTCAATGTGTTTAAATTTGTAACCTGGACATCACATTAGCAGGATCTTTTGCATTTGAAATCTGGTGCATGTTTTTAAAAGTTAGCAAGATTCTAGGGATCTTTGCAAAGGTGTTATATAAGTGGAAATGATTATTATTTATGATTAATTCAGCTACATTTTTACTGTTTTTTTCTACAAAGGCCTCTCATGCAAATTAAGCTATGAACCAAGGAGTAGGGGTGATTATATCTTCATGTAAATAACAGAAAGTGGTTTCTAGGTGAAGTGTAGTCTTGAAAATAATGATGCAACATTTTATTAAATTATTTTTGCCACTCTTACTATGCTTTATCTACCAATTAGTTTCTCTCCATGGTGGAAACAAGTCTTAACACACTATTCTTACAATCATTCTTACAAATAGTGCTCAAATTCGAAAACAATCAAACACACAAATTGGAAACCTTTGTCCAGCTGAATCTGCTGTGCCCTGAATTACTTCTATCATGTCATCTATTATGTTCCCCCAAAATTCCAGAACTGTGGCTTTAGTCATCCTTTGTTGTTTCTTTTTGTTGTTGTTGTTGCTAATCCTCACCCCAGTATATTTTTTTTCCATTGATTTTTAGAGAGAGAGGAAGGGAGGGGGAGAGAGAGTGAGAGACATATCAATTGGTTGCCTCCCTCCTTTGACACAGGCTGGGGATGGAATCTGCAACCCAGGTACATGCCCTTGACCAAAAATCAAACCTGTGACCCTCTGGTGTGCAGGCGGATGCTCTAACCACTGGGCTACCGGCCAGGGACCTTTGTTGTTTCTTGAGTAACTCATCCCATGAGCAGGGAGCATCTAATCTAGCAGGAATTGTGAAGGATGCACAAATTATGGGTCTTACTACTAAGCTACTTTATAACATGTTTTTATGTCACCACAGAGGTGTTCTATAAATTAAATCCAAAAATGTTGCACTGTTAAAATCATGAAAGGGCTATATTATTCTATTTATCTTAAACACACACACACACACACTATGAGCACCAATAATAACCAATAGTACTGTTGAAGATGAATGAGCATAGTAGTAAAGAGTCCGGTCTTTCTGGGTAAACTATCTGGACATAACTTCCTAGTGCATGACCTTGGACGACACACTGAAAATTGGCCCAGCGGCAATAATAGTAATACCAACTCATAGTTGAAAGGATTAGATGAGTTGATAGAAGAAAAACACTTAAAATAGCATCTGACACATTGCAATTATTTCATAAATGTAAGCTATTATTATTACTACTAGAGGCCCAGTGCATGATTGAATCATGCACGTGTAGGGTCCCCTACACACTTTCGCTTTTCACGGTGGAGCCTGGTGCTGGAGCAGACAGGCACCCAGCTCCCACGCTTTTGATGGTCCGTGGCCGCTGAGGGGGGCTACCCTGCTGTTGAGAGGCGCAGGGGGCGGGACTCCCGCCCCCTGCGCCTCTCAACGGCCGCTGAGGGGGGCTGCCGCGGACACCCTGCCGTTGAGAGGCGCAGCTGGGTGTCCGCGACAGGCCCCCTCAGCGGCTGTGGATCTGGCCGTTGAGAGGCACAGGGGGCGGGAGTCCCGCCCCCTGCGCCTCTCAACAGCAGGGTAGCTCCCCTCAGTGGCAGCGGATCCGTGCCTCTCAATGGCCGGATAGGCCACCCCGAGTCCCGCCCCCCAGCCTCCTGCCGCCCAATCGTGGGCGTAGCCGAGTGATGGTAATTTACATGTTACTCTATTATTAGATAGGATTATTTTGGCAAAGCACTTTCCTCGAAATCCATGGAAAGAATATAGACTATGTCAAAAAGGAAACTGAAAATTGATTATTAGCTGAGGTATTGTACTACCTACCCACTCAACATAAACAAAACAGAACAAAGAACACAGAACTCTCAAAGGTCATCTGGACCTTGTGAAGAATTATTTTGTTCTATGCCAGGGCATATTATGAATTTAAACTGAAGGGCAGAATCCAAATATACAGGCTGACCAAGCACAATCATAAGAAGGAAATCACTTTAAAAATGTCAAGCTCAGCCTGGCCGGTGTGGCTCAGTGGTTAAGTGTCAACCTATGGACCAGGAGGTCACCATTGGATTCCCCATCAGGGCACTTGCCCGGTTGAGGGCTTGATCCCCAGTGTAGGGCATGCAGGAGGCAGCCATTCAGTGATTCTCTCTTATCATTGACTAGTGTCCTGGTGCACAGATTTGTGCACATTGAAAGGAAATTAATTAGAAGATGGCCTGCTGCAGGCAGGACTGGGCAAGACAGGCCAGAACCGCCCTGGAGCCAACCTCCCGTGGTCCCACCCTGGCCGGCCGCACCTGGGGTGGTGCTGCGGCTCAAAGGTCATCTGCAGAGTGAGTAGGGTCCCTCCAGCAGGTGGGGTCCCTTGGCCTGGCCTGAGGGGATTGGGCCGAAACAGTCTCTCTGACATCCCCTGAGGGGTCCCGAATTGCGAGAGGGCAGTTCTCAGGTGATGCACCCTGGAATTGGGCTCCCTCCACTCTGTGAGTCACCAGAGAACCGCAGCTGCCAAGTCACCTCAGCTCAGCAACTCCTGCGTTGAGCATCTGCCCCTTGGTGGTCAGTGAGCATCATAGCTACCAGTTGTTCCACTGTTGGGTCGATTTGCATATTAGCCTTTTATTATATAGACTAGTAGCCAATTTGCAGGAAGAATCCTGCAAGCGGCCGCTGCGGCCGCGTGCGCTGCCGCTGCTGCTGCCGCCCGCCGTTGCGGCCAACACGCCTGCACCCGCGCGCTGCTGCCGCCCGGCCCGCTCCGCCCCGGCCCGCTGTGCTCCGCTCCTCCCGGGCTTTCCCTCTGGCAGCCACCTTGCTTTCCGCTTTTCCTCCCTCTTACTTCTAAGTTGTCTTCAGTCTTCACTCCTCCCTCCCTCAGTGTATGCAAATTAACCGCCATCTTTTTTGGGTAATTTGCATACTCGTCCTGATTGGCTGGTGGGCGTGGCTTGGGCATAGCGAAGGTGTGGTCGATTTGCATATTACTATTTTATTAGGTAGGATATTTCTATCTCTCTCTCCCTCTCCCTTCATCTCTGAAATCAATAAAAATATATTTCAAAAAATGTCAAGCTCACAGAAATAGAGAGTAGAAAAAAGGGTTGCTGGGGGTAAGTGGAGGAAATAGGGAGAGGTTGGTAAAAAGGTACAAACTTTCAGCTAAAAGATGAATGAGGTCTGAGGATCTGATGTTTAGGTGACTATGATTGATATCACTATGCTTTATGGTTGAGGTTGCTGGGAATTCAGATGTTCTTACCAAAAACGAAAACAAAAAAAAAAAGGAAGGAAAAGATGTGTGAGGTTATGGATGTGTTAATTCACTGGATGGGGGAAATCTTTTCACCATATATGCTTGTCTCAGGTCACCATGATGTACACCTTAAATAGCTTACAATTTTGTTAGCCAGTTACACCTCACTAAAGCTAAAATGTAAAAGAAAGAAGGAAATCAGAGTTGCTGAGGCCAATTGAGTTTCAATTTTTCTTTTCTTTTTAAAAAATTTTGACTGTTGTATGTTGCGTTGTGTTTAATCAAATTGTAGTTCTTTTCAGAATGGTGATGAAATTTTCTTGCCTTCCCTCAGAGTTTATCTGAAACCACTGTTATTTTAATTTCTCTCCGAGGATTTGTGCCTCATCACGTTGAGTAATGTGTTTGATCCCATCACTGACAGCAAGCCCAGGCTGCCGATGGAGGCTGGTTAGTGTCCTCTTCTCTGTGCGCCAAATTGAATTTTAATGTTCATGTCACCAACCAGGTGAACAATAACTCCGTGTCTTAGAAACAGGAGGCAGGGGCAGGGGCCAGAAGAGGTAACTTGTACCTATATCAGACCAGCTTTAATCTAACAATTGTGGAAGAAAATACATTGTTAAAATATACTACTGGCAATGGGGAAAGTAGGCACCAGATACTAATTTCAGCAATTGATCAAAATAGTGCCAGCAGGTTAATTTAACACCTTTATTATCTGTTTCATATTGTCCAGTTAATTAAAGCCCCTTAAGCAAGTCCTACATTTGCTGGGGTTCTTGTCCAACTTATTTTAATCACCTTTACTCACTGACAGTTAACTTTCTCTTAACGTTTTAGCTTTATTTGGCCAAATATAATGTTATTACTGTTCACTACTATAGCACTTTGTATTTATGCTTCCAAATTCATACTCAGTCTTCACAACAATACTCTAGAAATTATTTTCCTTATTTTGTAAAAAAGAAAACTGAAATAAGTGAGATGAAGCTGCTTACTCAAGGCCCTCGAAGCTCAAATTAGCAGAGCCAGGACTCAAATACAGCTCTTTTTCTAAAAAATGTACATATACATGTATAATTTTGTTTATATTTGCACATATACCCCTTTTGTTGTAGATCAAAACTTTTAATAAGTGCTTCCTTGTTGATTTTACAAGTTTAGGGAGAGAGATGTCATCAGCCTTTTATTTTATTTTATTTTACTTTAGTTTGATAGAGGTGTTTATGAATTGAGAGAGCGTGAAGGGCATGAGCAGCCTGGCCTGGTGGGAGGGTCAGGTGAAGTTCCACACTCTTCACTCTTGATGTTTGAGATGTAAATCTTGCCGTCATCCCGTAAAGTTCCCGCCCCTTCCCTAGGAACCAAGGCTTATAATCAATGTAACTAGGCACCAGATAAACTGGGCACAAGGAAATTTGGATCTAGGCAGTAATGTGGGTCACTAAACGTTGGTCTGGTGAACAGCATCCTCTTCATTATCATTATTGTTATACTTAGCAGTGGCAGTTTTGAGAAGAGACAACAGAATCTGTCTAAGGCGCAAGGGTACTGAGGTCAACTTTATTTTAGAGAAGTATTGGCAATGGAAACATGGAGAGGGTCTCCAGCCAGCGGGTCAGCCACTGCCTGGGGTTCCTATTCCTGAGTGTTGGTGATGTTCCTAATGCAGCATGAGATGCTGAAGAATTAGGTATAGAGATCTGCAAAGAGCCTTAGTCAGTGACTGAATGTGTGAGGAGTAAAATGTAGCCTTGGGAGAAAGAAACTAGTAAATGCAAAGCAAGCTCTCAGGGACTAAACAATGCAATATAGCCTGAAGGTGAATTCAGAGCCCCAGCTCTGTATGGACTGAGATTGGGACACAGGGAATTTTATAGTCTCTACACATTTGCCTTTACAAGAATCCAACATTCTTTTCTGGGATACAAGTTTTTGTATGTAATTTGTCAAATACAGAACTGCAGTTTTGATTTAAGTTTAAAGCACTAATACTTTGGCCTATTCTAATTATATTTTTTGCTACTCTGTTTAAAAGAGGCCCAGAGATATATATGTTAATTTAAATTTTTTTTCTTAAAGAAAACTCCACAGTTTTTCTTTAAAAAAAATGATAAAAGCAGAAGAAATGAAGAGTTTAGGAAGACTATATCACTGGGCATACCACTAAGTGGCCCTCGGTGTCTGTGTTATCATTAGTATTGATCACATTTAATTGCTTTAGTTTCTATTTAACCTGCTCAAATGGCCAAGCATTTTAGAATGAAATATGGAAATATTTTAGCTGTCTTCCATAATCCTTTACAATAGAAAAGAAATAAATATTTTTTTCAGATTGGCTTTAATTATATTTGGAAAGATTTGCAGTGCAGACACATTAGGGAATAAACAGGTAGGGTGTGTGTGTGTGTGTGTGTGTGTGTGTGTGTGTGTGATATACATATAATACACATAACTATATAGATGAAGAGCTAAGACAATATATTATCTTGATCAATTCTATAAATATTATTTTCATTATTTATGATTGGGGGAAAATATTTCTTGGTCACAGTAATTGATGGAGCCACATTAAATGTTACAGAATTTCTTATCTTTCAAATAGAAGTTAAGAGTACGCATCTGTCTGTTTATCCACTTACTTGTCTTATTTTCTTGATATACTTATTTCCTATCTCAATCCAAAAAGACTTTGAGGAGTAACTTTAACAACTTAAAAAATTTTTTTTCTGAGTTATTTTCTTCATTGCCAGCAATGCAGAACACAGAACTTAAGTAAGCTGTTGAAATAAATGTCCCAGTGAGAGTCTTCCTAAACTCTTCACTTCTCCTTTTATCATTATTTTGTTCATTAAAAAAACCTGGAGTTTTCCTTAGGAAAAAATATGTAAATTAACATATATTCTTTGGGCCTCTTTTAAACAGAGTAGCAAAAAAAAAAAAAAAAATTAAGGCAATAAGGGAAAGTATCTCCATTCTAATGGGATGAGAAAGACATCCAGTGGCAATAAAAGATAGGCTTAAATCATCAGCATGTATAGTAGCAACATTATTATACCCATTAAGAGATTCCAAAAGACCTTGAAGTATTCTAAATTCTTAATCACATAATGTACAATCAAAATCCAATTACACAGTCCAAAAGTAAATAAAGTAGCTCATGGCCAGAAATCCTTAACATACTACAGTACTTTTATGGCAGAACTCAGTACCAGCAACCTCTGTTGGACAGCTTCTATGTAATGGAACTGCCTGGGACAAATGTTGAGCATATAATTATTATACAGCAATGAAGGGAAGAGGGCATTGGAACTTGTCTTAATTAATATGCTAACCAAGCTAATATCTTTACTGAAAGCTTAGACAAGCTTAGCTCAAATTTGCTTTGTTGAAAATTTGTCCCGAAAGAAGTCAGTGTCTTGGGGAGAGATTAGAATCTTCAGAGTAATAGTAATTTTTTTTTTAATTCATAGTGGACCCTTTGTGAGAAAAGTCATGCTAACAGCCTTCATCTTTGTCCTTCACTAAAATGCTCTCAGATGAAATAGTAGCATTTTACTGACGTGCCATTATGAAACAGTATGTACCAAACTACTACTGTGCCATACTAAATAGTATAGTAAATATAGTCCCAAACCATAAATCAAGACATATATTGTCAAGTTTAAGGATACTTATGAACCAACAGGACAGATTTTTTAATATTGGGACAGATTTGGGCTGCATTATTACTATATGCATTATGTGGTTATTATACAGTATATTGTGCCTCCTGTATTATGTATCTTAGTAAATGGCACCATATTTCACCTAGCACAGCTGTCCTAGCTATGTTTTTAACGTATTTATCCTCTCTCTATCCTCCAAAATCCAATTAATCACCAACATCCATAGATCTTGCATCTTTAATATCTCTCTCATTCACATACACCACAGCATCAAAAACATAATGGAAACTCAGGAAATGAATGAGTGAAAATTGACCTAATTTTCAGTGGAAAATGCAGATTTAAGTTTGTACTTACCATTTGAATCAGAGAATAGATTAACCCAATATAGCCATGAGATTATTTTGACCCTTCAATTCTCTCTCCATGTATTCTAAAACAATGGCTAGAATGAGACAAAACAAAACAGAAAAGCAATGCAAAAACACAGTCATTTAATTGTAATCTTTTTGAGGAAAGGAGGAGAGTCCCAAATTTCAAATCTTTGTATATTATGCTACTTTGAGTCTTGAATAATTAGCAAGGGAGAGAAGTCAAGGTTAGAGAGGGACATTTCAAGCAGCACATGTCCAGTGTTAGCTCTAAAAAGGAGCTGGGCCCCTCTGAGGGACTGGTATTGTTATAAACACCAGACCCTCACTTACACGGAGAGGAGAGATGGAAAGACATAACGCGCGATGCTGGAACTGGTGTATACCAGTCACCTGGGTGTGTTCTTTCTGGATGAACAAAGGAAATTATGAATGGGCATAGGTAACTTGAAAACCTATCCTCTGTTTATTTTTATACTCAAACTGTGCTTCTGAAAATGAGGCTTTATAGAAAAGGAAATCTGATGTGACCTTACATGAAATTAAACACTTGTCTATATATGACTAAATGTAAATTGTATACATGCCCTTGACTATTTTATCCTATACTTCCATGGTTAGTGTGATGTTATAATGTGATCATAATGTTACAGTGGTTGTCTCAAATTGTTTTAAGATGTTATTCAACATAATAGAGCTAATGGACGTTTTTCTCAAGTAGCCAATAAATTATGATGAAGAAGAAATGCCACTAGCTCTATTCTTTAATACTAGAAAGAATAAATGCCTTCGGGAAGTAGTAATGTATGCAACAATTATACAACTATTTTACTTCTTACCTGTTACCAAAAATAAATGAAAAAAAAAGTGCCCCTCTCACTAGATGAATTTATAAAAATGGATTAGTAAGTAAAATCCAAATTGCTCAGTACCATTATTATTATTAATTTTCATTCCCTTAGGTTAATGTGGATTCCAAAGGGCATTATTTCAAGAAACCATTTTTAATTGTCCCATGTTTAATATGTTTAACCTTATCATTTGAATATCTAGCAATAAATTGATTGTAACTGAGGTCTAATGAGGAAACATATGTGTGTGTTAGAACTGACCCCTGCAATTAAGCAGTGTTATTACATGCTTGTGAATATTTTACAAGCATGTGAAATTAAGCTTAATATCTCCATTTCTATTGTTAACGTAAAAACATTGAAAATTGTAAAGAATTTTTTAGTTTATTTGAGCCAAACTGTCAATAATTGCCAGGAAGCAGTATCTCAATGGATTGGGATAATGCTCCAGAGAATGACAGTTTTTCATCTATTTTTATACACTGCAATCAAAGGAGGGGACATAGGTGGGTTTCATGAAATCCATTGGTGATAGATTAAAGAGGTGGGAGAAAGCAAAGGGCGGTGTGTGCCGGGGGGAATCCCTGGGATTGGATAAAAAGTAAAATGATAGACACATACTTAGGTGGGTGCAGGATAGCCAACAGTCAACAACATGTTAACAATGAAGGAACTTGTGGTATCTGTCCTGGCGCCCAGGCACATTAGATTGTGCTCCAAGGGGCCCGGAAAAAGGGAAGTTATGAGTTACCCAGATACTTCAAGGGTTTGTTATCTTAGATGCAAAAAGACAGATAGGCTCAGTTAAGGTAAAGGTTGACCTTGTCAGTGAAGATACCAGCCTAGGCAGTAACTACCCACCATAACTGCTTTTAGTTAAAGTTTAATTTCAGACCAACCTTTGTGGTTACTTTAATCTCTGAGTTTGCAAGACCACCATGCAGGTCTTCCCTGAGCTTGTCAAGTTAGCATGAGGCCCCTTTTGTCCACACTATCTCTTAGTAATAGTTCCTATTCCATGAAAACATTAAGTGGAACTTTCTAGTTCCTCACAGCAAGACTCTTTCAGAGATGAACTAATGAAATCTAAGACATTTATAATTGCCACATAGACCAAACCCTAAATTACTTGTCTTACACAATTGGTTAAGAAATTATACAGGGTGGGGTAAAAAGTAGGTGTACAGTTGTTCTTATGGAAAATTATACAATAATTAATAAGTAACAATACAAGAATAAGCTGTGTTTCACTTACTCGCAACTGTAAACCTAATCTTGCCCCACCCTGTATGGAAGTTCTCTTCTCCTCAACCTTCCATCAATTGATTTGAAGAAGCCTTCTGTCATTCTTGATGATGTGTCAGAAGCAGAGGGAATAACAAACGCATCTCTGGGAGTTGATGGAGTGAAATGTCAAGCCATGTAGCCAAGAGCCTGGCCCCACCAAAGATCTATCAAAACGTTGATACAAAAAGGTTTATGATTCACTCTGTGTATGGAGGCTTCCAGCAATATTTGCAGACACAGGGACTGTGTATCATTATTCAAATTGGTGATGTAACCCCAAAGGGAAATTGTTTACCTACTTTTGGAAAGAAAGAGAAAGAACAATTATGAGAAGAGGAATAAATTACTCAGAGTAAGACTGATTATCCTGTTCTTTGGAACGGTTTTTGAAAAATATCATTTCCTAGCTTCTCATTTCATACAGCATTAAGCCTCATGCAACTTCTCAGTACCAAGGTTTCCCAAGTGAAACAAACAGTAGACTCTCAAATGCCTTCTCCCCCAGGGCTTCCCGTAAAGATAGAGCTGGTTACGTGAAAGAAGTATTCCTTTTTCAGGTTTCATCGAGATCTCAGTACAATTCTGATGGCTTGAAGATGAATAAAAATTTCAATATATTTTATTTGCTAATACTTTAAATTCCCCATATATTTTAATTCAAAGATAGGGACCAGCTAAACGTGGCATCTTTGGACCTGATTTGGGTAGTTCAAGTTGAAACTCAATTTAGAGGATTGAGCCTTCTCTTGATTATATGTTATTTTTATGTGACTCACCTAGCACCGCAACCCTTTTTGTCTTTCAGCTGTTTTTCTACTTGTATATTATTCTGTCTTCTCAATCAAAAAACATTTTATTTGTAACCAGTTCTCTCTTCCTTTCTCATTAGTTCAGCATCAGCCATTCACACATCTGGGGGTCAGAGGAGGAGCTAGATGGTGATTGGGTCCAAAGGACACAAGATGTAAAATCATTGACCTTCCATAAGCTTTTCATCTGAAGCTTTAGGCCCAAATCTTTCATCTCCTTTCCCAGCTTTTCAATTCTGCTTCACCTGCTAAAGTAACATTCTCCTCCTGAAATGCAAAGACCCAACCATGTCCACCTATTTAACAATGATTTAGAAAACTTATCACAAGGAATCCTAGGTTTGTAATTTACTATTTTAAAAGTATTTAAAGCTTTTGACTATTAATGGTAGGGACATTTAAGACCCAAGCTTGAATCACATTTTTTTTTCCCTTACAGATGGTCAAAATTCTACCAAGTATGAAGTTCTTATCTCCCTATAACCCCCAGGAATTTTCTGATGTCAATGTATCAAGCACAAAAATAGACTTGGCTGAAAGACAGAGAAGTAGCACATCAGGTGATGGCTCTGAGCCAAATATGCGTGCAGTTAGATGCATTAAAAAATATATTAGGTTAGAATAACTACATCAGGTATCCATTAGCTCACTGGAAATCAGTCACATGCTTCAGAAAACTGATTCAACTCATTCTTTCCCTGTGAACTTGAGAGGCATGTTTTTGGTGTCAGTGAGAAAAATGAATATATTTATGTATGCTGCAGCCCATCCTTAAATCATTCAGAATAAAAGCTTTAACTTGATATAACAAAGGAATGAAAGATCATTTGGATGTTACTCTAGAGCCCTTTCATGAAAAAGACTAGCCAATATCAAAGTATATCTTAAAAGAGGGGAGAGTATGGTAGGAATCTTGCTTCAAGTTGTTAAATTGCAATTTTGTCTTGTTTCTTTATTCTTAAGAGGTGGTCTAAATGTAGCTACTAACTTGCTCTGTGACCTTGAACAAATCATTCATATTTCTCTGGACCTCAGTCTCCTCCTCCATTAAAAAAGAAAGAGGTCAGGGAAAGAGGGATGGAGGGAGGGAGGGAGGGAGAGAGGAAGAGAGGGTAAGAGGGAGAGAGAGAGGGAAGGACTGAGAGAGTGAGTGAATAAGGGAAGGAGAGATGAGAGAGATTGGATGACATGATTGCATTGCTCTCTTTGAGCACTAAAATTCCATGTTCTAAAGGAAAGAAAGCTAAACAATTTGTCATTCTTTTGTGGGCCTAAATGGTGTTTCTTACATCAGATAGTGTTAATACTTAAATTTTTAGATACCAGAAAGAGAATATTTGAATGACATTAAAACTTGAATTCCGAAGCTGCTGAGAGATAGTGTCAGAAAGGATGATAAAGAAGAGGCCACTCACTAACTGCACGCAGCTTGCAGGATGGGCAGCCCAGTTATATACCTGAAAATATTTAATGTAAGCAAGGATAGGGCGCAAACCCTGTCAAAGTGGAATTCAGTCTCCGGGTGATTGTTTCCAGTAGAAAGAATCTGGAAATTTTCCATGAAGAACATAATCACAGCCTTTCAGAGCATTCAATCATTTAGTAAGTAAGACACTGACTTAGGCTCTGAGGATAAATAAAAATTCAGTAAGGCACAGAACCTTCCTTTTTGGGGCTCAGAGTCTCATGGGAGAAATGATCAAGTTGACAGACATTCCCTATAAAGTATTAGAAACTACAAGGCAAAATTTATAAACATGCTATCATGGTGGCTGGAACCTAGCCTTCACTCAATAACTATTAACTTTTACTATTGTTACTGCGAGCACTATTATTTTTATTGAGGTCAGCATGCTACTCTAACAAGTTGTGGGAGGGGAAACCCATGGAGATTGTGTTGGTCAAGGAGGGCTTCGCAGAGGAAGGAAGGAACATTTGAAAGGAGTTTGGAAGGACATGTAAAAGCTGACTTGGTACAGGGACGAGGGAACACAGTCCAGTCAGATGATGCCGTCCGAGCAAAAGCAGTTTGATGAACAAGGGCATGACATGTTCATGGGCCCACAAGAAGCATGGGAATGACTTGAATTTGTGTGTGAGGGGAGGCCTGGCAGAGACAGAGCTCTCGATGTATCGCAGGGCCAGTCCTGCAGTCCATTTCATGTCCTTCTTAGTAGTTCAGGTTTTAGCTTGGAAAGGAGAGCGCCATTGAAATATACTAAACTGAATTAGGACCAATAGGGATGAATTTGTAAGCAGATCGGTTAGAAAGGTATTGCAATAGAATAGTTAATTCATTGACGAAAACTTGAAGTAAGGCAGTAGTTCTTTAATAGTGATGGGCGGGAGGGGGGGGGGGGGCAGGCAAGAAAGAAATATGAGAGATCTTTAGAGGTGGGAGGAATAGAACTTGGTACCTAAACGTGTGAGGTAAAGAGAAGGGAAAGGAGAGGATGACATCCAAGCTACTACTGTCTTAGACACAGTACATATGTTGTGTTGAGTTTGTGATCTTTGCGGATATCGATGTAGATACAAAATATCTTGGCCCTTGCTGGGTAGCTCAGTTAGTGGAAGCATCGCCCCATACACCAAAAGGTTGTGAGCACACACCCAGGTTGTGGGTTTGATCCCCAGTTGGGGCAACCCAGCGACGTTTCTCTCTCACATCCATGTTTCTCTCTTTCACAAAGAGCACAGATAACCTAAATGTTGTAGTGATCAGTGTTTTGTTTCTTTTTCCTTTTTTTATCCTGTCAGAACAAATGCAGCTGTGTCTTATGCTTCAGAAATTATGTAGGTGAATGTATGTACTCTTGACTTTTTCACCATTCTAACATTGGCATGTTTTTTAACCTGGGAGATTAAGGCAAGTAGAAAGTGCTTTCCCTAATCTCTTCATTTCCATCCTACACTACCCTTTTATGTAGAGAGATGGCCAGTACATAATTGTATGTGTGGGTGTGAGGCTGGCGTTGAAGACTTTGCATCATCACATAGGAAGTAATAGGAACCAGGGAATAGATGAGATTACTCAAAGGTGAAGTAGTGTAAGAGGAGAATTAGACAAGGACAAAAACCTGGGAGAGTCTAATGTTTAAATGGTCATAAGAAGACTGAGCAAGAAGAGTTGCTTTATTTTTATTGCCTGAACTCTCAGGATGTCTTAAAGTATTTAGGGAATATAAAACTTGCAACTTGCAAGTCACAGTGTTCATGTCCACCGTTGTCACCAACATAAGCAAATAGCAACCATGTCATAAAGAATAGCTTCAAAGATCTAAACAGGTTATACAGCTTTTTGAAATTTCATTAATGCTAAGTACTGTCATATTAAAAAAAAATCAGAAAAACATATCAAGAAATATATGTTCTGTCTTATTTCACATCTGGGGTGGCTGACTCATGCTATGCCCTACTGAATGTGGGGCGGGGATGAAAAGGTGGAATGGAGCAAGGAGTCAGAGTGTCTTTCCCTAAGCAAGATCAGTTCTGCAATTACAAGAGAGGAATTGGGGAGTTTGCAAATGAAGGAGAGTCCTCAATAGGCCCAACTGTCTAGTGAGTCGAGGCGGTGAGAAACTCAAACAAGAGAAAGGGGCTGACAAGGTCTGTAAAATTACAGTAATATTTATGATTCCTGATTTTTACAAGGATGCATTTGCCCTCCAAATAAACTCTAAATTCCACAAAATGACACAATATGCTGAAAGCACTGAGCAGTGTACTCGACCCATAGGAAGTACCTAATAAATGGTTCTTCCTCTTTCTATCCCATTAAGGACTAGATTTGTTTTTGTTTGTTTGTTTGTGTTTCATTTTCTTTCTACCTCCCTTGTACCAGGCAGAGAGCAGAACAACTAATAGAAGTCCAGTGAATACAGGATTGAAACATTGCTTGTTGGGGGGGAGAGGGTTAGGAACATTTTTTGCATTAGTGAAATAATTAAAAGTGTTTGCTTGGTACTTTGCCAATGTTAATCCTTTTCAGTACTATAGACTTACTTAAAGGAACTCCCTTTCTGAGAAGGCACTGAATCATAAGAGTGATGAGAGAGGTGCTGGATTTAATAGTAGCTTTGGCCCCTGGGACTGTGCCTTATTAAGACAAATAGTAGACATAATAATAAAATTAGAATATTCTACTGTGCCAAATTTAGAAAACGACTCTCTTCTCTTTATAAATGATAATGACTTATAAGCAGTTCAGTCTTTTTACTATGCGTATGGTATAATGCAGTTTAAAGGATTTTTTTAATTAAAACAATTGGAGGATTCAAATATAGACTGCAGCTTCCAAATTTTGCAATGCCTTGCTCAAAAATGCAGGATTAAAAATCACATCCGCCCCCCTGCATTGTCTTAAAGGACACAAGGCCTCCATTAGAGGACTGTTACATCCCTCTGGCACGTAGGGCCACATGTCTTGGCTTTTATTACTCCTCAGTAGGTATCAAGGAGACTGACAGCATTTGGAGAACTTGCCTGTGTTTTGTTATTGTTTCAAAGAGACTTAAGATTGCTAAGCCATGTTATTATTTTAAATGGCTATATGCAATTTCTAAATTAAAAAAGCATCTAGGAGTTAAAGAGCTGGGCACAAGTGATCATTCTCAATCCAACTCTCGTACCTACCTATTAGGCTTCCGAATCAATTTCATGAAGTTGATGGCAAAGATAATAACTGAGAGCTATCTAGGACACTGAATGTTATTTTGACTCTTGTTACGAAGTAAGAACTTTCCTGGTAATCTTTCTGTTCTATTCATAGAAAGTAAGTGGTTCTAGCAAAGGGCTGTGTGTGTCTGTGTGGGTAGTGTGTTTGCCTGTGTGTGTGTGTGAGTCTGTGTGTGTGTTTCTCTGTGTGCAGTTGTGTGTTGGTATGTGTGTGTGTCTGTGTGTGTAAGGTAAAGCATAGAAAAGGAATATCCCCCCCTTAGAGACCAGTGTGTAAGGAATGAGCTTCGTTGACCTAGCTCTTCTGAAAGTTTTGATGTTGATAAAAAACTATCAGTTAGGTCCACCCATTTCAGAAGATTTTATAACAATAGCAAAAACATATGCATATATTAACACTTGGCTTTATAGAGAAAACAAAACAAAAACAAAAGAGTTGAGGAAAATGTAATGCACAAATACATGGTGTTAAGTAAATACTAATATAAAGATTTAAAATATTATACTACCTATGAATTACCTGAGAGTACAAATCCCATGTGAACTCCCAATCCCTTCTCGGTGATATAGCAGTGATTACCCCACAGTGAGGAGCGGCTGGGTTTGTGTCTGTCTTGGTTCTTGGCCAGCTTTCCTTCGAATTGCTCTGATTGTGCTCCATCTTCTTCTTTGTCCAGCTGTAGATCCACATCTCGCTTTTTGCCCCGGCCAGCGGGGTCTTCTAACGAGGGTACCGAGGCGGCGCACCTAAGAGAATGAGAGACAGACAAGGGACGCAAAGAATGGAGGCAAGACAAACGGGTTTCTGATCAAGCCTCGAAATTTTATTCTTACAGCGTTCCTTATATGTGGTTTCTAGAAGGGGAGATGCCTAGGAGGGGTGGAGGCTGAACGGGTCATGTGGACTTAGATAATCGGCTAAAGTCGTAAAGGGTGCTGACTATAGATAAAGGGTGTGGCGGTTGAAGGGTGGCTACAGAAGGAATGCTTTGTCCTCAGGCAAGAGGAAGTGGGCCTAGTTTCCTTGAGTTTCTGTTTCAGTAACTTACTGAAGTAAGGTCAGAGTTAATCCTTTGACCAACTCTTGGCTCCTGACAGCTTTTGTACATTATACACTTTGGACTCTAGTTCTACCAAAGCTCACACATCAGTTGTATAAAACAGTGGCTCCCCAAGGCCAGGCTGGATTTCTACATCAAAATGTCAAGGGATCACTTTTTAAAAATACAGATTCATGAACCTCACATCCACACACTCAGATTCAATAAGTCCAGAGAAAGGTACCAGGAATCAGCATTTTAAAGTAGCACATCAAGTACATATGCTGAGCAAATATGCACAGCAGTCATCAGATAGTGTGTGTGTGTGTGTGTGTGTTTGTTTGTGTGCGCACGTGCAAGTGCAGGCTCAGAGAGAATTACTAACTAGAAGAGAATCAAGTACCTATATTTCTATTATAGTTTTATACTTAATAAATTTGTTCCGGCTTGGAATTGTATCAGTCTCTTCCGAAGTGGCAAGAATGGCTTCAGAGATTCTTTTCTTCCTGGTTTGAGAAGAAAAGAATAACTTCCAGTTTGAGTACCTACTGAAAGATCACCTTATTCTCCCTCCTAATTGTCTGCTCAGTGAACATGCTGCCACCCACCATACACCACAACCCCCCACCCCCACCCGCCACACACACACTTCAGGGACTAGGGTTAGACTGTTCTTTCCCAATTAAAAAAAAGCTTTGTTGTTAATTATTCAACCTGCGAGTGACAACCTCACAGTTACAATAAGCATAAACCAAACAAAGTCTAGGCAAGTAAATTGTATCCACAGGGATATGGCTATTACCAATATGAAATAGATAGATAGTTGATAGATAGATAGATGATAGATAGATAGATAGATGATAGATAGATAGATAGATAGATAGATAGATAGATAGATAGATGATAGATACATAGATGATAGATAGATGATTAGATAGATAGATGATAGATACATAGATGATAGATAGATAGATGATTAGATAGATAGATAGATAGATAGATAGATAGATAGATAGATGATAGATACATAGATGATAGATAGATGATTAGATAGATAGATGATAGATACATAGATGATTAGATAGATAGATAGATAGATAGATAGGAAAGAGTGAGCAAATAATTTTGTTTTAATTTCAGATATCTCAAGTGTCTTATTGTAATCATTGGGATGCAGATGATACAAACTTAATTACTTTGAGGAGTAGCAGAAGATTAATTTATTGAAAACTTCTAACAGTATCTCATGACAGAAGAGTATAAGAAGTACAGGGAGGCCATACAAGGGGCCATGCAAGGCCTGGAAAGTTCTTTGGGTCCAAGTGAGAGTCTTTCTTTCTCCATCTCTTCTTTCTCATTCTGGGACTACATGGTTTCTCATCCCAGTCTCTCTACACCGCCCCAGCAGTCTTCCCTTTCTCTATACACATTACAGCCCCAATTATCTCCCAAGTTCATGCCCAAAGACAGACTAGAATCGCTGTGCTCAAATCCCAAGCACCTGGGAAAGACAATTAGATTATTTCACCTTATCTCCACTAACTGAGGTTGGGGAAGTGACGTCCAAAAGTACTTTTAGCAAAGCTGTCTGGTATATTCTCTGAAAACACCATCATTTTTTAAAGGAGGGTGAAGAATGAAAGGAATGACAAAGGGAGCTCCTGGAATCACTTGATTATCAAGATCAAATATTTCTGCAGCCAACATTTCTTCTTAGATTGAAAGCTCCTAGTTCTCAGGTACAAAGTTTAGCAAGAACTATAATGCCTTGTTTGATAAATGGAAGTTAAAACGTAATACCTAGAAAACGAATTTGGAAAGATTTAAACATTGTCAACTAGTAATAATAGAAACATTAAAGAAACCATCCAAGTTTTGCTAGTATTAGCTATTTCTGTCTTACCCTACAACATAGATACTGACCTTTTCAAAGTCCTGCTAAGAGCAGCATGATACACACATGTAAGCAGAAATATACATATGTAAATATAGTCCATGATACTGTGCACCAGAGAAGGCTATGTACTGTGATGTGAGACAATGCTTTATTATATATATTAATTTTCTTACATCAGCTTTTCTTTGCATTATTCTAGAACGCTGCAACAAATGTTAATAGTGCTCACAGGCTAATATCTTGTCTGATGAATCTACACATTTTGTTTCTTAAGATTTATTTCCTTTCTCTTTTCACTTAAAGATGTTTTGTCCCTCTAACTGGTAGTTATTTTAGTGAAGGAAAGATTTTGTTCCCACAGGTTCTCTAGTTTCCTTTAGCAGCTGGCCATTTGTGAGCAGCCAATCAGAACCTCCACTTGCTCAAAATTGACAGTGATTAATAGATGCCTTGGTGATCTACTTGCTGATTATCTTCATCAGAAAACAGAGAAGCTTGTTGGGAATTATAGGCTCTGTTGTAGTCCCTTTTCATATTCTTTCTTATTTCAATGCATCAATTGTGTCTAAGTGCTTTGGAGAAGAGCTAGATTTGGTTATTAATCATTTTGATTCAACTACAAAAATATGACCAAACTAGATATTTTCAGTCTTTTTCTTCATTTCAAATCCACTGCTTTTTAAAGAGAAATTATTGCCTTGAGAGAAAATACACACACACACACACACACACACACACACACACACACGAAAGAGGAGTAGGCACAAAGTAGCTTTACAGTTGTGAGCATGCAAAACACCGTTTAGTTTTATATTATTATTTATTATTATATTATTTATTTGTATTACAACTGCAATTATATGTGATTATGTCTAAGCAGACAGAGTGAACTGGAGAAATGAATAATAGTTAGGTAGAGTTTTACCAACAGAATTTAGAAAGTTCTTATTTCATTGGCTGAAATTTCTTCTTAACCTGCAGCACCTAGATAACCACTTTCATTCCTTCTTTTTTTTAAAATGTGTCTTCATTGTTGAAAGTATTACAAATGTCCCCTTTTTCCCCATTGACTCCCTCCACCCTGCACCTGTGCCCCCAAGGCCTTCACTGCACTATTGTCTGTGTCCATGGGTTAGGCACATATGCATATACATTCTGGGGTTAACCTCTTCCCACCCCCCACCCACCTCTCCTTCCCACTGAGATTCCCCAGTGTGTTTCATGCTTCTTTGTCTCTGGATCTATTTTGTTTATCAGTTTATTTTGTACAGTCCATTCCACATATGAATGAGATCATGTGATATAATACTTGTCTTTCTCTGACCGCCTTATTTCAATTAGCATAATACTCTCCAGGTCCCTCCATGCTGTCTCAAAGAATAACAAAAGAGATCCTCCTTTTTTTACTGCTGCATAGTATCCCATGGTGTAAATGTACCACAGCTTTTTTATCCACTCATCTACTGACAGGCACTTGGGCTGTTTCCAGATCTTGGCTATTGTTAAACAGCGCTGCTATGAACATTGGGGTACATACATTCGTTCTAATTGGTGTTTTGGGATTCTTAGAATATATCTCTAGAAGTAGAATCCCTGGGTCAAATCTTCCCATTTCTTCTTGACTTTAGAGTATTACAGAGAAGCTCACAAAGTATTAGGGTCAGCATGCAGCTATGTGTTTAGAAATCATCAAATAAACTGTATGTGCCTTAGGATGTGTTGTATTTTTTGGTTGAACTTCTTAAGATGTTCTGAGGTTTGTCAATAGACCAATCCTGACTTTTAAAAAAGAGAGAATAATTTTAAATACAACTTGTACTAGACCAAAAATAACAATGCAAGCGGCTGTAGGAATGCAATCTGTCAAGTAGAGAAAATTTGATCTACAGTATAGGTATCCCCTGCTTTTTGAAAGTTGGCATTGTGCCACTTTTCCTTTAAAAAAAATATTGGTTTTTATTATTAATTTTTTTTAAATTGTTGACACGATTACAGATGTCCCACATTTCCCCCCCTTTGACACCCCTCAAGGCCATTGGCCATTACAACATTATTGTCTGTGTCCATGGGCTATGCATATATGTATTCTTATATGTTCTTTGAATAATCTCTTCCAGTCCCCCCACCCCCACCCATCCCCTCTGAGATCATCTGTCAGTCTGTGCCATGCACCCATGCCTCTGGTCCTATTTTGTTCTCAGCATATGTACACAATGGAATACTCTCAGCTGTAAGAAAGAAGGAACTCCTACACTTTGCGACAGCATGGGTGGAGCTGGAGATTATTGTGCTAAGCAAAATATGCCACTTCCCTTTTACAAAAGACCTACGGAAGTACCGATTTTCACTGATGGAATGAAATCCAGAAAAGATTTTCACTTTTATTAAAAAAGGGAAAAAAAAAGTTCAGCATTTGTTTTTGCAGCAAATCTTTGCAGAGTCAGCTTGATGGAGGCATCACGCACCCTGAGCAGCAGGAGTGGCCCCACCAAGCTCCTTCCCGTGAATGTACACTCAGCATCTCAGCGACAAAGTGTAGCTTTAAGTGTATCTGTGAGCATCTAAGCTTGATCTCAATTTATTTGGTGCATCTGTTAGCGAGACATATCCAAAGGTGTTAGAAAAACTTAAGAGAGCACTTAAGGATGTTATGCTTAGTATAAAATTGGACATAATTAAGTGATTTCGGTATGTTTTAGGTTATTTTTGGAATCTGGAAATGCTCCAAAGTTTTTCTACATAAACTAATGGCTAATTGCTTCTTTGCTTTATGGTATTTTGCCTCACAAAAGCTTTCATAGTATCACTCTACTTTCTGATAGTGGGGTAAACCTGTATTGTGTTATAAACTAGCTTTTGCTTACAACTTCAGGAGGCCAATGCCTTATCCATTAGGCGACTGGTGCTTACAACTTTAGAACATGAAATATACTATATTCCATCCCAACAATTGAAATACAATGAAGAAAACTTGTATGGCCCTGGCCAGTGTGGCTCAGTTGGCTGGGTGTTGACCCTGCACAAAAAGGTTGCCAGTTCATTTTCAGGTCAGGGCACCTGCCTGGGTTGTGGGCTCGGTCCCCAGTAGGGGGCATGCAGGAGCCAGCAGAACTATGTTTTGCTCTCACGATGTTTTTCTCTCTCCCTTTCCCTTCCTCTCTCTAAAAAAATCAATAAGCAATCTTAAAAAAAATGTATGTTTTAGGAAAAGTACCTTTTATGCATTCAGAAAAGAAAGATACACAACCCATTTCCAAAGTGGGCAAAACGCAATCATCCCCCCAGAATTTTTTCTATACATAGATTGCTTGATCTGACCCTCTTACAGATCTGGCTGTTATTTTGTTATTTGGTCTGATTTAGATTAAATACTATTGTACTGAGAGTGAAAAGGCTGAATTTTTTTTTTTTTTTTTTTTTAGGAATAAGAATGCCTTAAACCCACTGTGAAAGAACAGGGGAACATGTTAACGGCAGGCCCCCAAGTTAATGCTGAATTCCTGACAATTCATCCTGTCCTTCCAGTCTCAGGTCTTTCCTTCTTCTTGGCTGTTCTGTCTCCCTTTCTGGGCCAGGGCGGATCTGCTTTCTGTCTATTTTGGGAGTTTCATTTCAGTGCATTTTGTTAGGCGGAGTAGGTCAGCAGGTGCGCACTAACACATTACCCAGGTGGCCACTTAATGCAATGTGATTGAGCGTGGAGGGAATAAGCAACCTTTCCCAGCACAGAGGGCTGTCTGGCTGCCAGGGCAGGTGAATGTGATTAGCAACTGACTTTGCGTAGAGATTCCCCTGTATTCCCAACAGATGTCCCCTAATTGAAAGCTTGTTGTGACACTGTTGATTCTGAGAGGCCTCGAATTCCCTTTAATGTCTTCTGCTCATTAAAAATACACCTCTCAACCTGAAAAAGGAGAAGCTTGTTTAACAATTACGCACGTGATGTGGTGGGAGAGTGCACACACACAAAATCAGCCTTTAAAGTAAAACTGTAAATCCCTTTCTGCCTTTTCACTAGTTGATCTCTAGCGATAAACCTTGAGATCTGTATCATGCCATTTTGCCAAATGTTTCATCTATAGGCACGTAATGACACCAACTCTGTGTTGTAGAATAAAGTAGATCAACACGCTTATAGGTGCATCCTTCTGAATTCTACCGACTGCTAGGATTATTTGTAACCTGTTATAGTTAGAAATTGGAGACATACTGTAAAAATCCACAGAACACGAGAAAAACTGGACTGATGAGAAATGAAAGGTAAGGAAAAAAAAGGGGGTGAGACATGTAGACAGAATCATGCTTTGAGGTTTCTGTTTCGGGTTGTTGCAAATGGACCACAGTTTAGCCCTGAGCTTTCTTGCCCCAAAGTGATGTGAAAAATACAATCCGTAATGCGATTCCCATTGCCTATACAATAAAGCAATTCTCTTCTTTTGCGGGAAAAGGGAGGCATTTATCCCCTGAGGCCTCATAAAGAGAATACAATTATATGCAGGGTCTGCCTGAATCCTGTGGTTTATGTGTACAGTTTGCCTTGGATATTGGATACCACGGGAGATTTTATGAGAAAGGCTAAATCATATGGTACATGCACTGGTGTGTGTGTGTGTGTGTGTGTATATACATATATATGTGTATATATATGTATACATATATATATTATAATTCATTATGTATAATATATTGCATTTTATAGCCCATGATTTCCAATAATAAAAGAAACCAGTAAAGCCATGACTTATGAATGGTTTTCCTTGAGCATTCTGTGAGCTATCTTGCTACTCTGTGATTATATTAGTTGGTTGATTTCACTAGGTTTAGTAAGAAAGGGTAATTTCACAACTATATCACTGAGAATTTTATAATCTACAACCCTATTTCTCTGCTGTCTTCCATGGTCACATTCTTCTAAAGGCTTTCTACACACTGTCTCCCGTTCATCTTTGCACATTTGTTCTTCCCCCTTCTCTGTATTCTGAGAGCAGCACACATTGCCTTAGCAGCCCCCCTCCCTCCCCCTTCACCCTACCTGAGGCTCTTTACTCAGTACTCCCCTTGGTGTGATGATTACTTTTCTGACTGTGATTCTCAGGCCTTTTTGCAGGATTATCCTCCGGATCTAGTCATTAAATGTTATAATTCCCCAAGGATTGATTTTAGACCTTCTTTTTTCTTTCTCTACCCTATATTAACTCTTCTTTGCCTTTCTATCTTTGCTTATGGCTTTTATTAACATCTACACGCTATTGACTTCCATATTATTCTTACTAAACCAAACTTCTGGGTCCCAGACTGTATATCCATTGAGATACCTACTTAGATGTTGCTAAGTCATGTCAAAGTCAGTAAGTACAGAATAAAATTTCTGACCCAGACATAAATCCTGGTGCTTTCTAATGTTCCCTAGCTTAGTGAGGGCAACAACCAGCTATCAAATTGTCTAGACTGGAAAGATAGGGAACTGTCTGAACACCTCCCTCTCCCTCACCCCTGTGCTCGGGGTGATGGTTAATTTTAAGGGTCAATTTGATCTGGGCCACAGGGTGCTCGTATATTTGGTCACACTTTATTCAGGGCATATCTTTGAGGGTATTTTTGGATGCAATTCACATTTACCAGCAGAGTCAATAGAGCAGACTGGACTCCCTAATTAGGGTGGACCCATCCAATCAGCTGAAGGCATGAATAGAACCAAAAGGCTGACCCTCAGTGAGTAAGAGGGAGTTCCCTCCTTCCTGAGGGCATGGAGTGGAGATGTCAGTTTTTTCCCTGCCTTTGGACTCAGACTGAAACAGTGGTTGCTTCTGGGTCTCAAACCTGCCAGCCTTTGGACTGGAACTCAGGATCTACACCATCGGCTTCATGGGTTTCCCGTCCACTGGCTCACCCTGCAGATCATGGGACATGTCGGTCTCCATAATTGTGTGAACTATTCCTTAGACTAAAGCAATCTCTTCTCTCTTCTCTTCTCTTCTCTTCTCTTCTCTTCTCTTCTCTTCTCTTCTCTTCTCTTCTCTTCTCTTCTCCTCTCCTCTCCTCTCCTCTCCTCTCCTCTCCTCTCCTCTCCTCTCCTCTCCTCTCCTCTCCTCTCCTCTCCTCTCCTCTCCTCTCCTCTCCTCTCCTCTCCTCTCCTCTCCTCTCTCTCTCTCTCTCTCCCCTTCTGTTTCTCCAGAGAACCCTGACTAATAGACTAATATTACCCATCCAATGCTTCACTACTCCCTGCTTATCTTACTTCCTATAAATGCCTCTTGTCACGAACTACCTCATTTTAACTCAGTTGTCACCAGGGGGCCTATCTTTTATTGACACTAGTGTTGTAGCATCTTTGACCCTCATTGACCCCAGTTGCCATCCAATCTCTTTCTCTGTGGCTGAGTAAATTTTTCTAAATATTGATCTGATTATGATACCTCCTCACCACCCCTATCTTCTCCCCACCAAAAAAACCTTTCAAAGGATGAAGAACAAAATCCTGAATATGTTTTTAGGAAACAAATCACAATCCTGAATATGCCCTATGAAGCTCTGCATAGTCTCATGCACATACTTCTCGAAAAGGCTTTCATACAACTTTCTCCCTAGCTTTGCTAGCACTGGTCTCGCTGAATGATTTGCACCTCCATGAACACGTTTTCTCAGACGGGGGTCTGGCACATGCGTTGTGATTCACATTCTCTTGTTATTTATATGCTCTCATTGTTTACCAAGGACAGGATGGTAAAAGTGGTCTGCCAGGGTGCAAGAAATAAAGAGGCACGTTGTCTGTGGAGAATTTAAAAACAGTAATAAAACACACAAAATGCTGCTCTGCTTTTTATTAGTACCTGTGCCAGCAATTCTAACAAAGTCTTTCCTGAATAAATCTTTTGTTGGTCTAACTTCTCAACGATTGATGAGGTGATTATGGACCTTTAATATGTATGTACATTTCAAATTAGTATTTCTAAAACATTGCTAATTTTGTATTGTATTCAATCAGTATTGTCTCCTCTATGGGAGCTAATTTGGAGAGCTCCCCGTTACATTGTTGGCCCTCGCCCTGGACATTTGTTGGAAAAGTTCATAATGGTTCACCGTCATTATGACTTACTTCAGGGACTGGGTCGGTTAGCTCCTATTGTATTACATCTTTCTGAGTTTACACAGTACATTCTAAATAAGCAATGATAGCACAGTAATTATAAGTAAACAAAAAAATGGAGTTACTTGTGTTATAGAATCCTGTAAGGGCATTTAATGTTTTTAATTTCTGTTTAAAAGTTAAAATGGCAAAACAGCACAAATGGCAAAGTAATATTTTTGTTTAGAAAGAACAAATTTTTCTTCACACAAAGTATTTTCTTTAATTTGGGTACTATCTTCAAGTCCTAGATAGACAGCTAGGAATGACATTCCTGCCATCTGATAAATCTATATTTAATGTTTTACAGAATCGCCAAAACTATTTATCACTAATAATTTTGAAAATAGATTTATCCAATGGAAGAGAGAGGGACTATAAAAGGATCCACTCTGGTTGGGTGTCCCTGCATGCATCCTGTTCCCTTTGTGCAGAGCACTTCCTGTTAGTTGTAGTCCGCATTCATTAGTATGTTTATACAATTAACATGTTAGTTAATTGTATAAACAATTAAATGCCTAACTAAACTGACCTCTACCGGAGAAAGGCAACATTTTTTTTTTTTTTTTTTAGTTATCATTGCATTGACAGGAGTTAGCACAATGCTGACATGAGGTAGATACTTAATAAAAGTCTGCTGAATGAATGAATACATGAACAGGTAATACTTAGAATGGCCAGGATTTAAACCATTTCTCTCTAACTCCAAAGCTGGTTATACCCATGATGCCTCAGTGACTTTGGCCTCCCCTCTTCATCGGTACCTATAAGCATACTTTTAGCTGCAGAACATTATTCCTTCCCTGTTCTTAGTCATTCTTCTTTCAGGAAACAGGGAAATGAAAGGGAGAGGATGAGGATGGGGTAGGGAGAGTACACTTTAATGAGAATCTCATTCTTGCTAAACATATTCCTAAATTTGGGGCAGAAGCTTTCCAATATAGAGCAATTAAATGGAAGGCTCTCATTATAACACTTATTTTAAATTAAGAAAAAATATGAGCTATGCCAGATGTATGCAGACTCAGAATAGAACCTCTCATGTGTAAATAATATACTTTGCTTGATTTTCAAGGCTTGATAAAAACAGACTGATGTTGCAACATACTTTTTAATTTTTTTTTTTTTTACCTTTGATGTATTTGTGAACATCTACCAGAGGGATGCCTTCAGAAATATGTCTTACAAGGGTGGATTCTAAGAATAGCAGTAACTTCAAAGGCAAGAAGCACTCAAATTTTATCTTACAAATATCTATGGAATATACATGGTATTTCCCGTTTTATCCCTTTGCCAATTACTTGCAACCAGTTACCTGATAAAGTTTATACTACATGTGCTGCAGAATGATCAATTCATATTCATAAAGTTTTGTGTATTTTTTTTTAATTTTAATCCTCACCCAAGGATATGTGTTTATTGATTTTAGAGAGAGAAGAAGGGAGAGGGAGAGAGAGAGAAACATAGATGTGAAAGAGAAACATCTATCCATTGCCTCTGTATGTGTCCCCACTGGGGATCAAACCCGCAACCTGGGTATGTGCCCTGACCATAATCAAACCTTCAACCCTTCAGAGCATGGAGGACATTCCAACCAACTGAGCCATACCAGCCAAGGCTGTTTGTATTTTTTAAAGCAAATTCTGTAATATTTATTTGGAAGGAGGGGAAAGTACATTACAAAGGTGATATTCTTGAGCTTCTCAAAATGGCAGGGCATAAGACCACAAAGGCTTTAAGCTAAAGAACAAAACAGATGATTAAAAATGATTATTTAACAGGTGACATATCATAATTATAATTAACATTTGAGCAGAGTTTTATGGTTTACAAGGCATTTTCATATCTCATTTGAGCTATGCAACAGTGATTTCAAGTGGGAATATAGGCATCAACATCTCTGATTTTACAAAGTAGGAAATTGAGCTTTAACCACAGTAACTAGATCAGATTTCTATAGAAATGTATTGAGCCAAGATTTAAATCTGGTCCCACATTTAATTCTCATTCTATTTAGCTTAACTAAACAATGAATATATTTATTAAGAAATTGTACATTTCCTGAAGTAATTCATTTTCTTGATTTTAGTGGAGTTTTTTTTCTCATTTTTAATAGCCTAATTGGGGTATAAATTACATACCACATAATTCATCCACAGAAAGTTTACAATTCAGTATTTTTTCATAAAGTTATAGTTTTGTATCCATCACTACAATCAGGTTTTCGAATATTTCCATCACTCCAAATGTTCCTGTTTTCAGTTAATTCCCATTTCCGTTCTGATCCCAGACAACCACTGAGCTGCTTTCTGTCTCGATTTGCCCTTTCAGGAGAGTTCACATAAATTGAATCATAAAATATTTGGTCCTTTGTGTCAGTGCCTGGCTTCTTTCACTTTGAGTAATGTTTCTGAAGTTCATCCACATTGTAGAGTTTATCAAGAATTAGTTCCTTTTTGTTGATGAAAAGGATTGAATTCTATGAATATACCCAATATCGTTTCTCTGTTCACTAGATGATGGACATTTGGATTGTCCCCAGTTTGTTCTACTAAGAATCATGCTCCTATGAACATTTGCACACACATATTTGTATGGGAAGATGCTTTCATTTCTCTAAAGTAGACACCTAGGAATGACATTCCTGTCATCTGATAAACCTATATTTAACTTTTTACACAATCACCCAAATGCTTTACAAAGTTGCTGTACCATTTTCATCCCCACTAGTAATGTAGAGAGTTCCACTTCCTCCACATCCTCCTTAACACTCGCTATTGTCTTTCTTGTTTATTACAGCCATTCTAATGGGGCTATCATAGTATCTTGTAGTTTTAATTTCCATGTCTCTAATGACTAATGACACTGAACATCTTTCTTTAAATTATGCATTCATATATCTTCTTTGTGAAATGTCTGCTGGTCTTCTGCTCAGTTTTTAATTGAGTTGTCTTTTCTTTATTATGAGTTCTTTATCAGAAATATAATTTGCAAATACTTTCTATCATTCTCCCAGTCTGTGGTCCCTTTTTTCATTTTCTTAATGGCACTTTGGAGAGAAAAGGTTTACATTTTGATAAAGTTCAACTTACTGGGTTTTTTTTTCTTTTATGGATTATGCTTTTGGTGTCATATATAAGATGTTTTAACCTAATCTGTGGTCACAGAGACTTTTCTGTTATATTTCCTCCTAGAAGTATTATAGTCTTAGCTCTTGCATTTAGGTCTATGATCTCTTTTGAGTTGTTTTTTGTGTGTATGGTTCAAGGTAAGTGTCAAAATTCTCTTCTCTAGTTCCCTTCACCTCTTTTCCTTCTCCTTCTCCTCTTTTTCTCCAACCCCCTCTTCTCCTGATCTTAACAGACAGCTATGCTTTAGTGGAGACATCATTCTAACCAAGCTATGAGGGTATAGGGGGAAACAGGTAGAATGGTAAGAACCTCAGGCCTTAACCCCAAGGCAGATTCCCATTGTTCTTACCTGAAGTTCAGCACTGTTCATGAATAACTGATTCTCAATTGGTTAATTTTTACATTTTCCTCCAATTTTATAGTTGTTTCTTGGGGAGATGATTTACTAACCCCTTTAGTACCCACATATCCCTTTTTTTTTTTTAAAAAAAAAGGATTGTTCCTATTATTCAGTCAGAATAGTAATGGTGTCTTGACTAACTTTTATATGTTTCTTATAATGTAATCCAGTGGTGAGGAAAACCATGTAATAATGATAAATAATGATTTCTATCATTTTTTGGTCAGTAATTTTCAGTTGGTGTGTCATAGCATAGTGTTATCTCATTTATTAAAAATGTTTTTATTGATTTAGAGAGAGAGGAAGGGAGAGTGAGAGAGGGACAGAAACAACAAGAGAGAATCATTGATCTGCTGCCTCCTACACACTCCCTATTGGGGATCAAGCCTACAACCCGGCATGTGCCCTGACCAGGAATTGAACTAGTGACCTCTTGGTTCATGGGTCCATGCTCAGCCACTGAGCCACACGAGCTGTGCTCATTTACTTTTTGATCATCGTGTGTAGTAGGTCATTTATTCGCATTTTACAGATGAGAAAAGTGAGATAAGTCAAGACACAGGATCTTCCCTCACATTACACTGCTAGAAAATGGTAGAGCCATTGTCTGTCTCCAGTGGGTTCTGTTCTTAGTTCATTCAAATGAATTGCCAAAGAATTGTGTGACAAGATAGAGTTACTTTGCTCCAAGGGCCAAAAGAAAAAGAGTGCTGATTCTTTTACCATTCCAACTTTTAAACTTCTAGAAGCCAGAATTGTAAGGAGAAAATAAAAGATGTTAGTTCAACAGCATATTAAAGGTTGAAAAGCCATCATCTGGTGAGGGAAATTACCAAACTTAGGATGTGGGTCCTTAAAAATATGGAATGTGTGATATTCATGTTGCATTTGTTGCATTTAAAACAAGTTTGCCATGTGTCTCTCTGAACTTCAGACCTACAGATTTATCTACACAAATAAACCTAAACTCTGCATGCTTAAAACTGATCTTGGAAAACTTAAACTTCGGCATTTCGAATGAAACCGAGCTAGATTAATAATTATTTTTGCATTGGGTAATATGTGGTACAAATTAGCAACACAGACTTCACCTGTTTCTTCAGGGTCATTGTGAATAAGTTTATTGGGCAGTCCACCTGCAGGGTATGGGCAATATCCTGTGTCAAGACAGATTATCCTGGGCCAGCCAGGAAGGAAAAGGGGAGCTTATTCTTTATTCTCCGAAGTGTGCTCTAGTCCCCCATCCTCTTTACACATCCAAAGGAAACTCAGCATGTCTGGAGTGCCATAATATACACAGAAAAAATAACACCTTTAAGGGCAACCTGAGAGTGCCCGGGGAGGAAGGCTGAGGAAAAGGTCAAGTTCATGCACATCTATGAAAACAGGTACAGAGATGCAAACCACGGCCAAATTTAAATCACCACAGAAACCTTTACTTTGGAACTGCTTTGCTGGGTTTGCGTTAATCATAAACACTGGATTGGTTTGCATGTAACGTTAAGTCTTTTAACTTCATCTTCACTTTCGGCCACCCATATAGAGGAAATGACTGATAAAGGATGACCTTACAGACAGACAATGTTCAATTTCATTTTTCCCTACTCATAATTCTAATCTTTCATGCCATTTAAATCATGAAGAGTTTTTCTTCTAATTCTGGCCTTATTGTCTTACAATCTTGTCAAGTTTCAAGTTTGTGTCCTCAGCCAGTTTTAGTTGTATGCACACCAAAAATGTCCATACATGCTCATTTCAGTGGGGACATGTGGTGTATATTTATCTACCAGGAAATTTTTTTTTTTTAGTTGAGTTGATTTTTACCTCAATTTTATGAAAATACTCACTGTAAGTGTACAATCAGTATGGAAGTTTCACTATAAGTACATTTGTTCTTTCAGAAACATGTCAAAAGATCACAGTAATACATGATTATTTGTCTTTTTTTGCAAATAAAATTGCAACTAAATGTAATGTGTGACCTTTCATTGGATCCTATATTGAAAAATACGCAGCTATAAAATTGGAAATTTAAATGTGGGTATGTATTACATAATACTGTGATATCAATGTTAGATTTCCTGAGTTTTATAACTTTATTTTGGTTATAGAAAGAATGTCCTAGTTCTTAGGAGAATCATACTGAAATATTTAAGGGTGAAGTACCATGATGACTGCAACTAATTTACAAATGATCCACAAAAACGGAAAGAAGGAGCAATAAAGCCAATGTGGCAAAATACTCACAATTGATAAAGGGACTATGAGTGTCCATTGTCGTATTCTTGCAACTTTTGTATAGCCTTGACATTTCTTCAAAATAAAAAAGTTGGAGGAAAATCAATAATACACATATAAGCAGGTTTAGGCTTGTTGCTTTAAAATTGTACTGCAATAAACTTCTTTGAATCATTTATTTTTTGTAAATAGGAGAGCTAGAAATACATAAATAATTGAAACATAAAACAAGATTTAGGTCAACTATTATTACCATGAACTTTACCCAATTCACTTGTGGCATATTGCTTTACAGAGCAGTATTTGAAAAATAATCAAGTTTCACACACAAAAAATTTTAAGGTAGAAAATCCTATAAGTTTCAGCTAATTTTATTGATAAGAAAGCTAAGATTCAAAGAAAATCATTCCTTACTATAATTCATTAACATGTAGCATTGAAATATTTTTTATCTGTTTTTATTTTTGAAAGGTTTACAACATATTCTGCAATGTTTGGGGATACTTAATGTTAGAGCTATTACTTACACTCCAACATTCATCCTTTCTGTTGTTGGGAGTTTTTTCAAACCTACTGATTTGAAAACTTTGAAAAGTGATTAATATAGTTGAAGTATAATACCCTCTTTGGGAAGATGTGTAACTTGGAAAAAGATTCATTAAATGACAGATAATACTTGAAAGGAAGACTAATAAGATGATGAATAACTAAATGTTGGCTCCATGCTTTTTCTAGCAATCATGGACCTTTCCTTGTTTATGTTTCTGAAGTTACCTTTCTCTACAAGTCACTTGCCCAGACTAATAGAATGTAACTAGGTTTTAGAGTCAGGCTCCTAAACCACTTACTAACTTAGGCAAATTCTGCAGTGGGTCTAGATCCTGAACTTGGTGAGACTAGTCACTATTTGACTTCTCCTTATTAAAGAAGATAAGGACAAGATAAGGACTGATCCTCAGTTTTGATTCATACATTTTTTGTTACTATCTTAACACTTGTGAAGCCTTCAGTAATTAATCTTTAAAAATAAAAAAAAATCTAACCTCTTTGTTACTATTACTTGACTTCAAATGAGTCTCTAAATCACTATATGCTAGGTGTCATATAGATAGATTCACAAAGTCTTATTTCTCCTTTTTCCTAAAAGTTTGTGATCTATGGAAACATTTCTCAAACATTAAAGTACATACAGATCATCAAGCATCTTGTTAAAAATGCATATTATGTTTAATAGATCTGGGTTATAGCGTGAGACTCTGAATTAGTAACTGTCTTCCAAATTACAGTGAAGTTGCTGGTCCACCACCCCTACTTTGAAAAGCAAGGGAGTCTAGCACATGACAATACTACAAACATAAGCCCAGAAACTCAGGTGGAAGGTTAAATTATATTAAAATTAATATATAACATGAATAAATATATCATAGATAGGAATAATAATATATTAATTAACTAACAACTGAATGGAAAGAAAGTATAAAGAAACATTAAATCTGAATCCCTCACCCAGCCGGCATGGCTCAGTGGTTGAGCATCCACCTATGAACCAGGAGGTCATGGTTCAATTCCCGGTCAGGGCACATCCCCAGGTTGCAGGCTCGATCTCCAGTAGGGAGTGTGCAGGAGGCAGCCTATCAATGATTCTCTCTCACCATTGTTGTTTCTATCTCTCTTTCCCTCTCCCTTCCTCTCTGAAGTCAATAAAAAAAATATTTTTAAAATAAATCTGAATTCCTCTTTTTATAGATAAGAAAATTGAAATTCAGCAAATTTTATAGACTTACTCAGAATATTTGTGCCTGTCATTGTCTCTAATTTCAGGGAAGGATTTCCTTATCTTTTACACATATGAAAATCAGCAGTTTGACTATTTTTTAAAATATATTTTATTGATTTTTACAGAGAGGAAGGAAGAGGGATAGAGAGAAACATTGATCAGCTGCCTCCTGCACGCCCTCTATTGGGGATTGAGCCTGCAACCAAGGTACATGCCCTTGACAGGAATCAAACCCAGAAGCCTTCTTCAGTCAGCGGGCGGATGATCTATCCACTGAGCCAAACCGGTTAGGGCGCAGTATGACTATTTTAAATAGAGAACAAAAGGGAACGATAAAGTCAGACCAAGGAGACCAAGGAGATCTAGAATGAGAATGTGCTGACCTGAAACAATCCTATAAAATAAAAGGCTAATATGCAAATTGACCAAATGGCAGAATGGCCAGTCGCTATGACATGCACTGACCACCAGGGGGCAGACGCTCAATACAGAAGCTGCCTCCTAATGGTCAGTGCGCTCCCATAGGGGGAACGCCGCTCAGCCAGAAGCCGGGCTTATGGCTGGTGAGCGCAGCTGTGGTGGTGGGAGCCTCTCCCTGCTCTGTGGCAGGAGGGCAATAAGAAGTAAGGGGTCCTGGACTGTGAGAGCTCTGGACTGCAAGATGGATGTCTGAGTGCCAGCTTAGGCGGACATCCCCCAAGGGCTCCTGGACTGTGAGAGGGCACAGGCTGGGCTGAGGGACACCCCCCCCCAAGTGCATAAATTTTGTGCACTGGGCCTCTAGTGAATAATATAATCCAGTTACAAAATAGGTATTTTGTTTTTTCTTTAAATATTTGTTTGGGGAAAAGACACCACTCTTTTGTTTTTACACTTATCCTGCCATGAATTCATAGGGAATGGCTTCCAGCAGCTCAGGCTCCTTTCCATTGGTTCTCACAGAGTGCTTCTCAGGGCAGAGCAGGCTGACGTATCATTGAACCCAGACACCTTTGTCTTTGGCTTCCTTCTTTTTCTGATCATTTTCCTTCACATTTTTCAGGAAGCCATCTCAGCTCTTAGAGTGCTTACTATGCTCAATACGTACATTAATTCTCTTGGCAAGACTATTGCCCTTAACTTGCTTATGCACAACAATGCCCACCACATGCTGGGTGACATCGTAGACTCTTAAAGTTTTGCCATGGGAACATTTGTGGGGCATTCCTTTTTGAACAGTGCCCATTCCCTTGGTGTCTACCATATCACCTTTCTTGTAGATTCGCATGTATGTGACCAAAGGAACAACTCCATGTTTTCTAAAAGGCCGGTGCCTCTCCTCTTTCCCTTTGTGCTAGTCATTTGGGTGAATTACTGGGAGATGTTGGTTTTGGCCAAAGCAGTTTTAAGTAATTTATTTTCTGAGTTAAGTTACATTAGTGTGGCCTGTTGCTCAGGCGTGGTCAGAGAAGTAAGGGAAAGAGCCTGAGTGCTGGGAATCAGGACACCTAAGTTCTAGCCGCAACTCTGCCACTATAGTGTTTTACTCCTGGGAGCCTGGACACGTTACTCCAATTTCATGAAGCATTTTCTATTTGTTTTTCATCTGTCAAGTGAAGAGAAGAATTGTTGCCCTACTTGCCTCATGCTGCTGTTGTGAAGCAATAGACGTAGAACAAATGTGCAAAATTAACAGTGCTCTACAAATGATCACTGTTCTTACCATGATTATTAATATTTATGAGTAGTGCCCTTTCCACTGTCATCACTGGGGAAAGGGATCTTTGCTATCAACTTATTTCTCTCTTTTCTGAGCTACTCATTTGTTTTTCTCTTTTCTGAAACTTTTCCCAGCCAGTTTAGGTGTCTATCTGAGCTCAAGTTTTTATCCACCGGAGACAATCAGATGGATTCAGAAAGTACAAATGTTGGCTTTGTGTCACGGTGTACATGGCTTTCTCACTGGGACATATGCAAAGCTATTGACTTTCAACGAAGCCATCAAGACCGCTAAAACACTCTTGTTCCTAGATTTTTGCCCCTTCCAGTATCTGTTCTGATTCCCCACTTGCATGCCTCCTGGTTTTGTCCTTTTCCTCCTTTTTTCTGTATACCCTTTTTCAATCTGTAGCACCTGCTGATGTCAACACTATTAATTGTCACTTACCTGTACTTATGTCAGCAGGACATTTTTTCATTTCAGGAAATATGAAAATCGGAGTTGAAATGAACTATATAAAGCTGCCAGTTTCAGCTTTCATAGGCAGAAATAGAAGTTAAATCAATATGGTCTCTAAACAGCGTTGCTGAAATCTTATGCTAAACCAAGCATTTGTTTTATAACTGCAACCCTATTCAGTGATGGGTTCTTTGGGACTATGTTCCCCCATATTTAATTTGTATTCAGCGCTAATTTGGTTTATTACTTACAAAAATGACTGTCTTTTCTCTGCATGTTGAAAACTCCACAGAAAGGCCTTGTAGCACTCATATTATGCTATTGTCACCACAACATCATGGCCATCCCCAGCCGATTGTAGTACATCAGTATAATCACAATTGGAAATCAATTCAACATCACATTTCAGGGTCAAACTCTGGCCAAACAGTAGTCCAAAATGAAGGCTCATTATTTTAAAATTAATAATAGCATCACTCAAAATAGTGTGAACCCCTCAGTTTACAACATGAAGTTTGTGTTTGTTTTTATTACTTTTAAAATTATTACATGTGCTTTTAAAATTATTACACTGTTTTCGGTTGAGCAATTAGGAATCTTAAAATCCTAAGCAAAATCTAAAAAATATTTTGTTTTGCTGCCATATTCTTTAAAAGTCCACATGTCTATTCTTGGGCACAATTTTTAAAATTGATTTCAGAGAGAGGAAGGGAGAGGTAGAGAGAGAGATAGAAACATCCATGAGGGAGAGACATCATGGGCTGCTTCCTACATGCCCCCTTCTGGGGATGGAGCCCACAATGCGGTCATGTGCCCTGACTGGGAATCAAACTGGCTACCTCCTGGTGCGTGGGACAATGCTCAACCAACTGAGCCACACCAGCCAGGCTCTTGTGCACATTTTAATGATAACCTGTTGCTACCTTTAAGAAAACAGTCTTGATGCATTAAAAGTGATATGTCTTTATTAGCTACTAAAGATGGACCCCTCCATAAGAATTTCCTTGAACCTAATTATTTTACTCAAATGACATTCTGAACAAATGACTTGACTAGTACTGTCACATAAGTCCACTCTCTGTGTTAGAGATGAGCAACAATTGGTGAGTAGAACAGTACACCACCATGGTTAGTAATGTTTTTATCCATGCCTACATTCCCCAAAGATCTTGGTAAAATATTTCAAAAAATAACAAAAATACACCCAAAAAGAAAGGCATGTCCAAGTGCACTTGGAATAATTTGGATTTGTTTTTTTCAGGAAGATTCATGTTTCCAAATCCTCTGTTTGCTCCCATCCTAAAAACTTTAACAAACACTTACTGCTCTTTAAATGTCTAGACTTTAACGCGATGAACTTCTCCCATTTGACTGTCTAAGGCACCATGCCGCCTGCCAAGTCCTCACCCACAAGGACACCTAAAACATGCACACACTAGCATCTGGGCGAGATTGCTCAGCCCCCACGGTGACACATCGCAAATGCTAGTGAAAGGAGAAATGCTCACTTTTGTGGGTTCCAAGCCTCTACTCCAGTCTAAACACAGGCTGTTTCCTTTAAACCACCCTCAACAGCCTCCCCACAGCTGCTTCTGGCCATGACACAGCCACCACTTGCAGGATGGGGAGAGCAGAAATGGAAACAATCTGTTTTGCAAAGAAAGCAACTTTCCCAGCAAATTTCTGCATTGAGACCTTAATGCCACCATCCCAGTGTCAGCCGCTGTTCCTGTCTCTCCACAGTCAGAGGTGGGGGGGGGGGGGGGTGTGTGTGCTGATCTCCATTTAAACAACAACAACAGCCAAACTGCGGAAACTCAATCCCATTGTCTTGAATTGAGTGACTGCTTGAGTTCAAGTGTGAGAGGACTGTAGATTTCGAAATTACAGAAACCCAGAGTCAGTCTATGTTCAACTTGCTTTCGTTCAAGAGGGCCTGCTACCTTTAGTTTTAAAGTGTTATAGACCCAGGTTCAGAGTGATAATTGTGGTGCTCCTGGATTCGACCTCTTTTAAGTATATGCTAGATGATTTTATAAACCCCGCTCAGCAGATATATACTAGTAATCTTTTCATCTTACCTACGTCTCCATTAGCTCTGTACTAGAAGGCAGCAGCTTTAAAGAGAGAGAGGGGGAAAAAAATGTTTTGATATAGGAGTTTATGGAGGGAGACATTTGATGGGTGGATCACTGATGCAGATAATTCAAAACAATGAATTTCTATGAAGTGAAATTAAGCACCCTGTTTGTATTGCATTATTGCCAATTTTTCTTCTGAATTATATTTTGCTTTTTTCAATGAGCGATTGAAACATGAAAAGGTAGTCTTCTTATATATAAAACGAATGTATCTTGTTAAATAGTAAAATATGGCACATTATTTCTCCACTTCCAGTGGCCCTTCACAGATAGCTTGTCTAGCTAATATGCGGGATGTTCTGCATCCTGCATCATGATGCCACGGTTATCAATAATTGAATAATATATGTCATCAGTGGGGGAAAAGGTAAGCTGGCTGTTTCTGAGAATTGAAAAAAAAAATCCATCAAGATTTTATCCTTACCCAAGTCATATGGATTAGAAATTCAATTAGTTTATTTGGTGTGGAAAATGTAAGCTTACCCAACCTCATCCATTTTTATTTTTTTTTTTTTGGAATACCATTCTATACATGTACAGTGTAATGTAACATTTATTAACTTGATTGTTTTCCAGTTATTTAACTCAGCACATGCCATGCATAATGGTGATCTAAATTGCCATCTTCATTTTAAATAATTAATAATTTAATAATTATTTTTTTAAAATAAATAATTCAAATTATTGTCAAGAAAAGAGCTAGAACTGCCAGGATACCTGTGATGGGGTCAGTCTTCACTTAGGATTTCCTCTGTCACTCTCTCTGAACCTTCGGTGGCTTTCAACTTCCCTCTATTCCTAACTCTTTGCTTCCAAGTACAGGAGGGTTCTGGTGTCATTTTAAAAGTAAAAACAAGCTCCCTTTCCTTCAGGAGTTTATAATGCAACTGAGAGGCACACATCCCTATGTAGGAGAGAACATGAGTTAAAATGAATAATGTGGTAGAGATCATGCATAAGAGTAGAGGGCATGGGAAGTAAGTGTGACAATGGATAAGGTTAGAGAGCTTCCTGAAAAGAGTGGGTTAGTTCAGGGAAATTAGAAATGGATGTGGGTTAATGGAAAAGATTGGGAGAGGGCTTTTGACAGACATGATTCAGCCAATTAATCAGAGACACAGTGTCATAGATGTTGATCACAAGCTTGAACACAATCAGTGCTTAATTTATATAGCATTTTACATTTTATACAGTGTTCTGCCTACATTATCTCATTTGCTTTTGACCACGGTTGCATGATATAGACAGAAGAGGTGTTACTAATCCCTACTTGGTAAATAAAGAATTTGAGGACTAGAGAAGTTTGGGACCCAGCTTGAACTTCACATGGTAAGAAAGTGACAGGGATAGAATCAAATATTTTGTCGTCTAGCTCAGCATTCTCTCCAGTAGTGTGCATGTCCACCCTCTGAAGGTGCCAAATGTCTGCCAGGCTCCCATAGCCGACTCCTTCCTTCTTGGCCAGGCCCTTTCATCAGGGACCTATGGAAGCATTGTACAGCTAGCTACTGAGTTTGGGGTCCACCTTGAGGTGTGCCTCACCAAAAAGTGTCTATCTGTGTTGCTTTACTAGAACAGTGTAGCTCTTTATCAGGGTCCCCTTTGGGAATATCAGAAATCTTCAGTGTCAGCTACAAATCTGCTTGTATGTCTTCTGTGTCTGCTTTTAGAGCAGGCAACATTGGTATGTGACAGCTCATCTCAGAGTTTTACTTCATATTTCAAACCCCAGAAGTCCTTTCCAATCCCTTCAGTCTGTATGTTTTCCTCCCATTTAAATTCCAGCCAAGCTCAGACTGTATGTTCATGAACATTCTAAGAAAAAGGTACCTCTCTTTGGTAAATATCTCAAATATGTATTGCCTTTTCACTCATTTACCTGTTAGTCAGTCTTCATGCACCCTGAGAAGAGTGTCCAGGTCAAATGCTTCCTTTATGTTCTCCACAGCAGGGAGCCCAAGAACATTTAACAAACAGTTCTTGACTGGTGGATTTTGATCTCTGTTTCTACCTCAACCAAGTGAAATAATGCGATTATATTGTCAGAATTTCATTACAAAATTAAGTGTCACAATAAAAATGACTATCCGCAAATATGATTTATCATCATACATTTAACAGGATTTTATGTATTTTACTAGAGGCCCAGTGCACGTGAGCTCAGCGTCCCGCTGGCCCAATCGGCTACCCCGGCCACCCCGAGTCCCGCCCCCTGCGCCTCCCACTGGCCCAATTGTGGGCGTAGCGGAGTGATGGTAATTTACATATTACCATTTTATTAGGTAGGATAATTTCTTCTATTTAAAACCTTTCCTTTATTTTTTTTAAGTGGCATTTCTCTATAGTTAACTACATAAAATTGGAGCTAACATGTTTTGATCTCAAAACAACCATAGCTGTCCCTTTGCTTTTACCAATTTGATTGAAATTATAGTTGACCCTTGAATAACATGAGTTAGAACTGCACAAGTCCAATTATGTGGGTTTTTAAAAAATCAATATTTTCAGTGCTATAGATCTATTTTCTCTTCTTTATGATTTTCTTAACATTTTCGTTTCTGTAATTTACTTTATTGTAAAATACAGTATATAATGCATATTCCATACAAAATAAGTATTAATTGACTGTTTATATTGTTGGTAAGTCTTCTGGTCAACAGTAAGCTATTAGTAATTAAGTTTTGGGGGAGTCAATGTATGGATTTTGAACTGCATGGGAAGGGAGTCAGCACTCCCAATCCTCTCATTGTTCAAGGGTCAACTGTATGACTTTCTTGATCCATTTGTGATGAAAAAAAATCTGAATCTATAATATAGATTCTAAAGAACTAAAGGAGGTGTTTTGTGTACTGAGGGAAGCTTTAACACTGTACAAATTAATAGTAACTTCCCATAATCTTTCTGGGAGTTACATATACACAGGCCAATTGAATCATGAAATTAAATCTAAAATTATTCAAGTCACACAGACTATGGGATGACATTATTTTAGGATTATCTATGCCTCTTCATTAATCTACTGTAGAATAAACAGTTTTATTAACTTTTCCCCTAGCATTTGTGCATGGTGATAACTAGTTCTAATTTTTTTTTTTTTACTAAAGTTAGATATTAGATTGTGATTCTTTATAATGAAATTTCATTCATCACTGGGCCAGTGTTAAATTCCTAGTGTTCCATGTGCTATTTTAAGCTCGGGTAAAATTTCTGCCATCTATATTAGTTTCAGCAAATGAACAAACCACGAGCGTATACTTTCCTACCATATTATTTTAAGCATAATGTTATTAGAAGCTATTGTGCTTAGAGACAAAGGCAATCATGTCCCACAACCGATTCTGAAGGCAATGGGAAATTGAGAAAGTAGTTTAATAAACAGCTGCTTCCTTTGCCTTTTGAAAGAAAATCGGATTTATTTGAGCAGCTTTCTCCATATAATACAATCTACATGTTTTAAAGGCAGTCATGTCCCCCAGTTTATTCTCTTAAATGAAATCGTGACTGCTCAGAGCAGTCTTCCCCTGACTTGCCCCACGTCATTACTCTGATTTGTGGATTCGGACTGAAAAGAGATAGGGAATAAAATTCCACAAGTGCTTAGGATTTAGAAGAGCAACTGAAGTTTTAAATAGCTCTCTTGATTTTTTTTTTTTAAATAAAATTTTTACAAGAGCAAACTACAGGGGGCAGCAAATATTAAGAGGCTCTCAGGATCATGCTGAACCTTGGAACTAAAGATTTTTGGGGCTGCTCAACTTCTCTCTGACGGAAATGTCCATCTTTAACACGAGACATAATCGTTATCTCATTGCTTTAGTTTCAAGATACATAGGAGTTAAATCTAGGAGGCTTTTCCCATCTATCTTTATACAGTAAGTTGAGGTCCAGAGGTGTCTGTCACATTTCACAGTAGTCTTTGTCTTCTTTAAATTCTGCAATCAAGTGTGATGTGCTGAAGTGACATGGATTAAACACCTTGGGATCATCTGAGCATTAAAGTGAGGGCAATGGCACAGACACTGCACACATACAGGGTACGCAGTGCACTACAAAGGGCATTTTGTTCTCTACTTTATTTACTCAGGGTGAGATGAGCACTCTTGGGCTTTGCTGATACATCTCCCACACTGTTTGAGGTTTCATTATCTGAGGGAGTTTTCAAACACTTGGTATGTTTAAAATCAAACACACCATCACTGGCTTTCCCAAATAAAACTCGGCCTGTTTTCCTAAGGGCAGAGAAAGTGAGTACAGATTACCCATTAATAGTGTTGAACTTGACTTACACTTTTATTTTGAGGACCAAAGAGAGGGAGATTGCCAGACCCTCACTGGAGAGCTTTGATGTTATCCTGGTGCCGCGTAGAAAATTCTATCTCACGGGGAGGCTTGGTGTGGCCTCATCTCCCTTTTCTGGGAAAGTCTGAAAGGCAGAAAAGAAGCATTGTTATTCTTTCAACCACCTCAAACCCTATGTTTTAAAATATCAGCAGGTAATAGGAGGGTTGCAAAGCTCTTTAATTGCTGATAAATAGAATTACTGACATAGAGTAATGGCCAGGCACAAGACTTAAAGGCAGAAGCCAAATCTGTTTCCAACATAAACATTGACAACGTAAAGCTTGTGACGACTTACATGCTAGAGGACAGCGCTGACGAGGGGTAAGGAGTGAGGAGACTGGAGTTATACTTTGGTTTTGACATAGCAAATCTGCTGTGATCTCTGGCTTCATGTCTTGTTGACTATCACTGCCAACTGGTGCCATCTCTTATCTGTAGTTCTTAATTTGATTTACTCCTGTATTCCCTTTTCTCACAATGAAGTACTACAAATAAATAGCAAGGGACAGGAAATATAAAAACACCTATGAACCCATCAATCCAGAGCAAATAAATATTAATTTGCCATATGATCCTTAATTTTTTTCTTTTTCTTTAAAAAATATATTATTAATTTCAGAGAGGAAAGAAGAGGGAGAGAAAGAAACATCAATGATGAGAGAGAAGCATTGATCAGCTGCCTCCATCACGCCCCACACTGGGATTGAGCCCATAACCCAGGCATGTGCCCTGATCAGGAATTGAACTGTGACCTTCTAATTCATAGGTCAGCACTCAACCACTGAGCCACACCTGTCAGGCATTTTTTTTTTTCTTTATCAAATAGATTTTACACTTTTTTTTTTTGGCAATATAACATACATTCTGAAAAGTTAACCTTTTTTTTATAAACTGAAAACACCTATGTAACTGGAACCAAAATCAAGAAAGAAGACATTTTTACCAACACCAAGGAAGACCCACTCTGTACACCTAACAGACTCTACATTCCCCACCCCCAAGCCCCATCACCACAGAGGAGCCTATTATCCTGACTCCTACCAAGATACATTGGCTTTGATTTTGGGTTTTGTTTCTGTTTTATATAGTGTTTTTTTTTTAATTGGAATATATTTTTTATTATAGTCTTCACACTTTATAATACTGTTGGGAAGTATGTTGACTTTTATTATTTTTATTTTTTTAATAAATCTTTATTGTTCAGATTATTACAGTTGTTCCTCTTCCCCCCCCCCCCCCCCATAGCTCCCCTCCACCCGGTTCCCACCCCACCCTCTGCCCTTACCTCCCCCCACCCCACTCTCCTCATTCATAGGTGTACGATTTTTGTCCAGTCTCTTCCCGCACCCCCACACCCCTTTCCCCCGAGAATTGTCAGTCCACTCCCTTTCTATGCCCCTGATTCTATTATATTCACCAGTTTATTCTGTTCATCAGATTTTTTATTCACTTGATTTTTAGATTCACTTGTTGATAGATATGTATTTGTTGTTCATAATTTTTATCTTTACCTTTTTCTACTTCTTCCTCTTCTTAAAGGATACCTTTCAGCATTTCATATAATACTGGTTTAGTGGTGATGAACTCCTTTAGCTTTTTCTTATCTGTGAAGCTCTTTATCTGACCTTCAATTTTGAATGATAGCTTTGCTGGGTAGAGTAATCTTGGTTGTAGGTTCTTGCTATTCATCACTTTAAATATTTATTGCCACTCCCTTCTTGCCTGCATAGTTTCTGTTGAGAAATCAGCTGACAATCGTATGGGTACTCCCTTCTAGGTAACTAACTGTTTTTTTTCTTGCTCCTTTTAAGATTCTCTCTTTGTTTTTTGCCCTTGGGATTTTAATTATTATGTGTCTTGGTGTGGTCCTCTTTGGATTCCTTTTGTTTGGGGTTCTTTGCGCTTCCTGTACTTGTAAGTCTATTTCTTTCACCAGGTGGGGGAAGTTTTCTGTCACTATTTATTCAAATAGGTTTTCAATATCTTGCTCTCTCTCTTCTTCTGACACTCCCATAATTCGGATGTTGGTATGCTTGGAGTTGTCCTAGAGGCTCCTTACACTATCTTCATATTTTTGGATTCTTTTTTCTTTTTGTTTTCTGGTTGGGTGTTTTTTGCTTCTTTGTAGTTCAAATCTTTGACTTGATTCTTGCGATATTCTAGTCTGATGTTGGATCTCTGTATATTATTCTTTATTTCAGTCAGTGTATGCTTAATTTCTACTTGGTCCTTTTTCATATCCTCAAGGGTCTCACTAAATTTATCAGCGGTTTTTAGAAAATTCTTGAAAAACCTTATAACCGTGGTTTTGAACTCTATATCCAGTAGTTTACTTTCCTCCATTTCTGTCATTTGTGACCTGTTTCTTTGTCTCCTCATTTTGGCTGCTTCCCTGTGTTGATAGAGTGGCTTTGTGTGCTAAGTGTCCTATAGGGCCCAGTGGCTCAGCCTCCCCAGTTACCTGAGGTGGACTCTCTTGGTGCACCACTTTGTGGGCTGTGTGCACAGTCTTGTAGTTAAGCCTTGATTGTTGTTGGTAGCACAGGGAGGAATTGACCTCCAGGCCAATTGGCTGTGAGAATCAGCTGTGTCTACGATGGGAGAACTGTGCTGGAGATACCCTGATGGGGCAAGACTTGCTTCAGTGGGGCTTTGGTGCTCACAGAGTCTGCCCCCTGAGTGTGTCCCTTATGGATCTGAGGAGTTGTAATCTGGATGATCCCACTCTGACCATTGGGTACACTGGTTCTTGGATCTCTAAGGAGGTGCTAATTTAGCCTCTGCCTGAGGCCACCCAGCAGGAGCTACGGAGAGATCTGCAGATTCCTCTTCTTTGTTTGGGTTTTGGAGGTGCCCTGATGAGGCCCAGCTATGAAGCAATGCAAGCTGCTATGGGGCCTTGGGCCTTCTTTTGGATGTTCTGGGTCTCTCTGACCCAGCTGCAGTTTGATAGGTAATTTTAGATTGTAAAGGGCCAAGCCATTCATATGCAAAAGCCTCTGCCCACAGCTTGGGTGGGGCGGGGTCTCAGGGAATCCACAGGGCAGAGCAAACAGCAATGGCTGATCCTCAGCCCTGCCTTAAGAGGCCCCCAGGTCTCAGTGTCCCTTGGTAAACGCTGCAAGCACCTCTGAGAGAAAGCCCCCCTCAAGTTCCGCCCGATGCCAGACAGTCCAATTTTTCCCAGTATGAGTCTGGGTCCCCAGAGTCTCACCCAGAACTGGAGTTCAGAGCAGTTGGGAGCTTGTGTCTCCCTCTCGATTGAGAAAGACAGCTGCATACTCAGTTGCCAGCCCTTTCCGTGTGCGCGCGCCTCCATACCTCTGCACTTTACTTCCGCACCTCCTCTGAGTCTCAGTGTGCTTTTCTCTTTCCTTCTAGTTGTAGAATTTCCATTCAGCCAGCCTTCCTGTGGTTCTGGATGATGTCCGTTTTGTCTTTTAGTTGTAGTTTTGAAGTGGTTGTGCAAGGTAGCAATTTCAGGTGTTTACCTATGCCGCCATCTTGGTTTCTCCAAGTTGTTTCTGTTTTATATAAATCACACAGTATGTACTTTTTGCTGTCTGGTTTCATTTGCTCAACTTCCTGGATAAGCAAATTAAATCTGTGAGATCCATTCATTCAGTTGTGTGTAGTCGTAGAGCCTTTATTCTTGGTGCTGCATGGTATTCCATTGTCTGCATATCTCCCGAATTATTTTACAAAATAAAATGTTAGGGATACAAGATACAATAAGTGTGAGCTATGTATCCTTTCTATCTATTGGTTTTGACTTAGTCTACATAAATAGATCTATCCATTAATTATATGTAAAAACTGTTCTGTGTGCTTTGAATTTTACATCAGTAATGTCTTACTACCTATACATATCATTTTCCAACTTGCTTTTCTTCTCTCAATATTAGGCTAAAGATGTGTTTCCATTTTTGTACATGTATACTTAGTCTGTTTCACTTCTGGATAGAGGTCCACCGAATATACTACATTTTAAATCCTGGATCCTGTCGATGGCCACTTAGGTTAGATCCTCCCTGTGTTAATGCATGGTGCATTCCTGTAGGTGTAATCTCTGGTCAGAGTGTGTGCTCACCTCCACCTTTCCTGCATAGCACCAAACTGCTCTCAAAACAGGTGTGCAGAAGACTGTTAACAGATGCCACTTCACACGCGTCAACACTTGCAATTATCAGATTTATACATGTTTGTTTGTGTCTTATTGTTGTTGTTGTTGTTTTTGCCAGTTTGCTGGGGGCGGAAAGGCATGTTCCTGATGGCTAGTGATGTTGGGCTTTATGGTCCTTTCTTGCTCATTTCACTTTCTGTCTCTCCACAAGCCTTTGTTCCCCCTCCCTTGCCCAGCACTCAGCTTCCTGCTGTACTTCCCTTGCAGATTTTACAGGTGGCAATACCGACTTTTGTCTCTTTCTCTCCCTTCTTAATTAACAAAAGGGAACTGTCATCCAACACAATGCTAATTGATCCAATGCTAATCTGTTCACCTATTCTCTTTGTCATCTCCCTCCTGTCTCACTGTAGTTGGCCTCTACTACGCCATTGAAATAGACATCAGGATTACCAATGACATATTAATTTCTTTGACTCACTTGATTGTCCTCATCTTACTTCAATTCTATTCTATGATCCCCCTGCCTCTACCTCATCATATACTCTTCCCTCATTTATTGAATACTTCGTGGCTTTTCATTTTTCTGCATCTTTGCATGTCTACTACCTGGTAATATTACTCCCTCCTCTCAACCTCAAAATTAGTGGTTCTTTTTGTGAGCTCATATAGAACCTTGGCAGCACCATAACACACACACACACACACACACACACACACACACACACACATGCTCAACCATTGTACTATAATTTCAATTAACTATGATAAGAGAGTCTGAAGGATTTGAGTTTCTTGCATCCCCAGTGCCTAACCCAGAGTCTTGGCAAATGTTTGTGGAATGAGTCAATACATTGATACATTAGGCATTTCTCTGGATTTTCTTTCAGTTCTAGCTCACCAGTTCAGAGTTTGTGGTCATGAAAATGGAGCCTCTTTCTTCCCATACTGCCTCCCCCATGCATTGGTATGAGTTGTTTTCTTCTACTGGAGGAGTCTTTTGCTAGAACCCAAGGGGTTCTGCCCTGGTCTGAACAAAATTCCTGTCCTAAGAAGAGATACAGCAGCCTGGATGGAGGAACCAGTCACACTGAATCAATCCCCCTTAGGACTGAGGACAGCAGATGGGGAGATAATGCCCATTGTGGAATTGCATTCCTTCTCTTCCATTCCCTGAGCCCACAACACTGAGAAAAGAAAAGTAGGAAGCGAGGAAGAGGAAAGAGGAGAGTATAGGAATGAATTGGAAGAAAGTAAGAGCTCACAAGGGGAACCCAGCCAGTATGATTCAGTGGTTGAACATTAACCTATGAATCATGGAGGTCACAGTTTGATTCCTAGTCAGGGCACATGCCCAGGTTGAGGGCTGGATCCCCAGTGTGGGGCGTGCAGGAGGCAGCTGATCAATGCTTCACTCTCATCATTGATGTTTCTATCTCCCTCTCCCTTCCTCTTTGAAATAAATAAAAAATATATATTTTAAAAAGAGCTCACAAGGGGATGTTAAGGTGAAGATAATCACAAGGGTGTTTATCCCACTCAGAAGAGCAGGGATAAAATTAAATTCACAGACAGATATACTTTTATTTAGGTCACTTAAGTCCGCCCCCTGCAAGACTGCTGGATCCCACGGTGGCTTCACAGAGTGATACTCTTTTGTTTCAAGCCGTTTCAAGAACTCCGTGGCCATTTCTCGTAAATGTTTTTGCCACCTCACTCCTGGTAAAAGGCGCCATCCACACATGACTTGGCCCAATCTTGCCCTGTAAAGTGTGTGAGTATATCCTGCTTCTATTGATACAGGTAACTAGCAGGGGGCAGAATTCAGGGAATTGTATGGCTTCCCTATTAAGAAGAAATTGCTGTTTTCCAAGAATCAGAACTTGCTACTTTTGAACTGTATTTAGCTAATTCATGCATATAACAAAAGGCTCTTGTGTGTGTTAGCATTGTCTTTTAAAGATCTCATTTCTCCATGTGTTAATGCTTACTTAAAAAGAAAATTTTAGATTGATTCAAAGCATCCTGCCTATTCTCAAAGACCTTAATCCTTATTTTAAAGTAATAAATTTCACTTAAAAAAAAACACAAAAAACAACAACACATGATTTATTTCCATTTTACAATGATAAACTTCATCCCATCAGTAAGCTTAAAAAACTGTTGAACTCGATCGAGTACTGAAAAGCCCTCCTTCTCATTTCCTCACCGAGACAAGGCAGCTGTTGGCTGTGGCCCCCTCGCCACCGCATTTGAGCTGCTTTCACAAGGAAATAACAAATGAAAATAGGCAATTATAATCGCAACTTGCCTCCTAGAGCCCAATGTTCCTGGAAAAACTGCTGTGCTATTTCAAGAGCAGATAGATGATCTGCTTGCCTCCAGTGGTAGGGAAGGCCAGGCTCTCTTAAAGAAAAGTCAAATGTAGCACAAAATGGGAATGGAGATCGCTCTAGGAATAGAGATCTTTAAGGACATCTGGAAGTAGCTACCTAATAAGTATATGAAAATAAAGAACTTTCCAAGTAAAGGCCCAAGCCACCCCTTGTTTAATACACTTTTCTTTCCTTCCTTCTTTCTTTCTCCCTCTCTCTCTCTCTCTTTCTTTCTTTCTTTCTTTCTTTCTTTCTTTCTTTCTTTCTTTCTTTCTTTCTTTCTTTCTTTCTTTCTTTCTTTCTTTCTTTCTTTCTTTCTTTCTTTCTTTCTTTCCACATGGCCATGCTGACTTGACCCCTGACCCAAGAGAATAATTCTACCTAGAGACAGCTCTGTGTCATCTGTGAGTCTCCAAGTAAAGATGAAGGAAATCACTATCGACTTAGTTGACAAAAATCTCTACCAGAGCCCTAGCTGGTTTGCTCAGTGGTTAGAGTGTCAGCCCTTGGACCAAAGGGTTACGGGTTTGATTCCTGGTCAAGGGCACCTGCCTCGGTTGCAGGCTCAATCTCCGGCCCTGGTCTAGGTGTGGCAGCCAATTGATATGTCTCAAACTGATGTTTCTCTCTCTCTCCCCCGCCCCACTCCTACCTACCCTCCATACTCTAAAAAAAGTCAATGGGAAAAATATCCTCGGATGAGGATTAAAAGAAAAAAAGAAATCTCTGCCAGAGACCAGTGACTTCTTAGACAAATAGGGACATCAAATGGAAAAAAGTAAGGCCTCTAACTCCCTAGCACAGTGGTCGGCAAACTGCGGCTCGCGAGCCACATGCAGCTCTTTGGCCCCTTGAGTGTGGCTCTTCCACAAAATACCACGGCCTGGGCGAGTCTGTTTTGAAGAAGTGGCATTAGAAGAAGTTTAAGTTTAAAAAATTTGGCTCTCAAAAGAAATTTCAATCGTTGTACTGTTGATATTTGGCTCTGTTGACTAATGAGTTTGCCGACCACTGGCCTAGCATATTACACCTGGAAAAGAACAGTTTCCTAATCTATCTAGCTAATGTTGCCCTGCTGTATGTATGTTTCATTCACAGTCCATTTCATACAAAATGCTATACAAGTCTTTTTTTGTTGCCCTTGATAAAGGGCATCAATGCCAAGGTAGATATTTACATATTTTTGATAAGAATATTCTCTGGAATATATTTATTTTTATCATGTATTCAATTCAAATATGGGAATAGAGTTAGGCTGTGTGACCTATCACTCATTCATTCACTTATTAATTCAACATCTACCTATTATGTTGCCTACTGTGTACAGGGACCTTATTTAAAGCTGAAGATTCAGAGTTGAACAAGACAAATGTGTTATGTAATTGTAACCCCCCCCCCCACACACACACACACACACACACTCTCTCTCTTTCTCATTTTCTCTCCTTCACTCCCTCTATTTCTGATTTTGTTGAATATCACATCATCATCATCATGTAGATGTCCAAGCCACAATCCAGGAAACCATCCTGGCTGAAGCTCTTCCCTCCTCTTCATTCTACTAAAATACATGCCTTGGTCCACACCCTCGTGGCTTTCTGCCTGGACATTGCAATAGCAAGGACACAGATCTAATAATAAACGGGCAATGAATTCTCTTATTTACTATTTTGGGAACAGCTAACTTTTTGCATTGAATAATACAATTGATATTCACAATCATCCTATGAAGAAGAGATATTCTCACCTCCACGGAAGAGAAAAAGCGGAGGCCAGAGAGGTTCCAGGAGCTGCTTAAGGCTTTCAAGTTAGTAAATAAGAAGAGCCCGGATTTTAATAAAAGGCGTTTTGAGTTCAAAGTCCGTGTTCTCTCTACTCTGCTGCACTGTTTTGCACCCACTGTGGTATTCCCTGATTGTGCTTCTCTTTCATGGAAGTTCCCAGTAGATGCTCCTTCTTACACACCATTAGCTCATCTCTCCGCGGTGATATTTTATATCTAAGGTGAAGCACCACAGTTAGAAGCAACCGTAAAAGAAAGAAAGAAAAAAACCTCAAGGTGAAGCACTTCATCTTACAAGAATGGACTGTTAGATTGTAGTCCCTGCAGTGGGGGAAAACCCTTTAACAAAAGCCCCTCTTGTAAATGGCATTGCAGTTTCACAGTGGGCGAGAGGAGATACTGTTTTTCATCTTTTTGGTTCTTTGTCTGAAATCTCTTTACAACCAGAACAGTATTGTTTTATGTTACCTTTTTAGTAATGACAGAGCCAGAAAAGGGTATTTAGTCTTCAGAAAACAGTTTGAAGACTGTACCTGGGATATAATTTCAGGTGTTCAAATGATATCACCCAATTATACAATAAATGTAAAAGCACTTTGGAAATGATAAATGGCCATGTAAATGAAAGGTGTCATGATGTTGGTAGGTAAACATAGTCTTTCATGTGGTATTTGATGAGTGGACTTTTTAAAGAAAGCAAGAACAACGTAACCAATGCCACCTGATCATTCCATTAAATAGTGAGTAGCATCATTTTTCTTCCTTTAAAATTTTCACATTGAAAAATGCAACCATTTTGTCTAAAGTCCCTGTCTCTGTGGGTATGTATAATGAATTTCTTAATGTGTCACATGTTCAGTGCAATAAATCCTGTGGTTTTCTAGGAAGCAAATTCCAGTACGTTCCAGTGTGAAAAGATAAGACTCGAGATCAAAGGGCTGATGCGCTATTTTTGCAATTTGTTTGCATACATTGTTGACATTAGCCGTAGGAAAATCATACAGGGCAGATCCTTCTCTTATGTGTATTGTGCATTTTTTAAGTGGCAGTTGTGAAAGTGAGTGAGGGATCAACCATTAAAAAGTCTTCAAGAGGTAGTTTTGTTTTCTGCAAGTGTAGATTTCATAACAGCTTCCTTTGAAGTAAAAATCTCATCTCCTTGTAACAGGAACAGGTTTGAAGAAACAAAGCTTCAAGAGGTTCAGATGGGCTGTAAAAAAATGTTGTAATCTCCTACAGGAGAGATGTGATTTATAAGGCAATGTATTTTTTATGACACATCAGTGTTTGCAACAGACCAGGCCAGCAAGTAAGAAGTTCAGCTTTAAAAGGAAAGAGCAACCACATAACTTTCCTTTACAGGTGTCATTTGGCTTAAGACAACCTTTGTGAACCCACTGACTGAATCATTTTGAATGCGTGCAAGTGGGGTTTGTGTAACAAATGTGTACTTCTTCCATCTGTGTGCTGGAGCCGGCACCACACTGCCAAATTGGTTTTTAATGAAATAGACAAAAAACGCTCTGTGCATGTCCGTGTTTGACGGGGGTCTTAAACCAGTCTTGGGGGCCTTGACAGAGCTAGGTTTCTCTCATCAGATACTCACTTTGAAAAGAGGCAGCAGAGAGTAATGGTTAATGGCATGGGTTATGGGGGTCAGACAAACCTGGGTTCAAAAGCCACTTCTGCCATATACTAGATTGATATGACCTGGGGTGAGTCACTTCCTTAACATTTCTGCACCTCAGTTCACTCATATGTAAACTGGGAATAATAAAACCACCCCAGAGGGTGATTTTGTGCATTATGCAATATTATACACTTTAAATGTTTGGTTTTTAAAATATATATATATATATATTTTTATTGATTTCAGAGAGGAAGGAAGAGCGAGAGAGAGATAGAAACATCAATGATGAGAGAGAATCATGGATCTGCTGCCTCCTGCATGCCCCCCACTGGGGATCGAGCCCGAAGCCCAGGCATATGCCCTTGACCAGAATAGAACCTGGGACCCTTCAGTCCGCAGGCCGGCGCTCTATCCATCGAGCCAAACCGGCCAGGGCACACTTTAAATGTTTAACCCAGTGTCCAGTGCATGGTAAGTAATCAGTGAAGACTTGATGTTATTTTTCAGGCCTTTACAAAGCACTGAGTGAGTGACTACTATGCACCAGAAAAAGTATGTAAGTGTAGTTTGTGTGTTAGCGTATCTTCAAGTATGGCTGCACACCCCCCACCACCACCTCTGCATTATATGAAAATGTATAATTAGGATTTTTAAGCAGCTTCTAACCACCAGCACATTGGCACACAACAAGCATGTTTGCACTGTTGCACCATGCAGAGTTTGTTTACTTGGCAAAATGCAGCTTATGCAGCTGCTTTACACACCCCTCAGACAGGGAGTGTGCGGGTGGCAGAGTGAACTGAGCTCTGGAACTGTTTTTGGTTAGAAAGTGACATCATTTTCAAAGTTGGATTGTTTGAATTATTTTTTGAATAAGTTTTAAATACATTTGTGTAGTTATTGAAGAAAGCTTGGGCAATTCAGCAAATGTCCCTCCTTTACCCCTACTCTTCCTGCTTAAATCTAGCCAATTAGAACTTAAAAAGAAAAAGGCTGTAAAGTAGCTAAATTCAAAATTCCTAACATCTACATCATGGTATGGGTATCTGGGTTAAAATATATGTCCTGGAACATAATAACCATATGCTCTAAAATATAATGGCTATAGCAGTATAAGCCAACAGGGTAAGTCTTCCTTCTGCCCACAGACATAAGCATTACAAAGGGGTTCCCTGAGGCAATTACATAGTGAAATGCCATTATGCGTACTTCCCACGTGTACTTACGGCTGTGCTGTATAGCACTGAACATCTGTACGAAAATCAGAAAGTTCAATCAACTCTCCAGATGTCCCCAAGTATCAACGTATTTGGCTTATGGACAAAACAGCTGGACTTTTGTTTTTCATTTTATTTTCTTCCAGATGTTCGTCTCTTGTAGACACAGCCTCGGTTGGAGTTCTTTTCTACTGCTCACCTTTGGGATTATAACTGAATTACTGAAAAACCAAAAGGTTTACTACAAAATTGTTTCTTCTGTGTTGAAGGAGGATGTAAGTCAAAGATCTGCCTAATCACACGTAGGTGTAGGTAATGAAGAACCTACGGGGAGAGAGCAAGTATGGAAGTTATTTGCTTCATGAAAGAAAAATGTTTAAAAAAAGAAATTTCAAGAAAAATAAAATCCTTCTTATTTTGGTTTATAGAAAGTATGTGATCAGATATTGGGAAGTTCAGGATTTCCAAAGGTTGAGTCAATGTAGTAGAGTGGAAAAACACAGGATTGCCATCGGGAAATCTTGGGTGTGAGTTCAGATTCTGTCCTTGACTTGTGACATTGGGATCCTTGGCTTCCTTTAAGGCGATCAACCACTCCAGTGTGCTTGGCACTCCCCAAGTTTTAGCACTAAAAGCCCCATGCACGGGAAACCCCTCAGTCTCAGGCAAATGGATGAGGGTAATAACTTCATTAGAGTGCTGTGGTGCAGACTGGTGAATAAGCAAAGCATCTAAGGCCGTCAAGAAGTACAGGGTTCCCAAATGGGAACTATTATCATCAGTATAAGCCTCATCCATATGTCCTAATTCTGTTTCCTTTCAGAGCACAGGCTTGTCTGTTTCCATTTTACTCAACACAATCAACACTTCACTTGCATTATGATAGCCACAGAGAACTGATTCCATCTCATTCTCAAAAGCACTTAAATTCTACACTGTATGCTCCATCATTGACTCAATGATCATGAACTTTTCTTCATACTCACTGGAATCCAAGAGATAACTTTTGGTTTCATCCATACTATTATAGTTTTGATGTACATTGTGGAAACTCCAGTGTCCACAGAGAGCCTGACACATAGTGGACCTTCGACAGATACTTGTTAAATGAAATAATGATGCATGAATAAAAAGTAAAAAATATATAGGTTGAACTATGGCAAACCAGTAGAGTGAACATTAAAGTGGGACCCTTCTCTACAAACTCATCATTTTTTAAATTTATTTTTTAAAATTGATTTTTAAAGAGAGAAGAAGGGAGAGGGAAAAAAACATCAATGTGAGAGCGAAACATTGAGCCTTCTGTATGCCCCCTACCACCACCACCCCCTACTGGGGGGTCAAGCCCCAAACCTGGGCATGTGCCCTGACTGGCAATCAAACCAGCAACCTTTAGGTGCATGGGACTACACTTAACCAACTGAGCCACACCAGCCAGGGCCAAACTCATCATTTCTCTCAAGGATTTCATTTTATTTACTGTAGAAACATTACTGTCTTTATGAATCAAACAGGTATATTTCCTTTCCAGAAGCTTTAATATACCAATTGATCTTTACCAACTAACCAGTCTAGTCGGCTTCCTCCACTCTCTAACCCCATATTGTTCTCTGGATCTCAAGTCTCTGTTTACTCTCCTGCTGTGTTGAAACATCCACAGGCCCGTCTTTAGCCTCATCACTTGGTCCAGCTCCAAACTCAAACATCCTCCTCTTGAATATTTCAGATTCCTCTCTTAGTTCATCTTATTCTACCCTCTGGGTTACTCATTTTCCTGTGTCTTCCACTTCAACTAAGCCCTGCCCCTGCTCCCAGACCTCCCAATGCTGCATTGTCAGAGGCTACACCTAAATAACAACAGACCATCAAGCCACGTCTTTTTTCTTTTCTGCCTTGCAACTCAGGACCCCCTTTCTCCAGGAAGCCTTTTACTGTGAGTCCCACCCAATGTCTAATCTACCATGGCATCCCAGCCATAACCTGGGAGTGCAGGCTGCCAGAATGAAACAGAGATAGAGTGTGAGTGACAATCTTGCATGACATTAAAGAAGTAGGTCTGCTTCTCTAACCCTTGATTGCTCTTCTGAAAAAATGAGGATAAGAATGGTACTTGTGATAAAATGGGAATAATAATGATGGAAACTAACTGAGGTAAAATAAATAAAGCTTGGATAGAGCAGACAATTCACTCACTCCTATTCATCCTAATATTCCTATCATATATAAGACTGCCTACTTCACTTTCTAAAAATTCTGTAAAAGAAAATAATTGTGAGAATTCTTGAATACCTATCTCCAAGTATTTTGGCTGCCTTTGGGAGGCTCCTAATAGTCATTGCTAGACTCTAGAAGCTTTAGAACCCCAGTTGGTTAGGAAAGAAGGTTTGTATTTGGGATGGACTTAGGTTCCCTGAATTACTTTAAAAATGAAAGTACAAGATCCAAATGAAAGAAAGCTTTCAGTGGGGAATTTTCAGGACCATAGGGAGAAAGCTTACACTCCTGACCTTTCACCTTAGCATTTTTCTCCCTTCTACTTTCAAGCAGTGAATAATCAACATGTCAGAGTTCATTTAGATCCAAATCCAATTAAGTCTGACCTTAGGGATAGTTACTCATAGCTGCCAGCAGGTGTGTGCTTGGAAGAAATCATCATCCGTGCCCTTTGTTCCGTTTTTCAATTACCCAAGTTTATGACCCTGACCAATTAAGCCTAGAAACTCCACCCATTGAATATCGAAGGAGAAGAGCAGCTGGTTTAAGTGTCTAGGCCCGTGGTCGGCAAACTGCGGCTCGCGAGCCACATGCGGCTCTTTGGCCCCTTGAGTGTGGCTCTTCCACAAAACACCACGGCCTGGGCGAGTCTATTTTGAAGAAGTGGCGTTAGAAGAAGTTTAAGTTTAAAAAATTTGGCTCTCAAAAGAAATTTTAATCGTTGTACTGTTGATATTTGGCTCTGTTGACTAATGAGTTTGCCGACCACTGGTCTAGGCATTTGTGCCGGACAGCATTTCACCAAATCACCACTGTCTATTTATTCTGCGTGGAACAAATATGAGAGTTGACATTTTTCTTTAGCTGTAGTCTAAATCCTTACACTAGCTGCTGGACCATTCTTTAACCACTATGTCCCTTGGTTTCATCATCTGTGAAGTGCTCTACAAGGTTGTTGCCAGAATTAGAATTAATGTATGTAATTCAAGTGGCTTGATACCTGATACACAGTAGGTACTAAATTAGTGATAGTCATTCTTAATAATTAGTATTATTAAAGTATCATCAGGAATTTCAAATGTCTGTTCATTATTCTCTGTAGGGGAAAACCATGTGTGTGTGTGTGCTTGTGTGTCAGTCAGTTCTCACATATCTTCCATTAATTGTGTCCATTATTTTAGATTGCCATTATTTTATATTAGCTTCAGAAGTCATGCTCTAAAATATCTTAATTACTGTTTCTCACAATTCTTGCAGCATGGTTTTTGTTGGATAAGGAAGGAAAAAGGTGCTATAAAAATAATTACCTAGGAAGATTCCAGTACTCTGCTTGGTATTTTCTCATTTATTTCTCAAAAATTCTCTGTAAAGTATTATTATTAAAAACCCAGATTCAAACCAGCTCTGAATAACTCTAAGTCACTTTCTATGTTTGGTGGTGGCAGGGGGGAGGGGTTGCAAAAGATTTGATTTCTGGTCTCAACTTTTCCCCTAAATAATTGTGTTCTTCAACCAATTACCTGACTATTCTGATCTACAATTTTTAATCTGTAAAACAGGGGTTTGGATGAGACCATTTTTAGATCCTTTTCAGAACTACTGGTTTAAGAAGAGACATTGGAAAGTAAATCTAATCAAGGAGAAATTAAATGAAAGGGGCATCTCTGTTTTTAGTCAATGAGTAAGCCATATTTCTTCCTGAAGCCATGAAGAGAAGAAAGAAAAAAATAGAAGGACCTGTTGGTCCTTGCCCAAACCAGACCACTCTTATTGGCACTCTGGTTGGCCTCTGAGACATGAACCTCAGGCTGCTGGGCTCTTCTCCTCTGTGGTGTATGTACTAGCCTGTTCAACAGCAGTGATCTCACCCAGCAGGATATAACTTGGTTCCTGGAGAGAATGGTGAATGGCGCCTTCCATCTTTTCATTCTGTTTCTGAGTAGGAAGACAGGAAGGAGCCCAGGAAAATGTCTAGGAAGAGAACCCAGGCTTTCTGTCCATGAGAAGAGTGACCAGATGACTAAGAAAAATATAGCTGGATGAGTCTTTAATTCTCTGTGAATTTATTCTTTTTCTCTGGTCAATACTTGGGTCCTTACGACCCAGGTCCTGGAAGCTTAGTGAACTCTGTCCTGAGTGTCTCCACCCCTCATTCTTTCTGCTGAGCTATGTTCTCACACTTTCAGGAAAGTGCAAACATTCGATTGGGCTTACTTGTCTATATATCTGTTCTTTATTTCAATTTATATCACTTTAAGTATATGAATACAATGTGGTGTATACTACAGCTCTTTATTGATGTGTATGTACATCATAATCATGTGCAGATAACTCATAGAAGGAAGGTATTCTCATGTTTGAGAGGAAATAGGTGTTTAGTTTTCATGAAGGCTGATCTATCTGGCCTGACCAAGTAAATACCTTAAGAGTCAATGCTTTACCTTACAAAAGTATTCACAGAGAACTTTGTTTTAAGACCAAATTACCCTATTGGATTTTAGTACGAATTCATAAAGATTGGACTAATATACCACTTTTTCAGGCATGATCTCTGTCACTCGATTCTTAGCTCCATGAGAGCAGGGAACCTGTTTTATTTCTTTCCCACTATACCCCAATGAGTGCTTAATAAATAGTATTGAAGGGATAAGTGAACGAGAGAAGGAAGAAATGAACAATTATACAGTTATTTAAATGAGGGAGCACAGTGTGTTGCCAGTCCCTGCTGCATATTATAAAGGCCTCTAGAAATATTATTTTAAGCTAATGAAACAAAATACATCAAAAGACTTTCATCTTCTTTTTTTGTGTTTGCATAACTTGGTTGTTATGGGCATGAATAATCCTCTCTTGATTGTGCTATAGGATGAGGAACCACAATCACGAGTTGAGGGAGAGAGAGAGATGTTCTGTCTTTGCAGTAATAACATTACTCCTAATATGCTCCCTCAGGTTAAGCAGTCATAGTTAGCTCTGAGCAGTTAGAACTTTGCTCAATAAAAATAATGACATTAAAGGCAGTGAGTGGAAGCTGATTGTCCGCTGTGCTGCCGCATCGTCTTCATGAAAGAGAAAAGGCAGAAGCAGGCTGCTGGCGATTTCTACAGATAACACTGAATGGGAGTGAGCCAGACCTGGAATGGAGGCCTCGCTCGGGAAAAACAACTCGAGGATCCACCATCCCTCATCTCTCAAACAGTTGCCATTCATATGCTGCTTATTCAGTGATTATAAATGTGGCTACCATCCCAGTTTATATCAAATATCACCAGGTAAATTACTGGCAGAGATACTGTGGGGTTGCTCAGGAGTGTGACTGAGAAAAATGACTGTCTTCATTTTCTTAGTGTGACCTCTTTTCACCCACAAATGCCCCCTGCCTTTATTTGTTAGGCTGCATTCCAGACCCCAAAGCAAACACAGGGTGTATTTTCTCTGTAAACAGTGTTACAAGTGGAGGGTTGAAAATATTTGCTTTGAAAATTCTTACTTAAGCAGTGAGACCAAAAAGGTTCACTCTCTGTCAATAGGTTTCTCATCCTCCGTGGTTCAGAAGGATGATTCTCCTCTCATTACCCATTTTACTGTATCTGGAACATGTGAGGGGTGTTAGGAGCAGTCTCAGAAAATGAATGACCAGAGCCGTGGCTTCCCGGTCTGGCCCAGCCTCTCTCCATCTCTGTCTCTATGAGTTAAGTGGAAGCAAAGTCTAATAAACTTGAATGCTAGAAGGTTGTCCTGCCAAAATTAAAAAATTAGCAGGGACTCCAAGGTGCAGGATTCCGTTTTAAGTCATTGAAATTAAATAATATGCTCCCCCCCCCAAAAAAAGTTGAGAAATGTTTCACCATTGGGATAGGGAGGTGGACGTGAATTATAAAGGGATATACAAAGCTAAAATAATAATCAGGGCTGGCTGCCACTGGCCAGTGAGCTCCCTGGTAATGGACCAGTGACCGCACTGTGTCTGTTTTTGCTTATTATTGCACCCTCAAGGGTTTTTGCAGAGTGCCAGGGACACAGTGAACTCTCAGTAGATATTTGAGTAAATGAACAAAAGAAGGTCAAATGAATGAATGAACAATAAATGAATGATTGAGTGCAAAGCCAAGCCTACTGGACCCAATTACCGTGTTTGTTCACTACTCCTACCCCACTCACCCCATGACACACACCCAGCACTTTTATTTATTGTAAAATCAGAAAAACAAAACAAAACAAATATTCAGGACAGCGTTGAAGGGCATTCCCCATCCCAGTCTCTCACCCAACAACCAAGCAACTTGACCCTCTTTCTATGCCTTTTTCAAGTGACTATGTGTCACACTGTCATAGAGTTAGGTCAGTAGACACCTTTATTTCCATCCAGCACCCTTCACAGGCTTCATATTTAAGAAAGTGGGAACTGGGTTATCTGAGAAGAGTTAGAGACACTTGTTTGCAGTGCTTAAATGCTAAAGGGGCAAAGGACAGAATGCTGACCCCTGGAAACTTTGTCTGTTGGCCCGTCACCTTGGTGAATGCAAAATGTCACTGAGGGTTATCAGTCTTAGCAAATGGTGCTGGGAAAAATGTCAAGTTTAACTGAAATCTGCAAGTTCTTTTGCATTTTCTTCCTGATAAACTTCTATCATTTTGTCAGTGGATGCAAATATGAATTTTTATAATTTGACATATTGTCAGAAGAAAAGTCCTCAAAATACCAAAATAACAAAAGATAATTTGCTCATTAAAATATGCAAGTCTGCTTAGATAGTAATATAATAAGCTAATTTATTGTTATTCAGAAATCCTTTAAAATAGGAGAAATAAATTACCACCGTACAGTCTCTAGGCATCAGTGTCTCACAAAATTCTACAGACAGCTGAAAATGAGATGTTTACCTACTCAGGTGGATTATATGATGTTCCAATGAACCATTAATTTGACATAGAAGCTACCCTGGGTTATTCATGTTTGACTTCTTGGGACAAGGCCCAAATTATATTTCTTGTCTTAATTTGGCTAATACAAATTGTTTAAGATGTGAAGCAGTGTGGTATAGTAAAGGGATCTTCAAGTACACATTTAAAACACCATCTACTTTGGCCACATATCAGGCCATGATCTTGAACTCTGTAACTTTTAAAGATGCATGCAAACACACTTGTCGTTTTTATTCAAATATTTAAAACTAGTCTTTGTTTGCTCAGGGTACCATGTAATTCAATAAAACTCTCAGGCAGTCCTTAAAGAACACCAAATGTGCTGAGTTATTTTTGTAAGTAAATTTCCCAGATTTAAATGATCAGATTGCATGAACTTAGAATTATAAATCAATTAATTCTTTCTGACTAGGTTTCTGCCAGGAGCAATGAAACCTTTAACCAGGAAATGACAAAGCACCAAATTCTTCTGAGGATATTGCAGCCAAGTGATTATCCTTAATATTAGAGTGCATGAGCATTACAAAGGGAGGTGTAGAGGCATAGGAGTTTTCAGGACTCGCAACAGTTTTCCCATAAAAAACAAAAACAAAAAAAACAAGCTCCTGGTCTATTCCCAGGGGTTAAAGGGAAAGGTAACCTGATATTTAACAGGCTTTTCATCAACTTATTTGGTTGATGACTGTTCTACAATATACACTTTGAGCTCTCTGTTAATGAAACTAGTCTCAGTGAATTTTTCAGCTATATCTTTCTATCATTTAAATAACCACACATACATGCGCGCGCGCTCACACACACACTCACAAACTCACACTCACACCTCACATAGACTCTTTTAGTTTAGGCTAACCCAGTGGTCGCCAAACTCGCGAGCCGCAGTTTGCCGCTCTGTTGACTAATGAGTTTGCTGCCCACTGGGCTAACCTATTAGAGCAGTGGTTCTCAACCTTTCTAATGCCGCGACCCTTTAATACAGTTCCTCATGTTGTGGTGACCCCCAACCATAAAATTATTTTCGTTGCTACTTCATAACTGTAATTTGGCTACTGCTAATGAATCGTAATGCAAATATCTATGTTTTCCGATGGTCTTAGGCGACGGTCTTAGGCTCTACAGCAGGGGTCGCCTAAGACCATCGGAAACTGTGTCATGAAGGAACCAAATAAGGAGTTCCCAAGCTCATTCTGGAGTCTTCAATTAAGTCCACTGTGATTATACTAGAACTTCAGAGAGCTTTCTCACCACTGCTAGAAAGAGACAGACACATATGCACAATTAGGTTATCGTAATTAACTTTAATACGTTTAGCGATGGGCAGTCTACCATTTCATTTAACCAACCTCGAAACCTTTAGAGGGTTTTCCCCTCAGTTTTTATCTCGATTTCACCAATGAGTGTCTGTCGTCAGTGTGTTGACGTGTGGCTATGTCCATAGAATGGCCCTAAAGCCTCCACATCTTCCCCATGCCACCCTTGCTCCCCCTGAAGGAATCCCATCACCATCCACTGGAGAAAAATGGCCTTCATTTTCCTGTTTCGAAAGTTTCGTTAGCATCACTAGCTTAGGTCAGAACAAATATCAAGACATTGATCCTAGACACTTATTCAACATTTCCTGGGAGGCAGGCTCCGTGTGGCAGTTTCAAGTACACGATTTTACGTAGACCTGGCAATATCATTATTACATAGACTGATAAATACCAGTATCTCTGTTTTACAGATAAAGAAATGAGGACTCTGGGGACTTTAACAACTCACCCCATGACACACAGCCATTTATCAGAGTTAGGGATATGCTCTCTCATCTCTAGTGCAGTTTCCACTGTGATAAACTAAAGGAGAGGTAAGTTCATTAGGAGAGCAAGGCAAGCAAGTAGTTGGCTGGCCTAAGTCCTGAGGGGATCGGGATCAAAGTGAAGAGTTATGAGAGGTTTAGGGGAGGCCTGGAGTGGAGTTAAGGGGCAATAGTGGGCAAGGTCCATCAGAGTTGGCCTCTGCAGTTAGGCCACTTTCCCATTTATCCCCAGTTCATTTGGCGATATCCAAATTGGGAAATTGCAATTGCATAAAGAAGTCTGTTCAACTGTCATCACACATTATGAGCATCTACAGGGTACAAAGAATTCCCTGCTGTTCTATTGGTTTGAAAAGAAAGGAATAATATCTGGAGTCTGCAGTTGAAGGTTTTATAGTTGGCAGGATGACCAACCACATGTAAGACACTGGCAAAGCACTGAACTGCCAGTCACTGGTTTTATCTGCCATTAAATGCGATTGTAAAATGGGAACATTATTAATGTTGGGAATTATGATTCATTCACATGTGGGGCCAATGCAGAAATGCCCAAGGGGAAAAAATTCTATTACCTTATTAAAATTTCACTCTAGATTAAAAGTGATATATGAAGAGAATTCAAATCTAGATAAGATGTAGTTTTGCCCCTCAAAGCCTGAAAGGACACGAATGCCGTGCCCAGGATGATAAAGAACCCAACATAATGTCTTAATGACTAGGCACATGCACAGAATCTGGAGGATGGTGCGCAAATATGTTTTACTGTTCACATGTGCTGGCCTGTCCGTTCATATGCACTCTGCCACAGATGGCTCCGGGAGATCAAGTAGTTTCTTGCTTCCCTCTCCTCTTTGTTTCTTACATTTCTCTGCAGATTCATAGACCCGTGTACCAGAGACTAACAAGACCTGGTCTGATTCTCCCACACTTAGAATAAACCACCTATGCAATGAAGAAGCCCTCCTTTTGTTACTATTGATTGAACTTTATGGTACGCTCTTCAGACCTAACGAAGATTAAGTAGATAAGATGAAAAGAAAATATTAAAGAGACAGAGAATACCAGTCATTCATCATACATGTACTTATTCAAAAGTCAACATGTATGTATGTATGTATTTATTTATTTCCTCACCCAAGAATATTTACCATTGATTTTTAGAGAGAGTGGAAGAGAGAGGGAAAGAGAGAAATATCAATGTGAGAGAAATACATTGATTGGTTGCTTCCTGCATGTGCCCTGACCAGGGCCCGGGCCTGGGAGGAGCCTACAACTAAGATACTTGCTCTTGACCAGAATCAAACCCAGGATCCTTTGGTCCGCAGGCTGACGATCTACCCACGGAGCCAAACCCGCTAGGGCAGTCAACATGTACTAGTATTTATAATTGACCGTTGTGTGCCAGGCACCATCCTACACGCTAGGGAAGGGATATATAGGAAATCAAACTTGTTCAATTCCAACGCATAGGGAACTTAGATTCTGGTAGGGTGAAAAGAAATAATAAACAGATAATAAAACCAACCACATATAACATGACAGCTGGCAATAATTACTCAGAAGTAAAAGAAACCATGGCAATAGGCTAGAACTGGTGGGAGTGGAGATATTTTATGCTAGGAGATCAGGCAGTGTGGCCTTGTATATCCCTGGTAAAGATTCTTTCATTCAATATTTATCGACTGCCTTTGAGGAGCTGGATACTGTGCGCGCGATACAAGATGAATAAGACATGGTCCCTGCCCTCCAGGCGCCCACAGCTCAGTGGAGAATCTCGCCACCTGCTCCACCAGGCAGACAGATTAGAAGTCTCAGGGCATGTTGCTGTAGCAGCATTGTATCCAGTGACCAAGCTGAACAGATTGTAAGTCTTCCAAAACTCACAGTGGTTTCCATAAAATAATTCTCACTTCAAGTAAACATTTTCAGTTGGTGAGTAACACTATTTTCCACCGACAGCACTCATATTTGAGGATTTCCTTGATGCAACAATGACTTGTTTTTCTGATTGGTTGCCAAGGATTGTTTGGGTCCTTGTTGAAATGTACTTGCTTAACTCCTCCAAAGCAACTTGGCTGGTTTCTTGTTGTACTGGCAAATGCTGCCTCCTGTACTGAAAAATGTGTTCTTTCTGAAAAATGTGGACTGTCCCTGGATGGTTTCCATGAGATTTAAGGATGGAAAAAAAAAAGAAAGAAGAGATTTTTTTTTTTTTTATAAGTAAATGAAGAAAAATAGAGGTTTGTAGCCCAAAGTGTTACATAAATGCAGGTCACATTCTGGGTGAGGGGCCATTTTATCCCCACTTCCATCATGCTTTGTCAGACACCCGGTTCGAAATGTCCAGATTCATCAAGAAGACAGAGGAAAACATAATTAAGTTCAAAATCCTAGCTTGTCCAAACAAGCGGCCTTTCTTGATTGTGCTTTTCAGACAACCTCCATATCCTGAGCTTGACAAAGGTGGTAATACTGTAACGCTGCGAAAAGAAAACTCAATCGTGTGAGAGAACAGCCCTGAGCAGAAAGGCCTTTGTTTTCCTGTAGACAGAGCCTTTCTGACAGAGGATGGGAGATCCTATCGCAGGCAGCTCCAGAGTGAAAAAGACAGGATGGCTGGGCTCCCTGCTAGCGCAGGCGATGATAACTGCCTCACTGTGCGGGCTCCCTGCTGGAACCTTCTTCCTCCTGTCACATTCCCCACCCCTCACCCCCGTTGGGGAACCCGGGAGAGGGGGTCATTTTGGCGAGGCTGAGACAGGAGCACAGGTGGTACCACGTGGTGTGAACTTCCCTGTGTTTGCTGCGGCTCTGAGCCCACTTTGGAGACGGAAGCAGCAACGCGGGGCCCTCACCGTTGATCTGTCTCATCGCTGCTGGTGCCACCGGCTGTCATCTTCCCAGGACACATTTTCTCTGGGTGGCATCTTAGGGCCAGGGTGCCCGTCAGAGCCACAGCCAAAGACTCTCATGTCCTTCCTGCTCCACACGGTGTGTTTGGGCGGTTCTGCCTCTTTTGTGTCAAAGAAATTTCACACCAAATTTTGAACTTTGTGGAGCGATTCCTTGCTTGGCTGTACCAAAGTAGAAAACAAATTTGTCATCATTTTTATTTTATTTTATTTTACACGGTGGAGTCCTGCGCAGTGGTGAAATCCTCGCCCTTCTCATGGCCTCATTCATAGCAGCTCCCACCGCTGCGATCATGTCAGCTTCAGGGATAAGTGACAGACAGGAATTTTGCTATCAAAGTTCCTTCCGAAGGCCAGGAGAAGTCAGTTACTGGATAAGATCACAAACTTGCTTCTAAATATAAACTCTTTCTCAGCACTCGCAAATGATAGCCGCTGCCCAAGTCTAACCCTACCCCAAAGCTCCTGGTAGGAACTCTGCTCCTCCCTGAACAGCCTGTTTTGGAAGGACATCGCTCGAGATGAAACGTACCCCGTTGAATCTTAAGTAGCCGATTTGGTGATGAGGTGCAGACATAAAAAAACTCCCATTTTCAGCTCTGTTAACTTTGATTGGGAGGATATCATTGCAATTAAGTAACCTCTCAGGGTGGCTTTCCAAATTGGGAAGGGTGTCCAGTTGTTGGTGGGTTTGGCTTAGGTTATGCAGTTTATTTGTTTGGGTTGTATGTTTTGAACATGTTCCCAGGGCTTTTCAAAAGAGTGATGGGAACATTTGCTTAAATGGAATGGAAAGCGAGGGGACGGGCATTGCCAACACTCTAATTATGAACCTAGCAACATGTGTACTTATTTGAGAGTTGAAAGTGTACCAGACAAGACGGAGGGAAAGGAGGCGGCACCTAGGTGGTCTCGAATAGGGTGGCTGCCTTCTCTTCCTAGCAGGGAGGGCTAAAAAGCACAGGTTTCCTACCCTTTTGGACAAACAAAGACCTGGCAAACTGCCCTCTTCTTCCCTCCCCAATATCATTTTCACTTTGAGGCACTATCTGGAGGGAGGGTAAAGTTCTGAGGCACCCAGAGTGGTCATTCACGTCAGGTGATCTGCGTAGATCCACTCCCTGCCTTCCTTGGAATGTTATTTTTTAAGGTCAAAGGGCAAGCACCTGATGTAGTGTTGAACTCCAGGGGGTCACAGGGGTTGGGGTGGGGAGGTGTCTTGTAACCCCTGTGGCTTTCTACTGCCTCTGAGGAAAAATGCCAAACCCTTTAAAACGTCTCTTCTTTGGACAGACACATTTCCCAGAAACTGGAACCAGAAGAGATGGAGGGTTGTTAAACCAGAGGGTATTACTAAGGTTGGGGTGGTGAACCACAAGAATTTGGAAAGTTTGAGAATAGAGAAGATTGGGGTGGTTGACACACACTTTCTTTTCCTTTAATTTCTGAGGGTTCCCTCCCCCCCCCCCCAAAAAAAAAGAAATTAAAGGAGAAGAAAGTGTGTGTCTTCGTTTCCAGTCAAGTGTATTTCATTCCAGACATTAAATCAAAACCTCCTCTCTCCAGTCTCTGTGTGGATTAGGAGTAATTATAAGGTAAAAATAACATTGTCTGCTTCCTTAAAATCTGTAGTTTTATTCTGAAGATTTTATAGAGGGGTCTATTTGACTCCCATCTCCCCCAAGTTATATATGAGACAAGTTATATATGAGATGGTATTTCCAAGGTAGCTATTATGCTGTTCAAACATAATTTTGGGGATGCGGGTGGAGGGTAACTAGCTGAGAGCACATCTTTTAATGTTAAGGCTTAAAAAAAAACTGATGGAGAAATACACAAAGCAGAGCCCTTCCCTGAGCATAACAGCTAGAACTGGTGGGCTCCCAAAGAGAGCGCTGAGGCCCAGCAGGCTGCAGGTTTCACTTCAGCGTCTGGTAAATTTCAGGTAATTACGGCTGCCTGCTGAAGGAGGCTGTGGTCTCCACAGGCAGGGAAGACCTTAGCTGTAGCCAGGAGGAAAGTGGGCAGGATTCAAGACCTCCTCACCAGTGCCAGGAGCTAGGCGCTTCCTTCAAAGCAAAGACAACTGTTGGACTAAGCCAGCTGTGCAGAGCAGAATTTAAAAGCTTGTAGATTTAGGCAAAATAGTGCCACCTGTGAGTCTCCCTCCCCCCGCCCTCTTTAAAATAATGGAAGAGCCCAGACAGCCTGGCTCAGTGGTTGAGCATCGACCTATGAACCAGGAGGTCATGGTTTGATTCCTGGTCAGGGCATATGCCCTGGTTGTGGGCTGCATTCCAGTAGGGGACATGCAGGAGGCGGCTGATAGATGATTCTCTCATCATTGATTTTTTCTATATCTTTCTCCCTCTCCCTTCCTCTCTGAAATCAATACAAATATATTTTAAAAAAATGAATGGAAGAAAGAAAAGGTATATCCTAGTAAAAGGCAGCTAGCCTATTAAGAAATGCCAGACTCTGCTCAGCTGTATGGGTTATTTTCCTAGGAACAATACAACAAATCAATAAATTTGAATTGAGTTATCAAGGGGGTTTTCAGAATTACCTGAAAAGCTTGCAAAGATTCTGACTCCCAGGAATAGCCCAGGGGTTCTGATACTCAGCATCTAAGGTCTGGGTCTGTAAAATGGGTGTTTTTTCATCCACAAAATTTTTAGGAGCCTTAAAAGAGATGTCTCTTAAAGTGGTCTGTGAACTGCAGAGTGCCACATAAGTGTTAATATTTAACTCATATTTAACCGGATAGGGTTCCTCCTATTTGTTAGCTAATGTGCTAGGAACTGTGAGAGAAGTGAAAGAAGTCTTCTGTAGTTGGGTAGTGTGCATACTTGCCAGTTTTCTATTATTAGAGTTCACCAAGAATACTTCCCTCAGAAGAAAGTTAATTCCTTAAGCAAACATTTTGTGAGCAACATCTTTCTCTCCCAAAAGTTGTCTTTTTGTACTTCCCGATTTAACACTGCAAATAACACATGGGCATCCAGACTTCATTCCAAATTGTTACCAAGGAGAGGGGTTCAATCTTTCTTTCTTTGTTTTAATCACAGATTTCTTTGGGAGTGGCTGGCTGGAATTCAGGCTAGTTTGATGGCATTGCTTCCTCTTCTAATTGTACTGCAGGGAATGGAAATCATTAGGGGATGTTTCTGTTGTATTTGAATGAAAGGGTTTTCCTTAATATGTGTGCCTTGCTCACAGCACACATTCTTAGAATGACTTAAGAGAGCATAGCTAACATACCTCACACACCGTGGGGGCCTGACTGAATGGGCCCGGGGATGAATGGCCATCCGTGAAAACGAAGTAAAAAGAAGTGCTAAAAATATATCCTAGTATAGAAATTTGGGCTGCATTTCATTTGTAGTTACTACTTTAAAAAATGGAATCAGTCAAAGGTCATTTTTTTTCCACATGTAAAATAAAATCACTTTCACAAAGAATCCTAGACCTGGAAAACACTTTAGAAACAATCTAGTCTAGTGACTTTCAAATTGTGCTTCCTAGAGCTGTAAAGCAAGGCTATTCCACTTGAGTTAAACATTTGAATCACTTGGGAAGCTCTGTAAAAAAATATGCTAGATTCCCTATTCCCAACGACTCCAGTTCAGCTCATACGAGGGGCGCTGGGCAGGCATTTTAGAGGTCTTCCAGGGTTGTGAACGACCATTCTGAGGTTCCAGCAGTCCAGTAATTGGACGCATGATCTGATAAATGCGAGTATACTCCCTGGGGACAATACGATAGAATATATTAAACTGGGAAAATTGCTATGTGCTTGTGCCGCATAGAGCGTACTCTTTGCATAGGGCATTCTGCAGGTATACCTGGGACACACAAAAGATTAAGACCCAATCTTTCTCTTAAAGATTTTATAGTCTCGAATCATAGGTGTTTCTATGGAAGCTGGCCTCTGGCAGAGGCACAGGGCGGGAAGGAGAAAAACAAGTATAAATATAACTGTAATAAAAGGCAGGTGTGTTATAGATGGCACAGGAAGGATTAAATCACAGGAAAATATTATAGCTTTCAGCATTTGCTCTAATTTCTCATTTCTTCTTTACCCAGGGTAGAACTGACTGAAATGAGCACTTTTGACATCCATAGTCTTAGAATGCAGCCTGTTTTACTTTTTTTTTTTTTTGGGGGGGGGGGGGTAACAGGAATAAAATGGAAAAAGAATGCAGGTACCCTGTTCCTTCTTACCTCTACTTGGTACCAGGTAAGATATTCCTAGAGCCTGAGATGCACCAGGCAGGAGTTCCCTCAGAGGGAGGGGAAAAGTGAGAACATGGGTGCCAGGTATCATTTTCAGGACTGCTTGTAGGTGTCTGACCACTGGTTTCTTGGCAAAGGGCAAGGCAGAGGAAAACCCCCTGCCTGCCTTGATTTGACTCCGTGCTTCCCAAAGTCAAAGATTGTTAACAGTCCTAGGTGGGCTCATCTCCTTTCATGGATACTGAGCACAGTGGTGTTTGAAAAAAAGAAATTGCTAAAAGCTTTTGTTGTCTGTTGCTCTTCATGTGGGTCTTAACATAGAATCTTCGGAATTTCTTTGTTCTCTTCCCAAACATAGTCACGTGACACGGAATCTTTCAAGGTGTGATTACACATTAAGTTTGCCCAATTTCCCCCGCACTCCATCCCATGCATTCTCATATTTATAACCTGTGGATCGATACCAATAAAATTAGCCACGGAACACATCTTGGCAGTGAGTGCTTTCTGTCATCTTTCATCTGATTTCAGCAGAATGTTTATTTGGCACAAAAGAGATTTGAAGAAACAGGTATGTTACAAAGGAAGTAGTACTCATATCTGGGTAGAGGAATCAGAAGAAAAAAACACACACAACTATTTGATGAGATGATCCTTAAAGGATGGGTGGGAGCTCAACAAATAGTTGAGCATAGGAAAACTTTCTGGCTGAGTAAGAAAAATGTACAGTTTTTTTCAGACAATTCTGGAGTTTAGGCTATTGGTAGGAAAGGTAGGAATTTAGGATGGCGAAATGGATTCAGGCACCATTCCACTTGTGATGAACTTTGAATGCTGGTAGAATATTTGTGCCTGGTTTGATCAGTAATCACAAACTACTGAGTTTTTTGAGTAAGGAGATTATGTAATCAAACTTGTGCTTTATTAAAGTTAATTGAGCAGCACAGTGAGGAATGGATTGAGGCCAATTAGAAAAAGATTGGGAGCAGAAGAATATATGAAAAGTATTGTTGGACTAGTGCGAAGGACAGTAGAGACATCTGTATTGGAAAGGTGGGGTTTCAGTGGTAAGAAAAGAAGAAAGAGAGATGACATTAAAGAATTGGAAACAGATTTAAGAAACTCAGCAAGAATGGTGTTTCTACGTTTATAAAATAAGCACTGACTTGAACAGACTGTTTAAAGTAAGCATACATATGGGGAAGCGTAGGTTTTGTCCTGCTTCTTGAAATTTCTGTTGGACCTGTTTAGTGTTACTGGCAATTTTTGAGACATGGCTAATGAATTTTAAAAACCAGGATGCTGTGGAATAATATATGGTCATAAAGAAAAAAATGGTTAGAGACAAATGTCCACTTTAGTTAGTGTGTACCTAGTGAAAACTGAAAACTTCAGTACCGGTCAGAAGTATGAAGGAGCTGAAACCGGTTTGGTTCAGTGGACAGAGCGTCAGTCTGCAGACTGAAAGGTCCCAGGTTCGATTCCAGTCAAGGGCATGTACATTGGTTGCGGGCACATCCCCAGTAGGGGGTGTGCAGGAGGCAGCTGGTCGATGTTTCTCTCTCATCGATGTTTCTAGCTCTCTATCCCTCTGCCTTCCTCTCTGTAAAAAATCAATAAAATATATTTTTTAAAAAAAAGAAGTATGAAGGAATTTTTTCCCTACTAAACTGATCAATTCTTTGGACATCTTGTAGGAAAACATAAAAGTTTTTCACTAAGAATTCTGTGGAGCTACTATTCCATCTACTCCTGTTCAGATTTTATTGTTTCTTGTCTGTGACGTTCTGTTGTGCTTTAATTGGTGAGGCCTAATTATGACCCAGCTCTTGGTCACTGTACCATTCAGAACAGGCCCAATAAGAGGGCATATTACAGTGACATCTGACTAGCTATGGTGGTGGTATCTAAGCATATATTATCATTCATTGATTCATTCAACATAAGTATTTTTTTAAAATATATGTTTATTGATTTCAGAGAGGAAGGGAGAGGAAGAGATAGAAACATCAATGATGAAAGGGAATCATTGATTGCCTGCCTCTGGCATGCCCCCTACTGGGGACTAAACCCACAACCCAGGCATGTGCCCTTGACTGGAATCGAACCCGGGACCCTTGAGTCTGCAGGCCGACACTCTATCCACTGAGCCAAACAAGCTAGGGCTCAACAGAAATCTTTTTGAGATCTGCTTACAGTTCAGGTTCTATACTTGCCGAGATACAGAGTATGAAGATACTCAGAGCTTAATAGGGTGCAAGTATATAGGATGGGGCCAAGGTAGGCTTACAGTTGTTCATATGGAAAAGAATACAATAAATAATACAAAATAATACAAAAATAAACCGTGTTTTACATACTCATAACTGTAAACTTACTTTTGGCCCAGCCTGTGAACAATAAAAAACAAGGGATAGGATATAAGAAGGTACAAAAAAATAAATAAAAAGAATGTGAGACCAGAGGCAGGGGAAATTTATTCTACTTAGGAGACTATAGACATCTTTGTAAAGAAAGGGATATTTCACATAAAAAGGGCAATTTACAATCAATTTATTTCCTCTTTCTCTTTTCCTATCTCCACCCTTCCTTTCCCTTCCCTCCTCAAAGATTCCCTTACCTGTAGTGCTTACAGCTCTATGTGAAGAGCTTTTGGCTGCAGTCAGACATAAAACTGCTCTCAAACAGCAGGGAGAGAACATTACACTAAGCATGCACACCCAGTAGAAGTTGTTAAGTGATATAACTGAAGTATAAGATAGGTATAGAAGTATAAGACAAAGATAGAGAAAGGTTTGAAAAGTGGCTGAAGAATAGTATTCGCAATGTCTTTGCTGTGTTCCCAGTTTGGAAAACTATTTCTTAATGTGTGTGTAAGCATCCACAGCAACACGTGGAGACATTGCCGCTTCCAGGAAGCAAGGTGAGATCTGGTACGTGAAATCCTGGTCTGGTCCAGGATACAAGGACCTGTTTGCCACTGGCCACTTATGGTCCTCACCTGTGAAGGGATATGCTCCCTGTTACATGAAAACTTGTGGCATTTTGCTTCTGAGTTTCTGGTAATCATTTTCTGAGATGCTGTTTGAAAGACCCTTTAAAAATAATTTCATGACTCTGTGTGGCTTTCTTGCTACAAATGTGAAAACTGAACTTGGTTGGTGGGCACAGAAGGCTTATTAGCTGTTCTTCTTTTCTTTCCTGCTCTCTCTTCCTAACCCTTGAATCTTGAGGAGATTCTTCCATTAAGGAGATTCAGCACTCTCTACAGTAGTTAATTGTGAGTCATTAACATCCTGCAGCATATCCTAGTCTTGAGAGATAAGAGTCAGCCTTGGTGCAAATGAAATTTTAAGCAAATGCTGCTTTACTTTTCTTTCATTCTCTTGAATGACGCAGGAGTCCTCCCTCATCCATGGTGGCTTTCCACAGCTTCAGTTTCCCACAGTCAACTGCGGTCTAAAAACATTGAATAGAAAATTCCAGAAATAAACAATTCATACGTTTGTATGCCATTCTGAGTATTGTGATGAAATCTTGCACCTTCCTTCTCGGACCTGCCCCGGGCAGGAATCACCCCTTTGTCCAGGGTATCCACTCCGTATATCCCTGCCATTAGTCACTTAGTAGCCATCTCAGCTATCAGATCAACTGTTGTGGTATCGCAGTGCTTGCATTCAAAGTGATCCCTATGTTACTTAATAACGGCCCCAAAGTGTTAGAGATGCTGGCAATTTGGATATGCCAAAGGGAAGCCATAAAATGCTTCTTTAAAGTGAAAATACAGGGTGTCTCCCCAAAATACACCCACACTTTGAATCATTATAAAGACAGTGTTTATTAAAATACAATTCTTGCCTGGCTGGTGTGGCTCAGGGGTTGAACATGGACTCCTGGTAGATTCCTGGTCAGGGCAAAGCCCGGGTTGTGGCTCCAGCCCCAGTAGGGGGTATACACAAGGCAGCCGATTGAGGATGTTTCTCTTTCATAGATGTTTCTATCTCTCTATCCCACTCCCTTCCTCTCTCTCTAAAAAAATCAATAAAAACATTAAAAAATACAATTCATTTTCAAAATTGAGCTATCAGCCGTTAAAGTGTGTGTGTATACATCTTTTGGATACCTTGTATATATACACATGGGAAACAATAGTATATACAGGGCTCAGTACTATCTGCGGTTTCAGGCATCACTGGGGGTCTTGGAACATATCCCTGTGGATAAGTGAAGGGTTTGAGGGGGTGGGGGGAAGGGAAACTACTGTGAAATTTTGTTTGGTCGTGGAACCAATAATAAAATAGGAATTTAACTTCATTTCTAGTTATGTCTCATGACATTAACATTCTATAGATATTGAAACCAAGCTTTTACTCCTTTAAAGAATCTTGTTAACCCTCCCAAGAAATATCTGTGATTCATTTTCATCATGTGCCCCATTCTTGTGCCATTCTGCAAAATGGAGATTGCTTCATCAGTTTTTGTTCTCTGTAGATTTCCCCTCTATTGAGTGATTAATTACTAGCTTTCTGGTGACTTCTTAATCTTTTTCTGTATTTTAAAATATTCATTCATTTCAAAATTCTCTAGTGTAAGGTACAAAGACTAAATGGGACATAAGTAACTGCAATTACTTTCCTCTCCGTTCGGCTTTGCCTTTAGTACTAGAGACATCATTTGAAAAATGTACAAAAATCATACAGGTTTAAAACTTAAAAATAAACACTGGGGAATTCATTTCCTCAGTGATAACATTAGTATTTAAAGGCTAAAGTGCCAAAAAATGTGTTTACTCCTTACATCACTAACAAAGTACCCATTTCTGTTAGGGAATCCTTGTATTTTTTAAATATATAAATTACAACACAATACATTTGAAATAACAAAACCAAAACACACTTTTATTGTTAGGAAGTATTGAAATCCCACTGCTTAATGTATGAATTAATGGAACTTCTTGACAAATCACCTGTTAAATTTCAGCTGACAGCTTGTCATATATTAATTATAAATAATTGTAATATACGGCTAGCATAATGCATGCAACAGAAAAAAATAGGAAAGGTAATTAGAGAATATCCTTTGTTTTCTCCCTTACTTTTTGCTCAGAAGAAAAAAAATGACCCAGTGTTTCACTTGGTTGGGATAGTGCCAATGGTTAATGGAATGTCCCACTCTACTAAAGAATTTAATGGGAATATCCATTTGTCACAGTCGCAGGCTGTAATCTGCAGTAGCAGAGCCGATGGGAAGTAGCATCGTACCATAACGTCCTCTACACACTGCAGGTGAGGGTGAGATGCTGCAGCCAAACTGAACAGTCAGGGTAGAGAGCTTGGCTTTGCTAGACCTTTCCTTTATAGGAAGATGTGGGTTTCTCTCCTCTAAGCCCACGGTGCTGCCTGACAGCAACAAGAAATGCTACCCTGCAGAGAAAGGAAGGCATTTCTTCCAAGCGGAGAGAAGTGTCAATGTTTGTATAGAATGTCTCAAAATCTCCAGCCACCTCATTGTCTGCTAGGGACCCACCTGTTTGCAAAGAGACTTCGGGGCGTGGAATCAGAAAGACCAGGATTAGACACTCATTTCAATCACCTGCCAGTTCTGAGTCTGAGCTTTCAAATCTGAAGAATGGGGATAATAGCACCTAAACTTGCCAGGTTACTGCCGGAGGAATTTACAGGACCATCTGAGTCCATGTATTAGCATGGCACCCGAGTTATTGGCTTCCTTCTTCACAGTGTAGGTGGGATTGTGGTATAGTCTGATTACTTTATACGTGTATATCTTCTGTTCCCATATAAAGTAAAATATTGTTTAGTTTAGGGACTGTTTTATATATGTGTGTGTTTTTTATCCTTGCATTCACCAGTTCTGTGTTTGGGATGAGCTACTGAAAATTGCTGTATGAATTACACTTGAAAAACTCTCTCAAGTAAACCTTTTAACACTTATATAAAGATGGATATTTAAGTTATTTGAGGATAATTACCTATTAATTATTATTCCACTTACATAGTTAGCAGCGAATTAGTGAAGCATGCCAGCACCTATAGAAGAGGCCCAGGTGTTCAGTTCAGGGCCTGATTACACTGTTCACTGTCTTCAGAACACAGCATTTGAACCTATGTTGTGTTTCTCCATTTTAACTGGATTGAATACAAACCACTGTAAGCCCTCCCAAAGGAAGTATGTTCAGCAACAGTTATCCAATGCTCTGGTTAATAATTTAGAGTCAGAATAGCTGTAAAAACACAGGATTTGAAGTGAAACAGATGTAGGTCCAAAATTCTGGCTCGGCCACTGGGTCAGCTCGGCGAAATAACTTAGCCGAGTGATCAGCAAACTCATTAGTCAACAGAGCCAAATATCAACAGTACAGCGATTGAAATTTCTTTTGAGAGCCACATTTTTTTAAACTTAAACTTCTTCTGACGCCACTTCTTCAAAATAGACTCGCCCAGGCCGTGGTATTTTGTGGAAGAGCCACACTCAAGGGGCCAAAGAGCCGCATGTGGCTCGCGAGCCGCAGTTTGCCGACCACGGACTTAGCCTCTCTGTTCCTGTTTCCTGACACGCAATGGAGCTGAGAACACTTACACAGCGGGGTGGGCGTTAGGACTGGAGGTGAGTCGGTGGCTTTGGAACTTTTCCTTTTAATCACTGACAGTACTTAGTACACATAATGCACTCTTCATTCTTTCCTGCTTTCATTCCATTCACCTAAAAAACTGCTCACAACCCACTAGATTCCCCATCCACAAAAGGTGCCATTTGAAAACAGTGGGGCAGCCTGATGATGAGTACATAATCCAAGTATAACACATGATTACTATGACTGTCATTATTTTTAGTCTTTTTAGGATGCTCCGTGATAGATGAGAGTAAGATCCTCTGAGTACTTCTAGGAACTAACTCTCTTGGATGGGTTCCCAAATAGACTCATACTCATCATATGCTGAATTATGCACTAGAGGGGGTTGTGCCGTGGAAAAGCTCCTGTGTGCTATTCATCACAGAATGTTAGGGCTGGTAAGAAACTTAAGAAAATGTCTAGTCCCACTTATTTTCCGTCATGTGAGTATTTATAGTTTTTACAATATCCTGCATATATTGCTCATTGATAAATCGAAAACACACGCGCACAAAACAAAAACGACTTCTGTGATCCAGAACTGGGAGGTAGACGGGGAGAGGGGACATGGGTCATGATATCTGGGTTTTTGTTTTGCTTCTGTCACCAACTTTTGGGTCACCTTAAACTCTCAGGGACTCAGTTTCCTTACCTGTAAAATGAGGTGATTTCAACAGGTGACTAGCCCACTTCTGATGTTCTTCGACTTTAAATCTCCAAATGGTATAACCCAGGGGTTATAGTCCATACCACAGGGCGCTGTTTTGTTACAAACCTGCTCCAAATGAGCGCTAATATATGCACACCAGGGTGCTGGCTCACTCCCCCCACCACTCAGAGGTGCAGAGGAGGTTTAGTCCTCAATTTGCCAGTCTCCTCTACCTTAGAGGCATCCCCCTCTTTTGCATAATAATAGCTCAGACTCTAACCACCTCCTTCCACCCCTAGTTCTTTCTCCCAGATGTTTGCTTCTAGTGAGGTGGAAAACACCTATGACCTCATGGTGCCAGGAAAGTTGGGTCTTGTGCTTATGTCACTTAATGTGTACTGTCCCCCATCTCCTCTGATTTCTTTCCACCTGCTTGTTACTCACCTTGGTAATGATGATCACTAAGTTCTCTAGCTAGTTTAACTTGCATCCAGGGGGGTATGTTAATAGTTCCTGGACTCTGCTCCCAGATAACACCCAGTTGTCCCAGCTGGCATCTTCTTAAAGTCAGTTTTGGTCAGATCTTCTTAAATTAGGCAGAGGTAAGTATGTCTCTTTACCAAAGACAACAGCAGAGGAATACCAGGGTTTTAAACACTTTTTTTTTTTGGTTCCCCTAGTATCTAACTTTTAAAAAAATATATATTTTTATTGATTTCAGAGAGGCAAGGAGAGGGAGAGAAAGAGAGAAACCTCAATGATGAGAGAAAATCATTGATTGGCTGCCTCCTGCATGTTCCACACTGGGGATAGAGCCCGCAACCCAGGCATGTGCCCTGACCGGGAATCAACCCGTGACCTCCTGGTTCATAGGTCGATGCTTGACCACTGAGCCACACCGGCTGGACCCCAGTATCCAGCTTTTGCAAGAGGAAAATGGAACTCATCAGTTTATGGGGGAAGATGTATCAACGAGAACGCCAAATCAGGAATTACACCTTGAGTGGGAATCACCTATGTGGATGTTCAGATTTCTTGATTTATCCTTAGGGCACAGGGGGCAGGAGTCCATCATACCTGCTCAGTCATGCAGTTCCTCGTGTCATGAGAAAGTTCGGAGGGTAAATCTAGCAGTGGAAGCTTGCACAAGAATATATTTCTTCTTGATTTCCACTATAAGGCTAATCATAAAAAAAGAAAAAAAAGAACAAGCAACGTCATGCCAAGATGATCCTCCCCACCTCCCTTCAGATTGCTGGAAAACTAAACTTCCTTTAACATGACTCCTTTCAAAACTATGTGACTTCTTCTTGGAGCCGCAGCGGGTAGAGAATCACTGAGAATCCTTCAGTGCCTTCAGGAGCACAGCATGCAGATGGTGGAAACAAGTGGGCAGCTGGAGACAACAGTCAGGATGCAGGCTCCTGAGGCTGAGTCTATGACGTCTGCTTACCTTTGCTCTTGCACACACCCTCTCCCCCAGCCTGCAGGAATAAGTATTGCGTGAGTGTCCTAACCTGAACACAGAATGAGCAAGGGAGGTGGCTGGAGGCCCTGCCTCTCCGTTACTTAACCTTTTTGACCAAATTTAGAATAACATTTTGGTAGGCCAACAAATCGCCAATGGAGGTTCCCAGCTAGCTGCTGACTTGGTCCCCATGCTAGACATCCTAGGAGTGAAGGTTAAAACCACCTCCTAGCTAACCATCCACACAGCGTGTTCCGTGGATGAAGGGTTCTGTGGCTGAAGCCAGTGTAGCCCCAAAACGGGGTGCTTGTCTAGAGAGATGGTTCCATGGTGTCCTTCAGAGAAGCCAGGGATCACTGAATTTCCAAGACCAGAAAAGCAAGTAGCATGGAAGCAAAGCACGAATATCACACTAAGGTTGATTCAGTACTTCTTCTTACTCTCTGACTCCACAGCGGATCCTACAAGCATCCCCAGTGAATGAATGAAGCAGCCAAGGTGAAGTGGGGTGGACACAAACTGTGTCTCATCCACCCTGCGCTCCTTATATTGTAACTGCTTTGAATGGGGCTCCACCAGCATTGTTCCTGCCTCGCGCCAGGACGCAGAGCTGGAAGCGCCTGGGTGTGCATGGTGTGCATCTCGAAGGAGATGAGTGAATTTGTTAAAGAAGAGGGTCTTTTCTGGCCTAGTGGATGGATGCTGGGGAGTGACGTCACCCCGCCCGAGAGAGAGAGAGAGAGAGAGAGAGAGAGAGAGAGAGAGAGAGAGAGAGAGAGAGAGAGTTGCGCCTCTTGTGCCTAGTCGGCCTGCCCCTCCTTCATCCAGCTCTCCGGCCCTTTCAGTGGGTCAGTGGTCCAGACTCAGGGATTCGCCAGCTGGCGCAGCGGGCCTGGCTCTGCCCGCCCAGGCGCACCCACACTCACACCCACCCTCCTGCTGGCAGCGCGCACACACAATCCCCCCGGCGCTGGGGCACCGCGATTCCGATTCCGTGGGATCCCCAGCACGTTCTGAGGATTTGAGAAAAGGAAACAAAGAGAGAAGCTTTTCCAATCACTTTCCTAAGCTTTTTTCATTGAATCCGCCTCCTCCCCGCCACCACACCACCTGGCCTCCAGCCATAACCACCAGGTTCACGCTGGGTCCGGGAACCGGGCTGCACCGGCCACCCCACCTCCCGGCCCCGGACTCCACGCCGGCCGGTCTGCAGGCGTCGCCTCGCTCCCTCTCCCCGCCCCCCGCCCCGCCGCCCGCCAGCCTCAGTTTCTGGTTACCTCTCGCGTGCGCTTCACTTTGGGGGGGAAGAAGCGAAGGGGAGGGAGGCGCTGAGGGGGGCAGCCGAGTTGCTATTTGTGGCCAAAAAAAAAAAAAAATCCTCTTAAAAGAAGCAGCAGCAAGAAGGAGCAAACAGAGAGGCAGAGGGAGGAGAGGAGAGGAGAGGAGACGCGGCTCCGGACCCCCCAGCCGCGCGCGGCGGAGCGTCGAGGTGCGGGCGGAGGAGGGCAGCGGGAGGGCGCGGAGACTCCCAGCTGCGGCGGCGGCCGAGGAGCGAGCGCGGGGCGAGCAGGAGGAGCGGGAGGAGGAGAAGCCGCCGCGGAAGCCGCGGGCTCCGAAGAGCCAGGAGGACGGGCCCAGGAAGAGGAGGCGGAGGCGGAGGAGGAGGAGGCGGAGGAGAAGGGAGTAGGGGTGGAGGGAGGGCGGGGGGACGCGCTCCCTTGGATGCTGGATTTCGGGATTTTGGACTCACTCGCCGACTCTCCTGCACTTCCCCGCTCTGGACTGGGCTGGCCGCGCGAGGGCCGGGCGGCGGCGGCGGCAGCGACTAGGGGGGCTCGGCGGCGTTGAGTTGGCCGCCCGGAGGCGGTGGCCAGAGCGCGCGCGGGCTGCGCGGCCGTGGCGGGGCGCGAAGGCGCTGGAGGAAAGTGCTGGTGGCGGCGCGGGAGGCGGTGGCGGCGGCTGTCCGGAGCCAACATGACCAGGTGAGTCCCCCGAGCGGACCCGGTCCTCCCCGCCCCTGTGTCTTCCCCATTCTGCGCGCGGGGCTTGCCCGGAGCCCGGCTCCCGCACCCCCGCGTCTCCCCGCGGAGCTGCACACTCCGGCGTCCCCCGAGCCTGGCGCCCCGGCAGCGGAGCGCGCACAGTTTGCTCTTCTGAGCCTCCTCGGGCAGAGGTCCTCCCCGGCACGGTTTGCTTCTCGCTGGAAGCCTCCGACCGGGGAGAGGAGCGGCGCCAGGAGGGGGTTTGGGTGTGTGTATGGGTGCGACCCCCCGCTCCCTCCTGGGTGGGCGCTGGAGTGGGGAAATGGTGGGGCGGCGGGGCACCCCGACCCTACCAGGGATCCTGCCACTGCATGTATGTTACATAGGTCTTCTGTGGCCGTGGTTCCTGTTTTAAGGAGGGCTGGTTAAGGTGAGGAGGGGGGCGATTTCTTTTTCTTTCTTTCCTCCGAACTAGTGGGGAGAAGGAGAAATAGCAGGAATCAAAGTCGACGCGGCTGCCATCGAGGAGGGGGGTTGTTGGGGAGACCTTTTCATCGCAGAATCAAAGCTCTTAGTTCTCTGATGGGAATCTGCTGTGCGTACACCCCGCTCCGTAGGGAGGGAAACGCAGACTTTACAATGAGAAGTCCAAGTTGTGGGGAACGGTGCTCAAAGGGAGCCGTGGACAAACCAAAGGTTCTCTGCTTTTTTCACCGATTTATTGTAGCTCTTTGATAGGTATGGAGAAAACTTGCTTATCTGCGAGGCTGATTTCCATTGAGAGGCATTATCGAGGGAAGTCAGTTTATCTTACGGTGAAACAAACGATCCTGAGCACCGGGTGTGAGCTTGGGCTCTCGTTAATTGGGCTTTCATTAATTAATTGGCTGTTCCAGCATTGTGAATAGTAGTTCCATTCTCCAAAACCGGGGCTGTCACAACCCACTTGGATTGTTTCAGCTCGCCTCCTAGTACAGGACTTGCTAAATGTCTCTCCTCTGTTTTCTAAAATTCTTAAGAGTGATCTCCCAGACCAATCTACCGTGTGTGCCTTCGGCATCCATTCCCCAGGGATCGCTCCCCTGCATTTTCTCTTAAAGTTTATTTATTTTTTTTTCGGTTACATGCCCAGAGACACACCGTGCCAGCAACTTACCGGAGCGTAGCGCACACATTTTGAGCCTCTCATCTGAAACTGCTGGTGATGAGAGACTGATTCGCTGTTGGACTTCCATATCTACAGATGCGGACCTTTCCCTTTGGGGTGATCTCTCCAACTACCCTGAAGCATATATATGGGGAGTTAGTCCCACCATGGATACTTCTGCCCGTTTTGGCTCTTCTATCTCTGTTTCAGAGTGTACACACCCACCAGTCAACTTGAGTAAAACCAGGGTGATGTACCAAAACTTGAAATGTTCCGATTTAAAGGAATATTTAGATGATACCAACTTAAATAGTCTTATGTTGGTAATATGAGTATATCCAGGACAGTGCTTAGTACATACTACACTTATTTCGGAAACGTTCTGTTATGGTGCAGATAGAGATCATGTTATTGACACAGCACGAGACATCAATTTTCAGTGCTTGATGCCCGAATTCTTGAAACAAACATCCTAAATGGACAATGGAAAGAATATTTTCTTACCTCCCACCTCCCATAATTATGTCCTGTGCTTTGCTTTTCAACGGAGCTAGCAATTCCGTGACAGATTTCTTAAACTCACCCTCTTGCTATCAGCTATTATTGTACTTTCAAAGTGTGAAATTGACAAGCTGGTCAGTTCCATGAATTCAGCTGTCAGATTGTGTCCGGTTAAAAATTGCTAAAAGCTGTAAATGTGCCTGCCTGGACTTCTCTTTTGTAAAGGGAAGGGGATGAGGATTAAGCGGTGCTAGTAATTGTAGGTCTTTTAAAATAGGTGCACTCCGATGTGAGTTTAATCACTGGCTGTTGTTGGGAAATATCTTTTGATTTCTGCCATTGTAAAAGTGGCATTCAGGTTGCATCTATATTTCATTTTAAATAGTGAGCACTTTACATAGAAATAATCTATTCTTAAAACCCACAGTACTAATAGTGTAAGAGGAATGAAGTTCAAAGAGGAAAAGTGTCTCTTGAATATATTTTAATATATATGTATATATATATATATATATATATATATATATATACACACACACACACATGAGTAACATATTACTTTTATAATGACATGTAAAGAGGTGGATGAATTAAATATTTTTTGTGGAGGTTATGTAACACATTCTTCTTGGACCAGTGCAGTTATAGTTATTAAAGTAATGAAATGCCATGATCCGTTTTAATATGTATGCATTTCAGTAGATAACCCTGACAGTAAAACTGCTTAAAGTATTAAGTACAATGATTTGATTTGCCTTTTGAGATTGACATTCATTTAAAGCCAGCATATCTCCAAGTCGAGAACTAAGAATTGGAATCCCCTCATCTGCTGCTATTTGCTAAGCCACTAGGGGCCTGTCTAACTGTTCTTATATTCAGGAGCTAACCTTGTATGGCACATGCAAAACCTTCCTAGAGAGACATTAACAAATTCAAGTAGGCAGTCCCCTAAGTTTTTGTTTTCTCTTTCTAAACCTATTTACTCATGCTTTGTTGTTAGAGACATTGATTGAAGGGTTTTTTAAGAACATTATTTAGAACTTCTTTAAAACTAGGGTGGTGTAATGGTGATTTTTCATAGAGAGTGTGTGAAACGTAGAAGAGGTATTTGTGCAAATTCATATGTGATCCCAGTTTTCCAGTGTATGTCAAGGATAAACAAGCGGGAACATTAATAACTGATAAAGAATGTTATTTGCATAATGCAGGGTTCAAAGAAGGAATGAAGCAGAATTACTTTAAGGAACGTGTGGTCATAGATTGATGGTGTGATTAAACTAGCTTTGTAAGTTTGTGTGGAAGGAGAATCTGAGGCTGTGACTGCCGTTTAGTCAGCACTTGAGGGACCTGGACTGAAGATGCTCTATACATTTTTAAGTGTCAGTTTCACAAATTTGAAATCGACCAGCCGCGGCAGTCCTGATAGACATTAGGCAATGAGGTCAAGTATACTTACACTGTTCTCTTGTTGATTTTCAGTTTCTCAAACTGGCAAGGATGACTATTTGTAAAAGAGCAGGCTATAAGTATTTGCATATTGGATTTCCTTCAGTCCAAACTTGATTTATCAAGCCATTGAACAATTCTATTTTTAAAAGGATTCTCTGGATAAACAAGAATTCATTAACACAAGCACATGTGAAAAGTGCCATTTCAGACAAAATGGCTTTCTCAAGGTGATTTTGCTTTAAAACTACCCTTCTTTAGTTTCAGTGTATATTTGTGAGAAGTTTGAGAGTCAAAGTATGTGTATGCTCTAATTCATAATCCTGAGAGCATCAGACTTTTAGGCTTGCATCTTTAAAGCTATACAGTTTGACCTTTGGTCACGAGTACCTTTTTAATCCCAGAAGTTTCTGGGAATCTCAAAAATCAACTTTCCCTTTGGTTAAGTGTACTCAGCTTTGGGACCACAAACTATACTTTTAAGGATTCATATTCTAAACACAGATATATGAAGTGCTAAATATAAAGATATTCAGTTTCCTGGTGGAAAAAGTTTAGTGCGAGTAAATGAGTTATATCTTAAGCTGGGTCTACACTGAGAATCTTATTGTGTTATGGAATTATTTACCTTGTTCTTGTACTGTTTGGTTTCTTTGAAAAAAATCTTTTAGGGAAGCTACTTGTGAAGGCAAACAGGCCACTTGTCATCTCAATCCAAGTCAGTGTTTAAAAACATTTCCTTGTATATTGTCAATGATTTGCCAAGAAGAAGCAAAGAGGAGAGCTGCTATTTCTGTGAGCTACACGATTTAGGATTCTTATAAAGCACATCCACTGAAGAAAGCTGATAATGTGGAAAAGATTGCTTAGAAGGGATTGGTCAGTAAATTTCCTTACAACAAACATGGCTTGTTTAAGCTTCTCTAATTTCTTAGCATAGTGACATTTCTGCCAAAGGACAGGTTTGTGTGGGGATATGTTTTCTATATGGATAATCTCATTTGCTTCTAATTAGTGTTGGGTAACACTTATTAAAATGTCATGCTTGGCTTGACAGTTCCCCTCCCCCCGCCATGTAAAAAAAAAAAAGTGTTTCAGCTCTCCACAATTAAGCCCTAAGAAAGACAGCTAAAAGAATATGTGGCTTGTGCTCACCGATTGTTCATTATATGAAATGATAGCGTTGAGTGTAAAAGTTCAGCATTTTCTTTGCGTCATAAGTCTAGGGGAGGTCAAAGAGCAAATGCTTATGGGCTACGGCAGCCTCTGACTTAATGCAACCTAAATAATCAAGTCATGACAATGGTGCCATCCTGAAGCATTAATGAAATATAATTCTTACAAGACAGATTTCACAAAATTACATTGAAGGCCTATGCCCCTGTTTCCCGTTAATAAATTATCCATTTGCTTTCATGCAATCAACAGTCAGTTTGCATTTCTTCTCTTAGCATTTTATTTATAAAATATTTTAAAGACGTAAGCATTGAGGGAATTCAGGTATTATGTTCATGTACACGGCCATACTCCTCAAGGCGTCTCATCTGGGGGAAAAAAAATGGACTAAAATAATGCCTGCAATGTTCTGCCTCCTTCTTAAAATGATCCATTCACTAACTTTCTGGTCATTATTTTCACTTTGATGCTGATACATATTTAATAGGATCATATCAGTGCTTGTATTTGTTAGTTTAAAGCTTTGCGAAAAGCAAAACTGAACTTTCTTTTGGCTTTTCAACCTCTTAACTGTCCCCCAAGTCAAATCCTTATGAGCCGTAGGTTAGTCTGTTAAATGAAAGAAACGCCAACTTGGAAAATCAGGGCAACCGAGTCTGTCTGTAAGCCAGCAGACCAGGGGTGCCCGTAGCCAAATAATATTGAGACAACTTAGGTGTTCCTCGCGGCTTCCACCTGCAGCAAGGAGCCATGCTCTCCTTTGCGAATGGCTGCTCTTAGGAGGAGGCTCCTGTGTGCTCCTTCACCGTTTATAACAAAATGTCAGAGCAGGAGCTGCCATCCCAGGCTGGGCTTGCTCCTCGTTCTTTGAATTCACTGACCACAAACACCGTTTCACTTTGACATTCAGAAAACAATGTCAGGAGCATCGTGACCTTTACCACATGGCTATTTGCTGGATTTAAACATCGTAACTGCCAGTTTCACGAGAGTGATTGAATTTATAAATTCTGAATTGTCTTTTTTTTTTAGCAGCCCTGGAGTTATATTCTGGAGTGTAGCAGTAGCTAACTAAATTGAGACTTGCGAATTGCATTTAGAAAATAGCCCTTTTCGGTATTGCTTTGGGGATTAGGAGAAACTCTACTTTCAAATACATACAATGATCATCAGTAATCATTAGGTCACAACTAACAAGAGACTTCTTTTTGGAGCTTCAGTAAGTGGACTTCTTTTTTTTTTTAACTGAAATATTTGTATTAGTACTGATTTTATGAATAATTGAAAAACAGTTACTTTTTAATCTTATTTAGTTGTGCAGGTATATGAGGATAGATAATGCTAAAGATTGCAAAGGCTCGACTGGCTTCCTTCCTTCCTTTTTTTGCCACAGTGAAAAGAGCAAGCATCACAGATTTGATGTAAGAAGAAAGAGAACTGAATTTATTTCTTAGTTTGGTCGCTTATTATCTGTGGAATCTTAGGGAGAGGCATATAACATTTCAGGGCCTCAGTTTCATCATCTGCAAAATGGAGAGAATAACTTTAGATGTGATGAAGGTCCAATTAGATAATAAGACCTTATCTTACTCTGTATTTTAAATAAAAAAAATCCTGGGTGCAGAAGTCATGTAATGAAAATTCTGTGTTCGGTAACACCCGTTTCTGTGTGGGGTTCTGCTTTCTTTGGCTATGTGCTATAAATTATTACTACCTGACTTTAAAAACTCAGACTTGTTGACGATGGGTGTTTTGTCTAGCTTTGCCTGTTTGCAGTCTGTCGTGTACATGCTTCAAGGGCTACGGATGCTGGATATGCCCTTTCCAGCACGTTTCTGAAGTCTGTACACATCAGTATGCCATGTACACTGTTTAGCTGAGAATGCTTTTAGAGCAAAAGCTAGAAATGACTTTACCTAGAATTTACACAAAGAGCGTTTGGCTTAAAAGTAAAAAAAAAAAAAAATGTATTTATAGATCCCAGATATTGGATGTGGACTGCACTCTGGGGAAGAAATGTTTAGGAAAGCAGTTAATTAAAATACGAACAGACATAATTGACTTTTTTCCTTTTGTGGTAGTGCATCTTAGAAAGCGCCTGAGCTCTTTGCCCAGTGCAGCTGTCGCTCCCTGAAAGATCAAGTTCCAAGAGCAATGATGGATCCCGGGCGCCTGTAGCCAGTTGTGGGGTTTGCTCTGAGGTCAAATGTATTGATGGAGGATAGGAATTTGCTGCCTTCTGTCTCTCCCTAAGATCCTCCAGTAAAATTTCACAGGGAAAAATTAGACTAGACACATCTCATGCTGATCCCGTGTCCAATTATAGGTCCAAAAGACATTTGTTTTCGACTTTTAAAATAAATTTTTATACCACCCCCACCCCTCCCCCCCCACTTCCTAATGCTCCAGCCCAACTAAAAGGACACATACTAAGCATATGGTGCATTAATGGTTTCTCACTGCACTAGTAGCCCGTGGCCTCCCAGTGAAAACATATTCGAACTACTTGTAATGGTAACTTCATTGAAATATTATCAAAGGATTTTCAGAGAGAGACACAACTATGGCTACCACTTTTGACTTCTCTGGTTAAAATTGTTCAGTGCGATTTTTCAGTACATGGTTTTATAGTTTATTTTAAATGGATCTATCAGAATTTAGCTATTTGGGAATAATAGTAATCTATTGGAAATGTCTTAAATATTGTAAATCCAGTTACTAAATCAAGTAATAATTTTCACTTTTCCCTGGGGCAGGGGAAAGGAGGGAATTTTGTAATATTTTGCTAGAGGGATAAATTATGGGAGAACATCGTCCCCTGGAAACGTCCCAGTGATGGAACTTGTTCTCTCTGAGTTTCTCCTTTCACCCTCACTCCCTTCACTGGTATCGTTTTCTCTTCAGTGGTGTGTGAGCCTCTTTGTCTTCCGTTCCATTCTAAACTCTTTTATCATCCTTTTACCTATGGCCCTCTTCAGGGCGCTGTCTATATTGTCCACCGGGATGTTTCTACCCGCTTCTCATAGAAGAAATCATTTCTGCATCAATGACCCTCAAACTAAATTTCCTGACTTCTTTTTGGAGTTCCGTACCTAATTTTTTTTTAATCTGCTTGTTAGATGGCTGAGAAATACAAGGTTCACTTGTATCCCAAACTCAATCTTATCTTTTATCCATATTCATATCTACTTCTTTTTTCTTAGTATCTCATCATGAGATGTATCAATGGACTAGAAACTTTGGTGTCATCTCTCTCTCCTTCCTTTCTTTCATTCTTGTCTCCATCCAAATTTTTTTTTTTTAGGTTTTATTCCTGTAATCTTTTATAACTTTATCACTTTCTTTCCATCTCTACCCTCTTACCATGTTGCTTCGATGGTCAGCACACCATGCATAGCTTCCTCTGTGGTCTTTGTGTTTTCTCATTGCTCTTCAGTTCTTCCTAAAACATTTGTTTTTCTTTTTTCTTTAAAATATTTTATTGATTTTTTTACAGAGAGGACGGGAGAGGGATAGAGAGTTAGAAACATCAATGAGAGAGAAACATCAATCAGCTGCCTCCTGCACACTCCCCACTGGGGATGTGCCCACAACCAAGGTATGTGCCCTGGACTGGAATCGAACCTGGGACCCTTGAGTCCGCAGGCCGACACTCTATCCATTGATCCAAACCGGTTAGGGCAACATTTGTTTTTCCGAAGTGCAAACCTTCTCAAGTCTGTGCACTCCAGTGCTGAGTCCTCAGCACGGCGGTCAGATTTCCTTGCAGGCTGATCCTGACTTGGGTGTCCAGCTTCCTCGCTCACCTTAACCCCAGGCACTGTGTGCTCCCTTGGAGCAGAGACGCTGCCTACAGAGAGAAGACCCCGCCCTCCAGCACCTCTCTGGTTCCACCAGTGCTGTTCCTGGAATCTCTCTTCTAGCCTCACCAGCTGTCCTCGCTGGTGTTCATTGAAATCCTCCTAATTATTCTCTCATTTCCTAATTCTCAGCTCAAGTGCTATGCCCTTTTCTTTGAATTTAGTTTGAGTTGAATTTCATTGAAATCGTGAATGTGAAGAATGATTATTCATTTGAAACCTTTGATGAGGCTCAGGACACTGAGATAGGTGGAAAACGTATTTCCTTTAATCTTCTTGATATTAGAAGTGTAGTAATAGTGATCAGTGTGTAAAGTCATAATAGTGAGAGCTGCTAAAATTTACTGAGCTCTTACTGTGTGCCAGGCATTCTGCATAGCACTTTATCTTCAGTATCATGTTTAATCTCTGAAGTAACATCAAGGTAAGTGAGATGCTTTTATTATCACCAAGAGGAAGCTGATTCATCGAGGGGTGAGATAATTTTCCCACGGTTGCATAGTTAGATATAGTAAAGATGGAACTTAAAGCCAAAAGTTTAAGTCAAGAAATATTACAATCCCAACTTTTATACATTCCATTCTTAACCCTTCAGTATATTCTTGTGTCTGACATGAATTAAAAAAAAAACACAATTATTTCTGCCTGGCTGGCCGGTGTGGCTCAGTAGTGGAGCATCGACTTCTGAACCAGAAGGTCATGGTTCAATTCCCAGTCAGGGCACGTGCCTGGGTTGTGGGCTCGATCCCCAACGTGGGGCGTGCAGGAGGCAGCCGATCAATGATTCTCTCTCATCATTAATGTTTCTATCTCAGTCTCCCTCTCCCTTCCTCGCTGAAGTCAATAAAATATATTTTAAAAAACATACAAAAAAATTTCTCATATACTAGGCAAGTATACTGCATGCTAGGGTGCCTTCTTGACCCAAGTTCAGGAAGATCCTTAGGTTGTCCTGCCATCAGTCTCTTTTGTTCCTTGCTATTTGGGAATAGAGGCACTGAATTTTATTTTATTTTTTAACTTAAGCAGTTTGGACTCTTTTTGGCAGTTGCCTTCTAGCTCTAAACTTACATGCTTTCAGGCCAATGACACAGCTGCCTGAAGCTCTGGGGTCGATCCTGGAGCACAAGCGGTTAAATAAAATATTTCCGCCAAGAATGGTTTTTTAAAAATCACACAGGCTGGCATTTTCTTCGCTGCCCAACAGGTGAGAATCAAAAGCATTTTGATAAAGAGAAATGTAGAACCAGCAGGGCTATCTGAAGAGCAGCCTCCCATCAAAGAAATGAAATTATGCCCAGTGACTGATAGGTATGCGTTCTCTTTATTGGCAGCCTGCCCGCCACAGTTTTATCCCGGGGATTTTCTCAATTATAATGTCTTCTCGGATACTGTATTTTCACTGCTTATCTGTTACTTTCATTATTAATAACAGATGGATGATTTGATAAGTTTTTCTCCATTTCACATATTTTATAAAGGTTTAGCATTTTCCCTTTTATTTTTGGTAAGGCCTCAGAGACCTATTTTTAATTAGTTATGGTTTTATAAATAATATAATACAGGATGTTACATTTGTTTGATGACTTGGAAAATTGTTTTTCCTCTGACAACAAGACACCCTAAAGTTTTAAATCAGACTTTAATTGATGGTACGTACAAGAAAATTGCAACGAACATGCTTTGGTCTTTTGTACCTTATGCAGTCTGTCAACAATGAAGTCTTCCTTGCCCAGGTTTCTAGAATGCTTCTCACATGCATATACTGTCCTTTCCAGACATATTTTCCTGTGAGTTAATCTACAAACAGACCCTCCAAGAAGCCTGGAGCAAGGCGTACGTACTACCTGCCTTGGGTAATGATAGTGAGGGTTCTTCCCCAGTTAGGCTCTTAACAAATGTCTTTTTGATGATAATAGTTATACATTAAGCTTGATTACGCTCAATAAATGTTATTATGCATGCTCAGGTACTACTTTAAGAAAAGATTGCCTAAGTGTTTTTGAATCAGAGTTTTCCAATTATCCAGACTCAGCGTGGATTTGGACTTATTTATACCAAAAAAAGAAAATGTATAATTTAAATTTTGACTTTAGATTTATCATTTAAAATCTGTTTTCTCCAGAGAATCTTTTGTTCTTCCAAGAATATAAAAATAAATGTTAGCTTCCAACCAAGTTACTCACTGCCTTTGAATAGGTTAGCCAGCGTCTGCTGGCAAGGCCCCCATCGTTTTCTGCCTGGATTGCAGCCTCTGTTTCCAGGTGGGAACTCACTGCAGTGGTTTCTCTACGAAACTGAAGTCTGATCATGTCATCCTTCTCCTTTAAATATCCTAATGGCTCTCATTCCCCTCTGTATAAAGCAGCAAAAGTCACCTGGCCCTGGATGTCCTTCCCCTGCCTTGTCTCTTACTACCTTGCCTTTCTCATTTTCATCTGCTCCTCCCCCCTTCTGTCCCCCCACCCCCTATACATACACATTTCAGCCACACGGAAGTATTTACAGTTTCCCAGGTGTATAGTACTTTGACCTTTCCATCTGCAATTTTGAGCATGCTTTCTACCTTCCATGTGGAAAGTACACCCCCATCCCATTAATTTTTATTTTATTTTATTTTATTTTTTTACTGATTTCAGGGAGGAAGAGGGAGAGAGATATATAAACAATCAATTATAATGAGAGAGAATCATTGATCGGCTGCCTCCTGCACACCCTGCACTGAACTTGTGCCCTGGCCAGGAATTGAACTGTGACCTCCTGGTTCATAAGTTGAAGCTCAACCTCCGAGCCACACCAGCTGGGCCTTCCCCTCCCCCATTTTTGCTGACTCACTTCATCAGATGTTACCTTAGCTGACTTCCAGGAAGCCTCCCCATCCTCCCAAGCCTGGGTACCTATTTTGCCCAAGAAGAGCCCCGAATACATTCCACATACAGCTTCTGCCATAAAGCATTGTAACTGCTTATTTAAGGTCTGATGCATCACAAAGTCCTCGGAGCCAAGACCTGTGTCTTATTCCCAGTGGTATATTTCTCCCCTTCCCAGTGGCCTGGTTCAGTATAGTGGTCATATTGGCACATTGGTATTGAGAACTCCTTGAACAAAGCAGTGTGCCCAGAAAAATCAGAGATCAATTAGTTCAGTGCCCAAATCTTACAACCCATATGCTTAATATTTAACTCTACAATTTATGGTGATATTGTCTGTGCTCCTCAGTAATTAATTTTATTTTATTTGCACTAAGTTCCACTTACCTAGTTCCCTGTCAAACCAAGACCAAGCCAAATCCGAGTATCCTGTGTGTATCTACTCATATGCCAGCAGACAAGACAAATCTGCCTTTACATCTGGCTGTGGTAGGAATTCCCAGATGCACTTAATTCTGACACATGGTCATTATTGAACCAAAAGCCATTGCCTGGCATGATTATAGCTCGTATTTGTTTTCCTTTTAAGAGGCCTCATTCAGGCTGCCAAATGTACAACAGGTGCCTTAGTTTTATACTTGCCAATCTGTTGTTATTCAAATGACCGCCCGAACAGAGACTAATGGTATCTAATAAAATTGATCTCCGTTTTGGCAAGCCAGGCTCCCAAGAACAAGAGCGGGAGGAGCGGCGACGTGGGACTATGCTGGCGGTGCACACGCCTGGTGGAACATACACTTTTTAGAAGGTGACATATGTCGCACGCACAGGCCCTTGTTTGTGTTGAGCCATGGACATTTTCTGCAGCCCAGTAGCACTTGAACACTAGGATTTGTAACGTCTAATCTGATTTTAGATGGACTGGCTGGGTGGCATGGAGACAGGACTGGCTGGGCCAGCCTATCAGTACATGTCTGTAAGGCATCGCCAGGCAATCATGCCTCCTGCCAAACAGCTGGTGTGTGTGGCGGCTTGTATTTCCTGTCGTTAGAAATTTGCCTCACTGATTTCATAAGGTCCTCCCTGTAAAGACTCGAATGTGCACAGAGGCAGCCAGGACTGCAGTGTGTCAGTTTGCAAACAGGAGCTAATAGTTGAACACTTTCATTCAAACGGTGTGAATGCTTTTGTGGCTTTTTTTTTCATGCTTTATAGGAAGCTGGCCTAAGGAAACCTTTCCTACCCCCAAAAAGTAATCCAACAACTCTCCATCAAAACTCACAAGCACACCTGATGTTAGAACCAGGTCTCACAGGGATATAGAATTGCATTTTTTTTTCCCCCGCAAGGATTTTAGGGACCTCATTTGTTTTACTCACTCACCTCTTCTGCCACTTACGCATTCATTCTTTCAAATTTCAAGGGCCGTACGTTAAAACTCTGCTAAGTACAAGGCACTGTGGGACTATAAAGGTGAACAAGACGCTGCCGAGTACAATTTGCACTGACAAATAGGCAGATAACTGGATTCTTACGATTTCGGAAAATTCGTGCTGGCAAAACGCTCGTTTCTAATTGGGCAGCTTCGGACTGTCATGTGGATAAATGCTGCTCAAATTCCACCATGATAGTGGAGCTTACAGGTTTCACTAAATAATAGTAATCGCTGCGAGGCTTGGAGAGGGAGGTCAGAGCCTCCGCTGCCTGGCTAGCTACCCTTCACTTACTCCGCAGTTAATTGAGCTCATCTAATTTCCCGAGACCTAGCATATAGAATAGTTCTTGGGTTAGGATTTGGCTATTATTGGACCATCTTTTTGTATTATTTATACCCATCCTACTTGAAAAGGGATTTGCGGCAGCTATTAAATCATATGCTTCATTATCCTTAATAAATCACCTTGGCAGAGCAGACAATGGATTATTGTACAGATGGTTAGTTTCTATGAGAACTTTTAAAAAATATGCATCTTCTTGACCTCATCCTGAATGATATTTCATTTCAAGGCATTGAAACTATGGTAGTGCCCATTAAGGGGCATATCAGCCTAGACACTTAGTGACTGTTCTTCATTCTGAAAAGTGTATGCTAAGTAAAGGTAACACAAATGTGATTAACGATTTTAATAAATGTTTCTTAAAAGCCTCTTACCACTTCTGATTGTACAAACTTTTCATTCTTTAGAAGAAAAGGTGGACGCACTGACGTGAGATTTTCAGTTGGTATTGTTCTTTCCCACTAGAATGGAGAAAAATGATGACGTGAGCACACAGATAGAGAAGAGTTTGCATCCACAACCTACATGAGCTTGGTGCTACTAACAGGCAAAGGGGAAGTACGTTGTCTTTTAGGTATCTGAAACGTAAAACTCTCTTTACTCTTAGATTCTGTCGGTATGAGAGTGACAAATGTGTTCCATATCTGTGGATGAAAACCAAATGCATTTCTGTCTGTAAAATAAGCCACAAGTGGCCGCCGCTTTTTCACAGAAATAACCATTTCTCTGAGAGTGAAATGGGACATTTTCCAAAGGTACTAGGAATAACAGTCAACCTCATGCTGTTTTTGCTGAGGAAACGTAAGATTCCAAGAATTGAAGAGACCTCAGTGTCCCAGCTAGGCCCGTGGTCGGCAAACCGCGGCTCGCGAGCCACACGCGGCTCTTTGGTCCCTTGAGTGTGGCTCTTCCACAAAAGACCACGGCCTGGGCGAGTCTATGTTGAAGAAGTGGCGTTAGAAGAAGTTTAAGTGTAAAAAATTTGGCTCTCAAAAGAAATTTCAATCGTTGTGCTGTTGATATTTGGCTCTGTTGACTAAGGAGTTTGCCGACCACTGAGCTAGACCTTCCCCCATGGACTCTGGAAACCAGCCATCCCTTCCTGTACTTCACACTGTCCCTTAGCCTGCCAGAGCTGGGTCCCTGCCATTGCATTGCTGGCTCTGATGTGGGGGAAAGTCCCACGGCAGGCAGACCTCTGGTGAGGAATCTACTGCCTTTTCTCAGCAAGCTCACAGGAAAGAGCAGGAGACAAGCTCTGTATCTCAGAAGAGATAAAATCTCCTTATTAATGGATTAAAATAAAATATAATAATAAACTGAGTCAGGCTAGCTCCATGTCAAACAGTCAGTAGCCACATGTAGCTAGTTGCCATCGTATAGAACAGCACAGACGTAGAATGTTCTGTGGTTTCACAAAGTATACTGGATAGCACTGGTCTTCTTGATGAGTCTGAAATATCATTTGATATTTCCAGAGTTGCACATGTAATAAAATAAAAACAGACCGTTTTACATGCTGAGAATACCCATTTATCTTAGTAGGAAATGATTTACCTGCCAGATGTAAGTGAAAGATACTGTGTCTCAGAAATATATACTCAAGGAAAAAGAATTGCTAAGAGATGCCTTTTGTCTAGTAGATATGCATACTCGTTGATTCTGTACTTGCTCAATGGGGAGAAATGGAAACAAATTTGAGTACCATCAGCTCCACCACATCCCCTCTCAGGTTTCCTCAGGGACACTTGTATGATGTTTTCCAAGTGATGTTTGCCTGTCTTCAGCCATTGTCACTGCATAGCTGTATGAGAAGGGTTAAGGAATGGCAGCGTGGTTGAAAGGGGGGGGGGGGGCGTCCATAGGGCAATCATCTATTTTAACATTAAACAGGATGTTGTGAGAGTGAATGGTGATGCTCTTAATGGGACAGAGGATGTAGACTGGACTGTCTAAGCCAGTGGTCGGCAAACTCATTAGTCAACAGAGCCAAATATCAACAGTACAACGACTGAAATTTCTTTTGAGAGCCAAATTTTTTAAACTCAAACTTCTTCTAACGCCACTTCTTCAAAATAGACTCGCCCAGGCCGTGGTATTTTGTGCAAGAGCCACACTCAAGGGGCCAAAGAGCCGCATGTGGCTCGCGAGCCGCAGTTTGCCGAACCACTGGTCTAAGCCAGCTGGATAGGTCTGATGTATTCAAGCTCCATATTCGGAGCAGAGCAAATGCTTCTTTGTTAGGGTGGCAGAAATGGGCAGGAGGGAAGCCTAAAGGAAATCCTGGGGAGGCAAAAGTACTACCTAGTCTCCTCTTGGCATCTTTTCCTACTTCCCTTTCTTGAATTTTGCCAGGGATCAAGCCAACCCAATGTCACATTGTATGAACACAGGCAAGTCCACATCAGAACAAGCTGTTAAAAGTCATGGAAAGAAATCCTGGGTCAAATGAGGACCCCTATACTCACCCTGATAATCGGGGGGGATGTGAGGCAGAGTAGTAGACACAATATTAAGCCATTACCTTAACTCCCCACCTCTCCACCGCTCGCTGCCTCCCAGGCAAGGGTTAAAGGCTCAGCTTAATGTTTCTGTAGAGCTGTAATAAACGGTCAGGGAAAGGAGGAGGGAGAGAAGCTAAAAGGCTTTGTAACAATTCCTTGGAAGCATGGCCTTACTGTCTCCTAACCCATGGCTGCTTTGGTACCAGAACCTGGGATCATTGTTCCCAAATGCCTTTCCCTTTTCCTCTCACATCCTAAGTCGCCATCACCTGCCACAGGGGAACACCCCAGGTTCTAGTATTTTTAGTTGCAGCCTTTGCACTTTGCAGGTACACATTTTTTTTCCCCTTTGTTACTATAGTTATACCAATAAGTTATTTTGTTTTAAATATGCTTTAGAAGGCATGGAGCAGCAGTTAGATGTAGTTTTTGTTTGTTTTTTTAAAATCAGTTCTGAGACGGTCTTTGTGAGTATGTACCTCCAGTTTTATAATAATGAGAATTAGCAAAAAGAGATTGCTGAGGGATAAGGCTGTTGCTTAGAAATACAATCAACTTGCATATGAAGCAATACTTGTAGCTCTGAAAAAGAACAGTCTTGTCCTAGCTGGTTTGGTTTAATGGATAGAGCATTGGTCTGCATACTGAAGGGTCCCAGGTTCCATTCCAGTCAAGGGCACATGCCTGGGTTGTGGGCTCGATCCCCAGTAGGGGGCGTGCAGGAGGCAGCCGATCCATGATTCTCTCTCATCATTGATGTTTCTATCCCTCTCTTCTCCCTTTCTCTATCTGAAACCAATAAAAATATTAAAAATAATAATATGCCCTAACTGGTTTGGCTCAGTGGATGGAGCGTCGGCCTGCGGCCTGAAGGGTTCCAGGTTCGATTCCGGTCAAGGGCATGTATCTTGGTTGCAGGCACATCCCCAGTAGGCGATGTGCAGGAGGCAGCTGATCGATGTTTCTCACTCATCGATGTTTCTAACTCTCTATCCCTCTCCCTTCCTCTCTGTAAAAAAATCAATAAAATATATTTAAAAATAAGTAAATAAAAATAAAAAAGAACGGTCTTCATTAGGAGCAAGGGGTTGAATGTACATGGTGCTGAGGGTGTTCTGGTGCATAATGAACTGGCTTTTGCCCAGATCCATGCCCCGTATTTCCTGCCCCCTCCCAAGAAAATTCTCAATAAATTAAAAGGGAAAAACAGGTTCGTTGGTTTGTTTCCTTACCCAAGAAGATTCATGAGAAGGATGGAGGTGTTTATGCTCCATGACATTTGCAGCCCCTGTAACTGTAGAAAAGTGGAAAGCCTCCTTGGAGCCAATTAATCCGCTAGAGGCTGGGGATACTCATCTCCAGCCAAGTCCCATTTTTCAAGTCCTGGCTTTTTATTGTGATTCTACACCCCATACCTGTCAGTGGCGGAGGTGAAAATCAGGTTCCTCTTGTAATTACAGAGCTAAATCTCGATGGTCTCAGGAATATTATGATAGGGCAGGAACTACATAAAAGACCCACACGTTTTCACCCCGGAGAGATTTAATAGTTCATCTCCTCTAACTCCACGGTGCAATCTTGGCTTACAGTGTTCTCGGTAATAACGTGCGGCTTGAACTTGTCATTATAGGAAGGATGCCGAGCATTCTCAGTTAGGGTGACATGGTGATTCATACATGAGGCTGATCCCTGTTGATGGAAGTCTTTTGTGTATATTCTTTCATGCCCCGAGAAAGAGGCAATGTCAGATCCAGTACAGTACTGTGGTGAATATGGAATTGGTGCCAAAGGGCTGCTATGTCCATTAAAAGGGCAATTAATCATTGTTGCTTGTTTAATTATCTGAAAAAAAATTAAGGATGGGCAAGTTTGGTTTTCAGAAATGTGGTTTATAGGTTAGTATTTCAAACTTGTGTAATTATAGCCCACTGCATTGAATGCTGAGCCTCAGGGATAGGCTGCGTTCAGAGGAGAGGCGAGGGGAGCACAGAGATGGGGAATACTTGGGTGTGTCTGACAGATGGCGGGGTCAGAAAAGATAACTTGGGATACAGTGGGTGATCTGAAAGAAAACATGAACCCAAAGTGGTTTTTTCCTAATGTACTGCTCTGATACACTGGTCAAGTGATACTGTTTTTACCTTCTCTACCCTAACCTTTATCTAATTTACAATCATAAAAGTAGTATTTATTATAGAAGATTTAGTAGCAAAAAAAAAAAAAAAAAAAAAGTCACTCATGATCCTGACTCCTGAAAACCAGCCACTGTTCCAACTTGAATATTTTCTGGCCCAGGGAGGTTGCTCTTCCGAATTTGTCAGCTCACAATTTAACACAAATGTATTTTCCCCATCTTGCTTCATCCTGACTGTCATCCTTAACGGCTGCCCAATAGGATATTGACTAGGTGCGTCTACTCCTTATTGCTGGACATTCTTATTTGTTGTTTCCCCCCATTTCTCTCACTATTACAAAGTATAGAGGAACGTTCAAATGGAGAGAGCTTCCTCTGTATTTCGCATTACTTCTCATAGGATCGATACACAGACGTGGCGTCACTAGGTCAAAGGATGTGAATCTTTTTCTGTCTTTTAAACGTATCACCAAGTTGCGTTCTGTGAAGGACACAGGTGCTGATGGTGCCACCAGTGAGGATGGGGGACACTTCACCTTGAAAATACCATTTAGGTTTTGTTGATTGAATGGGCAAACCACTGCCTCATTATTGCTTTAATATGAATTTCTTTAATTACTATAGTAGACATTTGTCCCTACTGTTTTTTTGTAATTATTATTCCTGTTATATAAATTATCTCTATATTTCCTTTGCCTCAGGGTTTTCATTTATTGGCTCATGTTCTCCATATTTTAGGCATATTAACTCTTTGTCATGCTCACACCAAATGTACCTTAAGTCTCTTTATTGGTCTTACTTTAGCAATTCTTTATACATACAGGATTTTTATTTATAATTGTATATAGTCCAAATTGTTGTTGACCTGTTTCTTATTATTTCTATTACACTTAAAACTAGAAGGTGTTTTATTTTTTTTTAATTTTTTTAGAAGGTGTTTTATTTTTTAAAAAAATTAAAAAATAAATTCCTTTTGTACGATTACATCTATTTTTTTCTGGTGCTTATTCCTTTTTTTAAACCAGTTTATATCAGTCCTTCAGTCAAGTAGTCCTCAAATTTGCAAAGATGGCGTAGTCCCATGAAATGTCATTATTTCCAAAATACAAACCAGACACTGCTTTGCTGTAAGAAAGTATAACTAAAGCATATTATAAATTCACAAACAAGAGATTTATGTCCACAAACTTTTTTTAAAAAGCGGCAAAACTAAATAACTCGTTCTTGAATCAACCAATACTAGTCATAAACACTTATTTTTTTTTTGTCTCAAGAAGATTATTAGAAAATAGTATCAAGTTTAGTGACGTCTATATGTTAAATTTGAGTTGAATTTTAAAAGGGTTGATTTTTAGAAGTGAAACATTTTCAAGCAGCTCTTAGCACCTGGACATATGTAGTTTGGTAATCTCACCTCCACATCATCTGTATATGATGTGTCCTTGTTGTATAAGGCAAGGCTCTAAATAGATTATTTAAAAATTACCAATTACTTATCTCCAAACTGAAAAGTTTTTATTTCCCGAATTATTTGCAGTGGTTCTTTAAAAAATCTCCCTTGAAATCATGATAAAGTGTAAGATCTGTTTCTGGTTTGGTTATTCAGTTTTATTTTTCCATAGGTCCATTACTGGGTCAGTTACATCACTCTTTTAATTACTGTAGTTTTTATTTTTCCTGCTGTGGTAGCTTGTTGGGCTTAACCCTTCCTCTTTACATTTTCCTTACAGATTTTTCTTCAGTAATTCCTCTGGTTAATTCTTTGAAATGTACTTTACCTTAAAAGTTTTATTTTATTTTTTTCTTTTAAATATATTTTTATTGATTTCAGAGTGGAAGGGAGAGGGAGGGAGAGAGAGAAACATCAATGATGAGAGAGAATCATTGATTGGCTGCCTCCTCCATGTCCCCTACTGGGGATCGAGTCTGCAACTCAGGTATGTGCCCTTGACTGGAATCGAACCTGGGACCCTTCAGTCTGCAGTCCGACGCTCTATCCACTGAGCCAAACCATCTAGGGCTACCTTAAAAGTTTTAAAAACTAAGAAGCCTTAATTTAGATTTTCACATAATAATCATGGGATTTGTTCATTGCCTAAATTTGGGGCATATTATAAAAAATTTTATTGTAGTCAAATACTTAATGGTAGTGGAAAATCTCTTCTTTCTCTTTACAACCTCACAATAAATCAAGCAAGCACACAAAACTAATTTTGTTTCCAAAGGCACAGGCTTTTTTCATTTTAAAGTTAGATACTAGATAATCTTCTAACTAGGGAATGCCTATTTTGACTGAAAATTCAACTTTCAGATCTTGTCCCAATTAATTTTATAGTTGGAAGAAAATCAATATTTAATCTGCATAGGCCTCAGTTTCTCATCTTTTCTTTCTATATCCCTATTTTTAAAACACCTTTTTATGAAAGTTCTGAACTTTGAACCTAAAATTACTTTAACAATTATATACCATAGAAGAGAGTTTAAAAATGAATCCCGTATGTTTTCTGTAAGGATGGAATTTTATTATATACTTGGTACATAGCAGTTGTTCTGTAGCTTTGCTAATATCAAAACACTTTTTATTTTTAATCAGGAAAAGCAATCCAAGAAGAGTTTGGGTTTTCTGTGATTAACCAGTAACTCTGATCTTCCTGAGAAGTGCCAGGGGCTCCCTTTCTTTGTGAAATAGAGCATATCTTGTGGTTTGCTTTGTCAGTGCTCTATTAAACTACCCAAACATTCCAGTTCTGCATTGTGAGCAGTATTTATGCCTGAATTAATTCACAAGTTTCAAGTTCACTTACTTTGATTATATTTATTGTTATTTACCACATTTAGCCATTGATATAACAGAGCATGTAGCGGCATATAAGTCCCAAAAATCTAGAAAATGAAAAAAGGCACTTGGGCGATGTTGCTTTGAAATATATTCATATACAGTATTAATGGAACAACTCTGCATGGATTTCCTCCTGTGTCCCTGACGTGGATCTAGACACTGGGGTGGCAGCAGGCAGCAGCAAAAATAGGATTCTTTTCTTAGGGAGCTTTCATTCCAGTGGGGAGGTAGTCAGTGAATAAACATACAATCGTGTGTAACGTAAATGAGAGATAGTGATAAGCACTAAGAAGAAAAGAACATGGCAGGCACAGGGGATAGAGAGTGGCCAGGGAGTGGGCGTGTGGGGTGGGGTGGAACCGGCGCTGCTTTGAGTAAGGTGGCATCTGAGAAGGTGAGTTTCTGGGGAAGAAGAGTTCCAAGGAGATTGGATAGACGGCTCTCCATCCCCTTGCCCACAGGCCTCAAGTGGGGGAGAGGTCCATCTATGCTTTCTTTCTTTTTTTTTTCTTTTTTTAAAATATATTTTATTGATTTTCTACAGAGAGGAAGAGAGAGGGATAGAGAGTTAGAAACATCGATGAGAGAGAAACATCTATCAGCTGCCTCTTGCACACCCCCTACTGGGGATGTGCCCGCAACCAAGGTACATGCCCCTGACCGGAATTGAACCCCGGGACCTTTGAGTCCGCAGGCTGACGCTCTATCCACTGAGCCAAACCGGTTTCGGCCATCTATGCTTTCTTATCCTGCTGCAGCTGGTACCCAAGAGTCCAGGTGATGTCTGAGCAGGTAGAAGGGCCAGGGGCCATCCAGTTCCTGTTAATGGTCTGTTAATGCTTCGCTGACTTGGAATCTGACGTGCAGGGCCCCTCTGGAATATTTGCCTGAACCTCTGCCTTTCCAGATTACGGACTTTCACTCGGGGGTCCTTGTCACGTGACTTAGATCATATCTGTCCAATCCTTTCCATGCAGTTAGATTCCTCAGTTCAGTCATGCCCACCCTTTTGGGCAAAGGCACCAGCCATGCTGTGAGCTGTTGTTGGCTCTGCATAACCTCACATTAATTCAGGAGTTACTCCCCAAGCTGCCTGCAATAAGGCAATTCTGTATTCGTGTTCTTTTCTGCCCTTATTTCATCTGAGAAATGGAAAGTTTTAATGTCTTGCTCCAAGCCACAGAAGGAGGAACCCAAATGGAATGTTTTTTAGAGATTGTTGTCTTTGCATGTCCCAGCTCACTGTATGGACTGGGGTTTAAATTCCCACTGCATAACCTCTTGATCTTCGGTTTCCTTATCTCTAAAATAGGGATGATAGGAGCATCTACCTACCTACCTATAAGGTATTGCTGTGAACATTAAATGAGATAATGCATTTAAAGAGTAGTACACCTGACACATGAAATATTCAGTAAATAAAGCAATTTTTATTAGCATTGATGCTACTCTTACCTTTGCCATTATTCTTCCCCTTTATATAAATCTTTTAGAAGTTATATATATGAATAGCTAACTTCTGATATTTCTGAATTAAATAAGAATGGGCAAATTATAAAAGATGGTCAGATGTTTGAGAAATATTTCGCATAATTAATGAATTTCTTACTATATGTTTTAGCTATAAAAAAATTAAACCCTATCATGTGAATTAGTAAATTTTCACATTTTACATTACATATAAAATATATATACTATATTAATTTTCCATTAAACTTAATGACATGAATGAATATAATATTATGAATTCTGCTTGTTAGGATGGTATCATCCATTCAGTAAAGGATAATCATGTTATATCCTGAAATTTCTTGTTTTTTAATTTTTTCCCTAGGGCTTTACTTAGATACAATTGTCATATAACATTGGGTAAGTTTAAGGTGTACAATATGTAGATTTGATACATTTATGTATTACATTGTGAACACCACAGCTTTAGCTAACCTCTCCATCCTATCTTTATAATCATTATTACTTTTTTTTAATTGGTACGAATATTGAAGATCTATTCTCTTGGCAACATTAGAGTATATCATACAGTATTAGCTATAATCACCATGCTTATATCCTGAATTTTCATTATGAAGTTTGGAGGATAATGAGAATTTTTATGTAGAACCTTCTGAAGTGATAAATGAATAAGTTGAAATAATTAATGTTATCATTTACAATAGCAGTTTCCACTTATTGGACTCAATTCTTTCTCGGTCTCAGACTTAAAGGTCTTCAAAAGTAGCTATGCATCCTACATAAGTTTCAAAGGTCGCATGCTCAAATCAATGTTAATAGCCTCTTGGGAGCTAAGGGGTAGTGGAATACTGCCCGATAGGATTAATTCTTCAGCACGGTCTTCCTGTATAGTAAAGTCAGAAGAGAAACGCTGTAAACTTGCTACCTCAACCTTTAACTGCTGCCCCCTCTCGCCACTTTTTCCTTTCTCACTGAAAGCTGCATGGCTGTGGCTTCTAGATGAATTAGACATGTTACCACTGTGGTTAAGATTTCTGGGGACCACAGAGGAAATATCAAGTCAATTGTATTACTGATTTGTTTTGAACTTGGACAAAATAAGAATAGAAAAAAGATAGTGTCTTTTACTTTTATGCAGCTCTCTGGATAATGAAGAGTGGATATTAAGTTTATGAGAGTATTACTATAAAGAAAAGGGTTGCATTTCTTTTCATTTTTGTTCTTTGGGGGAGGGGGTATGGGTAGTTGCTCAGTGAATGGAAAAATGAAGCCTCCGGCCATCCGAAAAGGAGAGAAAGAGAGAGAGAACTCCAATTTAGAGAAATATTAAATATCCAGCCTCCTTCGGACATGATTACTTTTACAGTTGAAAGACTTCATGTTTAAAGTAATCCTCTTTATGAAGTCTTGTGATCCTGCAACGTGACCATAAACTTAATCAAAATCACCCTGTTAACAAAGCACACATCGTGGGCGCAAACACTGGTTAATTTTCTGTTTCACGTAACTTGCAGCGTGCTGAGGCCCCGTTCAGCCAGGCGTTTATGAAACGGGAGGCTGTTTTGGTAATCACCATAATCGACTTTCTTCCTTGTAATTCATCGCCTATTTTCCCCATAATTTTCAAATTGCGAAGTGTTATTTGATGAAGACATGATGACCTTAGCTGCCACTGACCTCACATATGACGTCTTTTTGTTGTTGTTCCGCTTTCATGGCTACACAAACACATTGTTACCCACCGTCAGGGTTTTTCTTCAAAGCAATTCTCCATTAAGGTAAACTACAGGCGGACTAAGAGCTTTGGGTATTGCTGGATCAATGTATACCATTTTACAGAACATTTTCCTTGCAGGAAACATAAATATCTTTAGGGACTATCTTAGTAGTCATCAGACATATGTATAGATCATATATATGTATATGGTATATGTTTACCTGAAATATACATCTACATAAAATGTAGGTATATATTTTAATATATATATATATATATATATATATATATATATATATTAATCACCAGCTACTGTCTGCATTCAGTGCATATTGCAGCTCACAGAAGATTATAAACACTTTTCATTATTGCCTCTTATCTGTCATGCTATTGGATTTTACTGGACACTGTACTACTAAAGTAGGAAATGGATACAAGTAAATTACAATGTGTACCCATTTTCAACTGTCAAAAAGCACTAAAGGAAAAATAGAAGATGGGCTTTGTAAAACATTGTGATTTGAAAAGCAATTTTTTGCCAGATTAGTATATGTAAATGGTCTTTGCTGAGTGAAACTTTCTCTGATGTTTTTCAGTGTTCGTAACACAGTTGACACATAAAAAGCAAAGTGTTTTCAGAATGATCAAATTAATTCTTACTGACTGAAACAGACATATCTTGTATGGATTTTTTGGTTAATATTTGAGATGATGTGTCTGATCAGAAGGACTTTGAGTTTACATTTGAAGGGATTTAGTGTCTGTTTGTAAGTTTTGCAAACTTACATGAAATGAATGGTTTTACTGAATTAGATTGAGGTGTTTTTTTTAATTGTATGTGGACTTTACGATCTCTAGTGCAGTCTCTGAGCATCTTTACATAACATACTCCTTTAAGAAAAAAAATTTTTCCCTGATTTCAGAGAGGAAGGGAGAGGGAGAGATAGACACATCAATGATTAGAGAGAATCATTGGTTGGCTGTCTCCTGCACACCCCCTCCTGGGCCTGGGCCTGGGCCTGACCTGGACTTGAACCATGACCTCCTGGTTCATTGATCCACGCTCAACCATGGAGCCACACGGGCCGGGCATACATAACATACTCCTAATGTGACTTCCTAATGTTCTCATGGAGGCAAGCCAAGTGTACTTTGATACAGAATAAGCAAGATTTTTTTTTGTTTTTTAACTTAACTCAGAGTTAAACCTCTCTTGACACTCTCCTAGATTCAATAGGTTAATCCAACAAAGATAACGTTGTCAGAAATGACAACATTGGGAACAGGGGCATGATTCAGTTTGTAGGGCAAAGTTTTGGAGGCCAGTCTCCTGACAAAAACCACTCCCTTCCTCTGCTTCTTACTCACAAGTATCAGAGAAACAAAAGCAAAACCATTTTCTTTTTGAGTGTTTAATAGCTTAAAACTTCTGGGCTTATCTGGCTTGTGACATATTCACTGAGTTTAATAGGCAGGTTCTGTCCCTCTCCCTCCCCCTCCTTCTCCCCTCCCCTCCTCCTCTCCTTCCTCCTCTCCTTTCCCTTCCCCTTCCCCTTCCTCCTTCTCCCCCTGACCCTCCTCCCCCTCCCTTCTCTCCCTGTGGAAATAGCCTGGTGTTCTGTGGATAGATAGCTGTGATTGGGATGATGAGCCCATCCAGAGCTCCAGGGAGAGAGGATGAAATTCAGCACACTTGGTGACGCGGTGCACACAAGTCGATGTAGGTCGAGTCTCTGTACTTAGTTTGGCTCTAAGTTGTCAGTTTTCTGTCTTTGTTAGGAACATACTGTGGACTACGGACAGACACGGAGGCCAGTTCACACTATTGGGAATACTGTCCACTTGCGATGGAACATTTTCCTCTCAACCGTGTAGCAGTGTAGTACAGAACACAAACACGTTTCTAAAATGGGATTGTAACCTGGCTTATGGTTGTGAACTGTGTGCACAAAGCAGGTCAGCTGCTTATAAAAATGCAGAGTAGAAAAGATGCCTAAGTGCTCCCCATAGAGTGATATTGATTAGGTGGGTGTATTTCAATATTTAGGAAGTTATTATAGAAAAAGTCCGCTTCCCCCCACCCTCCTGACCCTTTGTACCACTCATCTGTGGGCCAGTGAGTATGTAGTTTCTCGGTTACAACGAATCTCTAGTAGAATGATTATCAGTATGAGAAGGAATTGCCAAGTCATTGAACTATAGTGGCAACATGTTATTCACAATTGACTGTCATTTTGTCATCCTATGCTGTTGTCACATTTTCTGTGAAAACACAAAGTTGAACCTCAGGGGGCACGGGTTCGCTGTGAAAGAGTTGGCTAATCACTCAAAGTCCATTTAACCCCACCTAAATAGTATGTCCCATCTATGAGCCAGGTTTGTTGTGAATATTAGTTTAAAATAGCACATCTAGTGTGGCCCACAGTAAATGTTCAGTAAATATTACTTTTATTATTAACCTGTGCCTACAGTGTCTAGGGCTGATTTTGTCACTGTTAAGCCCTGTGAAACCTGTCTAAGCAAGTAACTTCCTTCGCCTCAGTTATCTGCAAAATGTAGGGGTTGGACTCAGTGCTGTAAACTGTCCCTTCTAAGTCCACAGTTTCTTAAGTGCATATCTTACTGCGGAGCTGGATCATCATAATTCTTTAGAGAAAAAAAAACTAGTTCTTGAGTATTCTGAAGCAAATATGCTGTTGAAGTTCTCACTAAGTTCATTGAGCATCCTTATAACCAGAGTTTCAAACTCTCCCTCTAGTAGATTGCTTGTGTCCATGTTGATTAGTTCTTTTACTGGAGTTCTATGCTTTCATTTGAAATACGTTTCTTTTCCTCCTCATTTCAGCAGCCTCCTGTGTTTGTTTCTGTGTATTAGGTAGAGCTGCTACTTCTCCCGGGCTTGGTAGAGTGGCCTTATGTAGTAGGTGTTCTGTAGAGTCCCGTGGCACAGCCTCCCTGATCACCAGACCTGGGCACTTCAGGGGCATCTCCCCTCCCCATGTGGGCTGTGTACACCCTCCTCTTGTAGTTGGGCCTTGATTGCTGTTGGCACATCAGTGGGAGGGATTTACCCCCAGGCCAATCAGCTACAAGGACTGGCTGCAATCACCGACCACCCACCTCTGACCACCATTGAAGATCAGCTGTGCAGGGGCCCACTGCACAGAGCAGGACTTACTTCAGCAAACAGTGTGAAGCCAGGTTGATGGAGTCTCAGATGTGGTGCCCACCTGCTGGCTCTGGGGGGGAGAGGGGGGATGACTCAGCAGAGGAACAATGGCCTCTGTCAGCTCTTCTGTCTGGGAGAAAGCTGCCCCCCAGCCTCGCCCTGATGCCAGACAATTCATTGCCTTCCCATGTGTCTCTGGTGCCTTTCAAGCTGCTGCCCCAGCCCTGGGGCTTAGAGGATGTGAGGCGGAGGAAATCATGCACAGACCCTGTATGAGGAACTGCCTGGGGCTCCAGCAACCTCCATCTTCCTGAGTCTCAATCCCTGTTGTTTTTACAACCAGCAGTTCTGGGAACTTCTTTTTCCGTCACTGGAACCCTGGGATGGGAGGCCTGGTGTGGGGCTGGGGCACCTTGCTCCTCAGGGGAGACCTTTGCAGCTGAGATATCCCTTCTGATTTTTATTTACCACACGTGGGTTTGGGACCAGCCAGTTCCACATCTCTGCCCCTCCTACTAGTCTCCATGTAGCTTCTTCTCGAATTTCCCGGTTGTAGGACTTCCATTCAGCCAGTTTCAAGTGGTTCTGAATGATAGTTCCGTAATTTTGTTGAGAATTTGATGTCCCTTATGGTAGTACTTGAACATTAGTTTTCAACAACTATGTTCTTAACCTTCCACCCAAGGTATAAATGCAACAATTCTACTCTCTCTGGGAGAATTTCCAAATTTTAGAGTGCCTGGCTGTGCACAATATAAAGTGCACTTTCTCTGTCAGAACACATATTTATATTGGTTTTCACTTTAACATTTTATTCCCAGTTCTTAGAGCCTTTTATTTTCTAGTCTATGTTTGTTTTTATAGCAGTTAGGGTACTCGGACCCTGGCTCATGCAGACATTACCATGGCATGGATAAATGTTTCAAGGGCAAAAGCCGAAGAGAACAGATGTCCTAAATCACTGGGGAAATTGGCAGCAACTCATCTTGGTACAGAATACAAAACATGAGAGGGGCATAGCCCCTTGTATATTTAGGGAATAAAAGAAGCTGGAAAATGCTTACTAAGCAAAACAAAAACAAAAGAAAACAAAAACAACCCAAAAACATGTTTTCCACTTTTACAGTGACCTTTATGCTTGCCCAAGTGGTGGAAACAAATCTTGTAGCTCATATGATCACAGAATATTTAAAGACTTTTATCTTGTTTCAGTTAGGAAATATAGAGCATGTTTGAGGGTGATATGTATCTGTGAAGTAATTTGTCATATAATTTGTTAATAATTTTTCAATAACTATGAGTCATTATTTTGCAAAAGAAATCCATTTTATTCTAAGATTAATGATGGGAATATTCATTCTCCAATATTCTTTAAAAAGAGCCTTGTGTACTGACTATTGAATATCTGGTCCATCCATAAGGAAAGACAGTTTTGTTAATGGACAAATAGTAATAACTGTAAATTATAAAAATAAAAGTAGTCATAGGGATTTCCTTTATAATGGCATATTCATAATTCATATTTATTTCTTAAAACAGCATTACCAGTCTCTAAAATATCTTAAATTTAAAATTGATATTTTAGAGTTAATTTAGATAACATCTAAGTTATCTATAGGATTGATAAAGATATTAAAATAGTAGCTTTGGCTGTGACCCAAATACCAGACATCATATTCTGATTCCAAACTAAGAGACACATTAATATATACACTGAGTGGCCAGATTATTATCTCTGAACGCATAATAATCTGAACACTCAGTGTATATCCTAAATAATAAAAGACTAATATGCAAATTGTCCCCTCGATCAGGAGTTCGACCAGCAGGTAGGCCGGCCAACCTCCCATGTCCCCTCCCCTTGGCCAGTGTATGTATGTATGTGTGTGTGTGTGTGTGTGTGTGTATACACACACACACACACACACACTGAGTGGCCAGAGTATAGTGCGTTCAGAGATCATCATAATCTGGCCACTCAGTGTATATGAAAGTAGTTTTAGGGGCTGGGCTTAAAGGAGAGCATCATGAAGACAAAATTTTGACAGGAGCTCTTCTGTAAGGTGCTTCCCCGACCACCGTGACTAAGCCAATTAGGAAATAAACTTTCAATGGAGCATCTTTACAGCTTTCCATGCTTCCTGAAGTCGAAGGAAACGAGTGGATTGGTGTCCTTATTCCTGCTTAGAAAATCCAAAAGCGATAAGAACACATCTGCTAGATGTCTGTCAGTACAAGGATGAAAGAAGAGGTCACTGCATGAGGATGGACCTCCCTCCATTTCTGTTTCCTGGGGACAAGACCTGGGCCATTTTGTAAGAATATTGCTGCTAAGAGAAAGGAACGAACCCAACAGAAATGAATTACTCCAGATTCTGAGGGGCTGTGGAAGGAGTCAGTGACGGATGGGGGAGAGTATAGCACTCACATGAAGTGCAGCATGTGACAAGCTCCCAGGAATGAGTGCCCATGAACCTACCAACAGAGAGAGAGAGAGAGAGAGAGAGAGAGAGAGAGAGAGAGAGAGAGAGAGAGAGAGAAGCCAGAGAGAGAGAGAGAGAGAGAGAGAGAGAGAGAGAGAAGCCAGACCCAGAGAACATGTGGCCAGCTACCAACTGCAGCCATCTAAGGATTTCTTACGCCTATAAGGTTCCTCCTTTTCACCATTTCAACCAGGTGGCTCAGAAAATGTAGCTAAACATTGAAGGAGTAGAAGATTTGGAGGAGAAAAAGGAAAGGAAGGGACAGACCACATGCTTTTCTGTTGGCTGCTGGTCTGCAATGGACCGTAGCTGGGAAAAGGAAGTCGCTGTAACTAGGATGTATAAACCATGACTAATGTATTTACCTGAGCACTCTGACTTCTGAATTGAGACTGTATTTGGTGATGTAAAGTGATTAGTGGTCATTATAACAGTCAATGGTTAGAAAAGTAAATGGACTGCTTGAATTTTTATGTAAGGGGCAGAGAAACATTTTCCCCCACTGAGTAAATTTTGAAGGAATGGTGGAAGGTAAAAAAAAAAAAAAGGCATTTTGTAACTTACACTCTTTGAATCTTGCATGGATCCAGAAACATAAGCAGGATGTCCCTCAAAAATGTATACACAATTTAACAGCTGATAGCTCAGTTTTGATAATGAAATGTATTTTAATAAACACTTTATAATTATTCAAAGTGTATGTATACATTTTTTGGGACCCTATATATAAAATGTGTCTGTCTACAGTATTTAGTCTGAATGTAATTTAACTTGGAGGAATCATTTACTGAGAAATAGAATTTTTCATTTGAATTCTGACAGTTTCTAATTAGCTAATGAATATGATCATGTTGCAGTAATGAGTATACAGTCATGCACTGCATAGCAATGTTTCTGTCAACGGTGGACCAGACATATGAAGGTGGGCCCATAAGATTATAATGGAGATGAAAAGTTCTTATCACTTAGTGACATCGTAGGTATTCTAACATCATAGTGCAACAGATTACTCACGTGTTTGTGGTGATGCTGGTGTAAATAAACCTGTGTTGTCAGGTATATAAAAGTATAGCACCTACAATTATTTACATTTCATAAAGCTCGGTTATGATAGAAAGCTATCTTTCTGGTTTATGTATTTACTAAACTATACTTTATATGGCTATTTTAGAGCATACGTCTACTTATTACTTAACTTACTTGTGTCTCGATTTTCACATCTGTACAATGGGCATAATAACTGCTTTATAGGGGTTGTATTAAATATACATATATAAATGTTAAAGTATATGTATAAAATATAATGTATTAGCAAATATCAATAGTCTCATATTATGCAATATGTTGATTTTTATCTTTTTCTGTTACTATAAAGAGAATGAAATTTCTGAATATCTAAAATGTTTCCTCAACGGCTATGAAATGGCTACTTTAAGAATCCTAAGCAAGGGCACTCAGCCCAATTGTTGAGATGTTGACAGTTGTCACTGTTACACTTTGATAATAAACTCGTTTCCAGAGTTCATCAGTGTGTGGCCAGGAAGCACAAAGCATGGGGGTGCCCACCTGTGATCTTTCTGCTCATTTTGTGCGCTCTGATCAAATGACGGGTGAAAGCATTATCTGATCATTCCAGCAATCAAGAACTTCACAATGGCCCTAGCTGGTTTGGCCCAATGGATAGAGCGTCGGCCAAAGGACTGAAGGGTCCCTGTTCAATTCTGATCAGGGCACATGCCCGGGTTGCGGGCATGCAGGAGGCAGCCGATCAGTGATTCTCATTATTCATGTTTCTAGCTGTCTCTCCCTCTCCCTTCCTCTCTGAAATCAATAAAAATATATTAAAAAAAAAAAAAAGAACTTCACAATGTCATGTCACAACAGAATCTGGCCGCAACTAAAAATCTCCCAGATAATTTTATTGAAAACTATTAAAATATTATGAAGAATGTTAATATGTATCCCAAGTTTCCCAAATAGTTTTTATATTAGAGAGCTATATTGATGTAAAATATTAACTAACATAGTAATAAAATGTAGCAATACTAAATGTATAAAATGTTCTCTTGGAAAGAGATTTTAATCAAATACTGAACACAATAATCAAAATCCACATTATTTCTTGTATTTGTCTATTTCCATTTCTATTGTCTTCAGTATCTGAAAAATAGGTGGTGGGTAAATACAGGGTAGGATAAAAGTAGGTTTGCAGTTGTTTGTATGGGAAATAATACAGTCTTCTATAATAAAAACATAATATGCTAATTAGACCAGATGTCCTTCTGGACATCCTTCCGGATGACCTTCCGGATGAAGCCAGGCCTGCGAGGGAAGCCCGGGTCCCGGGTGCCAGAGGGAAGCCGGTGCTGGCAGCCTGGGGAAGGAAGGCCTACTCTTGCACAAATTTCATGCATCAAGCCTCTAGTAATCTATACTAATAAAAGGGTAATATGCTAATTAGACTGGGAGACCTTCCAGGAGACTGTCCGGATGTTCTTCTGAACAAAGCCATGTGGCAGGGCTGAGGTAGAGGCGGTTAGAGGCCAAGAGGGGGGGCAGTTGTGGGTGATCAGGCCAGGATGGGATGGCAGTTGTGGGTGATCAGGCTGGTGGGGAGGACAGGTGGGGGTGAGCAGGCCAGTGGGGAGGACAGGGGGGGTGAGCAGGCCAGCAGGGGGGGCAGTTGGGGACAAGAAGGCAGGCAGGGAGGGCAATTGGGGCAAGCATGCTGGCACGGGGACAGTTGGGGTGATCAGGCTGGCAGGGGAAGCATTTGGGGTTGAGCAGGCTGGAGGCGGGGGGCAGTTTGGGGCAAGCAGGCCGGCAGGCAGAGTGGTTAGGGCAATCAGGCAGGCAGGCAGGTGAGTGGTTAGGAGCCAGCAGTCCCGGATTATGAGAGGGATGTCTGACTGCCAGTTTAGGCCCAATCGCTGTAAACCGGCAGTAGGACATCCTTTGAGGGGTCCCATATTGGAGAGGGTGCAGGCAGGGCTGAGGGACACCCCCCCCCCCATGCATGAATTTCATGCACGGGGCCACTAGTTAATAATAATACAAGAATAAACTTTGTGTTTTGCATATTCACAACTATAAACCTACATTTGCCCCACCCTATGTGTATTCAGTGAGTGAATGAACAAATGAATGAATGAATAGATATTTCTATATTGCATCCCTGGACAGTGTCTTATTCAACATGTTCTCTCAGTACTTACCACAGTGCAAATAAAAGAAAAAAAGGAAGATTTTATATATTCTGTTTATTCAGACAGAGTCAAATATGTGACAGATTTGATAAATAATGACTGTTTTTACTTAGCAATGGAGTGGTCAGGACTCAGAAAACTTGGTGTTTTATACATCTATTATGTCTTACAAGGTTAAGGATAATAAGTTCTTGTTTCTCATTTTTAAAGTTCAGCTCTTGTTAAACTCCACTTCCTAGCATGTTGTGCCTTGTCGGGTATAGTGATGTTTTATATTTAACACAATAGTAAAACATTGCAATTAGTAGGCTGTGTCCTTTTCCTCATATTCTAATAAGTGAAAACAGAGGAACCCTTCAGAAGTAATTGTTTAAATCTGTTTTGAGAGCAAGCAGCACTATGTTTAGAGTGGCTGCCTACCTATTGCCAGAAAAATGGCAAAATGTATTCAAAAGGTAAACTCATACATATCCAAGCCAAATTAGCAATTTTTCAGAATTTTTGTAAATGTCATAAATGTAATATGAGCAATAATTAACTATTATATGTATAAGAGGTCTTGTAGGGAGCATATCTGAATATTTTCTGAATATTTTCTTCCCTTGTTATCTCCTTGCCTACCTCCTGGAATTGTAGAGAGAATCAAAGAAGGCGAGGCATAGAATACACTATAAATTTTCAAGTGGCCACACAAATGTAAAGTGCTTACATGGTTTAGTATCAGGTGTATAATTTTATGTTTAGAGATAAAATGAAGTGATATTTTCTAGAGTTTTAGATTTACATTTTAGCTTATTAATATCAAAAGTCTAGAAATTAAAATGGATAATTTTAACTTATACACCGCTTCAGATTTTCTTAACTGTAATTTAAAGTTACAATTTAACACAAGCTAATATGCCTTGAAAATATTCCTACTAAACTGTCAGTATAGCCAGGTGACTAGTTTGGAAGAGTGATGTATAGCAAATGTATGCTCAATGGCATTAATGATGTTTAGCCTCTTAAAAACCTATGAGCAAGTAATTTGAGTTTTATTTGGCCCAGTCCCCTATCTTAGTTATCATGTCCTAACGAGTCACAGTGATCAAGTATTTTTGAGCGAAGTGTGGTTATCAGAAATCTTGAAATTCTACCACTGAGTCCAGGAAGGAGACAGTGCCTTTTTAAAGATGGACATTCGGGCAGAGACTAGACCCACTAATTAGCTACTTTCATAACCAGTTTGCTGTTGAGTATCTTAAGAATCCCATCATTTATATTCTATGAAAAAAATATAAGGTGTCTTTTCTATAAACATAAAATAGAAAATGAGGGCATAGAACTTCATTTAGCACATCTGAATAAAATAAAAGAGGGGAATATGGATGACTTATTCAACACAGTGAAACAATGCTTTATTGTAAAATCCATTGGCTCTTGAGTGTTAAAATATTAACTTTATAAATCTTTTAACTCGAGTTTTTTTGTTTTGTTTTGCCTTCAATAGCTGAATTTCACTCACACTAGGAGTGTCGCAGAGAAGAGAAGTTACCCTAGTATGAAACCATGTCACAAATATAAAACAGCTTTTAAATTACAGGCTATAATTGATATTATAGCTTCATCAAGCCACACTGGAGAAAATACCCTTTAATAAAATGGATCCTTATTGCTTCCCCAGCTATTCTGCTTGACTTTAACATGCTAGGTGGTACATGCTAGGATTTACATTAGCTGCTATAATATAAACATATCTGAAGCACAGGTTTGGAAAGAAATGATAACAAAAGATTCAGCAAGATGCAAGAATTCTCTTGTTGTGTTCCCTAGAAGAATTCATTTTAGAAAGGGCAAGCACTGGCAGGGAAATTCTTTTCCTTTTTCTATTCCAAAAGGAAAGCTTTCAAGAGGCTTTGATTTATTTAAAAAGCTGGGACTTGACTAATTTAAGATGTTGCTATGGAAGGAGTACATATTCCTCTAATTTTTGAAAGGATGTGTGCCTCTCACCTATCTCTAATAAGGTAACAAGCGCGGTGTTAATTTAGTCGAGTTATACTTTCCATATGAGTTTGCTAACAGAACTTGACATAAAAGCCTTTGTGAAGAAGCTTGATTGGTTTGGTTTCCATGGCAACACGGTTGAATGGAAGAATGATTTCCTTTAGGAACCTTTCCTAAATGCTGTTTTGTAGCCTATAACGGTATCGCTGGCATGCCATCCCTTGTGAGGATGTGAGAAAAGATCACTTCGAGGGTCAACATGGTGTCTTGTGTTTATAGATTATCCTCAGCAATCAAAAGACTGCTTGGCTCATCCCATTCTTTCCATAGCGGAACCAATTCCGTTCTTCAGTGTGCTGTGATAATAGGCATCTCGCACAGACCTTTATGCCTTGAAATTCGAAAAGGAAAAACTCGAATCTAGAGCAATGATTATATTCTGTTCAGTGTATTTCCTAAAGCTAATGTCTGTTATGGATTTTTAATTTCCCTCTTAAATTTGTTTGAAATTCTGCAATTTATCAATAATTTGTCCTCTGAGTGATGTTACTGTTTTGAGGAGACAGAAGGGTTTAACCAACAAATAGATCAGCAGGGGATTCACTTAAAATCCTTAGTAGTGGTTTGGTATTTTGGAATTACTGTAAACCCTAAGGCTTACATTTGAGATTTCCTTTGTTATGGGGTAAATGTCTTCTCTATTAGCACAGCAATTGTGTACAAAAATGCATTGAATGCAGTCAAGTACCACCATAGGGTGTTTTCCAGTGGTTAAAACAGGCTAATAATGGTTATTTCACTTGTACTTTCAATATTAACAGCAGTAAGGCCTATTACAGCTATTTTTCTAATGAGCCACATGTTTGTAATTTTGTATTTTCACCCCTTGGGTTAGGTCCTTGGAATCAGATACTCCAAAATATACGTAATGGCTTTAATGAAAGAATCATATCAACACTGTTGGTTCCAGTAATACAGTGACTTAAAATTTGCTTAAAATAATTTTGTGCAGGGGGTAATGAATAAATTATAACCTCATACTGAGATAATTATATTCTAAAGATTGCCATACATCTCCTCAAAATTGATAATAAAATTGGTGTGATTTGTAATAAAATTCATATAAGGTGGTTATATTAGAGTTACTCTTATTTTTATGAGTAAATGTTAGAATTCACAATTTTGTAATAACTTATAAATGTTCATTTTCAATTTCTAAACCAATTTTTTAATCCGAGTTACCTGAAATGCCCCTGACAGTTAAGCTGTGGAAAAGAGTGAATCATATTTGAGTCTTACCTCAAATATTTATTATTGTGTATTTTGGATTGTGTGGGTTATCTTAGAAAATATGTTTGCCATAGCGTGTCATTCTCTGTTGATTGCAGAAAACCAGTTTATGAGAGTAGAAGCCACAGAAACATGGTTTGAAGACTGAGAAACAAGTGATATCAGATGTCGTTTTCAAATGAGCGGTTCCCTCTATCTCATCTTCCCACATTGCTCGCTCCCTGCCCCTTCCCCTCAGTAAAAATGAAGAGAACGTTGAAACAAAATCGGTTCCAAAAGTGATGTCACCTTGAAATGCGGGATATGACAATTCCCGCACACCACCAGAATCGCAGCCACAAGAAAGCCGAGACAGAGTTGGCCATATTTGGCAACAGAATTTATTGAATAAGAAGAGGTAGTTTCAGATAAAATTTGTGCATTTTCCCCAAGTTACTGTCTATGGAAATGAGCACCCTTCCCAGAAAAGTACACAGAAGCACATGTAAATAGGACTTTCAGTTCAATCATGGAAGCACTCCCTTACCATTAAGGTTAAGAATTTCTCTAACTTTATTGTTTTTGTACACTTAGTACATTCTTAATAGTTGTGTCTGTTTGTGTATGGACACCATTCCTCCAGTGAAGAGCTCCTCTTCTTAATCATCTGTATTATCTATGCTTGCCTGGACCATGGAGGACTCTGTGCCATGGTTGGCTTTATGTTCTCCAAATCCATGCCCTTGTCTGCCCCTGTTCTTGGATGTCTGTCTTCCGTTTTCATTCGCAGTTTCAGCATATTTTGACTTGTGTCATCTCGCAGCGGTCTCCAGCCTTTCGGACCTCACGGACCACCAGGGGTCCATGGACCACCAGTTGGCGACCGCTGTTCTAGGGTACCCTCTCCAGGGTATTTTTTCCCCTTAATTTCTTGGCTGCCTTTGGCCCTGCTGATTTCACTCTTTCTGGAGAATTCTATTGGCTTCACTTTCAGGCTGTCAGCCTTCCCTGGTTCTCCTGGTTCCCTGAACATTCCTTCTTTGGATTCTTACCTGTCTTGCCACCTTCCCCTATTTCCTTTATTCAGAGTCATTGTCCCTCAAGACATCCTTGCTTAGTCTTGGCCCTCTGCCCTCCCTCATTCTGTAGCGTGCTTCTCCTCTTACATGCATATGAAGTAGCCACACGTGCGGAAGGTGCTGTGCACTACATGTTAACCTTGGTTTTCTGGCTGCATTGAGGGCATTAACTCTTTTTTTTAAATTTAAATTTATTATTTTTTAAAGTATTACATATGTCTCCCTTTTCCCCCATTGACCTATCCCTGGCCTCCCCCACCCCCAGCACATGCCCTCACCACCCCCCTTCATCCATTGGTTATGTTCATATGCATGCATACAAGTCCTTTGGTTGATCTCATACCCCCTCACTCACTCCCCGCCTTCCCTCATAGGTTGGACAGTCTGTTTGATGCTTCTATATCTCTGGTTCTATTTTTGTTTTCTAATCCACTCATCTGCTGATGGGCACTTAGGCTATTTCCAAATCTTAGCTATGGTAAATTGTGCTGCTATGAACATAGGAGTGCATGTATCCTTTCTGATTGGTGTTTTTGTTTTCTTGGGATATATTCCTAGAAGTGGGATTACTGGGTCAAATGGCAGTTCCTTTTTTAGTTTTGTGAGGAAACTCCATACTGTTCTCCACAGTGGCTGCACCAGTCTGCATTCCCACCAGCAGTGCAAGAGGGTTCCTTTTTCTCCGCATCCTCGCCAGCACTTGTCGTTTGTTGATTTGTTGATGACTGCCATTCTGACAGGTGTCAGATGGTACCTCATTGTCGTTTTGATCGGTATCTCTCGGATGATTAGTGACTTTGAACATATTTTCATATGTCTCTTGGCCATCTGTACGTCTTCTTTTGAAAAGGGTCTATTTAGGTCCTTTGGAGGACATTAACTCTTGAGTTTCAGCACAGTACCCCTTTGCATGTGTATAGTTTATTTTCAGTTCCAAATTAATAAACACTTATTGAGTAGCCAATTCTGTGTCAGGTGATGTACTCTGGGGATACAAAGGGACATATAATCTCTGGCTCATGCCCTTTCTGAGATTAGAAGTTTAGAGGGCAGACAAATAAATCAGATTATACTACCATAGTCTGTGACAGAGGGTGGCTGAGAGAAATATGAAAGCATGGAAGAGAAGTAACTAACTTAGACTGGGAGAGGGGGTTCACAGGTGGACCAGGATCAAGGAAGTCTTCCAAAGTACTGTCCTTACTGTACTATTCAACACGTAACTGTCATTCCTATAAATTGCCTTCCTCCACCAGCAGGTCATGCCTGTCATGTTAGGAACCAGAATCTGTCTCGGTTAACAGAGTAACCCTGGAGTCCAGCACCGCATCTTTTTAGCCCTTTAACTGAGAAGGAACAGCATACGCTGCACTGGTTGCCTGAAAGGAATTGTTTGGGGCACCTTTTTCACACTTTGAAGGTCATTTTAAATTCTGATTTCATTACCTCCGTGGCCGGTGACACTCTCTTTCCTCCTCCAGTCCCTTCCCCCAACCTTCCCTTCCAGTCTGGTCCCATATGCAGATTCAGTGATGGGGCTAATTATTCCACGCCCAGGTAATTAATGAAAAACGTCCACCAGAGCGCTGCCCAGGATTGACCACAGTGGAACCCCATTTGTTATGCTCCCTCTGAGGCTGACACTTTCCCATCGATAGCTCCTCGCCAGGCATGACCTTCCTGCCTTTCATGGCTGTGCAGCGTGGATCCCATTTTCTCAGTTTATTGATGATTATGTCATGAGGAACAGAATCAAAAGCTTTGCTAAAACCCAAATATAAATTGTCTCTTGCTTCTTCCCCTTGATCTACTGGGCTAGTCACTCCATCAGAGGAGATTAGATTATTTTGACAGGACTGGGTCTGCACCATGCTTAGTTATTACTCGGCACTCTGTTTTCTTGAAGATGCGTGCAGCTAGAGGCTAGATCATAACTTTCTTTAAAAAATGTATATTTTTTAGCCGTCAAGCCCACCCAGTCCTCCCAGGAATTTGTAATGTTTATCACCTTGCTTTGGCATTGACAGGTTCCTTTAATAATTGGTTGAAGGTCAACATGGACTAAAGACTGGAAGATTAGAATGAAGTCAGTTTTTTGAACTCCTTTCAAAATTTGTCTACCCTCTATCTCTCTTCGTTGATTTCCCTAAAGGAGTTGTACATGTAACTTTCAGGATCTGTTATTAGGGAGTTTTATCATCAACGGAAATGGTTTCTTCTTACAAGAGTGAAAATATGTAGGAATTGAAGGACATAAGTTTACCAAAGGAGATGTGTTTCTTTTAAATGTGGAAATGATATATATAAAGTAAATGATTTATATATATGTTATTTACTAGAGGCCTGGTGCACGAAATTCGTGCATTTGGAGGGTCCCTCAGCCTGGCCTGCGCCCTCTCGCAGTCCAGAAGCCATCAGTAGGACATCCTTAGTGCTGCCAAGGAGGCGGGAGAGGCTCCGGCCACTGCCGCTGCACTCGCCAGCCGTGAGCCTGGCTCAGGGCTTCTGGCTGAGCGGCGCTTCCCCTGTGGGAGCACACTGACCACCAGGGGCAGCTTCTGCATTGAACATCTGCCCCTTGGTGGCCAGTGCATGTCATAGCAACCGGTCGTTCCGCTGTTTGGTTGATTTGTATATTAGCCTTTTATTATATATGATGATTTATATTGTCTGAAACAGTGTAGCAGGTCTGTGATGCAGGATGCCTTTTTACACTGTTTTCAAAAATGAAAGTTTATTGGGCATATTTTCATTGTGTATTAGTCTCTCTCTAATAAGTACTTAGTTTTTTTGGTTTGCTTACATTATGTGTAGAAAGTAGGATTGTGACATTCAGCCTGTTTTGCTCTTTATGTTGAGGTACCCAGTCCGTTGGATTAAGGAGATCCTCTGTTTTTATGGAATGTTCCGGAATCTCCCCACCGGTATTGATCTCTCTACAGCTTCCCTATGCAGATCTGTCACTTAGGCCTCTCTCTTCAGGTCCCAGCCAGACCAGGTGTCTTTCAAAGGAAATACTGTCAGAGCCTTCCAGAAAGGTACAAATATCAAGATAGAATTTGTATGGGGAAGAAGGTGAATTTCTAGGTCCCATGTACAGGAAATTCAGTTTTTGTAGTAGATGATGAAATTGAATTATTACTGTTCTGTTTTTCTAGGGGAAAAGATAATTTTTCTAATCTGTTTCATTGACATGAAAAAGTACATATACTTTTTATGTATTGATTTTAGAGGGAGAGAAGAAGATAAAGACAGAGAAAGAAATATCGATTTGTTGTTCCACTTATTTATGCATTAGTTGGTTGATTCTTGTGTGTACCCTGACCAGGGATCGAACCCGAAACCTTGGCATATGGGGATGACACTCTACCAAACTGAGCTACCTGGCCAGGGCATATAATTTTTAAAAAAGTATATTTTGTTGATTTTTTTACAGAGAGGAAGGGAGAGGGAGAGAGAGTTAGAAACATCGATGAGAGAGAAACATCAATCAGCTGCCTCCTGCACACCTCCTACTGGGGATGTGCCTGCAACCAGGTACATGCCCTTGACTGGAATCGAACCTGGGACCCTTGAGTCTGCAGTCTGATGCTCTATCCACTGAGCCAAACCGGTCAGGGCAAGGGCATATAATTTTATTTTATTTTATTTTTTTTATTTTTATTTTTATTTTATTATTTTTTTATTTTTTTTTATTTTTTATTAAGGTATTATATGTGTACATATCTTGCCATTGCCCCCCCCCCCACCCCACTCCCATATATGCCCTCACCCCCCAGAGTTTTGCGTCCATTGGTTATGCTTATATGCATGCATACAAGTCCTTTGATTGATCTCTTATCTCCCCCATCTCTCCCTAACCTTCCCCCTGTAATTTGACAGTCTGTTTGATGCTTTACTGTCTCTGTATCTATCTTTTTGTTCAATTTTATAATGTTCTTTATTATCCATAAATGAGTGAGATCATGTGGTATTTTTCTTTCATTGACTGACTTATTTCACTTAACATAATGTTCTCCAATTCCATCCAGGTTGCTGCAAATGATGAGAATTCCTTCTTTTTTATGGCAGCATAGTATTCCATTGTGTAGATGTACCACAGTTTTCTGATCCAGTCATCTGCTGACGGGCACCTAGGCTGTTTCCAAATCTTAGCTATGGTGAATTGTGCTGCTATGAACATAGGGGTGCATATATCCTTTCTGATTGGTGTTTCTAGTTTCTTCGGATATATTCCCAGGAGTGGGATTACTGGGTCAAATGGGAGTTCCATTTTCAGTTTTTTGAGGAAACTCCATACTGTTCTCCACAGTGGCTGCACCAATCTGCATTCCCACCAGCAGTGCACGAGGGTTCCTTTTTCTCCGCATCCTCGCCAACACTTGTCGTTTGTTGATTTGTTGATGATAGCCATTCTGACAGGTGTAAGATGGTACCGCATTGTTGTTTTGATTTGCATCTCTCGGATAATAAGTGACTTTGAGCATGTTTTCATGTGTCTCTTGGCCTTCCTTCTGTCTTCTTTTGAAAAGATTCTATTTAGGTCTGTTGCCCATTTTTTTATTGGATCATTTATCTTCCTTTTATTAAGTTGCATAAGCTGCCTGTAGATGTTGGAGATTAAACCTTTATCAGTGATGCCATTTGCAAATATGTTCTCCCATGTAGTGGGCCTTCTTGTTGTTTTGTTGATGGTTTCTTTTGCTGTGAAAAAGCTTTTTATTTTTATGTAGTCCCATTTGTTAATTTTCTCTTTAGCTTCCACTGCCCTAGAAGCAGTGTCAGTGAAGAATTTCTTTTGGCATATGTCTGAGATTTTGCTGCCTGTGGATTGCTCTAGTATTTTTATGGTTTCCCGTCTTATGTTTAAGTCCTGTATCCATTTTGAGTTTATTTTTGTGTATGGCGTAAGTTGGTGATCAAGCTTCATTTTTTTGCATGTATCTGTCCAATTTTCCCAACACCATTTATTGAAGAGACTGTCTTTATTCCATTGTATGTTCATGCCTCCTTTGTCAAATATTAATTGAGCATAGTGGTTTGGGTCGATATCTGGATTCTCTATTCTGTTCCATTGATCTATATGTCTGTTCTTGTGCCAGTACCAGGCTGTTTTGAGAACAGTGGCTTTGTAATACAGCTTGAAATCTGGTATTGAGATCCCTCCTACTTTATTCTTCTTTCTCAGGATTGCTGTGGCTATTCGGGGTCTTTTTTTATTCCAGATGAATTTTTGGAGAGTTCTTTCAAGGTCTGTGAAATATGCCGTTGGTATTTTAATGGGGAGTGCATTGAATCTATAGATTGCTTTGGGTAGTATGGACATTTTAATGATGTTGATTCTACCAATCCATGAACATGGTATGTTCTTCCATCTGTTTACGTCTTCCTCTATCTCTTTTTTCAGTGTCCTGTAGTTTTCCGTGTATAGGTCTTTTACCTCCTTAGTTAAGTTTATTCCTAGGTATCTTAATTTTTTTGGTGCGATGGTAAATGGGATTGCTTTTTTAGTCTCTCTGTCTGTAAGTTCACTATTGGTGTATAGAAAGGCCATAGATTTCTTGGCGTTAATTTTGTATCCTGCTACATTGCCGAATTCATTTATTAAATCTATTAGTTTTTTGACGGAGTCTTTCGGATTTTTTATGTACAATATCATGTCGTCTGCAAATAAAGACAGCTTTACTTGTTCTTTTCCAATTTGGATGCCTTTTATTTCTTCTTCTTGTCTAATTGCAATGGCTAATACTTCCAGTACTATGTCAAACAGGAGTGGTGAGAGTGGGCATCCCTGTCTTGTTCCTGTTCTTAGGGGAAATGTTTTTAGTTTTTGTCCATTGAGTATGATGTTTGCTGTGGGTTTATCATATATAGCTTTTATTATGTTGAGGTATGAGCCATCTATTCCCACCTTGTTGAGAGTTTTTATCAAGAAAGGGTGTTGGATTTTGTCAAATGCTTTTTCTGCATCAATTGATATGACTATGTGATTTTTATCTTTCAATTTGTTTATGTGATGTATCACGTTTATTGATTTGCGGATATTGTACCATCCTTGCATTCCTGGGATAAATCCTACTTGGTCATGGTGTATGATCTTTCTGATGTACTGCTGGAGCCGATTTGCTAGAATTTTGTTGAGGATTTTGGCATCTATGTTCATGAGGGATATTGGTCTGTAATTCTCTTTCATTGTGTTGTCTTTATCTGGTTTTGGTATTAGGGTGATGCTGGCTTCATAGAAGGAGCTTGGAAGTGTTCCTTCCACTTGAATTTTTTGGAATAGTCTGAGGAGGATAGGTTTTAGTTCTTCCTTGAATGTTTGGTAAAACTCTCCTGTGAAGCCATCAGGCCCCGGGCTTTTGTTTGCCGGAAGCTTTTTGATGACTGCTTCAATTTCGTCCATAGTTATTGGCCTATTGAGCTGTTTAGATTCTTCTTGATTGATTTTTGGAAGGTTATATTTTTCTAGGAATATGTCCATTTCCTCCAGGTTGTCCAGTTTGTTGGAATAGAGTTGTTCGTAGTATTTTGTAACAATCCTTTGTATCTCAGCAGGGTCTGTTGTTATTTCACCTCTTTCATTTCTGATTTTGTTTATTTGGGTCCTCTCTCTTTGCTTCTTGGTGAGCCTGGCTAGAGGTCCATCAATCTTGTTTATCCTTTCAAAGAACCAGCTCTTGGTTTTGTTGATCTTATGTATTGTTTCTTTGGTCTCTATGTCATTTATCTCCGCTCTGATCTTTGTTATTTCCTTCCTTCTGGTTACACTGGGCTTTTCTTGCTGCGCTTTTTCTAGCTCTTTGAGTTGTAGGGTTAAGTAATTTGTTACCATTGTTTCTTGTTTTTTGCAATAGGCTTGTAGAGCTATGAACTTCCCTCTCAAGACTGCTTTCGCTGTGTCCCATAGATTTTGGATTGTTGTGTTTTCATTGTCATTTGTTGCCATGATGTTTTTTATTTCTTCCTTGATCTCTCTGGTGACCCAGTCCTTGTTTAATAGCATGCTGTTTAGTCTCCATGTGTTTGATTTCTTTGGATTGTATTTATTGTAGTTGATTTCCAGTTTTATGCCACTGTGATCTGAGAAGATGCTTGATATAATTTCTATCTTCTTGAATTTGAAGAGATTTTGCCTGTGACCCAGCATATGGTCTATCTTTGAAAATGACCCATGTGCACTTGAGAAGAATGTATATTCTGTGGCTTTGGGGTGAAATGTTCTGAAGATGTCAATTAATTCCATCTGGTCTAGTGAGTCATTTAAGATTGCTGTTTCTTTGCTGATTTTTTGTTTAGAGGATTTGTCCAGTGGTGATAGTGGGGTATTAAAGTCTCCTACTATGATTGTATTGCTATTAATCTCTCCCTTGATATCCTCCAGGAGTTTTTTTTATGTATTTGGGTGCTCCTATATTGGGAGCGTATATGTTTACCAGAATTATTTCTTCTTGTTGGATTTCTCCCTTTAGTATTATGAAGTGGCCTTTCTTATCTCTTGTTATGGCATTTACTTTGAGGTCTATTTTGTCAGATATAAGTATTGCTACCCCTGCTTTTTTTTCATTTCCATTTGCCTGAAAGATATTTTTCCATCCCTTCACTTTCAATCTGTGTGAGTCTCTTGTTCTGAGGTGGGTCTCTTGTAGACAGCATATACATGGGTCGTGTTTTTTTATCCATTCAGCTACTCGATGTCTTTTGATTGGAGCATTTAGTCCGTTTACATTTAAAGTTATTACTGAAAGGTATTTGTTTGCAGTCATATCTATTTTTGTGTCTGTATTCCTTCTTACCTGTTTATTTCTTCTTTTTACAGTATTCCCTTTAGCAATTCTTGCATTGCTGGTTTGGTGGTGATAAACTCCCTGAGGCTTTTTTTGTCTGCAAAGCTCCTGATTTCCCCTTCAATTTTGATTGATAGTCTTGCTGGATATAGTATTCTTGGATTCAGTCCTTTGCTTTGCAACACTTTGTATACCTCCTTCCATTCACTTCTAGCTTGTTGTGTTTCTGATGAGTAATCATTTGACAATCTGATGGGTGTTCCTTTGTAGGTAACTCTCTGTCTCTCTCTTGCCGCCTTTAGGATTCTCTCTTTATCATTTATATTTGCCATTGAAATTATGACATGTCTTGGTGTGGGTCTTTTGGGGTTGATCCTGCTTGGGACTCTCTTTACTTGCGTAACTTTTATCTTTCCCATATCAGGGAAGTTTTCTGTCATTATTTCTTCAAATAGATTTTCTAAACCCTGCTGCTCTTCTTGTCCTTCTGGCAGCCCTATTATACGCATGTTACTTCGTTTCATGTTGTCCCGAAGCTCCCTTAGGCTTTCCTCCTGCTTTTTAATTTTTTTCTCCAATTGCTGTTCAGCTTGAGCTTGTTTCTGTACCTGATCTTCTAACTCACTCATTCGGTCCTCTGCTTCTTGTAATCTACTGTTGAAACTTTCCATGGTGTTTTTGATTGTAGCTATATCACTCTTCATTTCTTCCTGATTCTTGCATAAGTTGTTGATTTTCTCATCCATCCGTTGTATAAATTCCACGACCATTACTCTGAACTCCTTTTCGGTCATGTTGCAAGCTTCAGTTTCACTAATTTCCTTTCTTGGCGACTCCACATTTTCTTTCCTCTGTGAGATATTTCGTTTCCCCATTCTGGCTATTACCAGAAAGCTCAAGTTTCCGTTTGTGTGGACCTGGGCCGTGTGCTGTGGGGACTTCGCTCCACCCGAGTTTCACTGGAGTGCTCTGACACTAGGACGTGTGGCTGCCTTTGGTTGGTGGGAACCAGACTTGCCCAGGGTCAGTGTCCCCAGTGTTCTGTGTGGTCTCGTGTGCACACTTGGAATCAGGGGCCCTGTCTGCACCACACTGTTGGTATGCGCCGAAAATGAGATCCTTAGGATGTGCCAGGAGTCAGAGTTTCCCTGTGTCTGCACCAAGACTCGAGTGTCAAAGTCTCTGTTGCCTTGTGAGGTTTCTCGTTGAGAATCAGGGTCCCTGTGTGTGCATGCACCAACAATTGGGGTCGCTGGCTCTTAGTGTGAATGCGCTGTGAGTCAGGGATCCCCGGCAGCTGTGTCCGGCGTGCCAAATTCCCTGAAGTGGAGCTGCGTCCTGTGTGTGCTCTCTCTACTGAGCCAAACCGGCTAGAGCGCACATTCTTAAAATCCTGAAGGTGAGCTGATTCTGTGGTGCACTCTCCCAAAGTCCCGGAAGGGGGGCGGAGTCCGTCCTGCACGCCAACTTCCCTGAAGGGAAGCCCTTCTGTGCACGCCCTAAGATTCCCAGAAGGGGGAGCTGTGACCCGCAAGCCAAATTCCCCGAAGGGGAGCCCTCTGTGCGCACTGACAGATTTCCCCGACCGGGAGCTGCTTCTGTCCCGTGCCGCGCCAAATTCCCTAGTGGGGAGCGCGTCCCTGCGCAAAGCTCGGCAGCTTGGGCGAGGGGCGGGTCTATCAGTTACTGCGCTCTCGGCGCGCCTGTGAGCGCTCAGCAGCTTGGGGGAGGGGCGGGTCTATCAGTTACTATGGCGCTCGCGCGCCTGCTGGGAGTGGGGTAGGCTCTTTGACTCACGGAATTCTGCTGAGAAGTCTGGATTCTTGTTTGTTGGTCTGAAGCTGTGATAGCAGTTCTCTGTGCCCAGTGGCTGCAGGGTCCTGGTTTGTGTCAGAAGCCAGGATCCGCGTCTCAGGCAGCTCTGTTTCCCAAGATGGCGTGGTCTCCACGTCCGCACCAGCCGCTGAGAAGTGTCCGCTTTGTGCGCGGGGCTGCGCTGTCTAGGACTGCCCAGTTAAGGAGCCCCTTGGAAGACGTGCAGAATCTAACTGACCCTAGCTCACACACACACACACACCACACACGTCTACACTCTCCTCTATGGGTTCCTCACTCGCACTCTCTCCCTACCTTCCAGCCGGTCGCCATCTTTTTCGGCATATAATTTTAATAGTTGAGGCGGTGCAGTGTTTTCAGGGAACAAAGTTCATCTTGGTCTGTGACTAACAATTTTGAGTCATAAGGCCCCTAGAGGAAGGAGTTAAGAAATGATTGCTTTGTTTCTTAGTGACATAAAGACTCTTTATCCTGATTGGGTTTGGATTATATTTGTAGCTAACAGAGCTCTATTAAAAATTATATTTGGTTATTCAGCCCAACCAATACTAAGTCGCCTTTTCTGTGAACTCGTTCAGCCAGTAGACGTTAATTGAACACCTACCTTAAACCAGATACTGGTAATAATGAACAGGGTGCCGAGTCTCCCCTCAGGATGCTCATAGGTTAAGGGGTCCATAGACTTGACCCTCAGTGATGCAGCTCATTGGTGAAGTGCTGACATCGCGGGGGGCGGGGGAGCGTCACTCTGATGGGCGTGCTGAGGCAGGGAAGGCATTCCTCAAGATGCAAAGCAGAAGTGGCCAGGCCAGGCCTGTGCTTGCCAATCGTTTGACCTGCTCTGTGTTTACAGTTGTATTATTTGGTGTGGTGGTGGCTTCAGGTGCTCCGAATCACATCCCCTCGTCCCCTCTGATTTCCGTCTCAGTTGTGATTCCATGAACCCTGACTGCAGCCCAGCCCAGGCACATTGCTGCCTGTCCATCAGGGACGTCTCCCAAACCGCGGAAGCCGCTCGGCACTTACCTCGGAAACAGTGGAGAAGGGTGCGGAGTCAGGGCCCTGGGAACGGTCCTTCACTGATGGAGGACGGGAGCTGGGGGTTTACATCCCTGCTTTCCATCGTCCACAGGGAGGATTTGGAGGGCCTTTCAGTGGCATGTCTCCGAGGCCCCGGGACCTCACTGACACGCCCTTGGTTGCTTTTTACACCTTCCATGCCTCACTTCCCCGTCTCCTGATTCTTGGAATCATCCCCCAAATAAACTACCTGCAGGTCCCGTCTCAAGCTCTCATTTTAGGGGAATACAAAACAAGCAAACAGTTGCCACAATTTAGAAAACGGCAAGTACACACTCAGACTTTTCACTAATCTTGAAACACTAAATCCCTGGTAAAACCCTGCGAGCAGGTCCCTCTGGCAGCAGTCAGCTGGAGCTGAGGCATGCTGCTGATCCGGAGGAGGGGAGGGACGGGGGGGCAATCTGTAATACCCTCAACAATAAAGATTAAAAAAAATAAATAAATAAAAATGAGGTCATCTGAGTTCCTCATTCCACGCTAATCTTCACCCAGTGAGTCCCTCTTTAGATTATCTGCTGGGCTCTGGATGCAGGGAATCTTAAAACATAGGGTGACACTTAAATTGTATCTCTCAAAGGTCAGCAGGGCTCGGGCAGGCCAAGAAGAAGCAGGCCCTGCATGGCAAAGATAAGGTCATGTCAAAGCCGAGGAGACGTGTTTACTATTTGTGTGTTGGCAGCATTTGGTTTGTGTGTGTACACACAGTAGTCTACCTTTTTCATTTTACAGCCCATCCTATCATGGCAAAGGCTAGTCCTTCAATGGAGTTGCGCAATTCTGGCTTTCCATCCATTATAAAAAAGCATGGCCATCAACGCTGATTAATTGGATTGTTATACAAACAACCCCACCGTAATAAACACCCTTTGTGTGGCAGGGAGGCATATGTTTGTCATACCCATTAGGGGAGCACTCGGGGCCCAGAGGGCGGATGAATTGGCCCACATTGTCTTGCCACACAGCTGTCATAGCAGCTCCGGTAGCAGGTGATAGTTCTGCAAGAGCTTGTCAAATTGGTGCTTATCTGTCATGACATCTGTTGATGGAAGCTCCCTTTTAGATTTGATCCAGACAATGACCTTGATATTCCTGGTGAAGAATAAAGGCTCGCAAGTATTGTTTTAAGAAGGAGAGACTTGTAGCTTGTAGCCTCACACCCGTCATATCAGATTATCAGGCTGAAACTGATAATGCTGTGAACACTGGTTCTCTCGACAGCAGTGTTACGTCTGCTGGATCTGCACACCCATTTAACCTTCCCGCAGCGATCTTACACAAATTCACTGAAATGCTGTGCAGTCGCCACCCAAGGTTTTAGGTCTGTGTATGGAGACTCTAGCCGAAGGGAGGACACCTGTTTCAGGAAGAGATCCTTGAGAACTAGATTTTTAAATCTAAGAATTCAACATCGTTGGTTGAGCTGAGAGTTTATACACATTTCAGGGAAATATAAATGGATGGAGGAATGAGCTTTGAGAACGATTGTCTGAGTTGGATGACCGACTTTACTTTTAGGGTATAGGACTTTGGGAAACTCACTAAACACTGTACACCTCATTTTCCCCCACCTCTAAGATGAAGATGCTAATACCTATACTGTGTCAAGATTAACAAATAAGAATGTTCAAACTTTTATTTTCTAGGGACAGTGGAGTGGAGGAAGCTAGAATGGGCAGCAGCCAGTCGGGAGATCTGGTGTCCAGGCCAGGCAATGCACCAGCTAGTTTGGTGACCTGGGACATGCCAGTTTTGTTCTTTGTAAGCTTCTTTGGACTGTGGTCTCTGACTTTCATTTTTTGTTCCATGGCTAGTGGATTCTTTGGCTAACCTGGCCACGTGGGCACTTCTGTTCCTTCTGTCACTGTTCCTCATCTCTTTGTGACCATAAATGCCAAAGCCAATGGGACTTAATGCATCAGAAGCATCTGGGGAGTTCTTGGAAATGTGTGTTTTTAGGCTCCAGCTATGGAGTCTGATTCAGTGAGTCCAGACTGGGTCCCAGGAATCTAAATTCTTATAAACATTCCATTTGTCTTTGATGCTGGTGGTTCTTAGAAAAACATTGGTTCTGGAACATACATGTCATGATTTAGAAAAAGTCAGCTATGATTTACAAAGCAAAGAGAAAAAAAATAGTGTTTTGATTGTTTGCTGTTTTAAATGGAGTCCACTGGCTCACTTGCCTCACCGGGTTGGCTTTGCACAAATACGGTGGGCCAGCTGGTTAACAAGATTATTGAGTGTCACGGGTTTGCTGTAACATAGTAAGGGTTTCTGTGTAACATAGTTATATTCTTTATGTTTTTCTCCGTGAAATCAAAACAAAACAAAACAAACAATATGTGCTTTTAAAATTCTACGGGTATGCAAATTTTGTGTGTAGTTGGTTTTTCCTGGTAATCATTTTAGGGTGAATAAATGAGGAATTGGCTCAATGTTTTCCCAGCAGGGCTTATGGTGAAAAAAGACTGAGATGGATTGTCTGCAAAGAGCAGGATTATGGAGAAGGGAGAAGCAGAAGCAGGACTGTGCTAGTTTTTGGTTAGCTCTCACACCATTTTCCCTTAATTAAAGAAATCCCTTTCCTAGCTATATGGTGGCATCCTTTGCTTAATAACCCTTTTGTACTTGCAAATCCCAAATCAGTTAGAGATGTTGGTGAGAGAAAAAGGCAAAACCAGATGCTGCTGTTGGGTTTAAAGCAGTGTCCAAGACGAGGAGCAGAGAAAAAGCAACTGGAAACTTTCACCACCTCCTGTGGAAAGTGGATAATTTTTATTTTGTGGAGCAGATGGGTCACCAAGCACTTTTTGAACTTCAGGTTTCTCATTTATGTAGAAATATATGTACTAGAGTGAACTCCAATATTTAGTGGAATACTGATTTTACTTAACGTCTCCCAAACCACTCCTGCCCCTTCCGTTGTATATTTTATGAAGGGAGGTACCCCGTAAGGTAGAATGGAAAAGCTGTGGATAGGAAACAAAATTCAGTAAAGTAGCAGACCACACTTGTTGGAATTATTTATGAGATCAAGTTCTGAAGGACCGTGAAAGAGTTTTTGTGTTTTATTTCATGAACTTACTTATTTTTTAGAATATATTTTTACTGATTTCAGAGAGGAAGGGAGAGGGAGAGAGAGATAGAAACATCAATGATGAGGGAGAATCAGTGATCGGCTGCCTCCTGCACGCCCCACACTGGGGATCTAGCCCACAATGCGGGCGTGTGTGCCCTGACTGGGAATTTTAACTGGGACCTCCTGGTTCATAGGTCTATGCTCAACCACTGAGCTGTGCAGGCCGGGCTTCATGAACTTATTTAAAAGAGGGATAATGAAGATATGAGGGGGGCTCTGACCAAATCCATATTAAAAAGCAAAATCCTTTTTTTTTTAAAAAAAGCTATCCTATATTCATTAGCCATTCACATATAAAACTACCCACACAAAACCTAGTGAAACTTTCTAAATAATAGTTGCATTCTCTCTTAATGTGTAGTTGCTTTGTTTGTTTTATTATAGTGATTACAGTGTTCATTAGTACTGACGTGGTACGTGCAGTGGTTCATATTTTCAAATAAACTGTAGTCTGTGAACGCTCACAGCTTCTATTTTCATCTTTAAAACCTTGCTTCCCACTCCTTCCACTGTCAGCAGCTATTCCCTAACATAAATATTGTTGTCACTGTAATTGCGATGGAACAAAGGCAATTCATGGGTGCTCCTGCATGTTACTTGTCCTAGTTTCTTATGTGACAGTTAGGTTTTTATTTCCATCGACGAATTTACATCAGTGCAAATATATTTTCGGTCACCATTGTAGTAGACCTCAGTACAGCAGCTAAATAGAGGGAGCTTGTTTGGGTACTTAATTTGAGCAAAGTGGTTTTAAAAATATATTTATAATAGTCATCCCAATATCTCTTCTATCAAAACCCTTTTCATCAGTTGGAACGCATAAAAAAGTGTGAATAGAATCTCTGTACTTGAGCTACAGGAGAGCCATGCTATCATCTCATATACCAGCTAAAATGTGAAATTAAAATGTTGGCTTGCCTTAAACCTATGTAATTAATTTCAGAAAGACTTTGTCAATACTCGCTTGATATTTACAGGTAATCTCCGAGCATGCACTCTTTAAACTATATGCTTCGCAGAAGTTAATGTGAAAAGGGATAAGGTGATTGTGTGTGTGGCAGGTACTATTTAAAGCGCTAGAAGTGATCTGATGAGAGGTAGGTTTGAATCTGCTCATTACACATAAATATAGGTTCTGAGTTTTTTGAAAAATCACATGTTTGTAGTTTGAATTTTTAAAACCAACTTACTGGTGGTGTTGTCAGCATTTCATGCCTTTGAAAATGAATGCATGATATTTATGTGCATATTAAAATGGTCTGATTATAAACCTAAAATACCCCAAAAAGTGCACGCAGTCAGAGCATTGACATCCAAAAGATTTTTCTTTTCTGTCCCTGTCTATTCACATTTCTATTGTTTTATATTACAATGGAAGTTTATAGTCATTTTCTGAAATTGACAAGTCGCTGGCATTTTCAGCGTGAGTATTATATAAAGATGACTTGTATAAGATTTTCATTTCTGGTATTGAGGATGATTTCTCCGAGAAATGCTGCCTTCAAGGAGCATACGGAGTGTTTGGAGAGAGACTACCTGGCCTGCATTTGCAAGTGGGGAAAGATATGAATTTTAATCCCAGCTCTGTCTTGTCTTGTGGACTTGAGCTAGTCCCTGTGCTATCAGAGGGGAGAGGTCCTTGTCTCCCTCCTTGCTATTGGGAGTGACTTTGTTGCGCTATCCCAAGAAAAAAGAACTTTCTGCGACTTGCATGGGAGAATGAGTGGTTTTTCTTGGCGTGGAATTAAGTCCCCGCGTTTCCAAAGCCCCCTTTACCTCAGTCCAGTCACAAAAGACATGTAGCTGGGGCTTTAGCAGACCTACAATCAGAGTCCATGTTCAGAGTTCCCATGCCAGGTCGGAGCCGGGTCCAGTCCAGCATCAGGCTAGTGTGGCTTGTGCTTCCTGCTGCAATCTGATAGTGCATTGCCCTTGGGGTCCGCCTGGCTGCGGGCCATATGGGCAAGTGCAAGGAAGCCAAGAGTGAGCCAAGAGCACCAGAGAGCGGTAACTCCTTTATTTAGGAGGTTGTGTAGTATTCCCAAATATTCCCACGCTTGGAGTGCCCACTCCCGTTATGGCCAATGATCTCTCTTCCCAGGTGTGGTTATCAGGCAAGTATCTTCCCGGTGTCACCCCAACTTTACCGGGCATGCATCTATCTTCTCTTTGTTGAACCCTCTCCCCCAGGGTTTTGCAGGGAATAGGCTGGTGGTTCCCTGGGGTCGGGGGGTTGGGGGGAGGTGGGGCGGGGAGATTCAGCTTCCTGGTGAAACTGCCCAAATGACAAGGCCCCTTTCCCATTAGTAATCACTGGCTAAGGACAGTGGTGTCTCCTGTGCTGTATACTTTTGTTCTTGTAAACTCATGTATATAAACATTTGTGGCATAGTGCTATATATTAAATCTCCAACAGAATCCTGTTTCTATTTCCCTTGAAAAAGTGGAGATTCTTTGCTTGAAAAAAAAAAAATTGAGTCTGGGAAATTCTACTCAGGATTGGCTGGAGTTATATTCCAACTTGGAAAACAAAACAAACAAAACAAAACTCCCCACAACTGTGTGTGTGTGTGTGTGTTGTGTGTGTGTGTGTGTGTGTGTGTGTGTGTGTGTGTGTGTGTGTATGTGTGTGTTGGGGGAGAACAAACATTAAAAGTGTAATTGAGGAAGGACATTTTCTCTGTGGAGAACTGGTAGAGTAAACAAGAGTGAGGGGTTTTCATTACAAAGTACATCTAAATGTGAAAGAATAAAGGTTAAATGTTAACTGAAGCTGGCTGCATCTGCTGCCATCTTTATTGAAGGGGGCAGACGGTGGTTGGGAAGGCAGCGGGAGTTGTCAGTTGGTTTGCTCAGTCTTCGAGCTTGATCATCTGTTGAATTTTATTTGAGGGAAGAGGGAGAAGCCAGGTTCATCTTTGCTAACATTAAAGACATTAAGAGTTTGCAAGGTAACACTTCCCCCTTCTCCCCTAATGCCTTTTAATAAAATGCCTTCCTTCTGTTTACTTTGTATTGGGCTGACATGCTGAGTGCTAATACCTTCCAAACTGGACAGTTGTTGGTCTCCTCCAGCTGGGCAACTTGAAAGCCCTTGAGGGACCGCCCTGAGTCAGTTCTGTGGAATGAATTCTGAGATGGCTCCAGCGATTCTTCCTCTTACCAACCACATCAAAACTGACACGCATCCCAGCATCACCTTCACTTGGGTTTTTTTTTTGAGGAAAGCCTTTAAGGAAGATGAACTTAGGCAGTGATTGCTACCAGACTATTGGTGATGATAATATGTGCAATTAAATGAATGCACTCATTTAAAAACAAACAGAACAACTTGGAAGGTAAGTTTCTTATAAATACTTATGTGCTTTGACATGTATATAGCAAGAGCTTTTTATTAATAACACCATAGGACTGTAATTAGTATTAACTAAAGTAATGCATGTAAAATTAGTACTCTATCTTGGCTATATGTTCAGTGCATTATCACTGCATGAGATCTTTTTATTAAGCCTCATTATAATCCTGCAAAAAAGCAGAGTATAACTTACTCATCCAGCTTTACCAGTGAAACTGAGGCTGCAGTGTTGGGTGGCTTCTTAGTCACATTACAGAAGTGAGACTGGAACCTAGATGCTCTGATTCATTCCTAGTTACACTTAAAAGGTAAATTTATAGCAATGAGAGGTCTTAACATAACTGTATTTATGTGTGATTAGTGAAGCAGTAGTAGGGGCCAGCATTGTAGATTAAATATATTTAACTACCTGTAAACTTTAGGCGCACACAGCGTGTTGTATTAACTGATGAACTGCAGTCCCCAAAAGCGTTACATAACATAGAGTAGGTGCTTAATAAACGTTCGTTAAATGAATGCATGAATAAAGAAGTCACAGCTTTTAGATGACTTGCTATGCTAGCTTTAGAACGCAACAGGAAGTTACTCTTTATTGGAGATGATTCAGAATGATTTCGGTAGATTTAAACATCTTCCATTTATAATCTGTTTCCTGTTTGTAAATATCAGAACTTGTCTACTGATTTATTATGCTTAGACCAGCAAATCCAGAATTGTTTGGTTTTGCATTCCCTAAATAATCCCTCCTTGAAAGCAGTATTAGCTGCATTCTTGGCACAGCAATGATAGGATGGCACTTAAAAAATTTGAAGTGATTATCTTGATATTTCTTGAAGAATTTATGGAGAACTGAGCTTAATGATTCCATGATTTATCCTACATCATCAGGTTGTTTATTTATTTTACTTAAAGGCTTAATGTATTAAGAGTTGACTGGAAAAAAATAAAAAGGAAAATTTGATGCATAGATGAAAACTTATTGAGATATATAAAAAGTTGTAATTATCATATTAATGATATTGGGCTGAAAGTTTAAAGAAGCCAAAAAGGAGAGAATTCCATCTGTAAAGTCTAAAGTGTGGTATTCCATGTAAACCGAGTATGAGAATATTTTATACAACTTTGGTTTGAGAACTCTGAGCCCTCATGAAAGAAAGATTCTGTTAAATTTATTTTCTGACTGTCTATCCTACTTTAGGCACCAAAGAGAGTAAATACAAATATGGAAAGTAAAAAAAAAGAAAAAGAAAAGAAAAGAGCAAATATGGAAAGTCATATTCCCCACTCTCAAAGACCTCAGTCGAACAGAGAGAAGACAAATACACAAATATCTTTAATACAAAGCGCAGTGGGATGAGTGACTGAGCTTTAGATCCATGTGAGATCAGTGAGAGGAGAATCACATAGTAGAGGAGGTGAATCAGATAGAGCTTCACGCACGTGGTGGTGTTTGCATAGTCACCCGGAGTGTGCAGGATAGGGGGGCATTTGACAAGCAAACAGAAACCCATGTACCGTGAGGTGCCCTTCATGAAGTGCTGGTGCAGGAAGAACTCTTGGCAATGCTGTTACCTATAGGTTAGTATTTTTTTTTTACATATTATCCAGCTTCTTTTTAGGATGTTTCACCACTTTGAGACTTTTGTTGGCACAGAATAAACTTAACTCAAAACTAAGCAATCTACTTATTTGATAGCGTTGGCAAGTGAATTGATGATGAAAGAGTTTGGAACTCATGCTTCAATGTGGTTTCTGTATGATTGCATATTACAGCTATAGTTCAAACAGCTGCGAGTAAATCTCTTGGCCATAGCACAATCGTGTTAGGATTTACTTTCCTTTCTAACTTGAATTTGTCTTATAACAATCAAATTTTGTGTGCTTTAAGCCCCTTGAATATGGACTGATATTAAGAAATAACATGGAAATTTCAGTTTAACTCAAATGGTTGGGAAATGGAATGCTGCAGTATAATCTAACCTTATGGTAGCTAGGAGATTACATAGGGTGTTGAAATCCCTAAATTAGAATGAAAGAAGAATCTTTATCATTTAAAATATTCTGAATATAATTTGAATTGAACTTCTTATTTAATTATTCAGAAAGCTCTTTGGAGTCGTAGAGTTCTAATTTAATGACAGAGGTGCTTGTTATTCCTTATTTTTAGGAAATCATTTATGACCACTTGGTCTTTCTGACAATTTCATTTCTGGATTAATGAAACTTGAACTTCTCAAGCTTAAAATCAGAACTTTTGTTTTTAGGCTCTTATATACATCTGTTCTGTGAATTGCACTCTTTTGTAAAGCCTTAGGTTATCCAGCACATGGTGATTTGACATGTTAAATATGGTTGTAAATTAAGTTAATATAGCCCAAATCAGGAAGTTTTTGATAAATTAAATATTGAGGGGCGCAGTTACATCCTTATTTCCACTTCATAGTCTCAAGTACTTTGATGACTAATATATATTTCTGGCAGTGCAATATTCACTTACTCTGAGGTACTACTAAGTGGGGTTCATTGTAATTTAGTGAGACCATTCTCATCGCTGAGAGTCAGCCTGCTGAGAACATTTTGTATTAATATTAAAGGTCAGATGTTCCACTGGCCTTCACTAGTCCCTGTTATAGTGCACAGTTCATTCTTATATACTTAAGTATCCTTCCCTGAAAGTTTAAAATATTATATTCCAAGATTATTAAAATTTATATATATCTTAGCAATTAATTAAGGCAATTCACCCTTACTTATCCCTCATCGATATGTTCATAAACGACCCATTTATCTATAATATTTTCTGCTATGGCTACCAGTAGAATGCATTTATCATTATAAAAGGCTGAACATGATTTGTTTTTGTCGGAAACCAAAAGGTGACCTGATTGTTACCATATTTCATCATTTGGCACTTAATTTCTTCAGGTATGTCTCCTTATAGTTAAAAGTTAAAGCCTCTTAAAGGCTCTTTGGTATCTCATGAAACTATAGGAGATAAAAAATTCCTTTTGATGCTTTTTATAAACAGTTTGGTGGATGCTTTCTGTACATTGTGTTTGAGTTTATTTTTCAAAATAACAGTGTATTAAGAAGATGTGACCCACCCTGGACGGTGTGGCTCAGTTGGTTGAGCGTTGTCCTATAGTATAGGACCTATACAGTGAAAGGTCGCAGGTTTGATTCATGGTCAGGGTACTTACCCAGGTTATTGGTGCGTTCCAGGTCGGGGTGCATATGGGAGGCAACTGATTAATACTTCTCTTTCACATCGATGTCTCTCTCTCTTTTTCTCTCCCCTCTTCTCTGTCTAAAATTAATGAAAACATATTATTGGTTGAGGATAAAAAAAAATGAGGATATGCCCCCATTCTAGTGAATAGTATCAGAGATTGAAGTTGATAACTTAACTTTAGGATTCCAAGTGTTTCACCTTCAAGAAACATACTTTGTAAATTTTTCTAACCCTAAAATGTTTGGACTGTCCTAAGAGAACATTAGAATTTATTATTATAAGGGCGCTTATTAAAATATTACTGAGATAGTGATAAGTATTATATCAATTGACATAAGTTTCTACAACCTAAAAGTTTTCATAATTCAGCCCAGTGACCCATATATTGGTTGTGTTAGTGTGTGAAATTAATTTTCTATCGTACTTTACGTGTCATTCCTAAGTAGGCTATTTTATCATATAAAATAAATAAACACAGTTCTGGGTAATAGTAATGTTTTCCCATTATGGCTGTGCCCAAGGAACACTAGTAAAATATTTAAACAACTTCTAAAAATGTAAGATGTTTCCATCCTCCAGGCTAAGTTATGTTATGAATTCAAAAGACTTAAGTACATGCTGAGGAGATAAGCTACTTTGTTTTAAAGTTGGGTCAAAAATAATTCATCTGCAATCCAAAAAGTTGACTTACATTCCTTTGTATATTGTCACCCATTGGCCATATTTTCCAAAGGCATTTTAATTATTTGATTATTGTTGTTTTGTATAATCATAAGGTTACATGGCATTTCCCCCGAATTCTGAGCCATTGAAGAAATAATTTATTTCTTCATTTGTTCTTTTCTATTAAGTCCCAGTGAGGGAGGTTAGCGAACTTAAAACCAAAGGACAACTCTATAATTTATTTCTCATTTTAGGGGGAAATTATGTTGCTGCTCTGAAACTTGAGTTCTGTCAAATAATCTGTAGCCTGGAAATGCCATTAGGGAGTCTACTGTAATGATTTCAGAGTAGTTTGATGGAGATTTTTCTACATACTTTCTAACCAAGCAGAATGTAACCTGTTGGATAGCAGTATCTGAAACAGGCTTGAGTATTATTTTATTTCCCTACTCTCTGGTTCCTCAATTGCATCCTCCCCCCCCCACCTCCTCCCCAAATTGAAAATATTTCCCTTCCATCTGCTCTAGAGTATAGATGGTTCATATTTATATTTGCAGGGATAGTTGGCAGTGGGTTTTTGTTGCAGTTGTTTTTTCATTTGTCCCCACCTTCCTTTCCCTGATGCCTTTCCACATAAAAAGTGGGGGGGGGGGTGCATCGCTGCCATCCTGGGTAAATGTTGCATGTGTCTTTTGGATTTGGACTGCTGCACCGCAATACGTGACAATATGACAACCATAGTCAGGTGTTTCCTTAGTTTCCTCGTATTCAGTATCAGTATCCCAGCTGTGCCGTTGGGATTTGAAGAACTTCTTCAGCTCTTGGTAATTCCCCCTAGAATTCTTGGGCAAAACACTGACTCCAACCAAACCTCTTCTCTCTGTCGGTCTTCTGGTTCAAGACTGAGCTTAGACAAGTTGTAGTTTCCAATTGAACTCCAAACACAACCGCACAAACCTGGTGTATTTTTAGCACAAGTGCTTTTGGTATACTTTTTTTTTTCTGCTCTAGAATTCAAATAAAACACCTGCATTATTTTAAATGACATATGCAGATGTTGTCAATCTGACCTGTCTTTCTAGAACGTCATGCCTAATAGAATATTTAACGACCTCTGCAATCAAAATTGTGTGTATACATGTATGCAGGTGTAGCTTGGTGGAGTAGGAAGAGAAAACTTAGATATAATAATAGTTATTCATTATGTATAACAAATTAACCCAAACTTAGCAGATAAAGCAGCATATAATTATTAGCTCACTTAGCTTGGGTGATTCTGGCTCATGGTCTCATGAAACTGCAGTCGAGTTGTTAGCTGGGGCTGTATTCATTAAAGGCTTGAGTGGGATCACTTGTACTGACCCATCGAAATGTGGAGGTCTTATGATGGATGCAAAAGCACTATGTGAATATGAAATAGCTTTTCCATCTGAGGGTTATGAGCAACTATGTTCCTTTTTAGGAGTAATAAATGAAAGAAAAAATAAAAGCATTTGGGAGCGAGGCATGGAGAGAAGGAAGGAAAAAGGAGGGAATGAGAAAGGAAGGCATCCCCTCTATTCACAGGGACCAGAGGTCTTTACTCTGTTATTGCTCCTCCTTTTTATCAATAGCAAACATTAACTGCACACAGAGTGGGCGCTTATGTCCTCAAAAGACATAATCTCATTTTATCTCAGGGTTAAACAAAAGCTATTATGAGCTCCCCTTTTCAACTGGGGCAGATCTGATTAAAATCAAATGAATTTAAATCAGTAGTCAGAAAGGTTTGATTTAAATCACCCATGCCAGTACTCCCTCATTGCCTTCCTCAAAACCAGAATTGAGTGCCAACCTCCATTAGAAGTGCTTCTGCCATCCATTAGGAAGGACAGCTAATATAGCCATTAGGATTTCCATAAGCCACTGACCTTGGCTCAGTGTGAAGTAGAATCTAGAAAGTGACTGCACTTATTATCATTTTTAATGTGTGTGTTCTGGAACTCATTTTCCCTATGGAGGACATTCAACTTCATTTTGGCATCCAGTTTGTGGAGATATCATCTTACTTTTAGAATGAAAGTAACCATCCCTGTCCCCTCGGTACGATTGGTGGCTGGGGACCATTTACCAAGTGAAGTCCTAAGGACTTCAAATTCGTGTGCCCACAGAACAATGTATTATCCTCTCAACCTACCGCCTGTGTATATGTGCTGCATTGACAAAGTGATGTGAAGCGGTTGTTTTGACATTGCCTAGAAATGGACTAAAAGCAGTAGACTTTCTTTTTCCCCCTCAAGGAAATGATTCCAACAGATCATTTCACACATACCCTGACCTTGCCCATTTCTTGTATCATTACTTACTCCCTGACCTTTACTCTATCTCATATCTGAGATAAATATTAGGGCAGGGATGAGGATCTGGCCATCCAGGCAGGCATTCCCTGGCCTTAAAACACATTTTTGCATTTTGATTTGACCTTTATGAAATGTCTTCTAAGTTAAAACACCTGGATCAAAAGAGCCACATTAGCCTGCCCGGTTTCTGTCCATTAAAAAAAGCTTTTCCTTCCCATAGCCTGCTTAGCCAGTTTATATCCTCAGTCATCTCACATCCCTCTTTCCCCCTCAATTCCTCTAAATTTCCCCTTGTCTACATCCTACTACTTTGTCATTCTCTTTCACCGTTTGCCATTTTAATAGCCATACATGTAATTGGCATCCCTACGCTTCCTTCTTCTCCCTTTAATTCATTCTCCCCATAGCTGCTAGTTGCTTTTTCAGAAAACTCTGATCTGATTGTGTTATTCTCCAGCTTAAAGTTTAGTGATAGCTTTTTATTGTCTACAGCAGCATTACCCACTAGAACTTTCTGTGATGATGGAAATGTTCCATGTCTGTGGTGCTCAATATAGTAGCTGCTAACCATACATGGCTATTGAGCACTTGAAACTTGTCTAGTGACTCTTATTTTTAAAATTAAATTGAAATGGCTACATGGGGCCACCTGTTACCATGCTGGACAGTGTCGGTCTACAGGATCAAGTCTAACCTTCCTTTTCTTATTACTACTCTTTTCCCTTTCCATACTAAACCTATACAGTATACAAGTTACATGTTCTCATGTGATAGCTTACAACCTTTTTACCTTACTCCACACTAAAAAATATGTTTTCTAATGTGATCAAGACACACTTTGATAATCACATATATCCAACAGATATTTACTGAGGCATCTACTATATCTAAAGCATTGTAAACGCATCTATGAAGAAAATAGACAAGATTCCCTAACCTTATGGGGCTAACATTCTATTGGTGAGAAACACAATGTACAATAAATAATGAATGTCATGAAAGTAACTTGTATAATGCGTTACAACGTGATGGAAAGAGGACAAAGCAGAGCAGGATAGGTAGGATTAAAACTGCTGGTGAGTGTGGGGAGCAGGCTGCATAGTATTAAAGAGGGTGGTCAGGGTAGGCCCCATGGAGCAGAAGCAAGGACTTGAAGGATGTGAAATTAACTAGCAGATGTCTGGAGAGGACATCCTCATTTCATGCAGAGTGATGGGCTAGAGCAAAGGCCCTAGTCAGGAATGTGTTTGGCCTGTGCAGGAAATAGGAGAGACTGAAGGGTGGCTAGATGGTGGTAGTGGGATGGGAGGAGTGGAGGTAGTGCAGGTGCGAGTGGACCACAGTGATAGCAATAGAAATAGTGAGCATATTTTATAATGTTGAGCCCTCATGCATCTACTGTCATAGGCACTCTAGAAATTCATTGTATCTCTTATCCATTACATCCTCTCCCTCCCCTCAGAAGTAACTACTATTCCTGTGTTATAGTAATTTCAACCTTGCTTTTCTTCAGTTTTATTGCCTATGATGCATCCCTAAATGCTGTTATTTTCTTCTTTTTGAACTTTATATACATTGTATGAATTATTTTTTGTGACTTTTTTTTTTTTTGCTCAACATTATTTTTGTACTAGTTGCTGATGGCTTTGCCTTTACCAGTAGTATCTTATGCACACTGATGTATACTATATATTCCATTATATGAATATCCCACAATTTATCCATTCAACTGTGCTAGACATTTATGTTGTGTTGAATTTGGAATATTTACATATAATGTGCTTTGATCATGCTTTTTTTTCCCTTCATTTTTCCACTAATGGAATTGAGCACCTTTCCAGATTTTTATTGGCTATTGGATTTCATGTTTTGTGAAGTGCCTGTTTAAAGTCTCCTGCTCATTTTCTATTTGGTTGTAACCATTTTCTCACTGGTTTGTTTAGTCCTTTGTATTTTCTGCGTACTACCCTTGTCAATTATATGTTGCGTACATATATTCTCACAATATATAGCTTATTTCACCCTTATGCCAGTGTCTTTGGATGAAGTATATTCCAAATTTCAATGTTGTAGAATTTATCAGTCTTTTCCTTTATGGTTAGTTATTTTTTATTATTTTTTTAAGAGGTCATTTCCTACTCTCCAGCTCCAAAGATATTCTATATTATCGTTCAAAAGCTATGTAGTGTTAATTTTCATATTTAGATCCTCAATCCACCTGGAATTGGTTATTTTTGTATATGGTGTAAGGAAGGAGTTTACTTTCCTTTTTCTCCCAATATGGATTGCCAATTTTGTGATACTCTTTTTTCTTTTAAAATGTTTAAAAGATGGTAAAGAGGGGAATAAATGGTGATAGGAGACTTTTATAGTGGTAAACACACAATAAAATATACAGATGCTGCATTACAAAATTTTACACTTGAAACCTATATAAATATATTAACCAATCTCACCCCAATAAATTCAATTATAAGCAAATAAATAAATAAGAAAAAATATTTGATTGTGACCCATTAAATTTATTTCATGCCCCTCTAATTAGCTATATTGCAGTTTAAAAAAAATTGCTCTTGTGTTACCTAACCACTGCTTAAATGCCCAATGGGATAGGTTCTGAGTAACAGAATCTCAACCTGAACCACCTAAAAACAAACAGAACAAGAGACGAGTGCTTAAGTAGTTCTCAGACCCTTACGGAAAGATACAGCCTGAAGGATAGATCAGAATCAGTGCTGTGTGCCTATCTGATTCATATGTTTCTCTACAGAGCAGGTGACGGGAATTATGGTTTCTAGTAGTTATTGAGCTTTATGTGTCACATATCCAACTACTGTAGGGACTCTATTTCCATATATGTCTCAAATTTTCAGTGGCACATTTTGGCCTAATTCATTTATGTGATAATCCATTATGGAAACTTCTGCTGTGAAATGTGACTGATGAGGAAAGAGCAACTTTTGGGTCAATTGCTGGATGAACAGTTTATTGAGCGAGACACCAAGTGTGTCCATGCCTCTGTGTGCTTTTACCCCTTGAGCCTCTGGCTGAGATTCTGCCTCTAAAGGGGGAAATTTCCTTGTAATTCTTCAGGCACCCATTGATTTCCTCTGCTACAAAGGCCCCTTGGAGCTGCCTATAGTTATTGAAATGACTCGTTTCTATGTCTCTTTCTGCTGTGAACTCTGATGCCTGTCTAGCTAGTTATTTTTATGAAAATAATGTGACATGGATGATGTCCAATGAACCTTAAATTGATATAAGCACATATGTAAGGCATTTTAAACCTGCACTATTGATTAGAATTCCCATAAACTCCCAAAGTTGTACTGCACCTTGCATCAATTCCTGAGCACATAACTGGTCACTAAATAAATCCTATTCTTCAGAGTTGGGTTTACTATGTTATAGCAATGGTTTTGACTCAGCCTATTTGGCCCAATATTGTTTTTATTTGATTTTGCAGTTGAAAACAACTTATAACTCATTTGAGTGGTAATAAACGCCACAAGTACTGGTATTTCTCCTTGCTTTACACCAGGGTGATATTTCCTTTGTTGATTTTAAGTAAAATATTTTAGGCTAAGTTCAAGAATATTATTTTATGTGAATCAAAAGGTCTGTGGCTGTTTTTCCCCCATCATAATTATTGCTACTCATAACCCTTTTTGCTTGTTAATTTAATTGTCCTAAATGAATTTTGAATGCAGGATAACAGATGTGATCAAGCACAGAATGTTTTCAATACGTCCTGTTATTAAGAAAAAATTATGCCTTATTTTGGCCTAATGAAATATTTTCACGACAGACAGTAACTGAACTGCATTCATTTACTTGTCAAAGTTACCCAAATGTAACTTTTAAGTGGGAATGGTATTTGTAGATAGAGTAAAAAAAAAAAAAAAAAGAGCAAAAAAGAAAAATGGACATTTAACTAGGAAGCAAAATTCTTTCTATAGTATGAATTTACAAATAAGATTGTCAGCCATTTGGTTGGGAAATGATAGGGGTCTGGGGCAGCTTGTGCTTGGTTGCTTGGGGACTCATGTCGTAATGGGTGGAATGAGTAGCAATACTTGAAGAGATTGAGGGAAAGGTGTATTTCTTTTCTCAGGAGTTCCTAGCAGGTACCCCTCTCCTCTCCTTTTGTGTCCTGTTTTCTCCTATTTTTTCCTCCTCCCCTCCCCATACCACTCCCCTCTTTTCTCCACCATAATCTTTCTGATCCTCTTTATCAACCTTACTTCAATTTTAGGTACTTCACATAACCTTTCTATGAGGATCGAGAGATTTCCAGATGTATCTAGGCTTTATTCAACATCTTTTTTATTTTTATTTTTTGGCAGCATGCATTGTGTGCACCTATTTTCTAGGCGTTAGTAGACTAGAAAAAATGCACATCTTGCACAGATGAACATGTCTGGAGAATGTGCAGGTGAAGTTTTCAGGCTGAAAGGAGAGCATGCTGCTGCCATCTTTAGTAAGCAGGGCAGTGCTGGATGCTTGAGGGTTAGTCTTGCTAACATGGAAGGAGCGTCTTTCATCAAAGCCGCTTTGACTCCACATTGTTGTTGCTCAAGTAGTGGACCTAGAAGCTGAGTAAAGCGAGAAGATGCTAGTTCCCAAATAGTCGCGTTGAATTGCTAGGACAATTGAATTGTTAGGACAATTCTGATGAAGCAGCGTGTATATCTAGCTTTCCAAGGTAATTATGGGAAAGAGTGCAAAGCTGTAGGAACATGTAAGTTCCGGGCTGTTTAAAATGGCTTTCCCACCACGCCTTATCCCCTCAGCAGCATGTGGTGTCATAGTTGCAATAAATACTTTTATGGAGGTATTCTTAAGATAGATACTGGATTCAGACATTTGGAATCATTTTCCAGTTATTCATGAAAATGCATCCACGTGTTTTTCTTGGGATGCATGCATAGAATTCCAAACTCCCCCCCCCCCCCTTTTTTTTGTCCATCTGGGACAAATCTCAAAAACAGATAGTGCCAAACATGTGCAAAAATAGACCTGACTACAGTATTGACCACACCTCAGCAATTGTCTTAGGGAAATTTATGGGAATCTTTTTGAAGATTTTCAACTTGACTCTATTTAAGGAAACCAAACCCTTACTTAAAAACAGGAACTAGCACAGTTGTTTCGGAGTTCTTAATTCATAAGTTATGTCATGGTGATTTACCAGAGTAATACTAAAATCTCATTATATATTCTTTTTTCTTTCACATTCTGGTTGAGTGTCTGTGTCGCCACTAGTAATGAACATGTATAATCAACACACACACGACTGACGAGGCTTCTCCGACTCTTTCCTGTCTGGCATTTGTCCTCCATCTGTACCAATTAGAAACGGCTCTGTTTTACAATCTAAAGTGCACATGTGATTCAGGAAAACGATTTAATAACCTTTGTTTCCTCACTAGACGCCATAGCAACTGTATTTTTTAACCTTGTAATACATTATGGGAGAGTTCTTGTGTTCCTTATGCTTTCGTTAGTTTCCGTTCGTATTGTCTCCACGTGGACGATAACATACTCCACTAGCCTAGTTTGAAGCTTCACATGAACTCACTGAACTTGAGGGGGCTCGGCAGATAATTCAATCCAAGCCTAGTGGGACCACTCCTTGTTTGTCCTCCACAATCTTACACCATTTCAGTGTGCTTTTATTCCATGCCACTTTGTTCATCAAGCCACTGGACAATGAATCTGTGACATGGCTCTGACGGGGGGCAGTTGGCACTGGCAGCCAAAACACAGCTGATGGAGGACTTCAGTGTGGAGGCAGAGGAGTGGGCAGGACGAAATGGTAAGTCCATGCAGACGGGTTTCTTTTACTGCAAGTGTGAATACACACTCTAGGTCATCGGAAGGGCACTCAGGATTCTTCACTGTGGTTTGGACAGAACCATGACTACGTGAATTTCCTTTCGCGCTGATCAGAGTTACAATACAGTCAGCCTGCAAGCCTTACCTGTGGTGCCTTGGCCGGATTTAAATGTGGCAGGCCTTCTCTTTCATTCATTAGCCCCTTTTCCTGTTATCCATGGTCATCCCCTCGTCTCAGTCTCTTTGCGATATGTATACCCCCTTGCCCAATTTCCTCTCTTGGGCCTTTATGTGTCTATACGCCGAGCCTTATTTTGGGTGGGCCGGGGGAGGCCCCGCCGTTTCCATCCAACAGCTTCATAAGGAGTCCAGCTGTTCGCTGTCAGGGGCTTTCTCTTTTATTAGTCTCCGAAGGCAGGACTGGCGGGGTGCAGCCTGTTGGTACAAGATCCCAGCTGTTGCACGGGTGCTGTCGGAGTCCCCGATCATGTGAGACTTGAGGGAAAATGTGACCTTATCATGGCAGTTGTTTCTGTTTATTCATTTGTTTGTCTTTGAAGGGCGTGATGTGCAAGATAAAGAAGATGGGGAGGAAAACTGTAAAACATGGAGGCAGTATGGAGGAAAATGCGTCCGTTTTGCTTTTCAAACTTTTTAGAAGTAGATAGTTTCGGCACCGAGAGTTTAAGCTACCCGAGGAAACGTTAACTAATGTAGCTATAGATAAAGTCATCTTGGCGCACCTTTATTTGGTAAACAGGCTAAGCAATCTGGGCAGAATTTATTCGTGCTTTAAAAACAGGGGGATAAAAAAAAGCTAGCTCTCTGAGGCACACTGAAAGTTTTGGGGAATGGAAAGTTTTTGATGCTGTTTAATTAAAAGAAAAAAAAAAGGCAATAAAACCAGAATCTGCTTCAATGGGACATTGCTTCTTTGTGCGCTCTTGTCTCTCAAGCTCTCTGGGAGACTTCTCTCTGCCAGCGTCCTCGGGGATCATTGAATAAGCTGGCCAAATTATTAAATAATGAAATCAAATACCTACGGCAATAACAATACCTGCTTTTACTTTGCTGTGAAAGACTGACAGGAACACACAGAATCGCATACATTTATATTTAAGAAATGTAACTTATTCAAGATGGGAAACCTTGAGAGAGATGCTTGGGTCGGGACTGAGTCATTACCCAGTTAAAAATAACCTTTCCAGGTCATGTCGTTTTGTTTGCCGCAGTGAAATAAGTTTATTTCAGCAGAATGAAGCCATTATTAGCTTGGCAGAGTCCACTTGTCAGAATTTTATGGAGCAGAACACCGTTTGGCTGGGAAATTCAATAAATACTGTAATGTGAGAGGAGTTAAACTCCAAGGGCTGAAGGGGCAAAGAGTGGGGGATTTGTCGCTAATTCATTGTTTTACAGCTCCAATAAGAAAGCACTGGGATATATGATGAATTATCATTAGAGGTCAGGAACACAAACCTTTCGTGAAATACCAAGGCAGCAGGACTCGTGAATAAAATAAAAATCCTAAGGTGTATTAGGATGTATAGCACTGATGGGTTAACATAAATCCTGAAGTGTCTTGATTCTCAAAATTTTTTATTCTTCTTTTTTGGGAGAGTCATATGTCTTCTTTATCTGCTCTCCTGGATTGTCTGAGAATCTCTAGAGGAACTCACTGTGAGTGAAAAGCCTATGACCACATAAACCAATCCTGAGACCAGTCCTGCAGTGTGGAAGTGGAACTGAGCCGTTGGTCATCTTAGCCGTGTACGAAACCAAACCCGTGGCCACTCTCAAAGCAACGATGGGCTTCACGTTGAACCGGTGTGTTGGAATGATCTAGTGTTGGTGAGACTAAATTCAGCCCCCGCCACTGTGTCATCTTAGGCAAATTATGTGCCTTTTGCAAGCCTTAGTTTCTTAATCTATAAAGTGGGCCTAAATAATAGTATTTACCCCATAGAGTAGTTACTGAGAGGTAAAATGAAGGAGTGAATATAAAGTTTTAACCCAGGACCTGGCACACAGTGGGAAACACCAATGGTCATAAGATATCCAGAAATTACCGATACCAGAAAAAAGTCTTGAACTTTGAGGGAAATAAATAACTTTATAAGCATACTTATGCCATTCTACATTCACTGTCAGTATCAATGTACAAATGTACTTTTTCAGACATAACTACAATCATTTTGTAGGTACCGTTGTGTGTTCTGATTTTAAAATTGATTCCTTTCTGACCATTTCCATTCATCGTTACAATTCATTTGTGTTATTTTTATTAGTTGCGTTAACCTTCTGGTCTTGTTGATAGGCTATAATTTGCTTGATCTTCACGTGGTGGATTGTCGATGTTAAGCCTGAAATTGAGTCTCTTTCGGGGATTGGTAAAGACTCAGTTGGCTAGAGAAAAATAGGGTTAGAGAGGAAACCTGTTTTGAGGGAAAATGTCACTGCTGACCTCTTTAGAGATGTTTTCTGACTCCTGAGGCTGCTGAATTTCATACAAAGGGGAAGTATGAAGTGTTTCTGTTTTCCTGCACCCAGTACATAGGTGGAGGGTTCTGTTCGTACTTGTCCTTGAAAAGAGTGTGCTGGGTATGTTTTAGCCGTAGTATTAAAAGAGATCAAGAATGTTGGCTGCAAACACCAAACGTTACAAATGACTAACTAGAAAGTCTCAGGGATTAACCATTGAGCGGACCCACTTGCTGGGCCTGGTAGGCATGCAGAGTGAAGCAGAAGTTCACCTTGTCAGAAACCACCAGGACATTAAAGGTAGGGCACGCTAAACCTCTCCTGGAAAAGGGTGTTCAGGGTAATGTGTAAGTCTAGTTTGCATCATTTGCTCAGCAGCCTGACCTTCCACATCCCCTGCACAGTCTGATTAAGATTCAGAGAGCTCTGGAATTCATCTAATTAAACCACTGCCCTGGAGTCCATTATTGCAAAATATTAGCAGTGTGCTCTGGGTGACCTTTAAAAGTTTGAAAATTGGTAGAAAAATACAGAGGTTGACTATTCCTTCATCCTAGTGCTTTGTGTTATACTCCCCGCCCCCCCCCCCTGCCTCTTTTTCCTATAGTAATTAGTTGCACTCTCACTTAAAAACTCTGCCTTCCGTTTATGGTAAACATTTTAACATATCTTTTCCTCAGCTAGGATGCAGATCTGCCCATGCCTCTCTTCTTTCACTTAATACGTTTATCTCCTAAGGGTATTTTCCTCGGGGCTGACAAATTTAATTCACATGGATTAAAGCAGACACCACACCATGGCTTCAGACACAGTCTCTAAGCCTTCGAGACTCTAGAGGAATCACCAAAGTCAATTAAAAAGGAGCCCTTGGCTCCTAAGATTGTTTAGAAAAACAATGCACCCCTGGCCAGCTGACTGCCAGCTGTTGGCAGTGAGTTATATTTCCGGTGCCATTCCTGGGGTCTGAAGGTGGACCACGGCGAAGCATTCGGCTGATCAGAAACTGCAGAGCCTTTTAACCCGGGGTGGGTGGGGGGGGGGGGGCGCGGCTGTACAAAGTGATTGAGAAATCTGAGCTAACCATCCCCGACCCTCCAACCAATTCTACCGATAATGACAGTGAAACCCAAGGAGAAGATGTCTTCCAAGTGTGATGGTTCCCGTGGGTATTTTCACCGGAGCAGGTTAACTCATCCTTACAATATTTGACCACCGCTGATCAATACACAGTGATGTGAGAAGCAGGCGACCGAGGTACTACTGTGAGCAAACATACCTCAGCACTTGTTATGTCTCCAACCTCTTCCAGGCTTGTTTTTGGCAAGATCTCCTTCCTTGTCTGGCATCTATAAACGGGGGCTTAAGGATGCTTAAGTTTCTATTTACTTACCTCAGGCTTCCTTGGGAATATAGTATTTCTTGGCCGTAAGGGTCACACATGATCATTCCTGTTTGTGGAAGGTGGATTATCAGGCCTCGCCCAAGACTGTAGTATGTTTTCTAGGGATGGACACGGGCTGAGAGCTAAGGTGGCAGCCTGACTCAGGTTACTTCAGGTGCCTGAGAGAAGGGGGAAAGCACCCTGGGGCAGCAGACGCTCTCTTGGGGCACCTCTAGGACAGAAGTTAATCCTCTCAGTGTCTGAGGAGGACATGGCCTAGTCTCAGCTCATCTCAGGAGACTCCTGACTGGATTCTAAGCCGGCGTCCAGCAGCAGTGTTCTAATTCCTTGTCATGCTTTACAGCGCCCAGCACAGCACGGAGCTCAGCGTTCACGCTTCAGGTGGGGTTTTCACACGTTTGCACCTCCTCTTGGGGAAAAGGGGTGGGCTTGAAAGAGTCCCTGAAGTTATCAGATGAGATCCTCTTGAATATATGGCCTAAACTTGGGGAATAATTGCCTAGACTTTTTACTGAACACCAAGTATTATACTTTATAATTTTATGTGGATAATTATGATCCATCTGGTGAATTTAGAGTAGTTTTATTTCCATTTATTTGGAAGATGCTATTTTTAGTTTCTCTCCCAGAAGGGAGATATTTTACGGATACTCTCAGAACTGGAGCACCAAAGGCTCATGACTTTGAATCTTTGACGCCTTAACTTTCCCCCACTAGGCTTTTGATGTTACATTGTGGGGTAAGAGTCAAAGAATGTTACAGTTAATGATAGTAATTATTCAATTCACCCAGCTACCATAGCTAATCAAAATCCAATGAAATGAAAGTCTTTGTAAGATAAATGGCACCTCTTGTCATATCCACTGTCCAAGAAGTATCCCTAGGACAAAAAAGAATAGTACTAATCAACATAATGTGTGAGCAAATATGCCTTCTCTGGCCCTGCTGACAGCAGCATTCACAGAACCCCACGATTTGGCTGAGTTTGTGGAACGCCAGCCCGAGGCATAGAAGCCTGTTTACTGTGCTGATTAAATGAAAACCTTGAAATGACTGAGGAAATAGTGGCATCCCGAGCTGTGTGTGTGTGTGTGTGTGTGTGTGTGTGTGTGTGTGTGTGAGAGAGAGAGAGAGAGAGAGAGAGAGAGAGAGAGAGCTGGGGTGGGTGCTGGTAATGTTATTTGTAATTGTAGTGATGTGTTGACACTCTTTGATGGTGAATGCTAACTTTAAATTATCCCTACGTGGAGCAGGAAACTCACATGCTGCCCTGGGAATACACATGGTTTTGGAGCTCTTTTGATCCCTCTGTCTCTCTCTTGTCAGTGTGTTAATCTGCCTAGAAGACGTGTGAGGTTGGAAAGGCTGAGAGAGGACTGAGAGAGGTGTGTGATTCACTAAAGGAGAGGTTGAGTAAGGCCATGGTTGCCTTTGTTGATGATAGAAGAGGTTTCAAAAGGAATAACTAGGAAATATATACACAGAAAAGGCAGAATGAATTAAAGTTACTTCACTCTGTATTTTCATTAACAGATCCTTAAGTAGTTCCTCAGGGTTTTTGTTTGTATCTCCCTATCTATCTATCTATCTATCTATCTATCTATCTATCTATCTATCTATCCATCCATCCATCCACCCACCCACCTACCCACCAACCCATCCATCCACCACCTACCTACCTTCCTGCCTACTGCCTATCTATTGTCTGTTATGTCATGTGGGTTATTGCCTTTTCATCTGGGTATAAAAGCACTATTTTGCCTCTTATCTAGTACCTTTATCCTAGGCCTTGCCTCTGATCTCCCCTTCTTGACCCCTTTCTCCTTTACGTTTCCTTTTCAGACCGGGTCAACCATACATTTAAAAAGAATTTGGAGTAAAAGTGTAATAAGAATCACATTCTTGCTTTTCACCATGCTCTTAAAAAGTAGTAATTTCGTTGTTGTTTGGTGGTAATAAAATAGCTTTTGCCATGTGGCAAGCACGGTGGCCAATTCTTTACTTGTGTCACCCATGTGATCCCCTGAGAGGAGGCTCAAAGAGGATGCATATTGTGCCCAAGTTCCCTGAGTGGGTAAGTGGGAAAACCCAGGCTGCCGAGTCTGTGCACTCACCAAACCCCATGGCCACCCCCCCACACCCTGCCTCATTGATCTTCCTTCTAAGCCCTGTTTTTCCTTTTGCTTCCAGTGGAAAAGGCTGAAGTGTAAACTCAAACAATGGAATAAACATCTTCCATTGCTCTCATTAATAGAGTTTTCTGTGTAGAGCTGGGAAGCCATGGCCCAGGATCCGGGTCAGTGGTGAGAACAGAAGGAGACCCAGGATCTTGCAGCATGAAGTCAGCTTCAGTGTTGGCCCGGCCTGGGGTCCATACTCTGTCCAGATGCTGGCACTGTATTATCCAAGGGGGAGAAGAACATCTCAGCAGTCAGGAGTCTGGGCTACCTGGAATGGAACACATATTGGCCAGGCTGAAAGTGGACTTGAGGCCTAAGACAAAGCCAAGAATAAAGGGACTTGGTGTCTCAAAAACACATTAAAAGGTCAAATTATCTCAGGTTTTAAGCAGGGGATAATTTTTATTACTAAATTTGGCTTATCATAGCTGAGTTTTTACAAATGATACATCAGCTCTGGTCTAGCCTGTGGCTATTAAGCTGGCTTAAAATTAGAATGTGTGTGTGTGTGTGCGTGTGTGTGTGTGTGTGTGTGTGCGCGCGCGCAGAGGTTTCAAATCCAACAGCCTATCTGAATTACTTTCTAAGGAGGCAAGTAACCAAATATGAGACATCATCTTTTATTTTTAAAGCTTCCTTCTGTACAACCCTTTGTGTACTGGTCAGTACCTGAGAATAGCCTCGGGGAATTGTTTATTCTGTTGTACTTCCCATTGAGGATGCTTTCATGGTGGGTTGTGGGAAGGATTTTATGTGAGATGACAATTGGGTATAAAGCAATTGTTACACACTATGGTTGAATCATTAAAATCTGAGGTGAAGTGGATGGGGGGTTACATAAATCAGGAAGTCTAGTAAGCAGAATTTCAATAAAATTGAATTTATGACCATCTCTTTTACCACAGATGTTTATACCACTGATGGTTATGGATGCACCATTAATATGCTATGGCTAAATGCAGAAATGACTAACACATATTAAGGTCTGAACTGGCTCAAAATGGGAAACATTCTCAGGACAGTTTTAGGTATATTAAAAACAAAAATCACTAGATATATTATCTTTCCTTGAGTCATAGAATTTCTTTTGACAGAAAACAAAATCAACAAAATTATCTTTGTTTACACATTTGGGGAAGGAGGCATGTCAACGATTTGCAGGGTTATATAAAATTGTCATGTTGTTAATTAATTACCACCGGTCTGCACAGAAGTCATTTTCCCTTTAATGCATGTTTTTCCCCAAAAGGAAATATCAAGGACAAATGTGTTAATTTGTTAGCCAGTTGGGCAGTAATACTTCTGTTTAAATTTCATTCTTAACCACATTAATTTAATTAGACAGTTTAAATGGTGGGACTAATTAAAAAAAAATAAAGCCTATCCTAACAATTCAAACACCACTGTCACTCAATGGAGTGCCTGCCTCTCATCTCTCTCTTATTTTGTGGATATCACATAAACTGCCACTAGAAAAGTCTTACAGAATGCTTCTAATGACCACCGTCATTGCTGCTATTTCATTGAACGCTTATTCTCTGTAGTATCTCATTTAATTTCGGCAACATCCCATTGTACCGATAGCAAACCCAGCCTCAGTACCTTTTCATGGCCCACGGTCTGATCTCACAATATAATTGTCCCCAAATGAGTATTCAGTCCTTTCAATCATTCATCAGAGATTCTCTAAATCTGCCTACTTCCTGAACCAAGGAAATCTTACGTTCTCTGTGGACATTCCCTATTGTCCACCTTTAAAAATCAAACAAAAGAAAACAAGACAAAAACATCACAAAACGAAGCTTCATTTTTTTTATTAGCTCATCATTTTCAAAACTTTAATAATTTTTGAATTCAGTCTTCCATGAATTTTAGCTACTGCCAGCATTTGGGAATTATCCAGCCTAAATTTGTGCATATAAAAATGAATGCCGCTGATCGAATCCTTCACGTCTACAGATTACTGCATTTTTTAACTTAGTGGTTTATAATTGAAATAACAGAAGGAGTATGTATCTGAGGCCTTTCTGGTTTTCTCTTCCTAATCCAAAGAATCCATCTGTCCCACACCTATTATGTATGGCACATAATTGGCCTTTCCAGGGGTATGACTTTTCTCTACAGCTTGTGTAGGGAGTTCAGAGTTATCTAGCCTCATTCCCTTCACAGTCCACAGCAAGAGGACTATCTCAGTGTCCCCAATCTTACTGCCTCAGGAAGCATGAAAGCTTAGGGAGCATTTTAATTAAATGTTGCCCAGGGCCTTTATTCTTGCTGAGAAAGTAAACAAAGCTTAAATGGACCCTATCAGGGAAAAAAAAGCCTCTTCCTTTAAATGTTTTTTAAAAATTGTGCCTCACTGTCTGCTGTTTGCTCTTAAGTATTAGAGACTTTCCCCCTCCCAGGTATGTATTTTAAATACCAATATAGCCAATTGATTAGAGGTTCCTTCTAAAGGGCATGAGAGTGTTGGCTTCGTTTAAGGCATCAGTGGACAGAGCAACTAATGGAGATTTGCGTTGACTCACTACCAAAGATTGTTCTCCTTTGCTCTCTGTCCCTGCAATACAGAGTGGGTGGGGGGACTCTGATTCTCCCTTTAGATTTATTGTATTTCCAGTTGAAAATATACCAGCATCCAGTGAAATGCTGGTTATCAATAGCCAAATTATTGTCCACTTCTAAATACATTTTCTTTTTTTAAAGTTACTTTCCACACGCCATTTGATTACTCTTATGGAATCTTCTTGTTATACTTCTGTTAAGCAATGAAACCTTCCTACAGCTTGATCTTGTCCACTCTTCACTGTGCCCTCCCTGGGAATCCAGCCTTGACTTCCTGGTTCGTAGGTCAATGCTCAACCACTGAGCAGCGCCGGCTGGGCTGATACACCCTGTATTATTTCCATTTTATAGATGAGAAAACTGTTGTTTCTAAGGAGCTTGTCCAAGGTCATAAACTATGGGAAATAGATGTTTAAAATATGGTTATAGTACAAAATAAGGGATGGCATGATAAGAACAGGGATGATAGGGTCGTCCTCTGAGTATTGAGGAGGGCTGAGAACTCTTTGGGTAGGACTGAAGGAGATGGGGAGCACGTGGCTTGAAGTGTATCATGGAAGGAAGGCATCATGGAGAGGTCACGTTTGTATTACTTAATTATGGATGAATAGAACTTTCTCAGCAGCCTCAGCAAGGAAAAGAGTTCTAGGCAGAGGGAACAGCATGTGCCAATGTACTGAAAGAATATTTTGCATATGTGAAACTCCGATTATTTTATTTGTGAACTATGGTTATTGAAAGCAAGTGACAAAAGATTAGCTTGAAAAGTAGACAAGGTTTAAATGATGAAGTTAATTTCTAAGTCAATGTAAGGAGCTTGAAATTTATTTTAATGACAGGAATTCAATGAAGTGTTATAAACAGAGGATTTCCACTGAGGTGTGAAAAGATAAGTCTGACTTCAGCTTTGGGTTAACAGGATAAGAGACCAATATATTCTCTTACCTTAAACAAGGTAAAAAAATCACAGGAAAGATATGAACCAATGGTCTTCAAGATGTGGACATCAGGTAATTAAGGACAGTGATCCCTGAATGATAAGAAATCTATACGTGAGTCCCATGATTACCCCAGCTTGCTGCTTTGAGACAGTTTCCAGGAAGTGGGGTAGAGAGAGGCAATTGTCAGAACTTGGTGCAGTCCCTGAGGGGAGGGGATGGGGCTGGAGAGACTAAGGCAGTTGGAATTTGCAGCATGATGGACCTGGAAAATGTTGTGCTTTGTGAAATAAGCTAATCCGAGAAAGACAAATATCACGTGATCTCATTTATTTGTGGAATCTAATGAACGAAATGAATTGACCAACAGAATAAGACCTGAGCCATGGAGGCATGGAACAGACTGACATACCTCGATGTGGGGTTGGGGGCATGAGAAGAGATAAACCAAAGAACTTATATGCATAGCCCATGGACATGGGCAGTAGAGTGGTGAAGACCTGGAGGTGGGGTGGGTAGGGGCTGGGAGGAGGCAGGTGAAGGGGGGGAAATGGGAGATATCTGTAATACTATGAACAATAAAAAATATGTTTAAAAAAATAAAGAACACTGGCAGCACAGTGAACTGTTGAATATCAGTTGTTTACCCTTATGACAGTGTGGCTGACTGGGCACTATGGCTCACTGCTACTGTCCGGAATCACAACAGAGTATCGTACCACATACAGATAGCCCAGGAAAATGATCAAAATTAAAATTTGAATTATGTTTTTTGTTGGTATTGTTTTTTTTTGTATATATATATATATATATATATATATATATATATATATATCCTATATTTGCATAGAGGCCAAAGCGGGGCATCCTACACATCACTTCATGTGGACTCAGCATGTGGCAAATTCAAGTTCTAGGTTGTGGAACTTTCGGGTATTTTTTTTTCCCTCTTATTTTCTATCTGTGGTTGGTTGAATCCATGAATACAAAACCCACAGTGCAGAGGGTCAACTGTAACAAATTTCCAATGTATTATTGAATTTATTTATTTGTTACACTTACTGCTTTTTAAAAAATTTATCTTTATTGTTGAAAGTATTACTGATGTCCTCTTCCACCCCCGCCCCGTTGACCCCATACACCCCACTTTCTCGCCCTTCCTAGGCCTTCCCATTGTCTGTCCATGGGCTATACATATGTGCATGTAAGTTCATTGGTTAATCTTTTCCCAGACCCCTCACCCTTCCCTCTGAAATATGTCAGCCTGTTGCATGACTTAATGTCTCTGAGTCTATTTTGTTTGTCAATTTATTTTGTTCATTAAATTCCACATATAAGTGAGTTTGAAGTATGTTTTTTGTTGAATGCTTACCATTTTTTGCACTATCATGAAGTTGGAAAATTCTAAGTTGAACCATCGTAAGCTGAAGACTATGCTAAAAGAATAAACACTTGATTCTAAATTCTGAAAATTTCAAAAGTTACAGCGATGGTCTTTAGTACTGTATACACATACACACACAAACACAAGTATATATCCTTGGTTTTCCTCTATAATGGGAAATGTTTTCCAAAAAACTAGGAAAATGTTGATGGAAAAGACTTAAATATCAATGTATTTAGTTGAAATGAAAGGCATTTATAAAAAATGAAGACTTACCAAAGGAAATGTGCAATGAGAATTTTTTCCAGTTCAGTGAATGCTGATTAAATTGTTTTCAAATTTCCATTGTGTTTTCTCTTTTGAGTGAGTGGGTGCATTTAAATATTTTTTTCCAATTAAGGTGAATATTTTTAGGAAAATGCTATATCAAAATAATTGGTGGAATGTATACTATTTAAAAGATGTAATATTTATTTCCATGAAAGTATTGAATGTATTTCCAGGAAAATATTCAATTTAAAAAACCAACTAAATTCTCAAATAGATCTCTTTCTGTTTTGTTTTTTTCTCTGAGAAGCGTAAGATTTTGCATTCAGTGAAATCTCCTTAATCAGTTTCCTAGAGTGAGGGATTGACTGTACCCATGTCTGATAATCATTAAATCTTCCATATTATACAGTGCAGGGAGAGCATATTTTATGATAGGAAATGAACTGCCCTTGAATAGAAAATTGACAAAGCTCATGGCACATATTTCCTCATTCTTTGAAGAAATCACCTCATTATTTTTTCTAATTATTTTGTTGGGTTAGAATTGACAGTTGATCTTCTCTTCAGACACTGTCATACCAAATTGAGAAGATGCTTTGAAGCAAACTGTTTTTAATCATAGGTCCCTTAGCACACTAATATTTTGCAGACAACTTCCTGTTTTCAATTTATCTGAATGCCCATTTTTTAACACTTTGGATAGCCACTAGCTTATCTTACTGACATTCTTGGACTGGGGATGGGAGACTAGTGTCAGATTTCAATATATGTTAAAAAAATGAATTTGAACTATTTATAAGAAAAATTCTTTCATTTTTTAGGAAAAGAAAACCATTAACTTTTCTAAGGTGTAGTACCAGTTCTAGGAAACACTCCTTCTGACATCAGTATTCTCACAGTGGAGCCATTTCATTTTCACATTGGAAGCTAATTTTTGGAAGAAAACCTGTTTCATTACAGTTGGAATTCAAATGAGAGGTGTGGGACATCTTTCTTTCTTTTCTTTGCCTGTCACATTAGATTTTTGTCAGTTTTGCACCACATTTGAGAAGGGAAATCCGCACAGCTACAAATGCCTTGATTGTCGACTGCCTCGGCCAAATAATGTACTCCATGAATGTTTAATAAATATTGATTGATGATGCTCTTTATCCGAAACACTCTCAGGTTAAAACTCAGAGTGAGTACTTAACATTCTCATCCAGCTATAATTACACTTCTGCAGTTTCCATTAGCTACACAGTACTACTGTTTACAAAACTGTGGCATTGTGAGCAAGCTGAGCCAGATATATAAATAGTGGATGAGGAAGTGAAGAAATTATGAATGAACTCAAACTAATATTAGACAGAAATGTTTCCTAATACAATTCCTAGTGAACATTATAATGTTCACTACTTTGTCATCTTGATGAATTTCCCTTGATGTTGGGCATTTGAATACATATCCTTGGAGGATTTATGTCATTAATAAAACTTGTAATTATTCTAACACAAAAGGTTAGATGGTTTCTTCTGGACAAACACCTTCCTGTGCCTCCCTGCATTGTATATAAACACTCTTGAAATATGGGCAGTACATCATTCCTATATAGCATTTTAATGAAGAATTATTATACAGTGGGAATGATATTTTACTCTTATTTGTAAGTAAATGTACTAGTTCCTTTCGAATTATTAAGTAACTATTCTGTGAGTGTCAGTTTTTTATATCTTAGAAGCTAGAATACTTCGTCTTTAATTTCCATTCTAGATTCTAAATTCTAGGCATGGTTTATTTCTTTCTGATCCAAATGTAGGGTTTTAAATTATAATGTCCTGTCGCCACAACTAAGGGCAAATAATTGATTAAGGAAAAATAACCAAATAGCCTGTAGTCTTCTGTATTGTTAACTAAACAATTGTTTTAAGATTTGACCCTTTCAATGGGATGTTTATTTCTTTTGCAGCTAAAGTTTCAGTGACTTTTAAAGATGTAAATTGGCCCCAAAATAATAACTATACTTGTTCCTCCAGATTCTATAGCTATTTGAGAAATTTGTGAAATATTTTCTTTCCTCATGACTTTTAAAATTATTATAGAAATATATTTTCACTGTAAAAAATGTTAAGGGTGAAATTAGTTCTTCACCCTAACCTTCACTAAATTTAGTTACAGGTATTTCCTTTTGGATCTTTTTCTATACATGAAAAATTATACCCACATCAGTATTCCTTCCTTCTCCCTCCCTCCCTCCCTCCCTCCCTCCCTTCCTTCCTTCCTTCCTTATTTTTCTCACAACTCAAATTAGATAATTCTATTAGTGGTTCTCAATTTGGGTTGTATGTTGGAATCACTTGGTAAGCTATAAAAGATACTGATGCCTGGGTCTCATTTTCAGAGTGACTTAATTACCCTGGAGCATGGCCATAGCATCAGATTTAAAAATAATAGTAATAATAATTTTAAAGTCCCTGGTGATTCTAATGTATTTGAGATCTTTGGGTTCTTAGGTGAATTGTCTGCAGGTAGAGGTAGAGTCCTATCAGGGAAAGTATCTGTTGAAAATGTATAGGGGAATATTTACCTAGCTTCCTTACTTGCATGATTGTTTGCTTTGGTTTAATTTGATTTGGGACATTATCTGTTTTCTTTGTTCTTCAAGATATGTCATAAATATAGCATACTAAAGTTGAAAGACATTATATGTTATCTGCCTACATTTCTCATCCAGTGGGAGGAAACTCTTGGTTCAGTCAGCGCCAATGATCATCCAGCCTGTTTTCCACCAAGGGGGGCTGAAAGGCAGCTCCCAATGATAGGCAGTTGCAATGTTCATTTTTCCTTACATCAAGACCAGACCCGTCTCGTTATAGCTGCGGGTCCTGCATTTTCATGGCAAGAGGAACCTTGGAAAGAGTTTCTGGTTAATAACTTTCTTATGTAGATGAGGAAATGGGAGGACCTGTGAGACCCTACCCAATATCCTATAATTGAAACGGCACAATCCTGAGTTTGGAGACCAGGACTTCTCTCACCCTGCCCCTGCCCCACCACAGCTTTTTCTTAGTACATCTGCAGTAGTGAATTAGCTACTATTCCCACCTGTAACAGTTTAAATTTATTCTCTCACGGTGTCTATGAGTCAGGAATAGAGGGGTGGCTTTACTGGATAATTCTGATTCCAGATTTGTCAGGAAGTTAAGAGTCAAAGTCTTGTCCAGATCTGCATTCATCCCAGGGCTTCACTTGAGGAGGATCTGCTTCTAGGTTCACTCAAGTGGCAGGACTCAAAACATCTGTTTCTAAGCCTCCTCACCATGTTGCTGACAGGCCTTCATCATGTGGGTCTCTCCATAGGCTCCCTGAGTGTCTTCAGAACATGGCGGTTGACTTTCCCTAGAGAAGGTGATGAGAGAGGAGAGAGAGAGAGAGAGAGAGAGAGAGAGAGAGAGAGAGAGAGAGAGGAGAGAGAGAGAGGAAACAAACTTGAGCATACACCCAAGTTGGATTTTCCAGTCTTTTGCATAACTTTATATTGTAAGTGTCATCCCATCACTTCTGCGATAATATGTTTACTAGAAGCAAGTCTCTAAGTCCAGCTCAGACTCAAGGGAAGTGAAATTATGTTCTACCTCTTGAGGGGAGGAGTATCATAGAATTTGTGCATATCATTAAGCCACCACAAGTGTTTAAGCCTACTTTAGCATTTAGTAATGGCGAGATTTATAATTTTAGCTCAAAGGGCATTTTATTTTATTTCCTGGCCCTAAAATGAAGCTAGATAATCATTTTGTCATCACCACATGACTCAAACTTCTAAAATTTATAAGGTAGCTTGATAATATCTTAGAGTTCTCCTAGTTTATAAATAGCAGATAATAAAGGCACCAAAATTTCAACCTATGTCTTCTCATACCAAATCATGAGATGTGTTTAATCATTAAATGATTATATGTTAACATTTATTCATCACATGACCCCTATCTCCACCAAACAGCCCATTATTTTGAGTATTTCATTATGGTCTGTATTTTTAGTGTGAGATCCATGATCCCTAAAATCTTAATGCCTAAAATCCAGATGTTTTTAATCTCTTAACTGTCAGGTTGTTACTGGGAACATAAGGTAAATGCCTTGAAGCAAAACAATAATGTGTTTTTAATGAAGAGGCCTTTCTATATTGCTGATCTCTGAATCAAGAGTTTGCCTCTCCTGCTATAGCCTTTTCATACCACCCTGTGTAATGAAACACATGGCTCACATCACAGTAAAACATGTGGACTAAGAAGAAGAAAAAGCATGTTCCACATATGTGCCATGTCTAATGCAATGCCTTATGCCCAGCAAACATCAGGCCTGAAATAATTAGAGTAATAGAGTGTCCCTAATTTGTTTTAAATATTGCAAATGGTTTCACATTTCAAGTAATTAACACTCCTTTCACTTTTAATATTTGCATTTCATTATTAAGAAACAATTGCCCAATAATTTTTAATGAACCCTCAAAACTGTGACATTTTGAAAGTGTTAGCTATCGCCAACTAAATTATCAAGAAAAATAGTTCAGCCTTGAATTTTCTATAATTAATGAGCTCAAAAGAGGGAATTTAATAAAAGGAAATATGCTTTGTGGCATTTTATGAAATGTATATGATTCCTTTCCTTTGTGTTTATGATCTTGTTTTTAAGTGGGTCAATTTTGTTTGATATAAGAGAGTGGTAATAATCACCCCCCTCTAAGAAAAATAGTCTGCCCTCAAAAATATAAAAATTCCAAAAAAAAAAATGATTGTGCCTATGTTTTTGTCTTAAATGTGGAGTTTATTTTATTTTATTTTTTGTTTTTGTTACCACTACTTACATAGTTAATGTGAACAATTTTTTAATTTGCAACTTGGAAACAACATACTAGCCAAAGCACTGAGTACTTAAGTATGGCGTACTAATCACCTGTTACTGTTGTAACAGATTACCACAAAACTGGTGGGTGGCTTAAAACCATAGAAGATTATGCTCTCACAGTTCTGGAGGCCAGAAGTCTGAAATCAGTGTCACTGGGCTGCCAGTTATTCTTTTGAAACAATCTTTTCTCAAGTGTGCTGTCCCTTTCCTATTTTTCACAGCAGAAATGTTCTTTATAGCAATGCATGGTATTATCTATTTTATGACATATATACTATTGATAGTATATTATATTAAAACATAATTATTGTTGACTAGAGGCCCAGTACATGAAATTCGTGCACTCGGGATGGGTGGTGGTGGTGGGGGGAGCGTTCCCCAGCCTGGCCTATGCCCTCTCACAGTGCGGGAGCCCAGCGATCAATCTCACCAAAGAGGTAGGCCCCGCCCACCCATCTGGGGCTCCTTAATGCATTGCCCCAAAGAGGTAGGCCGGAGCCGGGGGACCCACCTCCGCGCCGCGCACGAAGCGTCAAGTCCCTGCCCACCTGCGTGTGCCTCACCATGCACGCAGCCCTGACCACCCCCGTGCACCTGCTGTGCACGCAGCCTCCTGGTGATGGATTGTTACGGTGTGAGGGCATCACAGCGTGAGGGCGTGACGACCACATAGGCTTTTATTAGTATAGATGACTGAAGTCCTATATTTTGATTGTGGTACAATCTACTGTCTTGAAGCTAACAGATAAGAACAGAGAGAAAGAATCTTTTCTCCTCTAGAGCTCGCCTAGCTTGAAGCATCTTTGTTTGGCAGAATATCTGGGAAACCTGGTTGTTTGGAGCCTACTGCTGGGGTCTGGGTTTCTGTCTGGGCCAGGATCCTGAGTATGCTGAACCCTTTTGTTGGTCGTTAACCACGGAGGCCATTGGAGAGCCTGCAGCCCTCTCCAGCAGTTCACTGTCTTCCTGGAAAGGACCTCTGCCTCGTGCTTGGGGATGAATTGGCACGACAAAGTCCAGGGACCCTTTGTTTCGTGGCATTCTATGTAGTTCTCATCACTGGCCGGCAGGTTGTTTGGGGGAGATTTGTTTTGGATCATTTATATGTAGCTATATATCTGGGTATCATAAAAATTCCTCCCCGCCAGAAAGAGAGTCATTTTTCCTATGGGTTAACTGGAACAGTAGAGGGGGAGAAAGTACTTTTAATTTCAAGGGTCAGAAGTTAGGAGAAAACCATAAATATTTCCTTTCCTGGGCACTCATCATGTGGGAGCAGGCCATTAATTTTGAAAGAGGTTTTCTATTGAAGGAGCCTGTTTATCTCTACTCCTTACTCTCCTTCTTCCACAGAGATGCTGGTGAGGAGCAAATTATTTATCTAGTAATATCTTTAAGGGAAATTATAGGACTTAAATTAAATTAGAAAAATAATAATGAATTTATGCTAAGGAGTAGTTATTTTGGTTGCAGATCTGTGTCGACATAGCTGATTTGTCAGAGGATTTAAGAATTTTTATGAAGATAATATATGCAGTTTTACTGATATAATCCTAACAAAAATAGTGCTCATTTTGTATTCTCAGCAGAAAAGAAATTAATCCAAAAGTCACTCTCATTTAAACTTGACTCTCTCTTGCCTCAATGAAGATTTGATATATAATTCTAATGAATACCAAAGGAAAAACTATTGAGAATTACATAGATCTATTTAATTCAGTGGGGAAATCATTCCTATAAAAATTTTATGATAAAGATATGTACAATATAAAGATTTATATATTATGAAGAAAATATATATTATAAAGAGAATATATATTATAAGAGAATACATATTATAAAGAGATTGAGTATATCTATATATTTATATGCCTACATGTTTATAGATATACATAGAGATAAAGATACAGATATATTTCCTAAATTTTTATTGTCTAGGATATTAAAACAGATTTATTCATCAGCCTTATTCTTCCTAATTATTTTTATTTTTTACCTATTAGGCATTTTTAAATGCACCTCAATTGTGCATTTGAATTTATTTGACCCTCTGTGATTAATGTGATAATGGTGCCTCAGGGACTGTGTGTATAGTTCTTCAGAGAAGTAAGGGATAATGGACTGTGTTTCCATTCTTAGGCCACTTTGAAAATATATTTAAAAGTCAAACATTGTAATCTAATCTTCCTTTTTCCACTATTAAATTTTTTCTTATCTTTGATAGATACATCTTCTCATTTATCTTTCTTTGCACCATGATTGTTTTTTTAATTAAAATTTTATTTTTCAATGGCAGTTTACATTCAATATTATTTTGTACTAGAGGCCCGATGCACGAAATTCGTGCAAGGGGCTCAGCGCTTGCAGCTGCGGCGGCTTGCCTCGGCCCTCACAGCCCTGGCTTTGTCTGGAAGGCCGTCCGGAAGGACGTCAGGAAGGTCATTCGGCTGTCCAGTCTAATTAGCATATTACGCTTTTATTATTATAGACTAGAGGCCCAGTGCATGGATTAGTGCACTGGTGGGGTCCCTCAGCCTGGCCTGCACCCTCTCACAATCCAGAAGCCCTTGGTGGATGTCGGACTGCCGAGTTCATCCCCACAGATCAGGCCGAAACCAGCAGTCTGACATCCCTTGAGGGATGTAGTAGTGCGCAAAGTGGCAGGCAGCCGGGGAGGAGCCCAAGCCGGGGTCGGGCGCCGCGCGGCTCCCGCTTATCCCGGCCCCACGGCGCCTGCCTCTGCTGCCTCTTGGTAGCACTGCCATGGAGGCAGGAGAGGCTCGCGCCAGCGCAGCTGCGCTTGCCAGCCGTGAGCCCAGCGTCTGGCACCTGTAGGTCAACTGAGCGGTGCTTCCACTGTGGGAACACACTGACCACCAGGGGGCAGCTCCTGCATTTGACGTCTGGCCCCTGGTGGTCAGTGCGCATCATAGCAACCAGTCAAGCAGTCCACCAGTCGCTTAGGGTTTTATATATATAGATTATTGACTGTCTTCCCTAAGCTGTACATTAAACCCCTGTGACAATTTTCTAACTACCAATTTGAACTTCTTAATCCCTTCTCCTCTTTTACCCAATCCCCCAACCCCTCTTCCACTCTGGCAAAGTAACTCTGTTCTCTGTATCTATGAGTCTATTTCCATTTTATTTGTTTGCTTATTTTGTTCTTTAGGTTCCACATACAAGTGAAATCATGTGGTATTTGTCTTTCCCTGACTGAGTGATTTCACTTAGCATAATACCCTCAAGGTTCATCCATGCTATTGCAAATGGTAAAATTTCATTCTTCTTTATGGCAGAATAATATTCTATTGTATATATGTGCCACCACTTTTTTATCCACTCGTCTATTGATGGGCACTTGGGTTGCTTTCATAGCTTGAATAATGCTGCAATGAACATAGGGGTGCATATATTCTTTTGAATTAGTGTTTTGGTTTTCTTTGGATATATACCCATAAGTGGAATCACTGGGTCATTTCTGTTGTTGTTAATCCTCACCCGAGCGTATTTTTTTCCATTGATTTATATAGAGAGTAGAAGGGAGAGAAGGAGGGGGAGGGAGAGAGAGAGAGACATCAATGTGAGAGACATTGATTGGTTGCCTCCTGCATGTGCCCCTATGGGAGCTGGGGAAAGGACCCACAACCCAGGTACATGCCCCTTACTGGGAATGGAATCCGAGACCCCTCGGTTCTCAGGCCAATGCCCTAATCACTGAGCCAAACCAGCCAAGGCCAGTTCCATTTTTAATTTTTGAGGTCCTCCACACTCTTTTCCATAGTGGCTGCACCAATCTTAATTCCCACCAATAATGCATGAGGATTCCCTTTTCCCTGCATCCTCTCTAACCTTATTTGTTAACTTTTTGATGATGGCCATTCTGACAGGTATGAGGCAATATCTCATTGTGGTTTTAATTTGCATTTCTCTGATGATTAGTTACGTTGAGCATCTTTTTATATGTTCTCTTTGGAGAAATGACCATTTATCAATTGGACTGTTTTTCTGTTGGTGAGTCAGTTCCATTCATGAGTGATATTGACCCTCAGACTAGCTGACTATGAGGATGGACCCCGACCACAGTGTATAAGCTGCTGTGCTGGGGCTGATATCACAAAGCAGAATTCAGCCCAACAGGATCTGGTGCCTTCCAAGATGTCCCTTTGGATACGGAGCTGAGTCATGTTCTAATGTGGACTGAAGGCTGCCCCTGTGTATGTTGTTTCTGGGGCCTGTGGGGGAGGACTGTGGTGCAGGCCAATGTCAGCGGCTGCCTGTGCCTGGACCTGGGCTACCTATTTGGATCTATGAAACAGCCCATAGTTTTTGGCTGCTTCTGCTGGGCCTGGGTGGGTGAGGTAGGGGCCAAGCTGCAAACCAAGGCTGGCTTCCACCAGTATCCAGCCTGGGGGCAGGTCAGCAAAGGGCTCAAGGCACCCCAAGATCTGCATCTGCTTGCCAGCTGTTATTTAGGCTCAGTCACGGAATGTGTCTGGCAGGATGCGAGTTGCGTAAGTAGGTTCTCAGTAAGTCACCTGGTCAGGGTGAGTGGTGTTCACCCGTGGTGTGCACAGATTCAAACTTGGCCAAAGGTGCTGGGCCTGAGGCCACTTAGCAAACGTCTCAGGGTACACCCAGGCCAGCCACCACCTGTCTGAGTCCTGAGGACCTTTGAAGTGGGTCGGGGACTCAGAGTTGTCAGGTCGAGGCCAGCAGAGTTTATCAGGATAAAACAGATTAAGATTTGCCCCTGTACAGGGAGGACTCTGCCCTGGAACCATGATGCTTATCAGGCATGTGAGGGAAAAATGATCCGCACCCTAGTGGCACAAAACTCAGTCTCTTCCTATACATCTCTGACATCCCCGAGTCTGCCTGGACCACCTCAAGAGACTTTCCTTCCAGGAAAGTCTGCATTGTGGACCCAGGCTGGCACCAGTCAGAAGACTCCTTTGTAGGGCGGGAGCCTGGCTGGTGGGGTCATATCCCCTGGGGGAATACACTAGCCCCACACTCCCAACTTCCTGTGAGGAGGGGAAATATGGCATCTATGGATAGTGTGAGAGCTCCCTCCCACCTTCTCCCTGTATGACCCAGTCTGCTGTGAGCTGTGGTACATCTTCCAGAGCCTGGGATGAGTGCCCGCGAACAAGATTTGTGTGTGGGTCCTTTGAGAAGGCATCTGGTTTCCACCAGACCTTGTCTCTCCCTGATGGACAAAATCCCCTCTGATTTTCATAGCCCGCTGTTATGTGGGAACCTCTGCCTGCTTCTGATGCTCCAGGATGGGGAGCCCAGCATGGGGTTCAGACCCCTCACTCTTCAAAAGGTACCTTTGCAGCTGAGATATCCCTGCAGAATCTCTATCATCACACTGGGTGCAGGGCCAACCCTTATTGCATCTCCGTCCTTCCTACCAGTATGGATGTGGCTTCTTCTGTAATCCCTGGTTATAAGACTTCTGTTCAGCTAGTCTTCATTTGGTTATTGCTGTTGATTTTTCTGTAAGCAAGTTTTCATTTGCACTTCATTTCCATCTACTCCGCCACCTCATACATCCCCCCGCCATCTGTGTCTCTTCTGTGGTGAGGTGTCTGTCCAGAGCTTATGCCCATCTTTCAGTTGGGTTGCTTTGCTTGTTTTCTTACTGGTGAGGATTAGGAGGGTTTTATATATATTTGGATACCAGTTCTTTATCAGATCTCTGTTTGAAAATACTTTCTCAGACCTGTGGCTTATCTTAAAATTGGTTAGAAGACAGACATGCACAAAAGTGTCCTCCCCTCTCCCCATTATCAGAACTTCTCTCTTTTCCTCCAGGGAGAGCTTGGTGACTCCCACCTCAAAGACCTATTTTCTCTGCTCAGGGGAGGGGTACAGTTCTGGGCAGGCAAGAGACATTTTGCTGACCATGGCCTCACCTGGCAGCCTCAGACCAAATGGACTCCACCTGACCTGACTTTGAATGAGATGAGGGCTTTCTCCTTCATCCCCACTGAGCAGAGCCCCACTCACAGAAGCTGGATGCGCTGGCTGTGTGTGCTGTGGGCTGGCACAGGGCCGGGGCAGAGGTCACTGCTGGAAGACCTCTGTGGTTTGGGTGCTGTGGCCTGCTGCAAAGCCTTGAGCCTGATACTCTGACCTCTGGCACTTCCTATGAGGCTCCCTATAATGTCCCTTCTGCTCACACAAGCTCCAGTGGGTCCTGCTGTTGTAACTGAGAACTTCCCCCGGATAGTGCACCTTCATGGTGGTCCTTGTGATTGCCTGAGCCTCCTTAGATCTGCTCTCCTGACAGAGAGGAAGGGGCTCAAGGCTTGCAGGGAGAGGGAGCAGGCCAGAGTGTGCAGGCCCACCCTCCCGTGTCCTTGATGCCAGGGCCAGGCTGCCCAGCTCAGCTCAGCTCAGCTCAGCTGAGTTATGGAGCAGGGTGGGGCTGATGTGGGTTAAGGGCTAAGGGCATTGTTGGGGGTGGGACGTGGGGCAGGGCAAAGCAGGATGGATGGGACCTTCCAGCTGAGCATGTTCACTCCCAGGTCCCTTCATCTTCTCCACTCCCAGCCCCTCCTCCTCCTCCTCCTCCTCCCTCCCTGAGGTCTCAGCCCCAGGTCTCAGCACCCCTGCTTTCCCAAACAAGGCTCCAAGTGGACAAGTGACCCCGGATGTAGGGAACTGCCCCCAACATCTTAAGATCATGTTTACCTTAGACCTTGAAACTCCACTTCTAGAGACCCGTCCTAAATAAAGGTTTATGGACAAAGAAGTTCCCTTCAGCAGGATGATGGGGGTGAAAAATCGGAAATGGCTCATGGTCCACAGCAGGGGCTTCGGAGATTCTGATGTGGGGACACAGACAATGCCAAGGAGGGAGAGGACTGACTGGCAGGGTCCACCCTAGGGAAATAGGTTCTGGGAGGGCACACGTCGTAGAATCCTCCGCTCCCAACACCCACAAGTGCATACGCATGAGCGTGGGAACACAGGTAAACACACATGCACATGACATGTTTTTCTGATGGAACAGGGTGAGCACGTTCCACAAGGGGCCCTTGAGCTGGGCCCTCCACAGGCAGCTCCTCCTCTGAGGCAGGAGCCAGCATGGAGGGTTCTTCCTCCAGCGGTGCTGGGGCCTCAGTTTCGTCTGGGGTCGGCCCTGGCTCCACAGCTGCAGCTGGAGAGGCTGCTGGAGGTGGTGAAAGCTCTGGAGGTGGAGGTGCCTCCAGCTCTGCATCAGGAGGAGCCGCCTCTGCCTCCTGGGCTGGTGCTGGAGTTGGGAGAGGAGAAAAGATCACCCAGGTGCCTGCATGTCCATCTGTCCCCCGAAGACAGAACACAGCCACAGCCCAGGACCCACCACAGGACGTCCCCCCGGCCCGCAGTCCAGCAGATGGGCGGTCTGAGGCTGGTCTTTGCTCCTGGCCAGGCTCTGGGGGTGCTCCCTGTGTGTCTGGCAGAAATCTCTCCCCATAATTCACATGGATCTCCCCCACCCATCCCACCCTCACTTCCCCCACCTTCTCATCCTGTGGCTCTGCCTCCTTGGGCTCCAGGTCTTCCCGCCCTTATTGTTAACACGGGCATAGCGCTCCAGGACAGAGTTGAAAATTGCCATCTGCCTGTTGGGACTGAGCGGCTTCGAGGTTGGAGGTTTGTTGGGCCTCAGTGGCTTTGGTGGAGGAGTCCTCCTCCATCTACCCACAGGCCAGGGCTCCCCAGCCGCCCAGGTAGCCACACACACTTCAGGACTGCCCTGGCCCTCAGTGGTGTGGCTCACCGGCCCCTCACTCCTGGACATGGGGAAGGGGTCTTCCTCCACCAGCTGCTGCTCCTCCTTGATCTGGGTTGAGCGCTGCAATGACAGTGACCGGCAGCCAGTCAGTAGGCCTCAAGCGTGACCTTAGTCACTGCTGCTTCTGCTCCCTGGACCTTCTGCTCCCGGATCAGGCCCAGCCCTGTGTCTGCACAGACCTCCACCCAGGGGAAATGGGAGTCACCTCCAGGGCTCAGGATAGACCTTGGCAGAGGGCGCCGCCCACACTCCACGTCCATCCATCCAGCCTTGACTTGGGGTGCGAACATGACTGGCCACCAGGCTTCTGCCCCCTCCTCAGCCTGTTCCTGCTCTTGGCAGGCCCTTTCTAGGTGAGGTCACTGGTTGGTGTAGTGAATCACTGCTCTTGTCTGAGGAGATGCTCTGGGTAGAACTATGCTAGTGCTCTGGCCAGTGCTATGCAATAGTTTTCTGCATAGAAATCTTGTCAAATTGGGTCACACTTGTAGATTTTTGAATTATTTTCAATGTTTATTTTTTATTGTTTTGGAAAATACAGCTGATAGTTTATATTGACTGTGTATTTAGCAACCTCGTTAATGCACGTATTAAATAGTCGTCGTGCTGTCTCACTTTGTCACACATTCTAGTACAAGTCAGGTCACTAGCTCCTGTCCAAGGACAGGCACATCCACCATGCTGTTGGCAATGGGCCTGAGGAGCACCGATGGGCTGCTCCAAATGTCATTTCTTCAGAAAGTTTGAGTGAAAATGTCCCTGCTTTTAGGTTATTAACCTGATTTGAACTCTGGGCTTTATCCCTAGGCAGAAACGGCTTAAGGAAAACAGCATCTATGGAGACAAAATTATGCTAACTGCTACCTGCCAATACACTTGGTGAAAGCAATTGAAATCTCAGACATGTATGTTTCTTCAGTTATATCACCAGGGAGGAACGTCGTGCCATGAGGTTTTAGCCAATGGGCAAAGACATTTTTTTTTAATTTTTATTTTTTACTTTCTCAGTATTTTATTTTATTATTTTTTAAATTTTATTGTTTAAGATATTATAAATAGTAGTACATATGTCTCTTCTTTTTTTCCCCCCCACTGACCTCCCCCTGCCTCCCATAACCCACCCCCCCGCCCCCGCACTTGCCCTCATCTCCCCGCCCCCAGTGTCCTGCATCTGTTGGTTGTGCTTATATGCATGTTTACAAGTCCTTTGATTGATCTCTTACCCCCCCCCCCCCCAACGCTCCCCTAAAGACATTTTAGAACAGGTTTACTCTCTGTGCCATGTGGGAGAAAATATTTATAATTGAAAGAAGGGGCAAAAAGGCACAAAAAGTTTCAGGAAATCAGTTTACTGTCTCATAAATCACAGGACAAGACACTACTTAAAAATCAGAAAATTACCAGTTGATTTCTGGACCAAATTAATTCAGATGCAGCCATAAGAAGCCAAGTTTTCTGACTATTTAAAGTGAGTTAAAGTAATAAAGAAAACATATATTTACAAAAATATTTTTTAGTGCATGAGGTAAATATTTAAACCCTTGATTTCATTAGCCTTTGCTGTATACCAAACCATCCCGAAACTTATTAGCTTAAACCAATATACATTTATCTCCTGGTGCTCTGGATTGGCGGTTTGGGCTCGGCTCAGCTAGGCGGTTCTTCTGTTGTGGGCCACACTCCACTGATCTTTGTGGGCTTGTTCATGGGTCTGTGGTCAGCTGCCAGGTCCTCTGGGGGATGACTGTTCTAAGATGGCTTAGCTGACTGGCTCATCCCTGTTCCCCAGGGTCTCTCTTCCACCATCAGGCAAGCTTGGGCCTATTCAGATGGTGGAGGTAAAAGGGGACCCAAGATCACGTGGAAGAGATCACGCTAATTAATCCCAATCCAGAGGTTTCTTGAGGCTCATGTCAGAACACACACAACATGGCTTCTGCCCTCTTCTGATGCCCAAGGCAAGTGGCAAGACCATCCAGAGGGGAAGTAGACTCCTCCTTTTGAGGTGCAGAGTAAGGTGCTATTGTTTGGTCACCTTTTACCCCCCACCCCCAATACAAGGAGCTGTAGAGCTCTGCAGTGTACTTTAAGGTGGAGGTTAAATACCCGCATTTTAAGTCTACTTAGCTAACTAATAAGAAAAAGTGAGGAATTCAATGACTTCATGTTGGGGTGTTAAACGCCTTGCTTTCCTAATAGAGGAAATCCTGAGTGAAGACTAAGGGATGAAAAGTAAAAGATAACTAAAACTGAAAAGCTAATTTTGGAAGCTATCCAGCAATTGACTCTCAGCAGGACCTAGCTCCTAAATCCTGAAGGAAAGGATTTCTGAATTATTGGCAAGGGAGTGTTTTCTAGTGGTCTGAATGCCAGTGTTCTATTGGCTATTAAAAGGGTCAAGACAAGACTTTGATGTACCAAACTTCAGCAACTTTTTTTTTTTTTTTTTTTAACCGTGTGTATAGAAAGCCTATCCGGAATCACAGATTTAGAAGTGTGACCACAGAGAAGTGGTATTCCCAAGGTGTCTTTGTACATGAAAGCAGATTTTTTTTTTCTAGTTTTCAGGAACGCAAATGAGACCTAACAGCCATCCTGTACTTACCTTTTAAGTGAAAATTCTAAAGAGTTTTAAACATCTCTGTGGGATGAAGAAGAAAATCCATTCAGTGTTCTCTGGCCTGTTGCTGTATAGGAACAGAAAATGGCAGTTTAAAACATTAAAAAAAGCAACACATTTTTTTCTGATTGATTTAAAGAGATTTGAGAAGGGATTCCTGAAAAGTGAAACAGAGACGTTCCATAAAGGGTCAGAGGCTTCACAATGGAGAGCAGTGGCCATGTCCAAATAAATGGATTGAACGTCTCTACAGAGATTGGGGCAGGGTGGGTGGTGGAGGGAGAATCGCATTTTAAGACCATTGGCACACAGTCACTGGAGAAGTCGTCTGAATATAAATCAGACCTTACCACTCCATGGCATTAAGCCCCCTCCAGTTTCTGCCCCTCGTGCCACCTGGGTCCATGCTGCTTTCCCAGCTTACCGTATGCCTCACTCTGCCTTCTCACTGGGTTCCAGCCACACTAAGTCTCTGGCTCCTTCCTCTGAGCCTCTCCCGGGACCCTCTGTCCCTTAGCCTGGAAAGCACTTCTGTAGATTGTCTAGCCATTCAGGTTCAGGTCACATCTCAGCTCTTCACGGCTCTTTCCTGGCACCCTATCAAAAGCCTCCCTTCTCCTCTCCCACAGACCAGTTATTCTCTACCCAATACCTATTTCCATGATAGCACTACTAGTTAACTTTTTTTTTTTCATAAATTATCTGTGTTTTTCTGTCTCCTCATACTAGAATGTATCAGGGACTTCCTTGTTGCTTTGTACATTGCTAAGTCTCCTGTACCTTTCACCATGCCTGATATTCAAGAATATTAATGGACCAAGAGAATGAAGGGATTCATTTTTAGAACAAAACCACAGTTGATGTGTGAAGTTATTCTGTCTTGTGTGGATGATTTGCAATTATAAAATGAGGGCATTGTATGAAAATCTCAAAAAACAACAGTCTTTTCTCCTCTGTGTGTTGCATCATGCTGACATCAGCTGTCACATAGAGCCTCTAACATTTGGGGATTACAGCAAGTGTTTAACTCCAGAAGGGGGTTGGCGGGGAATGCTCTCCTTTTTATCTCTTGTCACCTGCAGCTTCTGTGAAAAAAATCCAAACTGCAGGCCACCTAGGGCAATGGACCTCCACTGATGGGTGTGGCCTAGGAAGAATTTGTGGAACTTGCATTCTGTTTATTTTCATCACATTTTAAAAATTTCTAATGTTGTGTGTTTGGTAATATATTTAGTTCATCAATAGCATAGCAGGTATATATATTTTCACATGTATTTTACAATATGCATCATGTTTCTGGATGGCCTGTATGCACCATATTTAGGTATGGGAATGTATCCACCAATGTAAAGTCTGAAAATGATGAAGATTTACACTATGAAAAGTTTTGACTCTAGTTACAATTGCTGTGGGAGGATTTTCTTAAAGTATAGCTTTTAAAGAATGTTTTACAAGATCATATAACAACACATATAAATCTATGATTAAAAAATATCAAAGAAACACGAAAGAAACAGTCTATTCAGTTTGCAATGCAAACATCATTGGGCGTTCCAAAAATGGTAGAGAAATTTCTAAATAGATGGCATGTTAACTTGGGACTTGATCCCCCACCAAATAATAGTTAGGTCTCTCTCCCTCCACACCCCCTCAATACACACTATGTCCTTTCAGAGCTGCTTGCCCGCCCCATCTCCTGCTAGCTCCCCAGGCTTGTTACTCACGTTTATCCATGGCTACTCCCTACCTTAGAGTATAAAAATCCATGTTTCAGAAGACCTCTATGATGAGGCCTGAATGGAGCAGAGAAGTTTGTTTGATGTTATTATTCATCATTTCTTTTTGTTTTAGTTGTGTGGGACATTGACTTAAGACCGCAATCCGTATCTAGAAAGTTTGGCATTGATAAGGTGACTACATCTCATTTGCAAGTAGACTTTTAAAGACTTTAAACTCATTCAAAAAATATTTTTACTGTGCATTTTGTTTGAGTCTTTTATAGAAGTATAATAAAAAATGACAGTATTTTACAAAGCCTTTTTTTTCCTGAGGCCTCAAATATATTTTCTGAAAGAGTGACTATGGGAAAAAAATATTTTTTTTTCACTGCTGGACTGATACATCTTGGTATGGGAAATGCATAGAGCTTTGATTGCTGCAGGACATTTTTGTACTTATTATCAAACCACTTTATAATGCCAACTGCTTTTGAAAAATATGGTGTGTCTTCACTGCTTTCAGGATGGCCGTGTTGCCCTCAGCAACTTTATAATAAATGCACCAGGGTTGGCGTCCTTCCACCTGGATGACTGTCCTGGACAACTGGGAATTCACCATCTCACACCTTCCTACCTGCTCATAATTAGTTAACCCGTGTCCTTGCTACCGTTTAAATAAAAAATGAATTCATGAGAGAGAACTTATAGTAATATACAAAAGAATTGTGTCTTAAGGTTGTATAAATACATGTTTGCATGTTACTAATTTAATTACTAACATGTGAGCATTTAAAAAAATCTATTTCTAGTTAATCATTTCTACTGCCAAGTACACCTATGAACTCTTTGACTTAAGTTACTCACGTACATAATTATAGTTATCGAGTTAAAGATTGACCCTTTGGAGAATTTTTGACTCATGAGATAAACTTTCATTTGTGAATTATTTATCCATCTGGGACAGTGCCTCTCAAAAACATGTTTTGAGCTCCTCTTATCCTTCCTGTCTACACCCAGATCTTAAGGTTTTCATCCTCCTTCATTTGTGCCAATCCTTATATGGTTTCTCTGCTAATTAACAGAGAGAACTTTTTTTAATGTTTCCCATTTTAGAATTAATCATGACTTCACTGAAGCTAGCTATTTCTACTGTATAGTAGTAGAAGTCAGAGGTGATAGAAGCAAAATGCTAGGAAGAAAGAAGGTTGGTCTGGGTTCTGAACCAGATGTGTACCCTGAGGTTATTCATTCCATATGTCCTTCCACTTCATTTATTGTCTGCTAAATGAGGGGGCTGCCCAAGATGATATGTAATTTTTTCTGACTTTTATCAATCAATGGTTTATTTTAAGGACAAGGGTAGATGTGAAGAAGATCCTAACAATAAAAAAGAGTGGATATCTATACTAATAAAAGGGTTGTATGAAAATTAGACCAGGAGACCTTCCAGATGTCCTTCTGGACAAAGCCATGGTGGTGGGGCCGAGGCAGTGGCAGTTAGGGGTGATCAGGCCAGCAGGGGAGGGCAGTTGAGGGCGATCAGGCGGCAGGAGGGGGCACTTGGGGGCAAGCAGGCCAGCAGGGGGGGCCAGTTGGAGGCAAGCAGGCTGGCAGTGGGAGGCTGTTGGGGGCGATCAGGCTGGTGGGTGTGGCAGTTGGGGGTGAGCAGGCCAGCAGGCAGAGTGGTTAGGGGCGATCAGGCAGGCAGCAGGTGAGCAGTTAGGAGCCAGTGGTCTCGGATTGCAAGAGGATGTCCGACTGCTGGTTGAATCGGGCCTAAACCGGCAGTTGGACATCCCCCGAGGGGTCCCAGATTGGAGAGGGTACAGGCCGGGCTGAGGGACCTTCCCCCCATGCACGAATTTCGTGCACCGGGCCACTAGTAACTGAATAAAATGAACATGCAGGGTGAGAGAGGAGCAGAGTGTATGTTGAATATCTATGCTTTCTTCCTTTAGGTTATATCTCTATTTGGTTTATTTGGTTTTTCTAATGTTTCTATTATGAGTGTTGTTCATAGATTTTCAGAGAGATATAGGATTTGTCATGAGATCAATACTGGGAAAGTGAAGAGACTCTTCTTTCATTCCGCATTCCCCAGTTGTTCATGACGGTTTCTCAGCATTCCACTTTCTGTCTCTGTTGCTGGCAGTGGTTTGAAAGAACATTCCTTGGAACTGAATATTCCTATCCTGGGACTGTTCGTTTGGAGAAGAACTAAGCTCCCCCCATGGGAGATGGGAACCACATCTATTCATCCAGTCACTGACAGGCATTAGCGCAGTGTGCGCCCCGCTTAACAGATTCATTTTTTTAATTGGTCACAATATTTATGTCTCATAAGCCTGTGAACTGAACTTCCCCAAAGGCATGCCAACTTCAGTTCTAGCTGAGGACAAAAAGGGAAATTTGGGTGTCCTCCATAGTGTTTTGACTTCCATGCCCAGAAATTCAAATGTTTCAAGTTCATGTACTAAAACTACACTGGAAACACCTAAAATTGACGGGTTTAGGAAGCAGTGAACTAAAAACAGGCCTTGAAAATTCCTTGTCTTCATCTTGAATTTTTTCTCGATGCTAATGAACTGTTCTAAGACAGTGGTTCCCAGCCTTGGCACGGTGTCCATTTTCGTCATGAGAGGTCTTTGGTGTGAGGGCTGTCCTGTGTACTGGAGCATGTTTGGCAGCATCCTGGCCTCTGCCTTTTAAGTTGCCATTAGACTTTCCCTTATGTTGTGACAACAATATGCCTCCAGTCATTTCCAGGTGTTGCCAGGGGAAGGGGGAGTCATTCTTGGTGGAGAGCCACCCGTCCAGAGCTTTGATCACTCTGAGGAGGGAGCAATAGATAAACCACCTGTGGGTAGAGCTCTAGTAATGAAATATTTGAAATGATTAAAAGGCTCCTTACTTTGTTTTTAAAATAATCTTTTAAGAAAAAAAATAATCCTTGATAAAAGGAATGGTAAATTCTCCACTGAAGGATTTTTAAAATTGACTTTCCATAGAAAATAAGTAGACTATGTCATGTATTGCTAGATTTCTGCTATGTATTGGTGGAAATAAAGCAAATAAAATGGACATAATTATCTTTGAAACCATATTGCCCATTATATGTTTTAAAAGCTAAATGTATTTCAAACAAAAAACCTCAGTTTGCATGGATTAAAAAGAGACATCCTTTTGATTTTTAATAATAAAAAGAAAATCACGTATAGTGAGTTAGTAATGATGGTTTCATATCCATTTAGAAATGCCCAAAGGTTAAAATACTAAAATCTGTGTTCTGTTGTTTGGGTAGGAAGTGACTGGATTGCATAGGTGTCTTTACTTTATGAGGTTGATCAATTTCTCATTCCTAAATGCTATTTTGGAATAATAGCAGCATGTCGGATAGACTTACATTTACTTTAAACTTTTCCATTGCAAGTTTCCACTAGTGTCACATAAAACTAGATTGAAGTTATTGCATGTAGTAATCGTTTAAAGAAATTAGATGCTTTTTCTAAAGCTATTCTACTTTCAAATCAGAATTATAGTTGTGTTTTTAGGGGAAAAATAGGTAGGTAGGGAGATGAGTATTGTTTTTCTCCTTTCTATCTGTTCGTTTCTCATAGCATACCTCATTTTTACTTCCTGAAGGAGAAAGAAACAATCAAAGTTAATAATGTCATTTTGCCATTTCTGAAAGTAGCTAATACCTCAAATGTAAAGTTATTTGAAATGTTATAGAGATGCTGTTGATAGTAACTTGGAAAGTGAATCATATTATACAAAGCTCAGACTATTTATTGGCTTTTCTCTGTATATACTAGAACTAAACGTATAAAGAGTCTTTTATGGTATCCATATTGATAGGTATTGTTTTCCTCTTCAGCTATTCTTATAATTCAGTTGATTTTTCCAAAGAATTATTATGTGCTTACTTATAGTCACCTGCTATTTTCACTTTAAGTTATGGCCTAAGCTGAAAATGAGAGGATTGAATTATTACTTTGTATTTATATATAATATCTCATAAACTCCCTCTTGGTGATTTTTTTTTTTTTTTTTTTTTACAATTTATCGTGATGAAAGTATGTTTAGGGCAAAATAGAGAAAATGTAGAGTTTCTGACATGATGAGCGATTATGTGAAAGCGTATTAAAAATTTGAGGAGCTTTGAGTTTCTTACATAAATATAATTCCTTATATGCTTTAGCTTTAAATATTTTATGTAGAGGTGCATTGGACATGCAGTTATTTTTGTGTGTGTTTTATTTAATTTAATAACCTTGCTCTCTTGCCCTTCTTTTCCTCAACCATGTTTAATACAGTTAAACTGAGGCTTTTGGAGCTGTTTGTTTTCAAATATCCTTTTCATATCCCCCACTGATATTCATTGAATGTGACCATTCGTAAACATTACACACCTCACTTCGCCTGGCCGTGCAGGAGTATGCTTATCTTTCGCATCTATGGAATGTGACAGCCCTTTGACGTCAAAACGACCCGTTTCCATGACATCTCACCTGGGGACTGTCAGTAGTGAGAAACAGAACTCTCCTAGCTATGTTATGAAACACCATTTTTTTTTCATTAATTACAATGTTTGTATTTGGACATTTTCCAGTTTTACACTGGCCAGTTATTGATCCTCCTTTTGCATCCTATGAAACAGTTTCCAAAAATGAGACAGTCATTTTTGGATGGGTAGGGGACAGGGATGGGGAAATGAGCGACCCTAATGTGGAGTGAGTTTCCTCACAGCACACAGTGAATCTTCAGAGTCTGGTCACTATGAGGAAACCAAGGACTACAAAGACTCAGGATTTCCACCTCATTGTTTTGGTCCCTACCCCAGAAAACCTAAACTTATTTTAAAAATAGGGGTGCTGTTCAAGGCTGTTGAAACATGTAGCCATAGTTTGTGCTGTCCAGTAGGGCAACCACTAGCCAAGCATGGCTGTTTCAACTTATATTTAAACTAGAGGCCTGGTGCATGGATTCATGCACTGGTGGGGTCTCTCAGCCTGATCTGTGGGGATCTGACCAAAACCGGCTCTCCGACATCCCCCGAGGAGTCCTGGCTTGCGAGAGGGTGCACGATCGGGGCCAGGGAGGGACCGTGGGAGTGCTCCAGGGCGTGTCTGGCCTACTCACTCAGTCTGGATTGGCTGGACCCCAGCAGCAAGCTAACCTACCGGTCAGGTCAGAGTGTCTTCCCCCTGGTGGTCAGTGTGCATTATCACGACTGGTCGAACAGTTGAATGAACAGTCAGATGAAGGGTCAGACACATAGCATATTAGGCTTTTATTATATAGGATCCTAGAAATTGTTTACTCCCCCATCCTCCCTCCCCATGTTTAACACAGTTGATTACTAGTCAATATGGATAAAGAACATTTCTAGCCTGTAGGAGGTCACACTGGACAAGGCTGAGGATTCTTGCCTAGACCAGGATGAAATGTTTAGAAATTACCTTCTCTCGGAAAGTCCTCATGCATAAGCGAAATGTTGAAAGTTGATTTTTGATTTCTCCTTTCTTTTGGAGTCTTTTAGCTGTTACTGTGCATTGAGGGCACAGGGAATTCATAGGGCATCCTGAGAAGCCCCCACCAGGCTTGCTATAAACTCCAGGCCCCTCCACCTCCCAGCCTCAGCCGCAGCAGCCCCGCTTTTGTCTGCTTCCCAACTTGGAGTTTCTGCTAGAATCGTCTCTGTACAAATGGCTGTTTCTCTTAAATGTTCGGCAGTCTGTTCTTATTGATGTATAGAGGCATGATTGGTTTGGGAAGTCGATAAAAAGAAATCACAGTATTTGGGGAATTCTTCTTATAACAACATTCCCCCTCCCACCCCTTCAAACTTAACCCTTTGCACTCGCTTGCTTTTTTCCTCGATTCCTTGATTCTACTCGGGATTTAATTTTTTAAATACCCCAGATTTTACAAAGCGCGGCAGTAGAATAAAAAAAACTGGAGTTTATTTTCATACAAACTTATTTATTTGGATTTTTTTTGTATTTCAAATTATTGATACATTCAATACAATTCGACATATGATCTGCTACCGACGCTAACCGTGTCAAGTCACACTCGACATCCGCATGCAAAAGGTTAATATATATGTGTTCAGGCTAAGTATTATTGCGATATTATTGCTTCTCATATGTCTAACATACAGACTATGGGGTTGTTGTGTGGCATAAAGAAGGAACGTGTTTAAAGATAAACCACGATATCGAATTTTTCAGTGACACCAGTAACTGGTTGGGGCTTTTCCTTATGTATATTCTTATGGAGATTTTTTAAAAAAATGCTTAATTCTCTCCTTTCCCTCCCTTTTTTCAAAATCATGATTTGATTCCTTAACTTCCTCCTAGGGTGACCAATATAGTTGTTTAAAATTATTTTTAAAGAGATAAATCAAGCATTTAATAGGTTGGGTTCCAGTTCATTGCAGTAATGATCCTTTCTGCCACCCAGTTTTCTGCATTGAGGAGCCCCCTCACCTCTGCTGTTTTCATATAACCTCGCAGACCCTGAAAGCTTTCTTGCTTCCTGGTTCAACAAGATGCTCCATGGTCATTTTGCCATTTCCTATATAAAACTTACAATTTCTCATTTTTCTGAGGGACTCGTAGGATATTTCTGAAAGAAGAAAAGCTCCATTTTGCCTTTTTTCTCCCATTTTAACACAATCTACAGAAACACATGCCAACGGTAAAGGAAGCTGAAAAAATCCTGCAGCACATATATTGGTTTGAATATGAACATAGTCATTACAGGAAAGGGTTACGATGTTCAGTTGAAGAGTTGGGTAGGTGTCAGCTCATGTGATCATTTGAAGTACTGATGTGTTCAGGCTTTTAGGCAAGTGTAGTTTTGTTGTTCCATTTCAAATTATACTGTGTACACAGGCCCTCTGAACTGTTAGCTTCTCTAACTATACATGTACGTAAATACAAAAGTAGATATGTGGCTCATTAGGAAGCAACAAGTCCTGGCTGGTTTGGCTCAGTGGTTAAAGCATTGGCCCACAGAATAAAGGGTCACGGGTTTGATTCCGGTCAAGGGTGCTTGCCTTGGTTGCAGGCTCTATCCCTGGCCTGGATCAGGGTGCGAGCAGGAGGCAGGAGGCAGCCAATCGATGTGTCTCACTCACATTGATGTTTCCCTCTCTCTGTCTCTCCCCCTCCCTTCCACTCTCTAAAAAATATAGGAAAAAATATCCTTGGGTGAGAATTAACAACAGCAACAAAAAGAAATCAACAGTTATTGTTTCAGATCTTTGTACTGTGAGCAATGAGAAACCAGAGAGTTTTAAATATTTTTAAATTTATTTTAAGCTCCTCTAAATGACTCATTTTTTAAAACTTTTTTTTTATTATTGATTTCAGAGAGGAAGGAGAGGGAGAAATAGAAACATCAATGATGAGAGAGAATTATTGATTGGCTGCCTTCTGCACGCCCCCCACTGGGGATCGAGCCCGCAACCCAGGCATGTGCCCTTGACCCAAATCGAACCAGGGACCCTTCAGTCCCCAGGCCGATGCTCTATCCATTGAGCCAAACCAGCCAGGGCTAAATGATTCATTTTTATCTGCACACCCCAGTTAACGAAACACGCAAAGGCCAAGGCATGTTAAAATCAAAGAGTGGGCCTCTGCTGAGGGCTGCGGGACAAGGGCAGAGTGATCTGTGATGTAAGTGAAACCATGGTACCTTTAACATCTCCTAACCTGCTCTTTCCATGGCAGAGTGCTTGGCCATCTTTCCTCCAGGCTGATGGAAACTACTTGTAATATTCATTTATCCACATTATTTTCACTGTAAGTCATTTCTTAGAAATCCATTTCCCATTTATGCTCTAAAATTTAAATATCACCTTACTGATATGCATTCCAGCATTCCTCTTTTGGCAATGTATCTATGTAATAAACAAGGTACAGAGTGGAGTTTGGCTGGAACGAACATCTGGAATAGGTTTTATCTTCACACATCCTCTATTCTTTGGTTTTATATTTTGCCTGGGCATTGCCCATCTATAATAATAAAAGCGTAATATGCTAATTAGACCAGACGTCCTTCTGGACAAAGCTGGGGCTGCTAGGAAAGCCTGGGTCTCAGGTGCTGGAGGAAAGCTGGTGCCGGCAGCTGGGGGAAGGAAGGCCTACTCTTGCACAAATTTCATGCATTGGGGCTCTAGTCTACACTAATAAAAGAGTAAGATGCAAATTGACCATACCTTCATGATGCCCACCAGCCAATCAGGAGTGAGTATGCAAATTAACCCAACAAAGATGGTGGGTTAATTTGCATACGCAGGTGCTGAGAGGCCAGGGACGGGGCGGGATGCTTGTGTCGTCGCCAGGGCGATGACGCAGGCGTTCCGCACTGCCTCAGCTGCTCTTGGCCTCTGGGCAGTGTGGGAAGGCAGAAAGGCGGCTCCAGGCTGGAGCAAAAAGGCTGTGCCAGCAGCCAGGGGAAGGAAGGCCCATTCTTGCACAAATCTTCATGCATCGGGCCTCTAGTTTATGTATAAGTCAGAGTGTTTGTATGTGCGCTCATTTCTTAGATCTCTATCACTGTTCCAAGTCCGAGGTAACATTTGTAGGTTCATTTGGAAGAATTTGGTGTCTGTATGCCCCTTCAGTCGAGTTGGGGGAGAAGCCACTCTATTTCTGTGATCGCAGCAAGTCATTATGGAGCAGTTGGTGCTGATACGCTTGCACAGACACAAATTGAATCCGACAGGACTGATGTCGCCTGGACTTTGCTGTCTTTAGAAATACAGACGTGAGGATGGGAGTGGTGAAAGGTGAAGGGGAGGTGGAAAGCTGATTCCTCTCGCACCTTTCCTATGAAGTTTTGAGATTTCAACATTTGATAGCTGTGAACGGTTTGATGAGCTGTTTTCCAGATAAGATTGGTAACAATAGCTGACTTGGAGCAGCTGGCTAGCTTTTGGTTTCAAGTAGATGTGTTTTCAACGTACAACACGCTTCTTCATGTCATCCACAAATTGACAGAAAGAAAAAAAAAGGCTATTTAGTGGAATTATAATTAGAATGATTTCCCCCCTTCCTTTTAGTTTTATCTTCCCTGCATTCACACCACTCATGCATAGTAATGGAAATGATAATATCTCAAAAAGTTTTCATTTTCATGTTCAAGCTCAGTTTCAGAAAAGACCCACTGTAGGATCTGTATTACAGTATGTCTTTAAAAAGACAAGTTATTTTAGTGGATTTGGCTATTTCTAGACAGCTCTAGTATTTCCTGTCAAAAATTTTGTATGTGTTTGAAATATTTCAATATAGAAAACTTAAAGATACACTGTTTCATTTTGGAATAGAATTCTGATTGTCATTCTCAAGTTCTTCTCACAATGATAGAGGAAACACAGCATTCAATATTCTCTCTCTCATGAGCCTACTCTATAAGATGCCCTGCAAGATTTATTGAAGGTTCTATAGGAGCCATTATTTATCACCTGAAGAGTCATACTTCACCTTATTGCTTGAAGCCAGTTACCGCTTCCCTTTTCTTCCATTCCCACCAGGACCGCCATCGCTCTTATGGTCTGTGTTACTTCTCACCTGGGACTCCTGCTACGGCCTAATAGCATCCTCTCAATCATCCCACACTCAGCTGTCAGTTAATCTTCCCAAGGCCTAGTTGCATGTTGTTCCTTGGCTCCAAAGCATTAAATAGCTCTCTTTGAGGTTTGCTGAATAGAGGCTGGTTGCCTTAGACTGGTATCCCAGGCTATCCGGGACCTTTTATTTTTTCCCTTAAGCCTGAACCATTTTCTTTTGCCACCTCTTCTTTTGGTTTCCTAATGGATCCATCATGCCAACCCAGAGTCTCAGTGTGGCCTCTGGACCAGCTACCTCAGCAGCACCCAGAAACTTGTTAGAAAGGCAAGCTCTTGGACCTGACGGCAGACCTGCTGAATCCCAGACTCCGGGGGTGGGGGGATGCCCAGCTACCTGTTTCAACAAGCCTTCCAAGTGGTTCTGAGCACACAGACATTTGAGGAAGCCCTGTTCCAGGCAGACCAGGCAACTCACCTTTTCCAAAGATCTTCTCCACCGCCCTGCCTCTGCAAAGAATTCGTGAAATGCCTTTCTCTCTTCTTGGTAAAATCCTGCCTATATTCCAAGGCCCAGTTTGAGACACTGTTTTTTCCAGGATGCCATTCCTGATCCTTTCTTTTCTTGTTGTTAATACTCACCCGAGGTTATTTTTTCCACTGGTTTTGAGAGAGAGAGAGAGAGAGAGAGAGAGAGAGAGAGAGAGAGAGAGAGAGAGAGAAACATCGATTGGTTGCCTCTCACTTGTGCCCCAACCAGGGCCGGGAAATGAACCTACAACCCAGTTACATGCCCTTGATCTGGAATCAACCCTGAAAGCCTTCGGTGCCCAGGCTGACGCTCTACCACTAAGCCACACAGGCCAGGGCCCGATCCTCTCTTTGACGGCATTATTTGGTTTTCCTTCCTGGCAGTAATCACTTACTCACTCACATTAGTCATCTGTTGTCTCTGTCGTATTCCCCTTACTAATGTGGAAAGTCACAAGAAGATAGAATTCGACTCATCCAATACTGTGCCAAGTTGCACACAGTAGGCTCTCTAAAAACAGTTTGTGTCTTACCGATTTTACAAAGACGATTGAGAAAACGAAGCCTTGCCCAGGAGGCATATGAACTCCTATTAAATCAGAGTGGCTCGCGCTAACTATTGTTTTGACTTATTGAAGCCAAACTAGACTTGAACGTTGATGTGTCTTCAGGGAAGAAGCCAAATGTGCTGGTGGAGAAAACTCTAACTTCTGCTGTTTAGCTGGGGAAGCTGAATTGGCCCTGTCATTTCACCTGGTGCCAAGAAAGCCGCTCGCATTATTCTGCCGGCGATAGACGATCATCCTGCACGGCAGCGCTTCCTAAATCTTTCTCCCACTCTGCTGTGCTTCCTTCCACCCATGTGCTCCCATAAATGTTTCACGAGAAGTGACAGTTTCTCCTCGCAGAGTGTTGCCCCAAAGGTGGCATATGCAGAGAGGGACATTCAAGGGGGTTGGCTTTAGGATGGCCTGAAAACGGGGAACGAGAGAAGCGAGGGCCGCCCCGTTTTACAAACCAAGTTATTTGCGTCCCCATACAAAGGCATCCCGGTTACGCTTTCCCGTGAATGTCCAGTGGGTTGCGTGTCTCGGTGGCGGTTGGGATGGAACCAGGGGAAGAGCGTGAGGCATCTAAGCCGTCTTTGTGTTCTCTCCCCTCTCTTTGTGTCTCTCTGTCTGTCCCCTCGCAGGCTCTGAAGGAGTTCCAGCTGGAATTTCAGATCGGACACACTCGCTGCGGCGGAGCCCGAGGCAGTGAATCCGAGCCGCCAGCGCGCGCTGCCGCCGGGCTGCAGGATGGTGCGGGCAGCCAGGCCACTGCTGCTGCTCCTGGCTTTCTTCCTGCGCGCGGATGCTGAGAGTAAGCCTGCTCCCCTGCTCTGAGGGGCTGTGACCATAATGGGCGGTTTTGTTTGCAGTTGGCACCGGGCTCGGGGCCTCCGAATGCGTTTCCTTTGGAAGTAAATCCTGAGACACTGTGGGATTCTCCCTGGCCACCAGCCAGCCTTTGAAAGAGATTATTGACGTGACTTCCTTACCACTTCCTCTGGCTCTCTTAATGCCCTCTCTTTTTGTGCATCTGACTGCTCCTACTGTGTTGTCCTCTTTTTTTTTTTTTTTTTGTATACTCTCAACCAGTGTAACTCAGATGCGACTAGACGGACGACATAAGGCAAACTGGTGTTAACCAGTTGGCGTTGCCAATAAGTAAATATTGTTCAGACCCATCAGAATCGCCTTTCGTTTTGTGGATAGTTCCATGTTTAGGGGAACACACAGTGTCACATTGAGCCCAATTAAACCTCCAAGCCCCTTGTAGCTGTCATAGCAGCTGTTCCCATGCACTGTTTCCGACAGCTGTCCTCGAGCGCAGCATTCAAACAAATCAAGCAGAACTGACAACTTCGTGGCTGGATGAAGGGCGTGGAAGTGTGAGGAGTCTGTCGAGCACAGACACCAAAGTTTGGGCTATTGGACTCAGTGCATGAAACTGAGATTGTTTGTGGTCAATTAGCTGGCCAATTAATGAGAAGATCATATCTCCCTCGTAATTAGGGAATCATTAGGTCTACCTTGTCCGCATCTGTTTCTTTTCCCATCTGTCCTGTGGCCCTTTGGTACTGGAAAGAGACATGTCTGTGGCTTGTACTCACAGCGTGTCTGGTTCCTCGGTAGTGGTTTAGCTCACTTGAGAGTTGGCTGTTCTGGTTGGGAGTCCCCTGGTCCCATGAAAATGTATGTCGTCTGCAATCATTAGCTTTTCCCTCCACTGATTGTGTCAGTGAGATTAAATTTGATTCATGGTAAGGATGTTTCAAAGGCAAGGATCCTGTGTCGTGTTGGCCCCCACCTATTAATTGCATTTGACAAGAATTTCCTCAATAGCCAGCCAATTTCTTTGTTTAAATAGGAGCTCCGTTTTCTAAAGAGAGCTTTCCAGGAGTGAAAGAATAATGTTAATAATAGGATACATATGGAACACGCATGTTTTAAGCACAACATTCTCTGGTTAATAATGTATATAGTTTCCTAATTAGCACTTGGGAGTGTTGGTTTAGAGTGAAGCCAAGGAATGTTTCATACAATGCCAGCAAATAATTAACTGGGAAAAGACCCAAATGAAAGATGCTCTTGTTATTTTAAAGCCCTTTATGTCAAAACCGATTTTAAAGTTGAAATCTAAATTTAGTTTAGTAAAGAAATCAGGCATATGGCTTTATTTTTCTGTTTTGGCTAGAGTGAAAGAATTGAGTCGTTTTACAATTGTTACTTTTTGGCAAAAGCTTAAGAAGACCTTGGGAACCCACTTTAATATCAGATTGCAGTTAGGGATTTTCTTTGTTATTAGATAAAATTACCTATCTGAGAAGTTATCCTTCCAGATAAGTAAAAATGTTCTTCTGCTGAGTACCTGTTCTCTTGTTTAATTCTGTGATAGGACGTGGCAGGCATATGTCAAGAGCTTAGGAATAAATACTTTTACAGTAATGTTGTTGTTTTTTTAAAAAAAAATACATTCTGGCCCTAACCGGTTTGGCTCAGTAGATAGAGCGTCGGCCTGCAGACTCAAAGGTCCCTCCCAGGTTCGATTCTGGTCAAGAGCATGTACCTTGGTTGCGGGCACATCCCCAGTAGGGGGTGTGCAGGAGGCAGCTGATTGATGTTTCTCTCTAATCGATGTTTCTAACTCTCTATCCCTCTCCCTTCCTCTGTGTAAAAAATCAATAAAACATATTTAAAAAATAAATACATTCTGGTATAGGTGATCCTCCCCTCCTCCATCTCCTGCTCCTCCCCTGACTTCCTCTCCTTCTCTTTCATCACACTGCCTATAACGTAAGAGTCTTACAAAAGCAGTAGCAATGGCATGGTTAGCAATTTCTAGTTAAATGAAGATATGTATCATGTTACATATTGATGGGATACCAGCTTTCATAACATCAAGATGTAACATGGGAAAGGATCCATTCTCTCTCACTCTTCCTATTGCAACCGAAGTGTGGGGACGGGCGTCTTCTTTGCTAATTAATTTTGTTTAGTTTGCCCTTGTCCGCTCAGCCTTGATTTAGTATATTTTTCCCTTTATCAGATTCATTTGGCATTGTTGAATAGCATGTTTAAATGAGTCTGAGCTTCCTGGTGAAACAGGAAAAATGATCCGTTTTTCTTCTGTACATTTTAAAAGGAGAAAGAACATCATTTAGTAATCCACTGGAGGATATTCATGGTACATGAAAGCACATGGTAGAGTTGGAGATCATTTTAGCCACTAAGAATGTTTAAAGAACAATCGATAAAATAGGATTTAGGTTGTAACCCATTCAAGTGTTCCATTACCTTCTCTTACAACACTAAGAAAGAATCAAGATATAGGTAGCACTGAAGAAAAATTTGTTTTCTTCACCATCATAAAGATAATATTTTTCAGGCTTCTGTTACCTGTGTCCCTGGTCATTAGCACATTTAGCTGTATTCATTTTTCCTTTTTACTTGTTTTGTATTTTCACAAGTGATCGGGAGTTGCATTTCAAATTTTAATAGAAGTTTGTCAGAGCAATTTAAGAACTATGAAATAATTTTTTTTTCTCTTTTGAAGAAGCAGACTATAAAGGGTTAGGGAATGGAAGGAAGCCCCTCTAGTTTACAGTGTTAATTTAATGTGTTCAATGCATTGCCTTTTGAAATGATTAACTCCAAAGAACCAGAGAGTCAGGATTGTAATCTGCTCTGTGGAACGCCATGGGAAAGTGTTAGGTGTGATGTTGCATTAAGTAGGAGAGTACTTAGAAGCCTTGGTTCAAACCCAGGTTGAAAAATTGTGATAATATTCCTTAAGCAGAAAATTATGGTCTTAGCCATTGCCAATTTAAAATGCCCTACAGGTCCCCACTATTAAGTCTGGATGTGTGCATGGAACTTATTTCTTTGCATTCCTCTGCCTTGAATGCTTGGAATGATTTTGCTTGTTTCTTAAATGCACGCGCACACACGGTAGAGCTACAGTCTAGGGCAGGGGTCGGCAAACTCATTAGTCAACAGAGCCAAATATCAACAGTACAACGATTGAAATTTCTTTTGAGAGCCACATTTTTTAAACTTAAACTTCTTCTAACGCCACTTCTTCAAAATAGACTCACCCAGGCCGTGGTATTTTGTGGAAGAGCCATACTCAAGGGGCCAAAGAGCCACTGCCCTAGACTGTAGCTCTACCGTGTGTGTGTTGATATTTGTCTGTTGACTAATGAGTTTGCCGACCACTGCCCAAGGCCCATTGCAGAGTTTTCTATATTCATTATACCCAGTAAAGCTGTATCTACCTAGTGAGGTTAAGAATATCTTTCAAAATCAACAAATGTGTACATTTCAAAGCATTTTGAGTGTAGAGGGATGTGCTTTTTTAAAAAATCTGAAGTATATTTGTTATCTCTGATCTCTGTTTGTGATGAGCCCCTAAGCTTGAAGGATGGAATGGCATCCTCTATAATAAAAGCCCAGCGACCGAACAGTGGAACGGCCAGTCAACCAGTCGTTATGACACACACTGACCACCAGAGGGCAGACGTTCAATGCAGGAGCTGCTGCCTGATGGTCAGTGCGCTACCACAGTGGGAGCGCAGCTCGGCTGACCGGGATGAGCAGCTGCTCCCACTGTGAACCCCGGGCCGACAGGCAGGAACCCCGGCTGCGATCGTTGCCTCCTCGCCCCAGGTTTCTCTTCCTCACTCCTTGCTGCCTCTTCCGGACACCCGCAGGCCGTGCAGTGCTGCCATTGGGCTCACAGAGCTGGCCCCGGAGGCTGGGAGGCGGGTTTGTGGCCGCTGTGGGACTGAGGCCTACTCTGCCGTCTCTCAGTGCTATTGTCCCTGGGCCCAGCCCGACCGGGTCCCCTGGAGAGGCGAGTGCTCCGGCTCCACGCAAGATGCTGGACCAGGGGGCAGTTGCTCAGAGGGCGGGTCCACAGCCACTCGGCTGACCTGGATGAGCGGCGCTCCCACAGCGGGCCGATCCCCACCAGTGCACGAATCCCGTGCACTGGGCCTCTAGTCTAAAATATTTGTGAATCACTTACTGTGATTGCTAATAGCCTGGCTGTAACTGATGAATCTTTTGTATGATGTCCTCATTCCTTTTCCTTCACATTCTTAGTGTCTTTCATTTTCCTCAGTTAGCTATGATTCACGTGACTCATTTCATACAGCCTTCATTCATGTGGGAGCCTCCTCTTTCCTACTCGTATTATCTTGCTTCAGTTAATTCAGAAAACTTTCAAACAGCAGGTGTCTTGAAATGAAGAATCAAAGAGATTCTTGTGTGGAAACCAATCCCCTTACCCATAATTCTGTCTTCCCTCTTTTCCTCAGTTTGCTTTTGCTTCATTTATTCATTCGCCAAGCTACTGTGTGTGTGTGCACTCGCATGAAAAGCTTTGTGCCAAATTATGTAGATACAAAGGTTTAAAGAAGTGTGGTTTCATATCAGTTGGTACTCTATCTTCAGAATTCATCGTTCAGTTTTCAGAACTCTCCCAAGCAGTATTTTCAGACTGTCTGTGCAGGCAGGAAGTTGCCCTTAAGAATATAGACTCAGGAATTAGAGAACAGGTATTCAGATCCTGCCTCTGCTACATAGTTATTCTGACCATGGGCAAGCTGAGTCTCACTATGTGCCTCTCAGCTGCAAAATGCAGATTGAAAATAACATGCACTTGATATGGTTATTATAAGGATTAAATTTTAAAAAGAAACTGCCTGTAAAGCATTTTTCATAATAGGGTTAACTATTCACTAAATGTTGGTGGCTATTATGCTTTTTTTCTCATTAGCTTGCACCATTTCTAGATGAGAGGCATCCATGTTTAGATCTCTGTTGACAGTTATTATTCCATTAACTTCATAATTTGAGCAGTATCTTTTAAAAATGTAAATATATATGACTTTATTACATTCGAGCTAAGAAAGGACATTGACTGATTGGCTCATTCATGTGTTTAACAGTCCCTTTAATAAATGTTTATTGGACACATATTTTGTGCCATGTTTGGAGTTAACTACTGGGTATAAAATGGTGAGGTATATAGATGTGAACCTGCCCCTAAAAGACTTAAACTCAAGTGGGATAGACACATATTTAACCTTAATCTCAAAGTCTTGTACTTTCTAACTATGGTATATGTTATGAGGTCAGAAAACAGGGAGATTAAGTGCCTCATCTGTTCAGAAAGGTAATAAAAGGTTCTCCTGAAAGTGATTTTTTTTTAAATTTTGAAATAATTTTAGACTTAAAAGAAGTTTAAAACATTTATAGGAATTTCCCATATATCCTTCACCTAGTGTTCCCCAATAATAGAATAATACATAATGACAGTACATTATCAAAATCAGGAAATCAACATTGGCACAGTAGTGTGAACTAAACTATAGATTTGACCAGTTTTTACATCAACTCAAAAGGCATATATAATTCTCTTAAATTTGATCACATGCATGACTCTCAAGGAATGAATTTTGAGCTAGTGGAAGTTATCCAGTGAAAGAGCCATTAGAGCCCAAGAGACAGCATATCATCTACCCAGACAGGGATAACGCAGGGTGTTCTGGGGACTGAAAGAATGGGTGTGCCTGGATCCCAGAGAGTGAGGAGGAGAGAGACTTCAAATCAGGCTAGACAAGTAGACCGACAGTCATTTTATACTGCAGTTATTAAATGTGACATTAAAATATATTAACTACTTAGATCTTCATAGAACTTGTTCAAGGTCTTGGTTTTTATTCTAAGAACAGCTGCAGGAGTGGCGGAGATTTACATTATAAAGACATCAATGAGGCTGCAAGTTAGAGACATTTCTTTGGAGCCCTGGCCAGCCAGATTGGCCATGGGATCTGTTAGGATCCCTTGGAAGTTATGGAGAAGAAGGGGGCCAGGGGACCAGAGTAGAGGAGGGGCGGGAGACTGGACTGCTTTGACACTTAAAAAAATCATTTTAGTTGACTTATGTGAAGGGACATTCTCCTAAAACGTGAGGCGCCAAGAGATTACTATAATTTGGAATGAAAGAGAAAACCAAGCCAAAAAGGGACCTCATGCTTATTCACTATTACAGTACCATACAATAATCTGTTGGTTTTGTGTGTGTTTTTTGACATGGCATTATGTTTCTCCCAAAAAAAATTATACACTGCTCATTCTTACAGCCCCACTTTGTACGTTAAGGTAATATTACTTAAGCTTACATTTATATTAATATCTGTAAAGAAAATGCAGAGTACAGAATCAGTTTAAAATTATGAGTGAAGTTCAATGTCTTACTTTAAAAGATGTTTCAAGTTTTCATCTCTGACAAAAGTTTTAAATTCACTCTACAGTGTGTAATATGTTTTGTGATATCACAACAGTATTGTGACAATCATCATTAAATGTGATATTAAAATATACTAAGTACTTAAATCTTTAGTTTAAAACAACAACACACAGCACATTAGAGTTAAAAATACAGAAAGCATAATCTATAAAAGTAAATGCACAGTAGTTCTTTCTTAATTTTCTGTTATTATTAAATGTTTAAGACGCTTATAAAGGATTGAGAGAAAAATAAATTGGCTTTAATTTGTTTATCATTAAAAAGATCCTTCATATGACACAAAGAAACCCCTCCAATATCCATATTTTTACTTGAAAAGTAAATTTAAATCACAACATTCAATTTAAAAGTAATATTTCATTCAGTAAATATTTACTCTGCGCCCCAAAGAAGCCAGATCCTGATTCCTGTTATCACAGAATTTACATTCAGTTGAAGTGGGGCTGCCGGGTGGAGGGATGAGGGAGCAGAGGTTCAGTAAGTCAAGGTTATGAACAAAAGGTAAATGAACAGAGTGGCTTTGGATGGTTATAAATGCTGCAAAGATAGTAAAACAGAGTGATGTGCCATGAAAGTAAGGGAGGGTACTAAGGGAGGAGATGGCACCCCTTCCTTTATATCAAGGAAGGTAATGCTGAGTGAGACAGAACACTTAGGCTGAATGATGGGAGGGGATCAGCCATGAAAAAGTGGGGTGTCAGAGCACCTGGGAAGACAGAATGGTGCTTTGCAAAGGCCTTAAGGTAAGAAGGAGCCTCGTTTGTTCCAGGAGACTGGAACAAAGCAAGTGAGAAGAGATAGGTAGGAGAGCAGGGATGGGACCAGCCAGGCCATGTGACCCTGTAGGCCTTGTAAGGAGTTTGGATTGCTGGGCGAGTATGTAGCGGAACAGGTCTGTTCTGGAGAGATCTACTGTGAAACTTGAATTGGGCACTACTGTCCTTTACTGGAACAAAATACATATGTCACAGATAGTGCATTGAAAGGTAGATGTGATCTCCTGAGCAAGGTATAAATTCGTTGTCTAAACAGCTTAATTGAAATTCCCCTCGTACCAGCCAAGGTAGGCTTTGGACACGAAAGCTTTCTGTTCACAAAAGCAAAAGTGCTTTTAGCTCCGGACAGTTTTGTTTTTCTGTTAAAGCTGAGGATAGTTTTATGTCGGAAGCATGTAATTAAGTGTACGTTTCCCGACATCAGTGTCCATGCCTGCTGAGAACTAGGCGGGGTACATATGAAAAGTGGGGTTTCAGTTGGAGGGGGTTGGCCAATTAGCCTTGCAGGAAAGAAGGGAACGTTAGCAGGTCTGTTCTTTATATGCTTCCGTTAGCCAAGGTCATAGCAGTAGGGTCCCTAGGCGACCCTGGGTTGTATCTCCTCTGTAGATGACAGCATTAACATCTTACCTGGTAAACCTCTTCCATTTGGGAAAGAAACTCTTTATTGCTTATGTGATTTAATGTATTTGGACTTAGTTTTAGGCCCCATGAGGATGTAGGGTAATAAGTAAAATATGGATTATTAAACCATAACTTACATGTGTTTTCTGTAAGACAGTACATGTGATCAACTAGAGTGGGCTTCAGTGCTGGCTCTTCTGCTCACCTGGAACAGGTTTCTAATTCTTCTGGCTCTTTGGAGATGCTCTCGGTTCTCACAGGATTCTGTGATGTTTAAATGAGACCCTGTGTGTGCCTAACACATGGCAGGTACTTAGGGAAGGTTAGTTTTCATTCCATTGTACATACGATAATGCTTGATGGGTACAGAAATGCGCTGTCTAGCATTTTCACTGATTGAAATGGTTTTCAGATTAAGGAATTAAGCAATACGTATCCGAGAGCAGCAACAAATGGAACAAAGTGCCCATAGGATAGACTATTGTAATACAACGTACGTGCGGTACTCCGTGCTGTAATTATGGCATCAGTGTAGCCCAGGGTTTCTCAAGCTTTGCACTGTTGACATTTGGGGCTGTGCAATTCTCTGTTGTGAGAGTGCTTAGAATGTACAGCAACATTCTTAACTTCTACCCAGAAGCACCTTAGCCCCCCACCTGTGACAATGAAAATGTCTTAAGACATTGCTAAATGCCCCCCTGGGGGCAAAATTCCCCCTGGCTGAGAACCACGCATGGTGTGTGAGCTCTGGAGCAGAATGTTAGGGCAGAGGTTAGGAGAGGTAGACACTGACCTTTAGCTTCCATGGGGCTTAAAAGGGGGAAATCTTGGCAGAAATACAATAGACTTTTCACAGGTTCTTGCAATCAGCAGTACGAACTGGGAAAGAACATCCATAGACCTGTTTCATATCTGTAAATCCAGAGACAGGCTGCCTCATTTCTTCACGTTGCAGTTTTGCTGCCTGGAGCATGGCATGGTCGGTGTAGGGTTGCAGTGAAGATGGAATATGAACCAGTGTTCGGTGCTCAGAACTGTGCCCCCTCCATAATAAGTACTACATAACTGTTAGCCATTGTTCTCTTAACTCTTTATTTTATAGTATAGACATGTAATTTGTTAATATATTAGCTTTCATTTATTTTAGCAATAAAATGCGATTTCTCTCATAGTAATGACTGCGATAACACCATCCCCTTGCTTATATACTGATTTAAACACTTTGTATCTGTAATCTAATTTGTTCCTGTATATTCTAGGAGCGTACATTTTATCATCACCACTGTTTAGACAAAGGAAACCTATGGTCAAAGCAGATGGATGACCTTCCTGGAGCAAAAAGATGCCTAGGTGATAGAGAAAAACCTAGAACTTGGCTCTCTTGACTCCTGTCCAGGGAGGTGACAGAACAGTTAAGAAGAGCCGGTATAAGATGCACAAGAATGCACAGCAGCCAAAATGTGCACAGAGGCCCAAGCGATGCCACCTCCCAGCAGGCCCTGCGGCACAGCTGCACCGTAGGTGTGTAGGAACCGCACTGAGGGTCAGAAGGAGGAGTCAGAGTCATGGAGGAAAGATTATATCATGCCCACAGTTTCTGTACTGTTTAAGGGGCATTGCATGACTTTTAGAAAGGCTTCTTTCGCATTTCAATTAAAAAAAAGAAGAATACACTGTTGACTTGGAAAATTTTAGTCTCTCTCTCTGCAACCAGTGTTTCATTATCAAATAATTTCCATTTTTTTTATTAGTCTTCTTTGTTGCTCTTACCGGTCAGTTTGATTCTAAATTGTCAACAGTAACATCAGGCTTCGGATTTTTATCACTGTAATCATGACGCTTATGATGCGGTGGATTGGAATCCATGGCTGAGATATTTTACAGCTTCTCTCAAGGTAAAAGTCAGATTCCTGTCCCCTTGAATGTGGCTGGTCCCTTGATGTGCTTTGACCAAAACAATGATTCAGACGCAATGCTACACCATCCCTGGGCCTAATACTACACCCGCCCTGGGCCTAATGCTTAGAAGTCTGGGAGCCTCCATTTCCATTCCAGGCCACCTTGAGTCATCATAGAAGGATGCCCAGCCAGCCTGCTGGAGGCACCCCGTGGCAGACAGCAATGCCCAGAGAGCCCATAGATATTGGAGCCCTATCAGTTGCAAAGGCAGCTGTGTGAGCAAAGCCATCTTGGCTTTCCGGCCTCCTCCCGATGACTACAAGGCATGTGGGTGACTGCAAGTGAGATGCGAAGCATCGCCCACCTGAAGCCTGAATGGCAGAATTCTATGCAGGGAAATCTTTGCCTTAGGCACATTTTGAGTTGGTTTGAAACACAGCAACACATAACTAAAACACAGGGCGGTTATAGTCATCAAAATGAAGTGCCTACCAGCTTACAGTGGCCTTGGGCCTGGAGTTGCTTTGTTCTAACTTCTCCTTGTAATTGTAACACAGAAGATGTTCTAGGTAATAAGCATTTAAAGGCAGTCCATATCTGAGTAGATAAACACATTGATATGCACCAGTTAAAGCCCGACCTGGTGCTAAAATTCTGAAACCTTGACACATTTGCAGTGACTCTTGACCAGAAGTCAGCATGTGTTTCTTTTTGTAAAGGACCACATAGTAAACATGTTAACTTTGTGGGCCTTGTAATCTCTGTCACAACTACTCGACACTACCTTTATAGCAAGAAAGCAGCCACAGACAATATGTAAATAAATAGGAGTGGCGATGTTCCAATAAAACTTTATTTAACAAACACATGCAGTGAGCCACATTTGGTCTCAGGCTCATGGCTGACGACACCTGCCTTTGACCTGACACAAGTTCTCACCAGACAGTAGAAAGTGGAGAAGGTACATTAGCAGCGGACATTGTTTTAACCTGGAGATTAGTTAAGGGAAGGAGAAGTGTTTGATAAGCCTCTTTTAACACTTTGCTTTGTTAGTAATGTTTATGGGGAGCAGATTAATTAGAATAAATAAGTTCAAGGAACACATCTCTTGATAAACCGAGATGCTTAATAGCATTTAACCTTTACAATTTATGCGGAAGAAGCTTTGCATGTTATTGTGCTTGATGTCTTTTGGGGGTGCTTCAGGAACTGGCTGTTAGTGCCACTTCAGACAGCAAATTCCTAAAAAATGAATAACTTATCAGCTATGAGATAGCTTTTGTTGCAACAGGAGCCTCACATTTGGAGCTATGAACTTCTTAAATATCGAGAAAAAAGTGTTGAGACGTGTTACATTTGCTGGGAATGTTGTAACGGGGTCTGTAAAGAAACACATTTGTAATCATGGGTATCGAAGCCTGATATTGGTTTCATAAAGGCTGGGGAAAGCAGAAATGCCATGGAGAATTTGATCACATCATAGGTGCTCCAGTACAGATGTCCTCTGTACCATCTCAGTGCTCATAAATCCTAAGCAAAACAAAACTCTACCAAGAAAGCACCGTTGGTATAGTAGCAATGCTCAGAAATACCACTTGTGATCCAAGATGTCAGCAAATTGGAAAGTCTTTATGGGGCATGAAGAGGGGGTGGCTTGCAATTGGTTGCAATTGGAATCTCTGACTCACATGGGAACATTTCAACAACCAACTCCTGCCAGTTTGTCCTGGCAGCTGGTAGGAGGCACCAGTTTCTGATAATGTATGAAGGGTATGACTATATTTTTCTAAGGATGAGGTTGTTTAGAGTTGTATGAAGACGTAAGACTAATTAGATTAAACAAAAATCTTGGCCGAATGTGGAGGAAAATGACTAATGGTTAAGTCTATTCAACTAAGGAGCAAAATCTCAAGGGAAAGAATGAGAGTCCCACCGCGTGAATCATGTGAAGTAAGCGGCAGAAACCGCGGTGGAGAAATAACTACTGTTTCTGAAATAATCAAAACTACATCAGCAAAGGGATATAAAAAGATCATTTAGCAATTGCAGAATGCATAATTCTTCTTGCATTTTCATCGTTCTGATGTGCAGGGAGAGATGGAAACAGGAAGGGTATTATGATAATTGTAATAAAACAATTGCTTGTATTCTGGGATCTATTTTCTCTAGAGAGTTTGCAGTTTAACAATTGGGCCTGACACCACCATTGAGCAGGGAGTAAATTGGCTCACTTCCCTTTGGTGTGTTTACCCAGGCCACTAGGCTCTGCTTTGTAGCTGAAAAGAAGCTTCCACAAATTACTTACGCTCACCAGCATTCCGTTTCGCTCAAGAAGTGCTTTGTCTTTTTCCAGCTTGGTTAGTATTGTCCCTTCCCCCTTCTGACTACCCAGCATTGCTATCCCAGGTGTTGCCTACTCTTCTAGGTCCATCTCTTGTGAGGTCTTTGGCCACTCTTACATAGTGCCCGCTATGCCTCAGGCACTTGGAGAAAAGACAGAGCATCCCTCACTGCCCTCAGAATAGCGGGGGCAAGTGCATGCAATGGTAGACATAGGAGCAAGGTATTGTCAGAGGCAACTTGTTGGAATTTGGAGGGAATATTAGCAGGTAGGGTGGAGACAGAAAACATACTGGAAGGCATTGAGGCAAAGCTAAGGAGCTTGGAGCTTGTCTGGTAGGTCAGTGATTCTCAGCCTGATGATACTTGGGAGTCACTTGGGGATAAAATATAGCTGTCTGTGTCCCACGCTGACCAGTTAAGTCAAAATGTAAGGACCAAGCACGGATACTTTGAAAAATATTTCTCATTTCATTCTCAAGCACAGCCCGATATTACCAACTTATAGGGGAAACAATGACAACTTTTAAACTGGGAAGTGATATGGTCCAACTTACATTTTCTTTCTTCTTTTAAAAAAAATATATTTTATTGATTTTTTACAGAGAGGAAGGGAGAGGGATAGAGAGTTAGAAACATCAATGAGAGAGAAACATCGATCAGCTGCCTCCTGCACACCTCCTACTGGGGATGTGCCTGCAACCAAGGTACATGCCCTTGACCGGAATCGAACCCGGAACCCTTCAGTCTGCAGGCCGACGCTCTATCCACTGAGCCAAACCGCTCAGGGCCAACTTGCATTTTCAACGCATCACTGACAGTCGTTTGAAGGACGAATTCAAGGGTGAGACACCAGTTGAGAGACTGCTGTGAACTCAAGCAGGATAAGGGTCTTAAGGAATGCCTGAATTGTGGCTGTGCTTCTAGGATAGCAGGTACCAGATACAAAATTTACTCAGGAGGATTAAAAACGTGCAGGGTTTTGTGATGGATTGAGTTGGTAAGTACTGGATGAGCCGTAGAGGGAACAGCTGGAGAGGCGTGCACACTTCTTTGTGTGTTTCTCCTGCACCCCATCTCTCCTCTGCCGATACACCTTATGCACTTTATTATAGTTTTTGTGTTTCTCCCAACAGTTTCCATAGGTGCCATACATTACTTTTAGTAATTAGCTATCGTTCTCATTTCCATGTCTAGGACAAGTGCCTTACTCATCTGAGATCCTTCCTCCTTCCCCTTCCCTCCACTCCCCCACCTACATCTGTTATTGGCCTTTGATTACAGTCAGTAGTAGCAAAATCAATGCCCACCTTGACCAGTCAAGTAAGATGCATCATTGAAGCAGGCCAGTCCAATTCTTAGAAAAGTCTGTCATGAGGGAGGCAACCATTAGCCTTGTGTTGCCACTGGGAACACATGTCCAGGGTCTTCTGGATTTCTTAGAGAACCTTGAAATCTAGATTTATATGGAAAACATCTTGCAATTTGACACACCGGCTTGAATTAGAAAATGTTAAGCAATAACAATAGTGAGGCCATGGAAACCTTTGCGATGGATCTGTTCTGGGACCACACGTTTTCACCCTCTGTGTAGGGGGTCTCCACAGAAATTTGTAAAATTGAAGACAACTTCCCCATCCCTGCCGTTTGCGGCCCTTTCTGTGGTTTGACAATAGCAGAAATGTTAAAGCACCAGCAGCGAACATTGAAGCTGATTCTAATTGTGGAAAGTGAATGAGAGAGTGGATTCCATTACCTGCTGTCTCTCACCCTAGAACATAAAGCAGGAGGACACATGTAAAGCACTTCAGCTGCAATTATATAGGTCGTCCTGGTGACTGTGAATTGGGGATGATCATTGTTCCTTTATGTCCTTTCCTTCCCAGTTTTGTGTGTTCTCACAGTCCCGGGTTTAAGGACCTGGGGCGGCCCTCATAGCCTGAGGCCTGGGGCAAAGGCTCCCAGTCTCTCCATCTGGTTTCTCTGTCTGCTGGAGTCCAGTCAGCTTGGCCGCTGGAGCTGGTTTTCTCTCCAGGGCTGCTCTGGCTACCCAAGGAGAAGCCTCAGAATGTTGGAGGCTAAGAACCAGTTGAACAGTTGTTCAGCCAGTGAATTAGCATTTCAAAGGCCGGTGCTCAGAAGGGTGCTGCCCACGTGAGCAGCTGGGTGAACACAGCATTTTACTCCGAAGGCCTTGTCTGGGTTATAAGGTAGTTCTGTGAGAATGACTTTCTCATAGTACGAAGGCTAAAGATTTGATGCTAAAACTTTTTTGCTTTATCCCTTTTAATGGAATATACTCTAGAACGTACCTTTCAGTTCTCAGTATTAAATAGTTCAAATGAAGCATGGTTGTTGCTTCATTATTTGGGGTGATGCTCATCAGAAACACCAATTTATATATGTCCCTTTGCTGTATTGAAATGCCCTGAAAAATTACTGTGATATGTAGTTGACCTGTACTCTGCCTTTTTTGTAGGTTTATGTATGTCTTAGAATTTTATTCAGAAGAAATATGGTGAGGTAGAAAGAGCATTGACTTTTAAATAAATAGATGTGGATTCCAATTCTGTCTTTTGCTGTCTACTAGAGGGGTGGTAATGGGTAAGTTTATTAACTTCTCAGAGCACATATATTTTCATTTAGCTAATATATAGTCTGTGCCTAGGACTTGTCAGCATTTGGCTGGGTGCTGGGGATCTGAGTGAACAAGATGGAGATAGGCAGGGCCGTGTCTTATAGCTTACAGTCTAACCTCAGATTGCTTATCTGTAAAATGGGAATACAAACCTTATCCTGCACTTGTTTCTCGAGGAATACCTGGGATAAGGTGTCGGAGGTACCTGACAGTGATTCGGGCCTCATAATTGGTAGACGGAGCTGCAGGATTTGCTGCTTCCTCTGCGCTTAGCAGCCAATGCCTTCTAGTTCTTTGCCTTAAATTTACACAAGGCTATTTTCTTCCGAGGTCTTTTGGCTGACCTATCCTAATTCACAGGTGTTGCTTGGGTCCTTGAAATCTGGGCACCCTCCTTTTTCCCTTTCCAGATGTTTTGCATATGTGGGACTTGAGAAATTCATTTATTCCAGAGATAGTCCCCTTATTCTAGGCTTTTGGAATACAGTACTGACCAAAAACCAAAGTAAATAAGTAAATAAATTTGCACCATAAAGGTCACATTCTAAGGGCTCAATATTATGAAATAGAATACTACACACCATAAAGAGTACAAATTATAAATAGCATATTGTGTTTTCAAAAGTGATAAGCGTTATAGGGAAAACAATCAGAGTAGGGCAACGTCAAGCTTGTGTGTAGGGGTTGATTCAGATTCAGTTTGAAATTGGTGGTCAGGTCAAGGTAAGCTTCGTTGAGAAGCTGACATTGAAGCAGATTTCACTAATGTCATCCCAATAAGATTTAAAATCCACACTAATAAAAGAGAAACGTGCTGATTGACTGTACCTTTGCGACACCCACCAGCCAATCAGGAGTGAGTATGCAAATTAACCCAACAAAGATGGTGGGTTAATTTGCATATGAAGGTGCCCCGAGGGGCCAGGGGTGGGGCGGGACACTTGCATCATTGCCATGGCTACAATGCAGGCGTTCCACACCACCCCAGCTGCTCCAGGCCTCTGGGCAGGGTGGGAAGGCGGAAAGGCGGCTCCGGCCAGAGCGAAGACGGTGCCGGCAGCCAGGGGAAGGAAGGCCCATTCTTGCACGAATCTTCATGCATCGGGCCTCTAGTAATAATAATAAAAAAAGAAAGAGGTGGGAAGTTATTCATGCGGGAAATCGTATTCTAGGCAGTGAGAACAGCCAATTCAAAGACCTTAGGGCAGGAGCTTGCTGGACATGTTTGAGGAATAGCCAGGGGAATTCCTGGACCAAATGTAAAGGCTTAAAGTGAGAGGACCTGGTGCAGAGCCTCCAATGGGGAGAATTGACCTAGTTCAGAGGTCAACTTTCCTGGGAACAATAGTGAACTGAGATCCAAGTGAATATAGAAAAGTTTACTAGTGATGTTAGGATGTGTTTTCTACAAGCAGCAAAAACAGCTTGTGGAAAGGCCCTGAGGCCAGGAGAGCATAGCTTGTATCTGAAAAGAAAGGAATAAAAAGGGAGTGCACAGCAAAGGGAAAGGGTAATCTATTAGAGGGAAAGGTGAAGATGATTGTATTTGGGTTTTATTAGGATTGCTCTGGTTACAATATGTAAAATCTATCATTGCTCTTCGTGGCAGTGATCGTTCAGGCGCAAAAGCCCTCTACTAAAGTGACAGATTTCTGTGCATACAAAGAAAAATGAATGGAAAAGTTAGGGTTGTGGCCCAGTTCCTAGCTGATCCACCCATATTTACTTAGGCTGTAAACGTAGAGCCAAGCATTCATTGGCCAATAGTAATTCAACAGGATACAATGGCCTGTAGTATTTTGATAGATTAACTGAGACAAAGGTTGTAACTGAGTCACTGTGGACCTCACAGGTCAGTCCTTAGTCATTCTCACCACAGTTCTTCCATCCAGGGGCAGTGGGTGATGATGTTAGGTGGATAAGACGGGGACTCCGGTCAGGAACAAATCACATAACCGGAGTTCAAATCAAATATTTGCGTGAGCCTGGAATTACAGCACTGGACTCTTAGCTAAGCAGTTGTGAGAGTTTGTTCTAAGTCTTTAATTTTTAATTCTTTCAAATCCTGTTTTAGAGATTTAAAGAAAAGCGCACACACACATAGGTTTCTAAGAATGCATTTATTTGTTCTGAGACTTTTCTCATATTAAAAATGAATATTATTTTTATATATTCAAATTGTATTAACATGAAAGACCTAATACAGTAGAATAACATACATATCAGCTAGACAATCAGCTGTCTGATTAAATAAATTGATCATCTCCTGCTGGAACTACCTCTGCCTCTGCTGCATTTTAAATAACTTGGCCCTTGGCTTCGTATATGTTTATTTTTCTGGATCCATGAAGCGATCACCGTCCGCCTTCCCACTTTTAGGAGGCCTGTCATTCCCATCCTGCCCATCATTTTGTCCCCCACCCCCTAAAAAAAAAAAAAAAAAGAAAAGAAAAAGAGCAGTGGTTAAAATAACACCAGTACAAGATTTTTACAAAACCTTTTAGATTTTAAGAATAGCTTGTTTATTATTAAGTACTCACACAATTTAATTGATAAAGAGCAAATCAAAATATTTGTTATAGAAATGACAAAACATTTTTTTGTTAATGACTTTTCTTTTTCATTCCGAACAAGAAGGTACTGTTGCTATAGGCTGTGTTTTGCCTTACAATGATATTTAGTCAAAATGCTATTTTCCAAAATTACTTAGAACAGCTCTTTCCCTGTCTCCTTCAGTCTAGTTATGCAACACATTTGTAAGGCAGAGCGATTTGTCACAGTCTGCATTCCATCTCTTCCCCCCACCTCTCAACCCCCACCCCACGTCTTGGTTGAGTTTTAAAATTTGATATGCAGTTAATCCATCCTTTGTGGTGCATAGTTCTGTGCGTTTTGACAGATGCATAGACTTGTATATCCACCACTACAATTATGTTTCTACACCTAAGACATTCCTCATACCACCCCGGTATGTAGTCTTCTGGGTCCAGCTTTTTTCTTTTAGCAAAATGCATTTAAGATTCATCCATATTGTTGCATGAATCCATTGATTTTTGCTTGAGTAGCATTGCATTGTACATATGTGTACACAGTTTGTTTACAGGTTTACTAGTTGAAACACATCTGGGTTGTTTCAAATATTTAGCAATTATGAATAAAGTTGCTATAAACATTTATGGACTAGAGAAAAATAAATTTTAATCAGTCTCTGATGCAGTGTTCTATGGACTTTCAAAACTGACAAAAAAACACACAGATGTCTGGGCCCTACTCCAATGAATGGAATCAGCATTTTGTGGATGGGACCCAGGCTAATGGTTTTATAAAAGCTCCCCAGGTGGTCCTCTTGTGTAATCAGGGCTGAGAATTAATACTTGGAGACATGTAATCATTTTATTTTTGTAAAATCATCTCTCTAGGGTTTTCTTTATTATTTTTACTTGGCGAGGTTTAGTAATTATATTTAGGTAATATAAGATTATGCTTCAAATTAGTCATTTCTCCTAAGGATTTAATTTCATTTCAAGGCTAGAGTTACTGTATGCTAATTAAACCAGGCCTTTTTAAAGGTGTGCTTATTGAGGTTTATGTAGTCATGATAGAAATATATTTATAAAATGCCAATTATATTTCTCAGAAATATTTTAATAATTATATATTTGATTAAAAAGAGTACTTGTTAGTTATATACTGTAATTACATGTTTGAGTAAACTAGCACTAGAATTAAATGAACTTCCTTAATTACCAAGACAATTATGTTATATTGCTGGTGAAATATATTATTATCTTATATATATTGGTAGTGAGATTTTATAATGTTTTATAATGGTATTTAACAACTATTTAATCAAGTATGTTGAATTAAAGAGTCAACATTAATAACACTATGAATTGGGCAATTTAGATATTTTACATTAAAATAAACTTTCACATCAAGCATAAGAAACATAGTTTTTAAAAGAATCTTTTTTGACCAAGTAGAAATATTATTTGAAAGCTATATGCGTTGATGATCAAAATGCTTACAAAGGTGAATTTTTATTTCTATCTTAACCCTAAGTCTAATATTGTTCACCTGATAAAGATTCTGAGAATAATTCCATGATCACCAGTGTTAGAATGTCCTTCACATGTAAAGTTTCAGTAAAGTTTTTTTTAATAAAAGACTTACTCATAGTATTTAATAGATTATATTCACATGAATTATTGTTTATTCTGATTTTATATTTATTTATTTATTTATTTATTTATTTATTTATTAAATATATTTTATTGATTTTTTACAGAGAGGAAGAGAGAGGGATAGAGAGCTAGAAACATCGATGAGAGAGAAACATCGATCAGCTGCCTCTTGCACACCCCCTACTGGGGATTGCCCGCAACCAAGGTACATGCCCTTGACCGGAATCGAACCTGGGACCCTTCAGTCCGCAGGCCGACGCTCTATCCACTGAGCCAAACTGGTTTCGGCTTATTCTGATTTTAAAATACTTTCATGATGATAAATGGGACATAATGTTGATAGCCTCTTGATTTAGCTCTTACATGTTAATTGCTAATAACATGAGCTATTTAAATATTTGCCCCAGCAAATTTGTGAGAGCTGAGACTTGGAAATATTTGCTTTCGCAAAGGGCTATAAGGAAACCCATTTAGAGGGGCACACATTGCCCACTATTGCCAGGAAAAGGTCTTACTAGTTAGGATTAATAATAGGAAGAGCTAACTTTTATTGAGCACCTAGAATGTGCATGCACTGTGCTATATGAGGGTTACCTCATTTAATCACTACAGCACTCCTTGGTTATCCTGGAATGTAGGATAGGGTAGATGATAATTCCTACCTAGCTAGTGTGACTTCAGAAACCACATTCGGAATTCCTGCACCACACTCTATTATAATTATTTGCCCTGTCTTTATTGACTGTAAAGGAACCCTGTTCTGTGCTCCCTTATTGTATAACTGTAGTCACATTTGTTTTTCCTTTTTGAGTTCTGTATTTGATTTTATAGACATGCCCTCCCATTTGGGTCTAGATGCTTTTCTCCATGTTCCGGGTGCATTTGCACATTGCCTGAAACGTGGTAGGTTCCCGTTAACTCCTTGGCTGATTAAAGAACACATGTAAATGTCATACAGAGCATCCATTATGCTGGGTGGAGATCTTCTCTTCATTTCAGGGGTGCCTCAGGAGGCTTTTGGAAACTGCATCAGCTTCCTTGCTTGGTGCAGAGCTGGCTTAGTCTGTAAGGTATAAAGTCTAAGCCAAGCGCCTTTCACCCATGGGTAGGTTTGAGCATCCTCTCTAAGCATAGTGCATTAATACAGGCACTGTACAAGGAAGCCTATATTATGACTCACTCTTGTTCTAAGAGAGAAAATGCACACCCAACCTAGGTAAACTGAGGGATGTGGTGGGTGGGACAGATGACGACACTGGTCTGTCTTGCCTGGTTTTGGTTAGGGAAAGAATTACTTAAAATGACTCATTCTAGATAACAATAGTTGAGCATGCTATAATTGGGACCACAGGGCCCATGGTTAACACCATCGTACGAGGCCCCTTCTCCCTCTGAGGAACACCCAATAAAATGAGGGGAAGAGACCATAAAACCTTAAATTCCAAAGTAGAGTTAGAAGGAGGGGAGAATGGCTAGAACTTTGATTGCTCCTGTCTTCAGACTTGAGCCCCTTCCCCCTTACTCCTGTTTGTGCTTCATTCCTATGAAATTTATGAGTTTCTTACGTTATACTAAGTAATTTAAAGAACACTTGGCCCCGAGAAGAATGCAATCGAAGCACACTGCTCCTTTCGGGTAGATTTCGAAAGGCTTTGTCTTCTCACGTGCTACCTTTGAAATAACTGAAATCACAGAAGCAGCATGACCAAGGGACACATTGCTGTCTTTGGTCCATTGCTTGCTTGAGAGGGACGCAATTCTCTTTAAAATCTGCAGTTCTAATAAAAAATAAAAGAAAATGTGCAGTTCTAATAAAAAAAATAAAAGAAAATCTCAGTTCTGATGGAATGTTAAGATATCCACATCCTATCCAGGTAACCCTTTCCACACGCCTCCTTCACCACAGAATCATTCAAGTGACCTTGCGTTTTTGCTTAAAGTCGAGTAGGATTCTTTCTCCTTCGTTTGTTCTAACGCACCCACACGCTGTACTGCAGAAACCGAGTAAAAGAGCGTCATCTTTTAGGCCCTATTCTCAAAATAGAAAGTTTGGCTCAAGCTAATTGATTGTAGGCTTGCTGTTGTTCATTATCTTAATTAGTCTAGGTAATTAAATCATTAATTGATTGAAGCGGATCCCTTGCTCACAGTAAAGCTCAGTGCTTTCCCGCCTGATCCCATAAGAACTGCCGTTCCGGTTCTTCGGGCCCCTCGTTTTGTGCTGTGGAAAGAGCGGGGTTCCCTCTGCCCTTCCAGCGGGGACGGTGGCACATGAGGACCACACGCACCTGGGGACGGAGTTGCACTCAGGAGATGCCCCTCATGAAATCAGGAGGCAGTCCCCGCCTGGCCGGGGCTAATTAACCCTGGATGGTAAACCCTCGCAGATGCCATCCATTATGAAGACAGCCTTGCCTCTGGCAATTAACTTCCATTGTTGGTTGTGTTTTGCTTGGGTACCTTTCTGAAACCTGGGCTTTCCATCAAAGGGCTCCGACACCCATTTCTGCCTGGCATCTGCCCACGCACCTTCACTCTTGTGTGGCGCGGTGTTCCCGAGGTGAGCGCTTTTCTTCTGACTCAAGTTCAGAGCCCGGGGATAATCACTCTGTTTCCTAAATAGATAAAGTTTTGTGTTTTTCAGACTTCAAAGCTGCCTCAGGGGTGGAGGAAAGTGCCGAATTTAAGAGCTTCTAGTGACTTGGCAAAACCATGCACCCTTGTCTTCTTGTGCTGAAATATGATATGTTTTCGCAGAGCTATTTCAAGTCCGTAAAGTTGGCTTTTAAAATGAATCACTAATCCAATAATTACAGTAACATTAGAATCAGACTAAACAAAGGAGAAGAAGGTAAGGCAGTAAGAAGTTGTTTTACCTTGGAATACATTTCAAACCTCCTTGCCAACCCTGTCTAATTTCAGAAGGACTTCTAGGGTAAGCCTGGTTTTATCGCGAGCCCTTCAATGCTGTGAGATTTTCTTTCTTTCTTTCTTTCTTTTTTAATTTGATGGTCTTTCATCTGATGTTCCTCCTGAGGAGAAGTGTGGAAGTAATGAAATTCATAATTGGCTTCTTTTTCCTTTTCTTGGCTTAACTGAGTCTGGCAGTGCTTTGGAAGAATTTGAGTTCTGAGCTTTTCAGGTTGATAGGAGAGCAGTAGCAAGGCAGCGCAATAGGTTAAAATGAATGCCTGGCTTGCAATTGATACATATGGACATAACACTGTCTGAATGCTCCTAATCGGCGATAGTCATTTTTATTATTATTGACATAGCTTTCAGACAACGCTGCGTTGTGGAGAAATAGAGCAAACAAATATAAACCCTGGCTGCTATCCCTAGAGAATTGTGGTTACTATATCATCGGGAGTTTACTGTGGCTATAATTTTATCCAATGGAAAATAAACATGGGATAGATCATTACAAAACATTTTCTATCTACACATACATATGCTTCCTTTAAAACTATTTTACACGAATATGATAAAGTATGATTCTGTATTCTTGGTATAATACTGTGTGTGGTAAATTGCTTTCTAACCCAGAAAGCAGATCGGTTCTGTATATTTCTTTTGCTGTTGCTTCTTGTTTAATGTAATAAAACGAAAAGGAAATGGTGGTTCAGAAATAGAAAATGATGTTCCCTAAATAATCAGAAATAACTTAAAATTTAATGCTGTTATTTGTTGATATTATAACCTTTGGGATTTTGTATCTGATAACTTTTCTTCTGATTGTATTTGTTTTAAAATTTAAAAAATATTTTCGTTTAGGAATACTTTCTTATGAAAGTGATTATACATATTAAGAAAATGAATATGTTTTGCTTGCAGGAAGGACACAAATTGAGAATCTGGGGATGGGGAGAGGTCAGAGGCTGAGCTTTTTAAAACTTACTATTGGAAACCAGTATAATAAGGCATTGCTAGGAGAATGTCGAAACCTATTTTACCTGGATACGATGAATTTTATATAGTGATGACTAGTGAACAGTAGAGAGGGAAGAAGAAAGGTTGAAATCAGCCACTTTCATTTTCTAAATTGTATCATTTGCATGATAGGCTCTTGGGTATTTTATGTCTTACATTCCCGTATTCTATTTGTATCATGCTTTACAGTATACAAAGGAATTTCACACACATTACCTTACTTAACCCTTATTACATCCCCCGGCGGGGGCGGGGTGGGGGGGAGGGATTATGCCCAGTTGAAAGTTTATAATAAGTTGGGACTCCAACCCAGCTTTCCTGATTCCAGAGCAGATTTTTTAAATTTACTATAAACACATTCCTTCCTGCCTTCCACTTTCCAACTCTTTTTTGCTCCTTCTCTCTAATTCATTAATTCTCCCCTTCCTTTATCCTTTATCACTTCCTTTTGCTTCCTTCCCTCCCACTTCCCCTCCCTCCCTTCCTTCCTGCACTCATTCAGAAATTCCTACTAAGACCCTCTTCCTGAGGGAGGACCAGTGTGGCTGAGTTTGGGGGGGTGCTGGGGGAACTGCAGATGGATGGAGCCAGAGGGAGGAGGGCAGCCAACCCTGCAAGAGCCTAGCTGGCCTTGGTTGCTCTGCAAACTCTGTGTCTACTGAGGGGAGTGCAGGTGATCAAGGTGAGAGCAGATGATGGTGGCTGTGGAACAGGGGAGAAGTGGATGGATTCCAGAAATACTCAGAAGGTAAAATAAGCAAAAATGAGTAAGTTATTTTATCAGATGGAGAGGACAAGAGATAAGGAAATGTCAAGGATAACCTACTGGAAATGCTTCATAAGCATTGTTTACAGGAAAAGTAGGACACAGAGAATTCTGAATGTGGAGGTCTTCCTCCCATGCATCCTCAGCTTGCACAACTCAAAGCAGAATCCTTTTGATGTAGTATCCTGCGTACTCATTTAACTAAAGAGAAACCTTTAAGCTTTTAGGCCTCTAGACTTTTTTTTTTTTTTCAAGTATCACAGTGTTTATTGGTAGATACAAGTATATGAAATTAGGCATGGACATGATTCAATCAATTAAGTAGATAGATTTTATCACTTTTCTTCCCTCTCCTGCTGATCTCTTCCAAGAATAGTGTGTATGTTACTACCCTGCATATTGAGTCCGGGGAGGAGATCTCAGTGGTTATTCAGTCACAGTTGGGATAAGCCCCCAGCATTTCTTCACGGTCTGGTCTCTGACCAGCTCCCTGCATGTTGTTTGATGAAACCCTCTTGTCCTTTCACTCAGAGCCCATTTTTTTTGACTTTACACACAATTCTAAAATGTTTATTTATCTCATAGCCAGTTGTTCTACATAAACTTAGACAAACTCCTGACCCACCCACAGTTCCTGGTTGGGGGGGTGGGAGGAAGTGACTGACTGACAGGAAATGAAAAACTATACAAAGTAGATGAGAGCAAAAACTATGAAAATAGCCGAGTGACATAAATCTATGAAAAAGAAAAGTGAACTCATTTAAAAAAAAAAAAAAAAAAGGTGGCCTGCCAGGACCTTCCATCAGATCTAAAGTCAAATAAATAAATGAATTGACTAAAACAGAGTATAAATAAACCCTGGCTATCAGGAAATGACTTCACCATTATGTTTTATTCTATTTAAAAAAGCAGAAATGCATCAATACATTGAAAATTCATTAATTAAGCTTAAAATAAAACATGGGAATATGTATAGGTTATTGAAAAAAATTTTGTATGGACTATCCTATTCCTAATGATGGCAGTAATTGAGACAGTTTTGTGGTAAACCCATCAGAGCCTTCAGGTAGATTAAAATAATTGGAGGTGTTTGGGGTTTCTTCAGATAAATACCCAGAAGTGGAATTGCTGGGTCATATGGTAGTATTATTTTTAATTTTTTAAAAATATATTTTTATTGATTTCAGAGAGGAAGGGAGAGGGAGAGATAGAAATATCAATGATGAGAGAGAATCATTGATCGGCTGCCTCCTGCACACCCCACACCAGGGATCAAGTCTCCAACCCAGGCATGTGCCCTCACCGGGAATCGAACCATGACTTACTGGTTCACAGGTCAACACTCAACCACTGAGCCAGGCCAGCTGGGCTATTTTTAATATTTTTGAGGAACCACCAAACTGTTTTCCACAGTGGCTGCATGGATAGTATTATTTTTAACTTTTTGAGGAAGCTCCGTTGTTCACTAGTGATGTTGAAATGAAAGGTTTTCTCTAGTTAGTTTATATAGAAAGGTTTTTATCTTCTCTGTGTACTTCTAGTTTCAGTTTTGTGTTTTTAATATGAATGGAAACATTGGCTATGATTGAAGCTCTGTAATACAATGTGTTATTTTTCTCACTCCTTAGGAATAATAAAAGCACATCATAATACATCTTTGCTATTAACAGCTGACCTCCAGTGTGCTGTGGAACCATGTCATTGAATAACACATTTTTAGAGGAAGACATTCAATAGAAGAAATGAATTTAAGTACATGTGTTGATAAAGCAGTTGCCTGACAATTCCGAAAGCCCTGAAATGTAAAGCTGCTTTTGATTTTTGTTGACCAACGACTTTTCCAAGTGGAACCTGAGAGTTTCCCACAGTACAGTAAATAATAACTTTAGGTGAATTTTTACTGATGGCAGCACCATTTCTTAAATGAAAGTAATATTGCAGAATGAAGGTAAAACTATATAGATTCTATTAAAATATGCACTGGTAGAATCTCATGGGCAAGGATTTAAAAAAGTGAGTAAGATTTGGAAAACGGGAACTATTTGAAGTGGTGCATTGGATCATAAGGGATTTTTAGAAAACGTTGATGATGGGAGTTATGTTGCTCTTAAGAAATTGATGATTTGTTATTGCATGCCCCATATTGAAGAACTTGGTCATTGTGAATTTTGGAATTGGTTCCTATCATCTATGACATGCGAAACATGAAGAACAGGAAGAAACACATTGATAGACTTGTTTAAATGGTGACATTAATTGGGATTGAGTAAACGGCCATCTTTCGTTTTTGCTTTTATCACAGGAAGTAACTCTTGCTTGCTTTGCTTTCCGTTGACTTTGATGTAAAACGTGCTTCCTAATCGTGCAAAATATTATCACAGAACGTGCATGTTTTCTTGCCATTGCCCTGGCATTCCTTGTCAATAAAGAGTGCACTGCAGCAGAATGATGGATAACATTTCAGAAAAGAATTACTTTCCTACAACTTGGTTATCTAGTACATTAAACATTCATATCAGAATATGAAATTGTATTGGTGAAGCTCACTGGCTCAGCCAAGTGGAATCACACATCAGAAACAGTTGGTTTTAATTCCCGTAAGTTTTCCTAAGTTCATTTTCAAATATTGTCCAGTGAAATCAGTTTATTTTTACCCTTTCCTTTGCTAAATAATGCTACTATGTACTCTAAAAGTCTCATTGTAGTGGTTTTTGATTCTGGTGGTTAAGGGATATGGAAGAAAATGGCCCCAAATTTTATAATACTGTTTAATTGAGAACACTGACCGTCTATTTAGATTCTTTTAAAATAAAAATTAATCTTTTTACATTTAATTATATGTAATGTACTAAGTTTCTTTGTCTATCAGGGATATTTTGAAAGACCCTGCATAAAACCAGAAATTTTATTTAATAATTTGCCAGAGCAACTGATTAGCATCTATCCTGAATGCAAAGAGTTGAACTGGTGGATTTCATAAAGAAAATGAGGAATCATTATACAGTTCATCTGAATTTCATTACTTATTAGATCATAAATTCTGTATGTTTTCATTTTTTAAGACCTATGAAAAAGGGGCGTGTATTTTGTATAACAGAAATTCTGATAGGGTGTTGGAAAATCATCCTTTAATCAAAGAAAGAAAGATTCACAAATTAAAATGGATGCTGTTTCCTCATGATGGATTTGCACAGGAGCTGGAGCGTGCTCCCAGTATTATGGGTACTGAGCCTGGTTCTGAGATGATGCTTATCTGCAAGGCAGGGTTTTTCTTAGTGTTTTGAATTTGTGATCTCCCATATGAGGATCACTTGTGCATTAAGGAAGGCTGTCCAAGTAAGCATACGTTCTCCTCACATCAATGCCAAGTTTTATTCCATGTAGCCTTTTTTGGACTCTGAAAGTATGATTAAACACTATTCATTGTGTTAGATTAAAAAAGAAACCAATAATGTAATCATATTCTATCCCACAACTCTAAATCTCCGGAGCTTACACTCACTGACATTTATTTAATCATCACATGTGGCAGTTGTAGGTTGGCGGTTGTGAATCCATGTTTGTCTTCTTATTTTGGGACTCAAGCTGAAGGAGCAGTCTCTAGTTGGCACGCATCGTTCTTATGTAAGAAGTGAAAGAAGAGACTAGGCTGAAGGAACCGCTCAGTCACACTTACAACCTCTGCTAAGACCTAGGGCACGTCATGTCATATTCCATTAGCCCAAGCAAGTCACGAGGCCAAGCCTATGATGGGGCCAAGCCTCCAGGAGGCAGTGTGAGTCACATGAGCATGAGCAGGGGTGTATAATGCTCTTATAGTCAAGAGAGTGAACATTGGGAAATAGTTTCCCACAGATGGATAATGCTTTTGAGAGCAGCCATCCTAAGCCCAATGTTTGGTCATTGTGAATGGTGGTTTTTCTGTTTCCATCCTGGGCTCTCTGAGACTTCCAGGGCCTGCTACAGTTCCCTTCAGGGATTTCTTAGTCGGTCCCTTTGGTGACTGTGAAGGAGACTTCTCTGGTTATCGAGTGAGCAGGTATTCGTTGAGTACATGAAAAACTGGAAAAAGCAGAGAAAACAAAGGATAGGATTGCTTGGCACTATCCAGAACTAAACAGATTGGTACCAAACTAGTTCCTTACAAAAAGTCCAGTTCTTGTATTCTTCTGAATATTTCTGCATGTTCTCCCTGGGGACACTGTTCAGGCTGTTTCAACATGAGGTCACAGGTGTAGAATCTCCTCAGGACACAATTGAACATAAGCTCTGGTGGCATTCCTATGCTAAGTGATAAAAAGAATCCTCTTGTGGTATTCCGGGGGTGGGTGGGGCATAAAGAAAGCTTGGTCAAGTATAAGCACAGATCCAGTTTTCCACAGAAAATGGCTGAGGGATGCGGAGAGCCGCTGTTCTGTGGTAAGTGTGCATCACCTTGATGCTGGTATCACGATGGTATGAGGTGTACTTGCTACATTTACGCAGTGAGAGTGATCTTTTCTGAAAAACGTCCTCTGTGACTTCAGCTGCAGTTTCTATTCCCCATCTTTCATCCTTCCCTCCTGTGTCCCTAATGTTTGCCTACACTTCCAAAAAGTTACACATTCTTGTAAGCCTCAGCATTTACTCAGAAATCTGAGTAAAGCACCGAATAACACATCTTACATACAGTAGTTGTTCAGTATATATAGCAGCTATTATACATGCTTCTGCTACAATTCTTATAATAATTCCATGATCTGCTTTGATTCTCAGTGCTTCTGTGTGAGTTATATTGAAAACTGCATGCTTTACATGGAAAATTTTGTAAAGCCTAGAGTTCATGCATGATTTTCCATAATAAAATTTCACAAATTTATATTGAGTGCTTACCATGGACATGGTGATATGCATGCACAGCAGAAACTACAGCAGAAGGAGAGTGATATGCCCGTGACATCAGAGGCATATAGACACCCATGGTCACTTGTAATGAAGTAGTTTATGTGATGTATGGTAAAGGATGGACAAATAAGGGACAATAAGTATCTATATTTACCAGTAAATTCTGGTAAAAAGTCTTGAGAAGTTGTCCTAGTTATGTGTTCTTCCAACAATGTTAGCCCATACATTGTGTGCCCTCCCCCAAAGACACACACACACACAAACACACACACAAGTTACCTTTAAAAAAAAAGTATGTTTTTATTGATTTCAGAGAAAAAGGGAGAGGGAGAGAGAGATAGAAACATCAATGATGAGAGAGATCATTGATCAGCTGCCTCCTGCACAACCCCCACTGGGGGTCAAGCCTGCAACCCAGACATGTGCCCTGACTGGGAATCGAACAATGACCTCCTGGTTCATAGGTCAATGCTCAATCACTGAGCAACGCCAGCAGGAGTTACCATTTTAAAATCCAAAAGTAACAATAGTTTTGCAACCTGGAAACCCCACCAAGTGAGGAATGTCTTACTCTGTATTTTAAGAGCCCATGATCCATCTCATTGTGCCGCCAGATTTCTCTGGTTATGAAGCTGAAAATGCACATGAAGAAGGCTCCTTAAAAGCCCTTCCCCCCTTTTCTCATCCTAAAGTATAGTCGGTCCTCAAAAATAAGCCTCATTCTTTCATTTTCAACCAACTCTTTTCTTTAATTTTGACCCTAATTCCATGGTTATGGTTTTCTTGGGTACCGAGTCCAAACAAATATTAGAAAACAGGCCTGTGTTTATTGAGTGGGAGCAAAATGCAATTCTGCTAGGCTCGAACGTGTTATTGTTGTTTTCATGCTTCCAAGAGCATTTTGTTACCAGTTTGATTTGAAAAAGAGGAAGCAAGCTAAAATGAAGAGCCAGTTATTGGAAAGTTCAAGGAAGCATCTCTTTCTTCTGCACACCTCTGGCTGTGGCAGCAGTATTTGATGACGATTTTGGCAGAGGGACTGAGACGAGAACACATTTTGCAGTTCTCAGAACCTTCTATGGCAGAAACACTCTATATTCATAGAATCATTAAAATCTCTTCATTGAACTCGGACTCAAGTCAAAGCTCTTGGCTTACCTTGATGATTGGCTCCTGTGTTCCTCTCTGCCTGACTTCATTTTGATTGCACGGCCATCCCTTTACTTATAACTCGCTCTCTGTCTAACCAAACGTATTCTTGCTCACTCAGGCCTCAGCTGTTGACCATCCTAAATAGCTCTGTCTTCTCCCTCATCATCATCCTTATCTCATTCCTATCACTTCCCGTTTTGATTACTTTCCCTCACTTCAGGATTGTAGGGACTGTCTTTTTCTCCACACATCTAGAATGTAATTGTTGTGCTTTGACATAAGTAGATGCTCAATAAATATATATATTTTTAAGGGAGTGAATGAATCAATGCATTAGTGGGAAGGAGTTAGATTGCGATTAAGATTTTATACCCCTTGATCTGTAAGATGAGGGAAAAGGGTCTCACCACAGTGATTTTTTTTTTTTTTCAGAGCAAGGACAGTAGAGGCCAGATTTCTTGGTTTCCCATCCCATGTCTCCTCTCTAATGGGTGAGGATGTTACCATGAGGATGGGGTTTGGTCCAGGATCTAGCTGAGATCTCCTGCCTCTGAAGTCGCCTCTGCTGATCTGCTCTCTGGAATGCCTCTTGATTTTATTTTTAATCTCATAGGTCAGATCGGGTACTGGGATTTTTAAGGGATCAAATAGAAAATGCATATATACTGAAAAGCTAACAATATTTGATATCATCTAGATCAGGGGTCCTCAAACTTTTTAAACAGGGGGCCAGTTCACTGTCCCTCAGACCGTTGGAGGGCCGGACTATAGTTTTAAAAAAACTATGAACGAATTCCTATGCACACTGCACATATCTTATTTTGAAGTAAAAAAAACATAACGGCAAAAACACCCGCATGTGGCCCGCGGGCTGTAGTTTGAGGACGCCTGGTCTAGATTTTGGTCTGCTGCACGTGGTTGAGTCAAAAGTCCAACAGGATAATGTGAGAATAGAGAGAAAGGAAACGAGTGTGCACGCATCACTTCCCTATCAATGTGTAGTTATTTCTCATTTAAGAAACCGAATATTCAAAACCAAAAATAAATCTTGAAGTAATGGCTCTCGTAAGTTGTGAGCATCCCTAGTAAATTTAAGATATAGTTCAATTGACCAGAAATCAGTCTATCAACTATTAAGGATCTGCTACATTAGAATTTTGTGATTTTATGTGATTCAGCTGTGATTCATAGGTGAGTAAATAGTATAAAAGGTATATCACTTATCTAAAGTTGCCTATAATCACTTATGCAACTGACTTACTGAGGAGAATGACTTTTCATAATACAGGTGGAGATTTGATAGTGCCTATACCTATAAATAGACTATATGGCAGACATTGTCGGTTGCCTAATTGGTAGGCACTTCCTCCTTGCTTGCTAATAACAGATCCCAGATTTTATTTACCCTCATTTAAATGGCTGCATGTGCCAGGGGAATGTGGGTCCTACGTTGTGACTCGTATTGATCACAAAAATGTAGTAGTGTTACTTTCCCTTCTAAGTGATGCGGTTAATCATAGGCTTGTGTTTGGATTCAGGCCAATAAAAATTGGAAAACCTGCTGGAGAGCTTTCGAGAAGGGTTTACTAGTATTTCCTCACGAGAGAGGGATATGCAACAGGGATGTCCCCTGAGCGTTTCCTCTGTACGTGGTGTTTAGAACTGCTGCAGGCATCTGGGACCATGAGAAGAACCAACCAGCACATTGAGAAGGGCTGAGTGGGCAGATGGACAGATGGACAGGAGAAGACTGCGCACTTGATGCTGTCCTTGAATGCTGAATAAACTGCTCTGTCTCAGTCTTAGGTGAAATAATAACTTCCTTATACCTAAACTACTTTTATTGCGGTTCTGCTACCTACAGCCCAGAATATTTTAACAGATACAGGTTCTTTGGGTCAACTAAAGAAGACTTAGCAGAGTTTACAATCCCAGCCCGCTGGGCTCCAAGGGAGAAAGAGATCAACAAAAGAACTACACATTCTAAGATTTAAGAAGCTATGAAGGGTAACGTGGGGAAAACATGAGCTAGTATACAGGCTACCAACATCAATAAATAATAGGTATTTATTTCTCACAGCTCAAAAAGACATCAGGATTTACATTTGTGAATTTTGCTTTGTTTTCTGAATTTATGTAAAAATGTCTAAGCAAAAGCAAATAGTTTTCCTTGGCACATGCCAAAAACAAGTGTTTTTTAATCCTGAAGAAAATGTATTTTTTTGTTTTTGTCATTTTTATCTTTTGCCAGTGGGCATGTTTAGATCCTACCTAAGAATATTTTTTTCTTGTTCATTTAACTCTTCTGGGAAAAATCCCAAATCCCTGAACATTTATATTTTAGTGGGACTGGCTACAAATCAGATTTTCCATCAGACTTTTCCTCTGGAAGTTGCTGTTGGTATTAAACATTTACTAGCTATGTGTTGTTAAGTATGTATTTTCTCTTATTTTAAATAAATTTCATCACTATTTTTAGATCATCCTTTTCACATCTAGTTAAAAAAATCCAGATTTGCATAATTGTTTAAAATAAGACTTCAAAAGAAGTGCAAACACTAGAACATTAATGACATAAACTTTTCTTTAGAAGAATATACTTCGAATTGTGTATAGAAAGATGTGATTCCCAAAGGCTTTGAAAAGCAGAAAGTATTAACTTTTCAATGACAAAGCGGTCTGCCTTCTTTCTGATCTTCCCTGTGTCTAGAGCAGTACTTCTCCACATGGTGATCGGAATATGCCTGGCCGCTGTTCACAGGTACACGGAGAACAATGTCATCCTACACACATGCATTGAAGAAGCACAGGCTGTTTGGTTTGCCTGTTTTGTTGTGTGTGGAGACATTGCTTTTTCTTTTTTTGTTTTGCTTTTGCTATGGCATTTCTGAGCAGCTGACATACAAATGTACACAAAGCGGTTTCATAAGTCTGCTTTACAGAAACAGCTCACTTAGCTCAATTAGCACGCTACATTTCCTCAGGATCACAGAGCATTTCCTCAAGACTCCTATTTCGTCACTCACATTGAATATGGGCAGTTGATTGATGTGTCCCCCTCATGGAGTGTGAGCTCCTTGAGGAAGATGAACCATTTTATTTCCTCAGTCCTGGCAATATGCATGGGAAGAGTAAGAACTTGGGGGAAGGAAATTACATAGTGGATGTTTAATTTAAGTACGCAATTCCTGTATTCCGCCATGTGCTACTAGATATAGGTTCTTTCCATGTTCTCTCGGATATCCCAGTCTATTATACATATATATATATATATATATATATATATATATATATATATATATATATAAGTTATTACATGTGTCCATATTCCCTCATTGCCCGAAGGACGACCATGGAAAAGAAGTATATGTTTACTTTGAAATGAGAGTGAATGGTCCCGTGCAAGAAAGTTTCTGTCAGAACCATGGAAGACAAGAAGATTGAGGTGTCCTGCTATAAATTAGCAGAAGAAGGTTTCAGGAAAGAGACTGGGTTTGCAGAGCTGCTTGAAAAGTGTGGGTGAGAGATGTGTGGTGAACTGGGAAGCAGTGGGACTTAAGTTCAACCTTTAGATGCTGAAGACATGAGCGAGTTTCTCCAAAACTCCAAGAGCATAAAACCCCGTAGGCCTAAAAGCCATAGACTTGCCATACTAGCAGTCAGCAGCTGTGCGTCACTTCAGGTTGCCCAGGACCAAACCAGAGAGGGTCGGACCTGCATTACCACCATTTGTCCACCATCCAGAACTGAAATATCATTGCAGACATGTACACATAAGGAACTGTTTGACATAGAAATTGGGTCTCAAAAGAACTGTTGGCCCAGAAAGAAACTCACTATAGACTGATTCATTCATTTGCCTCTCAGCATAACCATTATTGCTTGTCTCATTTTCATTTCTTTTAAGTGTATTTCTAGTATCACATGAGCTCACTCATCTAGGGGAAATGATGAACAACATAGACTGATGAACAAGAACATCATCGATCAGGCTGTTGGATCTCAGAGGGAAGGTAGGGGAGGGTGGGGATAAGGGAGAGAGATCAACCAAAGGACTTGTGTGCATGCATATGAGCCCAACCAGTGGTCACAGACAACAAGGGGGTGGGGGCATGCGTGGGGAGGGGTTTGGGATGGGAATGGGGGGGATGAGGACAAATATGTGATACCTTAATCAATAAAGTAATAAATAAATAAATAAGAATAAAAGCCATAGACTTACCACTTGCACTTTTGACTATTTGTAAGTTACCTCATGGTTCCATAACCTGCAGTACTTATTTTGCTAATCTTTTGAGCCTCGACTTTAGTCCTACTTGTATTAAACCAGGCGTGGGTGATTGAGCAGGACAGGCAGCTCAGTAGTGAGTCTAATTTATTTTCAAAAATTCGCATCTTGATTTATCTTTTGTCCTTTGATTATATTTACAGTAACTCTTGAGACATATTAAAAACTGTTTCTTTTTTTAAAACTATCAACAAGGGAAAGAAATTCAAGTTAATTTGCAGTGTGAAACCGTAAAGAGGAAAGGAATGATTCTTGTTGCAAATGTGATTTAGAAAAGGACCAAAACCTATAAAAATGTTTATATATTCATGTATTTGGGGATTCTCAAAAGTTCGAAAAAGAATCTTTCGGGGATGTCTAGAGGCCAATGTGCCACATTTACATAGCACTTTACAATTTGAAAAGCATTTCAGATCCCTTATTACTTGACTCTCACAACAGCTTTTTGAAGCAGGGCAAATATCAATATGCTCTATTCTTGGAAATCAATGCTTATGGCTGAGAGTAGCTTTTTATGATAGAGATTGCCAGTGCTCACTAACATGTTCTCTTATTCATGAGCACACCACTAAACCAAATTTCCCAGCTTCCCTAGCACTTACATGTGGCCCTGACTTATGGAATGCGGTTGCAAATTATGTGGAATGGATTTGTGCTGCCTCTAGGCTAGGGTGTTTAAGAATTTGAGGGCTACTTCTACAAGCTCTTTGTGTCCCCTCATCTATTGGCTCAGGTAGAGGACCCAGTGGAAGCTTGTGGGGAATAGAGGACGATGGAGACACCAGGTGGAATAAATTGAGTTTCCTGAATGGGTCTACAACAGTGGACAGCAAACTCATTAGTCAACAGAGCCAAATATCAACAGTACAACGATTGAAATTTCTTTTGAGAGCCAAATTTTTTTTTAAATATATTTTATTGATTTTTCACAGAGAGGAAGGGAGAGGGATAGAGAGCTAGAAACATCGATGAGAGAGAGACATCGACCAGCTGCCTCCTGCACACCCCCCACCGGGGGATGTGCCCGCAACCAATGTACATGCCCTTGACTGGAATCGAACCTGGGACCTTCCAGCCCGCAGACCGACGCTCTATCCACTGAGCCAAACCGGTTTCCGCAAGAGAGCCAAATTTTTTAAACTTAAACTTCTTCTAATGCCACTTCTTCAAAATAGACTCGCCCAGGCCGTGGTGTTTTGTGGAAGAGCCACACTCAAGGGGCCAAAGAGCCTCATGTGGCTCGCGAGCCGCAGTTTGCCGACCACTGGTCTACAAGAACCACAGCCTGCCTAAAAAGTACATTAGGCTGTGATATAAATAAAAAATAGATTTATTGCATGAAGCCCCTGAAACTAGGGTTTGTTTATGGCAGTTAATCCACTTTTTGACCCCTTAGTCTCATGTATTTCCTTTACTTCGTATTCCCCATCTATGAGAGTGAAAATCTTGTACTTTTTTTTTTGGAAATTAGTGCAAAACTGTTTGAGAGTCTGAAAAAGGAGAGTGGTATAATCAAACAAAGGAGAGGACTACTTCAGTACAATTAAGGTGGAGTATGAGTATTCCAAAGGAAAATAATCCAGGAAGTAGATGCATCAGTTCTGGGCCCAGGAGACATGCAAAAGAATGAAAGAAATAGGGGGTATGAAGGAAAAAAACAACATGATTATGAGTTGAATGGAACTATTTCAAGGCTCTCATTTTTGAAACATAAGCCAGTATATTCTTGGCATGAGATAGGACTCAGAGGAAGGAATAAAGTTGCATGAAGTTGCTTTTGGTAGAAAGTTAGTATTAGATTACAGGACTATTTGATCACATCACAATAAAAATGTGAAAGGAAGTCTTGACCAAGTTATTTTAAGTAAGCTGGCAAATACTTAAGTAAAAACTGTTTGGCCCCATGGAATCTGGATACTATTTTACAATTTCAAAGGTAGTTTAGAAGGCTCTTTGTACAAAAGTATTTTGAAGCAAAGCACCTTTAAATTCAGTACAATTCTTTTTTTTTTTAATCTTTATTGTTGGGATTATTACAGATATCCCTCTTTTTCCCCCCAGCTCCCCTCCACCCAGTTCCCACCCCACCCCAGGCCCTTGCTACCCTATTGTCTGTGTCCATAGGTACTGCATACATGCATATAAGATCTTCGTCTAATCTCTTCCTGCACAACACCCCCCATACCCTCTTCCCTCTGAGAGTCGTCAATCTGTTTCATTTTCATGCCCCTGATTCTATTTTGCTCACCAGTTTATTCTGCTCATCAGATTTTTTATTCATTTGATTTTTAGATTCACTTGTTGATAGATATGTATATGTTGTCACTTTGTTGTTCATAATTTGTTATCTTTACCTTTTTCTTCTTCTTCCTCTTCTTAAATAATACCCTTCAGCATTTCATATAATAACTGGTTTGGCGGTGATGAACTCCTTTAGCTTTTCTTGTCTGTGAAGCTCTTTATCTGACCTTCAATTCTAAATGATAGCTTTGCTGGGTAGAGTAATCTTGGTTGTAGGTTCTTACTATTCATCACTTTGAATATCTCTTGCCATTCCCTTCTGGCCTGCATAGTTTCTGTTGAGAAATCAGCTGACAGTTGTATGGGTACTCCCTTGTAGGTAACTATTTTTTTCTTGCTGCTTTTAAGATTCTCTCTTTGTCTTTTGCCCTTGGCATTTTAATTATGATGTGTCTTTGTGTGGTCCTCTTTGGATTCCTCTTGTTTGGGGTTCTCTGTGCTTCCTGGACTTGTAAATCTATTTCTTTCACCAGGTAGGGAAAGTTTTCTGTCATTATTTCTTCAAATAGGTTTTCAATATGTTGCTCTTTCTCTTCTTCTGGCACCCCCATAATTCGGATGTTGGTTCACTTGAAGTTGTCCCAGAGGCTCATTACACTATCTTCAGATTTTTGGATTCTATTTTCTTTTTGCTCTTCTGGTTGGGTGTTTTTTGCTTCCTTGTATTTCAAATCATTGACTTGATTCTTGGGATCCTCTAGCCTACTCTTGAATCCCTGTATATTATTCTTTATTTCAGTCAGTGTATGCTTAATTTCTGACTGGTCCTTTTTCATTTTTTTGGCATTCTCACTAAGATCCTTGAAGGTATCGCTAAGTTCCTCGCTAAATTCTTCTTTCTTGAGTAACCTTATTACTGTGATTTTGAACTCTATATCCAGTAGTTTGCTTTCTTGCATTTCTTTCATTTGTGATATGTTTCTTTGTCTCCACATTTTGGCTGCTTCCCTGTGTTTGTTTCTATGTATTGGGTAGCTGCTAAGTCTCCTTGAGTTGATAGAGTGGCCTTGTGTAGTAGGTTTCCTTTAGGGCCTAGTGGCTAAGCCTCCCCAATCACCTGAGGTGGACACTTTTGGTGCACCCCTTTGTGGGCTATGTGCACAGTCTTGTAGTTGAGCCTTGATTGTTGTTGGTATCACTGGGAGGAATTGACCTCCAGGCCAATTGGCGGAGGGGACCAGCTGCGACTACAGTGGAAGAGCTGCTGTGCAGGAGACACCCTTATGGGGCAGGACTTGCTTCAGTGGGGTTTTGGTGCTCACTGAGTCTGCCCCTTCGTTATGTCACTTATGGATGTGAAGAGTTGTAATCTGGTATGGTCTCACACTGACCACTGGGTACACTGGGTCTTGGGTCTCCAGGGAGCTGCAACATCAGCCACTGCCTGGGGCCACATAACTTGAGAGGTCTGCAGATTCCTCCTCTTTGTATCGGGTTTGGAAGTGTCTATGCAAGGCCCAGCTGTGAAGCAAGGCAGGCTGGTGCTGGTGCCAGCCTTGGGCCTTTTATTGATAGCTTTGGGGCTCCCTGACCCAGCTGCAGCTTGTTTGACAGGTTTTAGGCTGAGACAGGACAGGCCATTCATATGTAAAAGCTGCTGTGTACAGCTTGGGTGGGATTGTAAATTCGGTGGGGTTGGGTCTCAGGGAATCTCCATGGCAGAGCGAACAGAAATGTCTGCCAATCAGTCCTGTACTGGGGAGGTCCCAGCATGGGAAAAATGACCGCTGCGAGCACTTCTGTCTGGAAGAAAGCTGCCCCTGCATTCCTGCCCTGATGACAGATAGTCCAGTTTCTCCCCGTATGTGTCTGGATCCCCCAGAGCCTCGCCCAGCACTGGAGCTCAGAGGAAGTGGGAGCTTGTAAATTCAGTTCGTGGTGCCAGCCTTTTAAGAGGAGCAGCTGGGTCTCCAGCAGCCTGTGTGTCACTCAGCCCCAATCCGCACTGGTTTTTACTATCCTTAGTTCTTACGGCCCATAGGGACTTCTTTCCCCAGCTCTGGAACCCTGGGCTGGGGTCTGGTGTGGGGCTGGGACCTCGCTCCTCTGGGCGGCCTCTGCAGAGGTGACCTCCCTCCCGATTAAAAAAGTGACACACTCGGGTGCCGGACCTGCCCATTCTGCACCTCTGCATCTCCTACTAGTCTCAGTGTGCTTTCTTCTTTACCTCTCTGGTTGTAATACTTCCACTCAGCCAGCTTTCCCGCAGTTCTGGATGATAGTTGTTCTGTGTTTTAGTTGTAATTTTGATGTGGTTGTGGGAGGCAGCAAGTATAGGCGTTTACCTATGCCACCATCTTGGTTCCTCCCAGTACAATTCTTTTTTTTTTTTTTCCAGTACAATTCTTATGAAGATGCCCAAAGACTTGAAATTCCAAAATTTATAGAAATTTTGACCAACCAAGAGAAGTTTTTAAATTTCTTTCTTTTTTGCATGTCATTGCTACTATTCTCTCCTTCCCTGGTTTGCGGTAGATAGTACTAGTTAAGCATAGCATTTGCTCATGGTATTTCCAAAGGAAACAGCCTCGCCCTCTTTCTGAACATAGTGCTCCAGACATCTCCATAAGCATTGTTTCCTCCTAAAGCAGGAGAGCAAAGTGAGGAAGAGGAAACCAGTAATTGATACCATTGTACAAACTACCTCTTTAACTCAGATTATTTCTTTTCCCTCTTCTCTTCCTTGGGTTCTTCTCAAATCTGATGAGACAGTACATATTTTAGAGCTGTGGTTATGGGAATATTTGGGCCTGATGCCATAAAATAATTACATAAGAAGGTATTTAATTTTCCTCTTAAAATGTTTTCCCCCCCTCAAATAGTTTATAAATTGTTTTCCACTCTGGACTCTTAAGAAAAGGTTAGTAAGTTTCCTTCAGTTATTCTTAAAGATTAAACTTTTTCAATTCTCATTAATTTCTATTTTTGTGTGGGAAGAGAAAGGAGACAACATTGTAGTCAAATTCATTTCTCAACTGAAGAAGTTTGCTAAATATTTGAAGAAGAGATTACAGTTGTCAACTCTAAAGGAGGCCTCAGTAATTGAATATTCAAAGTACTTAGGCATATTTTCAGTATGGTAATTAATAACAAATTTTTCATCTTCAAACTTATGTAAATTTTTTTTACCCAAACAAAATTGCACCTGTTAATTACTCCTACTTTTTCAGAACCTGCTTATATTCTAGACATCTTCCCAGTACTATGGTGACATTGATATTTTTCTTCCTGTGCTCTTCATCTTTTCATTTTTCCCCCTCTCCTTATTACTTCTTACTATCTTCTTTTTAGGGCATTCTTTTCTGTTTTGTGACAAATATACTGTGTGTTGGTTCTTTTGAAGAAATTAGCCTATGTTAATAAATTTCTGACTTTATTTTCTGTTCTAAATATTTTAAAGAAGAAATTTATGTTATATAGGTGAGAAAATAACCCAGTGTTGTTGTAGGAGGACTTAGGGTTCATAGGAGAGGGATTTTTAAAATTCTGTTCCAAAAGTTTTTGTCTTTTCAATCATTGTGTACAAAAGCAGCACCGTTCTTTCTAAAGGAGAAGGCACCAAAGAGTTTGTCCCACCCATTGATTCCACAGATTACGCGGACAAGTTTTCAGGTAGCAAGCAGTGAACTAATCAGCACAGAGAGAAAAAAAAAAAAAAAACTCCCTCTCAGTAGTCACTTAATCATACTCTGATTTTGTTTATATTTTCTCATGCACTCATTTTTTTTATTATAATATGGCTACTAATTAGAACTAGAATCTTATTGCTGAACTTCAACATTTTTTTTGCAAGGATGTTTCTCAGAGTCACGTTAGCCAGACTTAGACCCCTCCATTGTTCAAGAGGAGTGTAAAGAAAACCATTAATGAATCCACTATTTTTCTAATCAGTAGCTTTTAAGAGCCTTTTTTAAACTAATGTTTCCATTTTTCCTGCCCTGAATTATAAAATTTGGAAGATCCTTCAAATGCATTAACGTGCATGTTGATGATACAAATATGGGCACATGTGTTTAGAATAATAAAGATATAAACCATGGAGGGACTTTAAGGATTATTTGGATCAGCTCATTTATTTTATGGATGAGAAAATTGAGACTGAGTGTAGTTCCGTGAACGTTTGTTTTGGGCATCTCGCTCAACCTCATTTTGCTGAGGATGCGCAGCGTGGAATTCAGTACGAAGAACTCATCAATTGCAGGGGTCATCGCGGCCTATGTGATGTGAATGAGAAACCTGAACAATATGTGTTACAGTGTCTTAATAATAATAATAGCACCATCCCTACCAATGATAACATGTATTTATCCAAGTCTTAATGTATATTGGAGGCTGTTTTCAAAACTGTAGACACATATCTAATTGAAATCCTACAATGAATATATGAAGTAGGTTTTAGTATCACTTGATGCTCCCTCTGGGCGAGAAAATAAAATTGAGGCAGAGCCAGGATTTTAACTAGGGAACTCAGGGGCTGTGTTCTTTACCTCCTTGGCTATGTCTGGCTTCCCTTAGTGACCATAGGCTAATAGTCCAGACTAAAGACAGCCCTGAATCTAGGACACTTTCAGCTCCCTCTGACAGTATTCACAATACTGTGCACAGATGGCTGCATACTTCACTTTTGGTGCCTTTTCAAGGAGCAGTTTGTAATCACTTAAAATAAAATAAAATCACTATCCATTTGTAAGTATCTCTCTTTTTACTAAATATTTTTTTAAATGAACAACTATTTTTTTTTACAATGTATTTCCATCTAGACACCATCTTATATTTTCTCCATTTTTAGCACATATTTAAATAACCTAGGGTATTTATTTTTTTTATCTTACCCATTTACTGAGAGAAATAAGGGGTTATGAGGAGTGAGAAGGATGAGAAGAAAATAAAGGAACGATAAAAATACACTTATCTCTCGCTTATGAAAACTTGGTCCATTACACAACATCCCAAGTAAATGAATTAGTATGATTTTTTTTTCATGCAAATAAAATCCTTCCTTCTGAACCAAAGAATTCTTGTATTATCACTGTATAGTGAACATTTTATTGTCAAGAGGAATAATTTTGCAGGCATCCAGAATTTGAGAAGACTGCAAAAGTAAAAAACAAAAAACAAAAAAACAACAACAACAACAACAAAAAACACAAAACAGGTACAGGTCAATTGCCTGTTTCTCTGATCTTTCAAGAGGTTACATATATGGATAATCAAAGAGCAAAGATTTGAACTCAGGCCTCTCAATTCTTAAACAACTTCACCATCTACCACATGGCGAAACTGGTGTATATAAAGTTCACAGGGTATACATCTGGTGCATAAAATGTAAAATATCCTTGGAGAAAAGGAGAGCAGCTGGGGGAAGATTAGACTCTCCTATTTTACCTTAAGGACCTCTTGTATTATTTACTTAATATCTGCCTTTTCCCCAGCCCACGTATTTGCTTTGGATAGCAACATTGTACCCTCAAAATGCCAGTTTTCTTGCTTGACATTAAAAAGACTAGACGGAGGCTCACACAGCCCACACTTCCGTCGACCTTGGCTATCACAGCAGTCACAGCGAACGCTGTTGCTTGTTGATGTTGGCACTTCAGGGGGAGCATATCAAGTGCGAGGAGCCCCATGGACCATGTGGTTTCCATCACGTACCTGGAACATGTGGTTTGCTTTGTCCTTGCTGAACTCGCCTTCAAAGGGCATTCATCTTGGTTTTCTTTTGAAAATGCCATATTTTTATTTCTGAGTCCATTGGAAGATATTTTTTCATTACTCAGAAGTTTCTGGCAGAGTTTTAAGACAGGCCATGACAAATTTTCATAGAAGAAATAGAGAAACCTTGAAAGAAAACACTTTAAAACCAAATGCAGGATACAATATAGATCTATTTCCGCTTTCTGCCATAATTCCATATATTTCCTTTAACCTGTAAAACCTAAGGGCTGGATTTGATTGAACACACAGTATATATGGGGCATTTTTGAGTAGAGTCTAGCACTCGCATTCAGAAATGTGTCCAACATGTTTCTTGCTCTTTGGAATCATATGGAAGGTCTCCCAGGAGAACGTTAATTGACTTTTCTTTCAATCAAAGGAGTGAGAAACCGATCTTGCACGGGCTTTATCTCCCAGAGGAAATACTGTGTCTTATACATTGGCTTCATAGAGATGTTAAACACTTGTAAAGGTTTGGTCTGGTTAATCTACTTTTGTTTAGTTCTCTGCCTTCATAGAGTATAAAGAAAGTCAGAATAGTTAGCTTTTAACATTTAACCTATGCCTTAGGCAGTTATTTTTATTTTATTTTTAATTTATCTTTATTGTTCAAAGTGTCTGTTTGTATTTTTCCCCCATAGACCTCCTCCACCTCCTCCCCTGCCCCCACTCCCACCCCAGGCCTTCACCACTCTATTGTCTGTGTCCAGGGGTTATGCGTATATGCATATATGTTTCCTGGTTATATTTAAGTGCATCTAAACTTACCTTGGTTTTCTTTATACTATGTGGTTTCAATAAATCAAAGATAATATTTTTTTTTCCTCATCTTGGTGCTATTTATTACTTCTACTAGAGGCCCGGTGCATGAAATTCGTGCACGGAGGGGGGGGGGTGTCCCTCAGCCCAGCCTCTGAATTTTCACCCTCTGAATTTTTCTCTGTATAATGTCATGTTTGACAAGGTACCCTCTCAAATATGGGACCCCTCAAGGGATGTCCGACTGCCTGTTTAGGCCCGATCCGGGATCAGTCAGACATCCCTCTCACAATCCAGGACTGCTGGCTCCCAACTGCTTGCCTGCCTGCCTTCCTGATTGCCCCTAACCGCTTCTGCCTGCCAGCCTGATCACCACCTAACCACTCTGCTGCCAGCCTGTTTGCCCCCAACTTCCCTCCTCTGCCGGCCTGGTCACCCCTAACTGCCCTCTCCTGCAGGGTTGATCACCTCCAACTGCCCTCCCTTGCAGGCCTGGTCCTTCTCAACTGCCCTCCCTTGCAGGCTGGGTGCCTCCCAACTGCCCTCTCCTGATGGCCATCTTGTGGTGGCCATCTTGTGTCCACATGGGGGCAGGATCTTTGACCACATGGGGGCAGCTATATTGTGTGTTGCAGTGATGATCAATCTGCATATTACTCTTTTATTAGATAGGATAGAGGCCTGGTACAGGGGTGGGGGCCAGCTGGTTTGCCCTGAAGGGCATCCCGGATCAGGTGGGGGTTCCCTTGGGGTGTGGGGCAGCCTGAGCGAGGGGCCTGTGGTGGTTTGCAGGCTGGCCATGCCCCCTGGCAACCCAAGCGGAGGCCCTGGTATCTGGAATTTATTTTCCTTCTACAATTGAAACTTTGTAGCCTGGAGTAGAGCCAAGCCTGGGGCTCCCTCCGCGGCCGGCAGCCATTTCTGTTGGGGTTATAATTGAAACTTTGTTGCCTTAAGCGGGTGAGCCCGGCCAGGGTGTGCGGAAAGCTTTGCTTCCTCTGTTGCCGGCGGCAACCCTGGCCTACTCTCTCAAGCTCCATTCTGCCGCCATTTGTTTGAATTTGTTTACCTTCTATAATTGAAACTTTGTAGCTTGAGTGGAGGCTTAGGCCTGGCAAGGGCAGGCGGAAAGCTTGGCTTCCTCTGTTACCTAGGAAACCTTGCTCTCTGTGGCTGTAGCCATCTTGGTTTGGGTTAATTTGCATGCTCGCTCTGATTGGATGGTGGGTGTGGCTTGTGGGCGTGGCTTGTGGGTGTGTTGGAGGTATGGCCAATTTGCATACTTGTCTATTATTAGGTAGGATTAGGATGGCCCCTTGTTAAGACTGAGTTTCTGGGTCTTTTAGTCAAAATAACTGGCCTGAATCTCAGCTTTGACATTTATAGCTATATAAACATGGGCACATTTTTAGGTTTTTGACTCTCCTTTTATTAATCTCTAAAATGAGGCTACATCTCACCTTATGGAACTGTTGTAAAGATTAAAGAAGATAATGTATCTATAACGTAGGTTATCATGTCTAAAGGATAACAGATATTTATTCATCTATTTGTATTCCTTTCAGTGAGAATTACAATGTGTATTAATTCTTCATGACATGGTTTTGGGTTGTGGACCTGAACTTGGGGAATTTTCACCCTCTGCTTCCATACACGTGTCTAACATGGGTTTGTTCATGTGTAGTGTACACAAACTCATATTCCAGGTTAGCTGTATTCAACCTTGAATTTTTCTCTGTATAATCTCATGTTTGACAAGGCAGCCTCAAAACTAATTTGTCACTGAATACTTATGTTCTTAACATGAAAACAACATAATGTCTTAGCAGGTGTTAGGGAAGCTGACAATTTTTTTTGATTAAGTATGAAATCAGGTCATCTTGTGCACCGTAGATTGAACTTGATTAAGAAGTTCAAGGATTATAGATGTTTCGCTAGTGTTTGCTTGCTTTCAAAGGACTATTGTCTGCCTTAGGAGCATCCCTTAGAATTCAAACGAGAACACTTGTTTTTGAACATCTTCCTAAAAGGCTGACTGGACCGATGTTTCTTAAAAGGAGCTGCTAAAAACAACCAAAAGTAGAATTTAAAAGAAAACAGCCTAATCTGGCTTGAGTCTTTTAGTTTCAAAGGCAGAGACCAGCATTATGGCATAATAAAGGGGGAACATTGTGCCTTTTTTTTTTTTTTGTAAACAAAAAGTATTTTATGATTAAGGTAATATAAGGTGCTGTTTTGGGGAATATTTGAACCTGAAAACAAAGATGTGATTGGGTTTGGTTCCATTATATTGGCCTGTTCCTCTTGTGTGGCAGCATTGTTGCTTGATATTTTTGAGCGCCTCTGTTATATCTCAGTGGTTTTGTATGGTACTTGCACAAGTCCACCATTGAGTCGGTTGTAAAATAGGCCATTGATGGTAAAAAATCAGTCCAACCAGTTGATTGACATCATATACAAGCAAAATATGGGCTGGTTTCCAATTTATTCCCAGTGTGTTTGTTGCCTTGAGATAGACACATCGCACTCAGTCTGGTGTACATGCAGAGTCTGCCCACCGGGGTTCTTCTGGAACACCCACAGAATGGAAACATTGTGGCTGTCAGCTTTGTTCATGGAACATTCAAAAGTGGCTTTTCTCCCAAAACTTTAATGTTACTAAAGGAAGACTATTGGTCCATGGGGCCTCGCTTCTCAACTCTCAGTCCAAATATAATGCACCGCCCGCCCCTCCCCCCCAACACACACTTTCTGCATTTATGCACGCCTTTGTGTTGGCCTTTTTGTTTCTTTTAAGAAATGATTCCTTTCATCTTTGCCTTTGTTTTCATTCACTGCCAAAGAAAAGCTTTCTCTTGAAGGCTCCAGAATATAAGGGTGGCATTTTTATGAGCTTGGTCCATTGGAATAAAAATGTAATGCCTTTGCCCTTGAAAATATCAGGACAGGTCAGTCTGACATTCAGCTTCTGATGCAAACACAACTCATTCCCAGAAAAGCATCCTCAAAGGGGCAGAAATTTACTCACACCCTCAGACTGGGGGAAGCTGATCACATTTCCATCTCTAGGATTCTCAAGTTTGTGAATGTGGTCTGAGCACACGCATATTAATCATGTGCCCACAGAGAGCAGTGCGATTCTTTGAATGCACGCATTCACTATTAAATAGATAAATGTGATTATAAGTCATAGGACCACTTTTGCCAAAGTGTAATTTGTAACCCTTAAACCAAAACACAGTAGGCACCCTTAATATTGTTCAAAATAAGTCTCTTCTTCCTAAATACTTTCCCATTAGTCAACTTTAACATAACTCCCTAATTCATATATTGTTTCAACATATGTAGAAATAAGTATAATTTAGTATTTGTCTGAAAATGATATGACTCAGGGTCTGTGATTGAGGTTAGTGGAGAAGGAAGAAAACGAGCAGGGTTAGTTTTTCTGAGCTCAGGGTGATGGCTGGGACCGAGTACCATGGCTTTTCCTGCAGGGTGGACTTCAAGGTGAGCTAGCGAGAGAGTTGGGATCATGGACGTGACAGTCAGAAGAACCTGGATTTCAGTCTTGGTTCCACCTTTCAGCTGTGTGACAGTGGATACGTTGGTAGCTTCCCTGAGCTCTGCAGTCCTGATCTACAAAGTCAGAATGATTTGCAAAATGGTTGTCAGGAGAAGGAGTGATATACAAAATGCATTTCCTGGCATGTAATAGATGTGTTTGCGCAAGCAATTGGGTTTGTTGACTACACAGCTTGGAGGGAGTGTTTCAGTTACTATAGCTGTTTGACAAATTGCACAAAACTTGGAGGCTTAAAAAAAAAGACATCTGTCATGTCCATAGATTCTGTAGGTCAGGGATTCAGACAGGGCACAGTGGAAATGACTTTTCTCTGTTTCACAGTATCTTGGGCAATAGCAGGAAGACTCTGAAAGAGGTAGGTGGGATCACCTGAAGACTTACTTTTTTAAAAATGTATTTTATTGATTTTTTACAGAGAGGAAGGGAGAGGAATAGAGAGGTAGAAACATCGATGAGAGAGAAACATCAATCAGCTGCCTTCTGCACACGCCCTACTGGGGATGTGCCCGCAACCAAGGTACATGCCCTTGACCAGAATCGAACCTGGGACCCTTCAGTCCGCAGGCTGACGCTCTATCCACTAAGCCAAACCAGTGAGGGCTGAAGGCTTACTTCTTCACACACCTGCTGGCTGATGTTGGCAAGTCTGGAACCTCTGGGACTGGTCCAGTGAGGGCTCCTGGGATTTCTCTCTTGTTCTATCTGTGGCCTCTCCATGGTGTTGTCCACCATGGCAGCTTCAGAGGGGTTGGAATGCTTATCTCTTGTCTCAGGATTTCTAAAGTACATGTTCTGAGACAGGCTTGGAGCTGGGGGGAGGGAAGGGAGAGGAGAGACTGCCAGGGGAATTCTGGCAGAAGCTGATTCTTTTATGATGTAGCCTCGCAAGTCACAGGCCATGCTTCCAGTTGGTCACTGCAGCCCAAACCCCAGCCACGTTAAGGAGGAGGGAACAGTCTACCTCCATCAGGGGAGGAAAGTTTATGGAGTGCGATAGGTACCTCTTTGGAAGATAATCTATCACAGGGACATAATGTTTGAGTCAGAAGGAGTTTATTTATGTTTTATTTTCTTGATCCTCCTCCTCCTCCTCCTGTCTCCTGCCTTCCCCCTTTTTGATGATATGTGGAGAGATGTTCTGAGAGGTATGTTGGAGCCAAACATGGAGGCTCCTCAATGCCAGGCTGAATAAAGTGAGCTGTTTTGCAGGCAATGGAAAGCTACTGGAATCCCCTCCCCTCCCCTCCCCTCCTCGCATATAAATGTATGTATGTGTGTGTTTCTGTATCTATATCCATATATATCTATATGTCAGTGTCTATATCTATGTCATCTATATCTATGTCCATATATATATTATTCTGGGCGGAAAAAATAGATCATATATATATATGTATATATATATATGATCAAAACAACATATATATATATATATATATATGTGTGTGTGTGTGTGTGTGTGTGTGTGTGTGTGTGTGTGTGTGTATATATATATATATATATATATATATATATATATATATATGATCTATTTTTTCCGCCCAGAATAGTTCCATGAGATTCTCATCCAAGTTTGGAAGTACCATTTCTCAAAGAAGCTGACTTTATATGGTCTCAGTTTTCCCCTGTGTTTCTGAAAATTTGGCATTCATATCTGACAAATCTAAATGCATCAGATTTGAATACAATTGAAGAGCTCCCATTGAGAGACATCATAAAATGTATAGGATGGGGCAAAAGGAGGTTTACAGGTGTTCTTATAGGAAATAATACAATAACTAATAAACAATACAAGAATAGACTTGCGTTTGGCGTACTCACAACTATAAACCTACTTTGGCCCTGCCCTGTAGAAGAAATACAGCTTCACGTGTGCCACGGAAGTGATTTGCCTTCTTGGACTGGGTCCACCTATTCTTCCCAGCTTGCTGTGCCTTCTTTATAGTCCTCTCATAAAAATCATGATGCCGAAAATCAAGGAAAGCCATGCTTATGAAAGCCATGCTTTGAAATGCTTCTTTTGGAATTACGGTGAAAACGAATCTATCCAGAATCAAAGTTTAAAAGGCTTTAGACATTTTCTCAAAGCCTGGGAGCCATAGTCTTGATTGCTATAAACAACCAAATGCTGAAACCAAAGTGGCAGCAGCAAAAACTCCCCCATACAAAAAACAAATAGCCAACAACCTGCCAGAACCTCAACGTAACCATACTAGGCCTGGCCGAGAGGCGCTACAGAGAATGCCTGCTCCTTGAACTTGCAGAGTGGAACAAAAACATCTCCTGATTTACCAGTATCCAGTCTTTGATGCTTAATGAGAACATCCTCCTGCAGGCACATCTCCTCTTACTACCCTTAATTTTCCTTAAATGGGATGTTCTTCTCCAAGTTTTAATAAGGGAATCACTCTACAAATCAGTTGTTATGACTGTGTAACATCTTGGCTTAAGTATTGACGAAGAAATTTCCAGAGATGTATGTTAAGGGGAGAAAAATAACGGGTTAATTATTTATAGCCCAAGTTCCAGCCTCCTCTGTGGGAGCTCCTGTTGTTAGTTTCTGTTTTCTTACTAAGAGTGTGTGTCCCTGCAGGAGTCAGCGTACCACTGAAGGGGCGTAATAAGTACATTCACATTCTTACTTGGGCTTTCCTTGTGTTGAAAGGGCGTTGTTTGCCTAATACATGATGTATTCTTATAGTGTTTAGATGAACCACATACACTTAACACATTGTTGTGGGCCAGACTGTACTGAATGACTAATGTAATCTGACTGCTATTTAACTGCCCCATTGAATATGATACATGTATGTTACACTCATAACTGAAGGGGTGGTATGTTAATATTAAGGCTTTACAAAGATTCTGACAAGTTTTGTGGGGAAATGTTCTCAGAGCTACCTTTGTGGAGGTCTCTGTGCATTATCTTGTCCTACACTGACCAGGGGTCTAGCACCTTTCAGAGCCCAAACACTGTGCGGAGTCCCACGAATGTAATAACTAAAGCAATAGTACTGTGTGTTTTTAGGGGGGTAGGGTGATCACTGAAGGAACGTGTTTGTTGTTGCTTTTCATAGTCAGTGTTTTGCTGAAGGCAACATGGCGATGGGAGAAATTTCAATGGGGTCTGTCTATTAAAACTAACTTACTATGGCCTACGCATGCTTGAGGATTGGGAATCTTGTGCACCGTTTCCTTCTGCTGCTCACCTGGTCTTTGTTGGAGAAGCTTCCCCTGTGCAGTCTCTGTGTAAGTGTGTGTGTGGGGGGAGAGGTGAGGTGCAGATCGAGGAATAGAGCTTTTAAAGATGCAGTACTTTTCTCAGTGGAATGGTTAAAGTAGGAGGTAACAAGATCATCTCAAGTCAGCAGCTTCTTGGCCAGGCCATTGGTCAAAACTAACCTGTCCCAAATATGTATAATGCATTGCATCCATTCTCTGTTTTCTTGTTCACCAAGTACATTTTTTCCTATTTCTTTTTTATTTGCATTAACCAACATATTCTTGGAGAAATAAATAAATGTGTTTAGTGTAGTGATAGGTGTGTTAATGACCTGAACATTGACTCCCAACATCTATGAGAGTTTATCCACATTGATCTATGGATGTTTGGATCTATGGATGGTGGAGCAGGGAAACTGAGGCACGTCGATGAGGAATGACTGGGAATGATGTAACCTCGGTGGAGGTCTACAGGCTGAACATGGAGGGCACTTGAAGGCATGAGTAAAGCCAGGAGGTGGGTGGAGGAAGGGAGAGGAGAGATGTCCGAAAGTGGTTATTTTAAAGTTTTGAACCTAGGAAATAGGGGAGGACATGGTCTTTCTATTCTTTTTCTATTCTCCATGGTCCTATTCCTTTGACAACATGACTTTTCTTCCAGGGCCTGAGACTCTAGTTAATGTGTGGAGCCTGTAACTCAACTATGTGATGGGTTTATAAGACTTTGATTGGCTAGCCTGGGAATATGTACTATGGTTTGCATGAAAAAATTTGGTCTGAATCTCAAACAATGTATTTATAAACAGATGCATATCACAATTTGTCCTGGGAATTTTATATATAATATCTACATTTAGCTTAGATAATGTAAGTATAGCTATATATGTATACCAGAGGCCTGGTGCATGAAATTTGTGCATGGGGGTGTGTGTCCCGCAGCCCAGCCTGCACCCTCTCCAATCTGGGATCCCTCTCACAATCCAGGACTGCTGGCTCCCAACTGCTCGCCTGCCTGCCTTCCTGATTGCCCCTAACCACTTCTGCCTCCCAGCCTGATCACCCCCTAACCACTCCCCTGCCCGCCTGATTGCCCCTGACTGCCCTCCCCTGCAGGCCTGGTCACCCCTAACTGCCCTCCCCTGCAGACCTGGTCCCCCCCAACTGCTCTCCCCTGCAGGCCTGGGTTCCCCCAAACTGCCCTTCCCTGCAGGCCCAGTCGCCCCCAACATCCCTCCTCTGCCAGCCTGGTCACAGGTCACCCCTAACTGCCCTCCCCTGCAGGCTTGATAGCCCCCAACTGCCCTCCCTTGCAGGCCTGGTCCCTCCCAACTGCCCTCCCCTGCTGGCCTGATCGCCAACAACTTCCCTCCCTTGCAGGCCTGGTCCCTCCCAATTCCCTCCCCTGCTGGCCATCTTGTGGCAGCTATTTAGTGTCCACATGGGGGGTAGCCATCTTGTGTGTTGGAGTGACAGTCAATTTGCATATTGCTCTTTTATTAGATAGGATATAATAACACTAGGTGTGATATATGAATGTACATACATGATATATAAGTGTACATGTGTTATATGTACATGTGTATATACAGGGTTGGGCAAAAGTATGTTTACAGTTGTAATACAAATAAATATTTTAATAATTAATAAATAATAATACAAGAGTAAGCTGTGCTGCCCAGCCAGTGTGACTCAATGGTTGAGCATCAACCTATGAACTAGAAGGTCATGGTTTGATTCCCAATGGGTTTCAGACTCAATCCTTAGTAGAGGACATGCAGGAGGCATAGGAGACGTGCAGGAGCCAGCTGATCAATAATTCTCTCTCATTGTTGATGTTTCTATCTCTCCCTCTCCCTCCTCTCTGAAATCAATAAAAATATATATTTGTTTAAAAAAGAATAAGCTATATTTTGCGTAATCACAGCTGTAAACCCACTTTTGCCTATCCCTGTAGATAGTCAATGTAGAGAGAGATATGTATAAGTATAAAATTACTATTTAGTAGTTCTGAAATTATTCCTTTAGTAGACTTTTAACCTCATGATTGCACCTATATGGATAGGCGGGCAGCCACTCATGAATGTCAGGGGGTGGAAAAAGAACCAATAGGGGAGGACACCTAGTAAATGAGTGGAAAGTATATCCTGGGAATTGTAGTCCTTTCTGCTTTGAGGAATGAAAAGAGGAAAGAGATGTAATTAAACTTGTAAAAGATTATGTTTCCTAAGGTGTATTTTAATTAGCTTTCAAGGAGGAACAGGTGGTATAATTGAAAACTGAGGCATTTTTTCAACATTGGCTTTCTAATGTTAGCTCTTTATGCCTCTTAGAGCTTTTATAGCAATTTCCCTTTTTAATTTTTTTCTGTTATTTCTTCTTTGATTAATTAAGTTGATTTTATAACATATAAGTTATTATTCTAACTGATATATTTCTAACCATGTAATAGCAATAACAGAGCCATATTATTTAATATGTAAGATTTATAGGACATATTTCAGTACTACATTTAATCTCCTTGTACTGGGTTACATTAAGGATTTGAAGGAGATGAATTTACTTCCTGGCTAATTGATTATCCTTTTTCTAATAGCGAGGCAGCATAAAATGTAAGACATTGGTAATTAGAATTAGTAATTTATACATTTGGAAACCTTTTCCTAAATTGAATGCACATATTTCAGTGCACATACGATACAGCGTTTATTCAGCACTCATAGCCTACCCACAGATGAAGCTGTGAGAACTGTGGTGGAGGCAGAGTCAGCAGGCAGGAGAGCCAGTGGAGAACAAAGCCTTCTTTGGCAAGGATCTCAGTCATGACACCTGTCTCATTGGAGGGAACATCTTTACCGCTGTTTGTTATTTTACCTCTGAAGCTCAGTAAATATTTATTTCCTAAACCACATGTCTTTTCAGCAACCTAAGTGGTGAGCACTTTGAAAGAGAATGCGTTTAGCAATTTTACCTCAGGGGTTGGAGACATTCTCTCCTGACAGTGCTTTGAATATAAAATTATAGTCTAATACATCCCCCTTAATGGGGTAGGAGCTCTCTATTGGAATCGTTCTATTAAATAGCAAAGATGATCACCATGAATGAGAGGGCACTGTCATGGCTCACTTATTTTTCACATCATTGTGGAAAGCACAGAAATTTTGAAACAGTTTCAGAAGTAGGAATTTGGAGAACAATTTATAACATCTCAATTTCCGGGTCAGAAACCAAGTTAAGAAAATGTGATTTGCTGAAATTGCATGATAATGAATAAACTGCTTTGAGGTTGTGGCATGTTGCTTAGAAGTAGGATGAGAATCAACAGCTTTGGGATTCTCAGAGTTCACTAGGAATAAACTACGGTTTCTGCTAGCAAAGATGTAATCCTTTTAGAAGATTATTGAGGGAAGGGTTGCTGGTCCTGTTGCTATCTTCCAGTTTCCATCCCAACCTTATATGTGCCTCCCGTTTAACTCGGAAATCCCCAAGATGGTGTTTCTGATGTTCATGGTGACATGCGCCGCTCAACATATTATGGGGCCAGTGTGGTCAGTGCATGTCTGTGCACCTTATTTTACTCTTTACCAAAACATGTTACTTGAGGTTATTTACATGACCTTTGCTACTAGCTAGTAGACCTCACTTTAACCCATATCTTAGAGAGTCGGTTCCAAATCATCCCATCGATTTGATTTGTTATTAGAATGGGTATAAATGTAGGATCTATGCCCATAATTTAACACATACGGCATTCTGTTCTGCCAAAGTACTGGAAAATTCTAGAACATAGTGCCTCTCAGAAACCTTTGTTCTTGTAAGGGTTTTAGGAGATTTGGTTAGATAATACTCTTCCTCCTCTCCTGGAATCTTAATTCTATTTAAAGCAAACATGCATCAAAATACTACAATTTCTCCCTCCCTCTCCTTGAACTTGGACTTTGGAACCCTTCTGAGAGAGACATGGTAGAAGACTTGGGGCGGGGGGGAAAGGGGGGCTGTGGAGAGAGAGAGATAGACAAATAGACAGACAGACACACATGAACCGACTATGAAGAAACAAGGGAGTTTGGCTTCTTCCGTCTCATATCATGCCAAACGAGATTTTTGTTTTTCTCTTCTGTTTAAAGAGAAAAGAGCACAGAACAAAAGGAACATAAGTCTGGTGGGGTGGATGTTAACTTATGGGAAGCTTTGGTTTAGAAAGGTCAAATATTTGACATCAACTTGGGTCAGAACAATTAATCGAGGACTCCTGGGTCATAGGACAGTCCGGGTGGTGTAGAGCCTGGTAAGAAAGGATGAGTGGATTTGATTTGTCCTTGTTTATTCTTTCTCCCCTGTCTATGAGCCCTTCCAAGGAAGCTATTTTTTTTTTCTGGATGTTTAGTGAATTCAAAACTTTCAAAAAGACAACTACAATTTGAAATTCCCATTTAAATTGTGGCCTGTGCTTTATTTTCACACTTCACTGCTGGGATTCCCAGTTGTCACACAGAGAAGCTGTCAGCGGAGACAGCAAGAAAGAGACATGGTGGCCCGCAGGCTTGTACCCAAAAAGAGTGGGGAGACCAGGGGAGGCTCAGATCCAAAGGCATGGAGACCCCCAACCGATCAAAGCAACTGCTTCCTCTTCCCCTCCCTCTGCATCATCTGTCTTCAAACTAAATAAATGTGTTGTTCATGTCCTAAGTGCGATCCGCTCTGCTTCTGGTGCCGCGGTCTGTTAATAATTTAGGGATATCAGTGTCACCCGGAAGCCAGACTTGCTGGCTTAGAAGCTGTAACTGACATCCCATTTCAGTCTCGCTGGTTTCTGAGAACAAACCTGGCCTCCACATTTTGATTGCTGGGACTTCATGTTTCAAAATGATAAGATAGAACTTAAAAACCAGTTGTATGCTGTAAATCTTTCGTTTTCTTTTACATTAAAAGGCAATATTCTTTATGGCTGCATTATGTACATGAGCCATTTACCAATGCCATTCGATGATGCCTTTGTTCATCTTGGCCCTTCAACACAAAATAGAACTTTTCTCCAATATGCATTTTATTCCTTTCTTTCATTTATTGAACCTTCTTCTTCATTAACATATTTGGGATGGCTAGTGTGTGCCAAGCACTGAATAGTTTTTTTGTGAACAAAAACTAGACAAAACTTAGGTTAATGTCTGGCAATAAATTTTAATGGGCGTGATAGATAAGAAAGTCCACAAACTGAATGCAATGGTGAGATCTTAAGGTAGGTTCAGGAAGTTTCAGGAAAGGAATAAAGGGACCTTTCTCAACCCTAGGAAATTCCGAAGCTGCTTCAGAGAGGGGTGAAGCTTAAAGACTTGGAAAGTGAGCTAAATAGATAGTTTCATGGAGATTGACATGCCAGGCAGACACGCTAAAACACACAAACGTGTTAGGAAGAATGTCACTTGTCAGGGACTTGGAGGTCGTTTTGCTGTGGTTGGTGTATAGGTCTGTGTGGGGAGCCCAATGGTGTAGAGAGACAGGGCTTAAGTCCTGAAGTCCTGTTGCTTATGCTCTGAGGCTTGAATTCATCCTGGGGGCAGGGGGGCACATTTCAGTATACCTGCAGGTAATTAATGGCTGATGTGTGTTTTACCTTGTGGGATAGATTGGAGTAGGGATGCTATAAATAGATGAGTTAGAAGTTTCTATAATTGTCCACAGCATAGAAGAAGAGGGGCTGGACCAGGAGGGGGACAGTAGGGATGGAAAGGAGGTGATGGATAGAAGGTCTCAGATGCTGAAGGTGACATGAGATGATGGATGTAATAGAACAGTTCCTGGAATGTTAGTGATGATGTTGGCGGAGTCACAGGGCTTCATTTCTTGTTGGATGGGAAGTGGAGGTAGTAAGCCCAGTAGAATTACCAGGCATCTTTGGTCATATAGCTGGCAAAGGGGGGTAACAATAAAGCAAAGCAGGAAGACAAAGATTTGGGAGGGATGGAGTGTAGTTTCCATGTGACAAAATGTTGTCTTTGAAGCACATTCATTGATTAATATATCTGTAATATTAGTTAAACAACTGGGTCTTAGAGCAAATTGAACCTGAGACATTGCTGGAGGCCCCGATGATAAAACTGAAGCTGTCCTACTTTGGGTATACCATGAGAGGACAGGGTTCTTTGAAGAAGACAATAATACTGGAAAACTTAGAAGGCAGTAATTAAAGAGAAACACCAAATATGGGATGAGTTGACTTCATAAAGGAAGCCATGGGTATGAGTCTGCAGGGGCTGAGCAGAGCTGTAGAGGACATTTTGGACACCACTCATGCATAGGGTCACCAGGAAGCTGACTCAGTGTCACGTAACACACAGAACGCTCGTTAACGCTTATAAGCCCTCACTATGACAAGGCTTGGCCTAGAGCCTTTACATTTCAACTTTAAATTTCCATGAAATAGCTACGAATATTATCACCCTTTGCCCTGGATAATGAGGAAACGGAGGCTGAGAGATGGTCACTTGCTCAAAGTCACACAGAAATTGAGGGATTGGGCATCAGAATTCAAACCCTGAATGAATCAACTGCAGACCACAAGCCCTTAAACTATACCTTATAAGGCCTCCAGTGAGTCTCAAGTATCTAAGATGTTTATTTAATGCTATCTTGGCTAGTGCTTAAAACAAAGAAAGCTGATATCGATATGTGTGTACTGATCATAGGAGAGAAAGGGATTTGTTCATTGGTCATTTTTCTTGGAATTTATAAGGCCTTTCCAATGCTTTGGAGATTATGTGCATCTTGACAGTACCCAGATTTATAGTAAATTTACAAGTTAGGGGACCTTGGCTTGTTCAGTGAAGGAAGCAAGAAGTCGGGGAGAATAGTGAAGTATAGCTCATTTTGAAACGCACTGTGCCCTTGTGCAATGAGAAGTGTTGTGTGTGTGTGTGTGTGTGTGTGTGTGTTCCATTTCTGAATGTACCCTAATCATAATGTAGCCCAGGGGAGCCAAACATTTTATATGTTTTAACAAGCTCAGTGATTTTATAAAAGTGCTGTTAGAAGGATTTATTTTAATTGGACCGTAAGACATACTGGTGTTAAATCATGGCTAGTTCTTTGCTTGGAGCTCTATTTCAGGTCAGCCACGTAGCAGAACTAATTTTTTTTTCTCACCAAAATAATCCTCAGCATTGGAGTTTGACTTATTTCCGCTGGTATTGACTCTAGGCTTCTTAAATGCTTGACTGCACATTTAAAATATTTTTAGGATGTGTGTGTATGTATGTGGAGTTTACCATAATTCTCATTCCTATTTATCACATTTTTACTCTGTCTCATTCAAGCAATGTGACATACTTAAAGGAATAGTTTTACCACGTTCCAGTGTGTCTCCTTGGGTGAGGGGTTGATAGTTGGAAGCTGAAAATTCCAGTCAATATGCATTGCAAATACATTTAGTGTCAAATTCTTTGGGGAGAAATTAATGTCCAATGCACAGGACAGCCCCCCACTATGAAAAACTACGCAGACCAATTGTCAGTAGTATGGAGGTTAAGAAACCTGCTTCAGTGCAATAGTTACGCCAATTAAGCGTACACGAACAAAGGTATTTTCCTTAGCAGCTAAGGAAAACATGCTAATGCTGGTTGGCATGCAGGAGGAGATAATAGGTGTGCTGGCAAAGAAAGTAGAGGGGTAAATTAAAACACAGAAAAAAATAAATGAAATACGCGGAGGAGAATTAAAAATGGAACAGAAGGAAAAGGCAGTGATCTTAGTAATCATTCCCCCAGGGTGCATCAGTTAGAGCACTAAAGGGAGTGTGAGGAAGTGACGGTTGCAATGTCCATATTTCCCCTTACGCTAAGAAAAGTATATGTTGTTACTGCTGTTGTTATTAATAATTTATAGAGCATGACAAATATGATAAGTGCCGTGCACAGCGTGCATACAGTCCGTCACCACCCAGAGGGTTGTGAGCTTATAATTAGGCAGATGGAGCAGACCCAAGCTCAGGATGGGGAAAGAGGGGATGATAACATGAAAAAGATGGCACAACCGCTCCAAACCTTATTTTATGTGCTTTTTACTTACATGTCAGTTAAACTTAAAAATGAAGGCAACTACTGTGACCCATAGAGAAACAAGCTTTGAGAAATGGCATAGCTACCAAAGAGTAAAGCTCAGGTAGTAGCTAATAAGAATTGGCTTGCAATAGCATCATCAGATGTATAAAGAAATCATGATAGGAAGTAAATATCAAGTGCTTTTTAAAAAGACCTAAGTTCTCACGTTTGATAAATTTATTTTAATATGGGAAATAGATGGGAGTTTCTGATTTTTTTCCATATGAAGTTTTCCATGGCACTTACTATTTTTTATTTATTTATTGTCTGACACTTATTATTTTTTAATTGGCATAGTTAGAACAGAAAGGATAAGAGGGTTAAGGCCTGTGAAAATACACACAAACACACAATAACAAAATTTAAATGTTGGAAAACAAAGGTTTTCCTTTTCCTTGCTAACTATGGATATATTTGAGTCCTTAACTAACAATTTCATAATCTCTTTGCATTTTTAATGTATTTATCTGAAAAGGGTCACTTTCAGATACAAGGTCTGATTTAGTTATGAATGGTGTTTTCCTAAGAGTATATTATAATTAGTCTTATCTATTAGAAAGTAATTACTTATTTTTTAAGTTTGCATACTTTTTAATTCTTTAAAGATGCAAAGTAGCAAATTAGTAAGCAGTAGCAAGAAGGGAGAGTTCAATGTGGGTTACAAGACAGCCAGTATGTCACTCTCAGTCTGGGTGAGTTCCTGTTGCCCCCAAGACAGCATGAAAGGAACACATTGGAGACAGAGGTGCAGAGTTGAAATGAAAATTCTAGTCAACGTGCTTTGCAAATGTATTTAGTGTCAAATTCTTTGGGGGAAAATTAATGTTCAATTCAGGTAACATTATCCCTTTTATTTTGCCTTTGGTATCAAATGATGAAAACCATTCCCATAAACTACTTGGATCTCATTCTGTTTCATTAGCAAGCTTCTGCACCACTAAACTTATTTTCAAGTCTCTGAAGAAATGGACACAGTGAGAAGATCTAGCAGTAACTTAAGCCAAAAAGTTTATTGGAAAGGTTTCTTTAGTGTTAGATTGACTGAATTGTCATGAACAAGAAGACCCTTCGACATGCAAAATGATGTTACAACTTCCTCAGGATATTCAAGATAAATGCGAGGAGAAGAGTGGTGAATGATTAGGAGCATTCTGCAGACAGGGGCCCGGGAAAGAATGGTATAAATTGGAAGCAAAGAAAAGAAACCATTTGATTGGCCATAGCTTAAAACCTTTGATGGCTGCTTATGATTGGTTGTCCTTCATGCTTTTTGTTTATTTTTTAAATTAAATTTTATTGATTTTTTACAGAGAGGAAGGGAGAGGGATAGAGAGTTAGAAACATTGATGAGAGAGTAACACCAATCAGCTGCCTCCTGCACACCCCCTACTGGGGATGTGCCCACAACCAAGGGTACATGCCCTTGACTGGAATCGAACCTGATACCCTTCAGTCCTCAGGCGGACACTCTATCCACTGAGCCAAATCGGTCAGGGCTCGCATTTGTTTTGATTTCATAAGCTTGAGGCTACAGAGGCAGAGATTTTGGCTTGCCTAGGTAGTCTGCAATGGCGTTAGGGCAACCTCAGGCTTTGAGAAATGAGAAATGATACTCCCTCAGCCCAATGCCCTCCTTGGTTGTTTAAGTTAATGCTGTAAAACTGAGTACTTGGTAGATAAAATTGTTTTTCACACTGAACCTCACAAATGATGTGTAGAGTATCTTATAAAAGTTGTAAGCTGCCAGCTTTTGAATGAAGCAGTCATTTCAAGCAATAGGTGGATAGAAAATAATTTTTGGAGATTGTTCTTTAGATTTGTGACCCTTTAAATTAAATGCAGTATTTTAGATGACTTCAACTGAGCACATTTCCATATTCAATATTGGCAATTTTCAAGCTCCTATATACAAAATATTTGGCTAGGTATTTTTATAAAATTAGACTTGAGACTATATTGCTATAATTTTTCTGGGTCCATTTTCTAAGCTGTTTTGATGTGCACATGTTCTGTATCTTGGGCAAATGATTGTTCCCTTTGCTGCTTTTAATTTAAATGATGTGTGTTCGCTACCACTATTAACCTTCAGCTCCTCAGAAATACCTTTTCAAGGCTTGCTGGTTTATCTGCCTTCCACCTTCTCTTTGCTTTAGTAGCATTTTAAGTTCAGTTAGTGAAGCTATCATTTCAGTGACATTAGCCTGCATATCTTAATAATTAAATTAGACATACTATATCCTTTTTTCTACAACATTAGGTAGCTCAGATTTAGGATTATTCATTTAGACTACTTATTTCCCATTTTGTCCTTATTTTGTTTTCTGGTTTTTAAAAATTTGATACTTTCCAAACACTCCTGCATGGATGGAGTTGGAGTAAGAACGTCAACATCGCCACAATATTAAAAAATAAATAAATAAGAAGACTCCCTTCCCCCTGTGGGCATGTGTAGACACACACACACACACACACACACACACACACACACACACACACACTGTGTTTGTCCTCACATTTACAAGAAATTTTTGCCTCAGTTTCTCACCACCCCCTTCTGCAATCTTTCCTCCTCCCGAGGAACTCAGTGGAGTCGCGCTCAGTTTCCCCAGTGGTCCCCTAACTGCTGAAAGCATGGTCCTCCCAGGCTCCTTCTCTGATGTCCCCCTGCAGCTGTGCATTTCACATGGACCCGGGATCTCACCGGTCATTTGAGAGCTGCAGCTGCAGAGCCTTCACAGGTGACCTGCTGTCTCCCCGCCATCATGGCACAGCACCTGTCCTTCTTTATTCTTCCTTCTCTTCCTGCCCACATCAGTGGGTGAGAGAGGAATATCATGGGGATATCTTTGCTGGCTAGATGAGAGATTTTGGATAATTATTCACAGATCTTGTTTGATAAACCGAAAAAGATCAGAAAACCAAATCTTTAGTAACCTGAACTTATTTGGCACAAACCGGACATGCAAAGCCTTTGTTTGGTGTGCGACTGCCTTCCCTCTCCTTCTCCACCCTGGCTCTAAACCACGAGCATCCCTTGTTCATAGCCTTTGGGATTTCTTTAACCTGGATGACCCACACTTACTTTTCCCCGTTTCTCATGTGTTTGTCTCTTAAACACACCTGTTGCTTTAGCCACACGCTTCTAACGTACTAGATCCTGAGGGAATCTTCCAGCTGTATGTGCTCCCTGAGTTGCGTTTCCCACTATGTGTTCTGGATGCCTGGGCAGCCCAACCTCATCTCTCTTCATGTGGGGGAACAGAAAATACTAGGGGTTTCGTTTCTTCGACACCCTCTGAACCCGAGGGGTGTGGTTTTCCACAACCGTCTCCCAGACACACTTCACCACAGTCCATGTCAGTCTTGCTCATCTAGTCGTCCTAGCTGGTCTGACCCCCTCAGAAATCTCTAAAGCAGACGTGAGCACCTGTCCCATGCTCAGGTCCACCCAGCCTTCGGGGGATGCATGCTGGGAGACTTGTGGCAGTAGAGGGGGGATTGAGTGGACCAGGTACCATATTTCTGGGCTTCCTGGAAGCTGCCCCTGAAATTCACCCCACCAGAGTGACCGCACCAGAGTGGGGCTGTGAGCATCCAACTTAGGAATGAGTCCAGTCTCCCTGCCTGCAGGCACTCCTACTCCTTTGAGTGCTATTTTGAAATCTTACCAATCCTTCCCCTTTTCCATAGAGAGCAGAGAGAATGGACTCTTACTGTCAATACCGGACTCCCCTCAAAGTTAATGAGTCACTGCTCCTCTCAGAGCCTCTTTTTGTAGCAGCTGTGGAGGGGTTGGGAGGACCAGACGGATGCTGGCAGAAAGACCTGCTGTGGTGTCTTTCAGTCCAAGTGCAGGTATGTGGCTGTTTCCACAGGTTGCTGGCTTGCTCATGGCGAGCTATCTCTAATACCTGGGGTACCTTTTAATTTTTGTTCTCAGTTTCAGATTTTAGACATAATTCTGAGACTAGAAAAACCCCACTTGAAATTTTAATGTGGTAAAGTTGTGAGTTTTATTTTTTTATATTTTCTTTTTTTAAATTACTTTATTGACTAAGGTATCACATATTTGTCATCAACCCCCCCCCATTCCCATCCCAAACCCCCCACACGCATGCCCCCATCCCCCTGTTGTCCGTGATCACTGGTTAGGCTCATATGCAAGCACACAAGTCCTTTGGTTGATCTATCTCCCTTGTCCCCGCCATCCCCTACCTTCCCTCTGAGGTCTGACAGTCTGATCAATGCTGTTCTTGTTCTTCAGTCTATGTAGTTCATCATTTCCCCTAGATGAGTGAGCTCATGTGATATTAGGAATACACTTATAGGAACCGAAAATGAGACAAGCAATAATGGTTATGCTGAGAGGCAAATGAATCAGTCTATACTGAGTTTCTTTCTGGGCCAACAGTTCTTTTGAGTCCTGATTTCTATGTCGAACAGTTGTTTATGTGTACACAACAGCAATGATATTTCAGTTCTGGATGGTCGACAAATGGTGGTAATGCAGGTCCGACCCTCTCTGGTTTGGACCTGGGCAATCTGCAGTGACGCACATCTGCTGACTGCTAGTATGGCAAGGCATGGTCAGCGTCTTCCATCTCTGGACTGTTTCTCTTCTGTCTTCATGGCTGGAGCACTCCTGTCAATTCCTCTCTGTTGCAGGAATCCACATGGTCTTGGAGTTGTTTTCTGAAAATATACAAACATATTCTCCACCAAAAGTTAATAAAGGAATATTTTCTATAAATTTGACTTGCGATCCTTTTTCATTTTTTTGCCCAAATGATTTTCCTTTGGCTTGTTTTGACACCATGTATGTTTACCTGGGTGTCTTGCTGTTAGCATTACAAATGAAAGTTAATTTTCTAAAGTAAAAATTTTCTAGATGTAATTTATTTACAGGATATTTTTCCTTACATGATATTCTACTATCCCCCCTTTTTTGGTTTAAATATTGGGAGGCTTTTGGAAATTTTATGCTATAATCTTGATAGCTTTTAAATTTTACTTTTTTGCACTAAAATGTGACTGCTTTAGGTTCATTATATGTTATGTAATTTTACCATGAGATGAACTACCAATAAAAATTTTAGTTAACACTTTAGGAACAGCTTTTTTGTCCAGTACAATTGATTTTTCTAGAGTATTTGCTTATTTTGATTGGCCAATTTAAATTAGTCTGAAAACTTGACTACTATTTTACTTAAAGTTGTGAGTTTTAATTCAAAGGTAGTTGATAATGAATTACATAACGCTATATGTGCACACTGATTAAACATTTTGCCTTACTATATTTTATTTGCATGATTGTATAATTGCTTGTAACAATGTTACTATCTGTTTATATAACTTTTTAAACATATAAAGTCTAGAGTCTATGTTTTGATGTAGTCTCTAGTATTTTAGTTAAGAGTGAACACCAGAAATTATTTTAGTCTATATGAAATGGTATATTTTGGAAAGCTGTACAAAATAATTTGGCTTACTCTTGCAGTTTCCTAAACCTGGAAGTACATGGTGAACATATAAGTCTCCATGGATTTATCTGCATGTAATCAGATTGAAATTTGTCTATTTTGGCCCGGTTTGCAAATTGGATACTCTAATAATTCGACATATTTTTAAGTGAGAAGACTAGGTGTGTGATTTTAAGGAATAAATTGCTCTACAAAGAATGAACTAACACTTGGCTTTATTTAGACTTAGTTCTTCCTTGGCAGTGATTACTCTGAGTGAGCCAGTGGTAAAGGGGTCAGTTAGAGTACACATTTCTTTCCAAGGTGCTGCATTCTACTTTTGCGTTAGCAACACAGGAGCCAGTGGGCATCTCGTCACTTATGAAAAATTAATCAACCTGACCCTGAGATTTATGTTATTTTGTCATTAGTGGTCTAAATTTTTTCTTTATTTGTGTCTTGAGACTACACTGAAGAAACATGATGATGTGATATATATAAAGGGGTTGGACTTAAAAATATAGAAAAAAATCAGACTGGTTTTCTATAAGACCAGTCTTCCTAATCCCCTTTACTGTTGCATATAATGGTGAACATTGTTATAGACAATGTGTGTACATAGGCAAAAGTTTGTGGTTTGAGTGGACAACGAAAATCAGAATTCTTTGTAGCATAGCCGTTTGAGAAGGTGGAGGACATAGATAGCCAGAGTGACTTGCGTTGATGAATGCAGAGGGCACAGGATCCAGGCCCGGGAGGACCACATGGCCTGATCGATGTCTTTAGAGAAGAATGCACATACTATTCAGTATCCCAGACACCACTAGATTTAGAAACAGTTTTTGTCCTTTTTTACATACATTTGTCACCCAGAAATTTGCAGATCTATTGGCTGAAGGGATGCATGTATTTTTTCTTCCACCTGCCTTACAATTTTATTATATTTTTATTTTTTTGGTTAATCCTCACCCAAGGGTATTTTCTCCATAGATTTTCAGAGAGAGTGGAAGGGAAAGGGAGAGACACAGAGAGAGGCAATGATTGGTTGCTTCTCTCACCTGCCCCAGTCTGGGCTGGGGATCCAGCTTGCAACTGAGGTGCATGCCCTTGTCTGGAATCAAACCCGTGACCCTTCACTCTGTGGGCTGATGCTCTAACCACTGAGCAACCGGCTAGGGCTAGAAAACAATGTATAGGTATTTTTGCACGAGGTTGTTTCTGTGTAGGGAGAACATTTGGCTTCACTTTTATTGCTAGAATTCTGTGTGACAGCGACAACTGTAGGGCTTTGTGGTAGGAAGCCACACTTACCCCTTTAAGATGCTGGCTTTCATTTAAAAATTTTCTTTGTCCTCCCTCTCTCATAAGGTTTGTATGGTTTATCCCTATCAAACAACAGAAATGGAAAGTGTAATAAGGAAATCCTTTGCTCTTCCTTCTGAACAAAGCCTTTCATTTCATTCTGCATGAAATGTTGGCTTAACACTTAAAATATTTGATGGGAATCATAATCAGCCTTTGAGTTGTAGGTTCTGGTATGTTTAATGATTTGCTCAAATGTTGACACTTTTATACAACGGGGAGAAAAACACTTCAATTTAAACATTGGATTTTCAACTCAGGCCTTCAGTATAAAAAAATATAGACAAAACAGCATATTCTATTACAATAAAACACTGTAAATGCAAATGGTTTTAAATATAAAGTGTAATTCATTCAGGAAAAAATAAGTACAGCTATAAAATGTCCAAATGATTATGCAGTCATAATTAGGGGTAAATAATTATTCCGTTCTCTAGTTAACGTACCTCATTTTAATGGAACACTTCGAATTAACAAACATACCCGTCCATTTTTTTTTTTTCCTGACAGTAATAACCACAGTGTATCTTATCAGATAATTAACTTCCACAAACACAATAACAAGTCTGCAGAGCAGCAGTGACACCATTACCATAAAGTATTTCTGTGGGTGTGGAAATCTTAAGAGGAGAACACCACTGCTTCCATTTAAGCTGCTCCCTTTTGCATAGGGGCTGCCGCTCTTGTTGCAATGTGTAATGTAGCAGACACTTTTCTGTGAGGAGACATCCAGGGAGGGGGGAAGAATGCAAAAATAGGCAATAGGAAAAGTGTGCGCAAACAGATTTAGAAGTAAGCACAGCGTTCCTGGAAGGCAACATGACAACCCTAAATTGGACGGGTAGAACGAATGTGTAATAATCGCGCTATTGATCTTTAATTAGGGTAAGCGACTTAACAGTTCAGCTTTTCTTCCTAACTCAGGTAAGCTCCGCTCCTCTCAGGAGCTCTCAAAGGATACACTTCTGAGAAACAGAAGCTGCCTTTTATTTCTCTTTTGAAGTAATTTTATTGAAAGCCAACTCCAGATGATACAGTTCCATTTGGCCATCATGCAACCCAGTTCCATGGAGAGGAAGCGGAAAGCAGTTTACGGGGAGAGGATCAAAGCCCCCCGCATTTTGGTGGGGCAGAATAGCAAGCTTAACATTTATTTCGGTTCTTGAGAGCAATGGCACGCATTTCAAACAAACAAAATCTACCTACAATTTAAAACTACTTGGAGAATAACTGGACCTTGAAAAAAAGAAAGAAAGAAAAATCTAAACTCGATTTGCTTTTGAGGATAAGCAAACACTTTTTATTTTTCTGCTTCACTTTCAGTGCTATCGTCTGACAAAATTTAGGTGCATTTTGATAGATTTTACTGTTCTGCTAAGAAAGCATGAAGTATTTTGTATTCAACCTAATCATTCAATTCAATTGCGTACAATTGGCGAAAATTGCCCAGACTGTGCCTTTTGAATTATGTCTTCAAAGTTCCATTATTGTTAGAAGTTTTGCAGTTAATTTTCCATTCGTTAAGCTGAAATGCACCTTTTTGTGATATAACCACGGGTCACAAGAGATTTAATTTAAAACTTAGTGAAAACCTGTGAGAAATATAAATATTTATATTTATATAGTATTAATGTGAGTGGGGAAGTATTTCAAAGCAGCCTCTGACTGCATACCAGAATAATGTGTTGTGGGATACACACAATGCAAGTCATGATTATATTTCAGTAAACATGCATTTAGGAGGATTATATGCTGTTAACACCAGAGCCATCCTGAAGTATAAGACCCAGGGAATTTTGCCCACCAGGAATGTACACATTGATTGGCAGGAACGGCTTTCATGCTGCTTGGCTGATCCTGCACATAGGAGGCGCAAGTACTACATAGAGGCGTATTTGCCCCTGCTGCTCGGTGAGCTCTTTGAGGTCAGGGACAGTACCTGCCTCGTGCTTGTTCCCATAGTGCTTAACACAGTTACTTGTCTTCAATGAAGAAAAGGTGGGCAGCACTGATGCAACCATCTATCTATCCATATAAAAGCCTAATATGCAAATTGTCCCTGTGGGAGTTCGACCGGAAGACCGATTGCTCGCTATGATGTGCGCTGACCACCAGGGGGCAGTGCAGAACAAAGGAAGGCCCTGGCTGGCAGTGGGAAAGAAGGCCCCGGCCAGCAGCTGGAAGTCCCCGATCAGCCCTATCGCAGGCCAGGCCTAGGGAACCTACCCATGCATGAATTTCCTGCACCAGGCCTCTAGTATTCTCTATAAGAAGATAGCCTCATTCACAGAGAATGTCTTGAACTGTGATAAACATTGATAATATGGCTCAGAAGAGTCCATAGGTGCGCACTGTGGTAACTAGACATGGGAAGGAATATCATGTGGGGTCACATTTTTAGGATAATTACGACATGCTTCAGATAAGGAGGAGATCTCAAATGGATTTATTTGATTATGGTTGCAAATATTTGAACCTGTCCAAGTTTCTAGAGAAAGTTTAGAGTGGTTAAGAAGCTGACTGGTTTTATACAGTGTTCTATCTCCAGATGATGTTGATTAGAATAAAATATAAGATCCTTTCATATAGAAGTGGTAATGAAAATTATGTCTTCAAAGTTGCGACCCACAGGTTGAGAACCACTAGCAGGGTCGCCTAAGACCATCAGAAAACACAGATATTTACATTCCGATTCATTAACAATAGCAAAATTACAGTTATGAAGTAGCAACGAAAATAATTTTATGGTTGGGGGTCACCACAACATGAGGAACTGTATTAAAGGGTCGTGGCATTAGGAAGGTTGAGAACCACTGTCCTAGAATCACCTGGAGCCACCCCAGGGCCTGACACCTGTGACTTTCTCTCAGTTTTTCTTTCCAGACTCAGCTCCAGTTGGTCACTGTTGCAGTTCAGTTCCACCTCTCCTGATCCCAAGACCTGTGTTCTTCCCCAGGGTTCTCTGGTCTCCTCATTCTCGGAGTCTGAATCTTTCCTTCTACTTTTACCACAGTAGCGTCCCCTCGTCCCCACACCAAATAACAAACAGAAGGGCTGATTTCGATTGATGCTGTTGTGCATTTACACAATTAAAGCTCCTCTCCTGACCTGGACCGCATCTGAGGAAAAACATATAATCCTCATGAGTTATTGTTCTACTTGAGATTTTGAAATAGACCGTATTGTAATACTCATGATTATTTGTCACATATTTCGTTTAACAGACAAAATGCTGTGAAGTTTTCGCATTAACTGGAGGGAATTGTTCGTTGCTACTTTACTATAACTGCATGGTTCATAAATACTCAATAAGTGCTTGTGGTTGGAGAAACAAAACATAAACATTGAAATAACTGTGAGAGTATGAATCAGTGTTTCTCTCCTGCTTTTCTCAACATATGGCAGAGTAATAATAGGGTATAATTACTGCTCGTATTGCCATTTTTTTATCTCTGCCTTTTTCTCATTTTTGTTATATCATACACAAAATATTTAAAAGTTAGAGACAAAGAATAAGTGGTATAAAAATTACTACCACTCTTATTTTTTTATTTGATAAGTAACTGGACATTTCCTCTTACTTTTGTTTATCTTTCAAGTGAACCTTTTATTTCTTTGTAAACAGTTTATATTCTAACACTTCTCTGGTTCCTAAACTGTAAAATTTCCTTTAACAACACAAAGTTATGTTCCAATAACTCAATATGTTAGGAATAATACAGTCTTTATCCTAGGTGTGAAAATGCCTACTTTAAAAATAAGACCTTTTGTTATAACTTAAAATAAGAATGAAACTGATTTGGAATGTTTGAGTTCCTGTCAATGTAATTTACAGCAGTGAATTCAATTCCTGGACTGAACTGCGACTGATCATAATGAAAACAGAGTTCTTGAGAATTGTCTTTAAAGATTATATTGAAGTTTGATTCTCTTTAGTATCCACACTGGTTTTATGGCTAGTGTGATATTGTGATATATAACAAGAAATATATATGTGATATTCATCCCTGATTCTGTCTCACAGTTTCCTAAGTGATAAGAACAAAGGTGTCTTTTGTTATGCTAATAAGGTGACCTTTGGGCCCCACCTTAGAATGGGGGCTGGTTGCCAAGGGAACCAACCTTGTGATTAGAGCTTGGAACTTTCAGTTTCTACCCTGATTCCCTTGGAAGGAAGAGGAGCTTGTGGTTGGTGGAATTAGTAAAAAATGTAGGCTCCATAGAAACCCAGAGGCAGGGTTCGGAAGGCTCCTGAGTTGGTGAACACTGGAGGTGCCTGGAGGTGGTACACCTGGAGAGGCATGGAGACACCAGGCCCTTTCCGCACACCTTTCCCTGCATCTTTAGTCTGGCTGTGCCTGCGTTACATGCCTTTATAATAAATGGATATTCTGGTAAGTAAATGGGTTTCCTGAGTTGTATGAGCTACTCTGGCAAATTAATTAAACCCAAGGAAGGAGTCATGGGAACCTCTGATTTATAGCCAGTAGGTCAGAAGCACAGGTGACAATGTGGAATCTGACGTTGTCTCAGGAGAGATAGTGTCAGAACTGAGTTGAATTCTCTGAAGCCCTGATGGTGTCCCGAGAATTGCTTAGTGGTGTGTATGGCAGCCTCCCCCTTCTGTCCCCTACACACACACACACACACACACACACACACACCCCACACACACACACTGGAAATGGGTCTAGGAATGCAAATTAGCTAGGTAAGTCTCTAGGTCCAGAGCATTTTTGTTTCCTCAGCTTGTAGGGGCCTGGTTTACTATAGAGAATAGGGATTTTGTAGACAGAATCCCAACTTGAGACTCTACTGTACAGCTACAAAAGGGTGTGACTTGATAACAGTAAACCTGTATGTAATGTGTATAAAGAAAATAATGTAGCATCCCTCATAACCATTGTGTGCATTGTGTTAGTGTGTGTGTAGCAGTTAAGTGATAAATTTCGTGGGATTCTGTGAATGCAAAGATGCTACACAAAGGTTAGTTTTCAGAGTTATATTGCTCAGTGTAGCTACTGCCCAGGACAGCTGTGAGAGTTGGGGAAGATCTTCTAAGATGATGCAAAGAACTAGATTTAACAAAGTAAAGGGATAAGTTGGAAGCCAAGAGTACTTGCATATTAAATCCTACTCACTTTTTAGTTTTGCTTTTTTTAAACGGGTGTTCCTGACATGATATAGGGCTGCTTAGCAGGACCAAATACAGGGTGTGTGAGGTCATGGCTGAAGACGGAACAAGTCCAGTTCAGTTTGTGGTCTCAGAGGTGGAATTATGGCCGTCAGCCAGGTCAAAATCAGAAGTTCACTGAGAGCCTGGGAGCCACTGGCGGAGAATGCCCGGGACAGAGCTGAAAAGGGGAGCCAGGGATCAGCAACCACGAAAGCAGATCTGTAACATGAGACAGGAATGTGGGAAACAGCTTTTTATGGACTCCAACTAATTTAGATGGATGTTATCTTTTTTAATGCATCTCATCCAGCCATTTATCACCAGTGGGCTTAACCCTCAATAACATTGCTATGAACTGAGTCACAGATTATCAAAAGCAGAAAAGTAAAACAAAGCATGCAAACCCTGTATAGCCCTTAGATATGGGAACAGTAAAAATAACCCCCTTTGGTTGAGTTTAAGATATTGATTCTTCGTTAGCATCCTTTTCTTCATTTATCTGGTTCCCCATTCTGTCCAGCTTTATGTACTTATTTATTTTTATTAAACTTATTAAGGTAGATTAGTTAACAAAACCTTACAGGTTTCAAGTGTACAACTCTATAACACATCATCTGCATCCTATGTAATGAGTTCACTCATCACCCAAGATCCAGTCTCTTTCCACCATCATTTGTCCCCTCTTTGTCCTCTTCCACTTCCTCCCAGCCTGCTTTCCCCTCTGGTAATCACCATACTGTTGTCTGTGTCCATTTATCTATCTATCTATCTATCTATCTATCTATCTATCTATCTATCTATCTATCTTAATCCCTTTACCTTTTTCACCCAGTCCCCCAAGTTCCCTCCCCTCTGGCAATCATCAGTCTGTTCTCAGCATCTGTGTGTCTGTTTCTGTTCTGTTTGTTAGTTTATTTTGTTCATTAGATTCCACATATAAGTGAAATCATATGGTACTTGTTTTTCAATAATTTGGCTTATTTCCCCTTAGCATTCTACTCTTCAGGTAGGTAAGATTTCCTTCTTTTTTTATGGCCAAGTATTAGTCTATTCGATAAATACACCACAGCTTTTTTATCCATTCATCTACTGATGAACACTTGAGCTGCTTCAAATCTCAGCTATTGTAAATAATGCTGCAATGAACATAGGGGTGCATATATTCTTTCAAATTAGTGATTCAGTTTCTTCAGATAAATTCCCAGAAGTGGAATCGCTGTGTCATAAGGCAGTTCCATTTTTTATTTTTATTTTTAGGAAACGCCATACTGTTTTACACAGTGGCTGCACCAATCTGCATTCCCACAAAGAGTGCATGAGGGTTTTCTTTTCTCCACATCCTTGCCAACACTTGTCATTTGTGGATTTATTGATGATAGCCATTCTGACAGGTGTGAGGTGATATCTCATTGTGGTTTTCACGTGCATTTCTCTGATGGTGACTTGAGTATCTTTAAATGTGTCAATTGGCCATATGGTATATATTCTTTGGAAAAGTGTTCAGGGTTTTGCATTTTTAATTAGATTGTTTGTTGTTTTTGTGTTTAGTTTTTTGAGTTCCTTATAAATTTTGGAAATTAATCCCTTAGAAGATGTATCATTGGCAAATAAGTTCTTTCATTCAGTGGGTTGTCCTTTCATTTTTTTCTTTTTCTTTCTTCTTCTTAAAGGAGACTCTTTAACATTTCTTGCAATGCTGGTTTGGTGATAATGAACTCCTTTAGCTTCTTTATTTGTCTGGGGAGTTTTTTATTTAGCCTTCAATTTTATATGGTAACCTTGCTGCATAGAGTAGTCTTGGTTGTAGGGCCTTGCTTTTCATCACTTTGAATATTTCATGCCAATCCCTTGTGGCCCAAAATGTTTCTGTTGAGAAATCAGCCGACAGCCTTATGGGAGCTCCCTTGTAGATAACAAACTTTCTCTTGCTGCTTTTAAGATTTTTAACTTTTGGCATTTTAATTCTGATGTGTCTTGGTGTGGACCTCTTTGGGTTCATCTTGTTTAGGACTCGCTTCCTGGATTTGTGTATCTTTTTACTTTACCAGGTTAGGGAAGTTTTCAGCCATTATTATATTAAACAGGTTTTTTATCCCTTGTTCTCTCTCTTCTCCTTCTGGTTTCCTTATGATGTGGATTTTCTTACATTTGATGTTGTCCCAGAGGTACCTTAGACTTCCCTCATTTTTTAAAATTCTTTGTTATTTTTGTTGCTCTGTTGGGTTGTTGTTGTTTTTATCTTGTCCTATAAATTGCCGATTCGATCCTCTGCTCTTTCTAACCTGCTTTTGATTCCTTCTAGTGTATGTATTTTCATTTAAGATATTGTGTTCTTCATTTCTGACTAGTTCTTTTTTATTTTATGGTTTCTATGTTTTATGCTTGCTATCTCTTTAAGTTCTCACTGAGATCACCCATTCTTCCTCTAATGTCATTGAGCATCCTAATAACCATTGTTTTGAACTCTGTATCTGGTCGCTTCGTTTCTTCCATTTCATTTAATTCTTTTTCTGGGTATTTCTCTTGTCCTTTCGTATGGGGCATGTTTATTTGTCTCCCCATTTTATCTTTTTTTTCCCTTGTGTTTGTCACTGTGTACTAGTATTTGGTAGATATGCTATGATTCCCACACTTGTTATAGTGGTTTTATATGGTAGGTAATTTGTGGTGCTCAGTGGTCAATCTCCCAGATCACCTGAGCTAGATGCTTCCAGATGTCTCTTTATGTGTTATATGTGCCCTCCTCTTGTAGTTCTGTCGTGAGTGGTATTGGCACTTTTTGGGTGGGGTTAACCCTCAGGCTGCCTCACTGTTAGGATACAGCTTGGTCACAGGGTATGAGCCACTGTGCAGGGCTGTCCCCGGAGGTGGAGCTGTTTCCAGCAGGGCCTGGTGCCTGCTGGGATTTCCCTTTGGGTGTGTCACTGGTGTGGTTAGTTGGGTTGAGCTCCGATGTGTTCTGAAGTCCACCTCTGGTTGTTTTGGTTCTGGGTCCCCTGGGTGCGATTCCAGTGTGCTATATGTCCGGAGATACCACACAAGTTGCTGCTTGTGGCTGCCTCTTCGTGGCCTGGGTGTGCATGGGAGGGATCAAGCTGTGTACAAGGGTCAGCTTCCTCCAGCTCTGAGCCTGGGGCAGATCTGTAAAAGTTCCAAGTCACACTGAGCTCCGCCTCCTCCTGTGGATTGCACCGCCGCCCCCTGAGGTGGCCTGGTCTTCCTTGAGAGCCTTCCATAGGTTGACTGTAGAGTGTGTCCAGGCTGGCCACAGCCCACAGACCCTTTACATGTCACAAGGTCTGTAGGGTAGGGTGATGGGATAGGCAAGACGGACTAGTGGTTCTCCTGCCTTGGGGGCAGTAGGTCAGGTACTCAGTGGGGGGAAGTGGACCCTACTCCAGAGCTGCCCCACTCAGTCTCTGCCTGAGTCTTTGACCTCGGCTCCCCCAGAAGGAATGCACCACAGGTTCAGGCTGGTGAAGCCAGCAGGCCCCTCTGCAGGAGCAAGCTCTGGAGGACAGATCAAGAGTCTTTCTATGGGGTGGAGGGGTATTGTTGGCTGAGTCTGCAGGGGGAGGGGGCAAGAATGTGTCTTCCCTCCCTCCCTCTCAACCACACAACCCAGCACCTGTCTGAATCCTGGACAAGGTCCTCCCGGGAAGATGGGCTCTGAAGATCCCAGCTGTGCTTAGTACTCTGCTCCCTCTGTGGGACTGAGCTCAGCAGGGCAGGGCTACTGGTTTGGAAGGATGGGTCATAGGAGTCTCTCACCGAGGAAGTGGCACAGGGGAGGCAAGAATGGCCCCTTCCCCTTACCAGGTGCACAGCCTGGTGCCTGTGTAAGTCCCAGACGAGAGCCTCCCAGGGAGTTGTGCTCTGAAGATCTCCGCTCTGCACAGCACTCTGATCCACTCGCAGGACGGAGCTCAGCAGAGCAGCGCCACTGGGAGTGGAAGGCTAAGTGATTCAACAGCTGTATGCAAGAGGTTGGGGAGAATGACCCTTCGTTCCAAAGCTACACAACTCAGTTACTGCCTGAGTCTCTGCCAAGAGCTTCTCCAGAAAAGGAACATCCAGAAGGTCCCTGGTGGGTGTAGCCCGCAGACCTTTCAGCAGGACTCCGGCTCCTCAGGGGGGTGTTGCTGGTAGTTGGAGGACTGGGTAATAAGTTTCTCTGCCTGGTGCTGCAAGGATGCTTGACTCTGGGAAGATGACATCTGAGTCTCTAGGAGACTCCTTTCTCTCCCAGGCAGACTGATTCCCCGCTTTCATTGCTAGATACTTTGTGGGTACCTCTCCCCAGCTCTGGTGCTGTGGGTTGGGGATACTGGAGTGGGATTGAGACCCAACACTGCAGGGAGGGCTTTTGTAGCTGAGCTATCCCTCTGGTATCTCAGTGGCCTTACCTGGATGCAGGGGCCAGCCATTTCTGCATCTCTGCCCTTCTTACCAGTCTCTATGTGGCTTCTTTTGTAAATCCTTGGTTATAATACTTCAGCCAGCCTTCAGTTGGTGATTCAGGTTAATTGTTCTATAATTTAGTTGTAAATCCAGTGTGTAGTATAATTTACACACCACAGATTTGAAGTTGGGAAAGAGGAGATATGTGTCTGTACAAATGCAAGAGAAGTGAACAGCTGTCATTAATTATATGACAGAAAACTGAATTGTAGACATAGCCTGTATTATTGTAGACAAGTGAAAGTTCAAAATGATGACCTTAAACTGTAAAGATATGTTAAGTTCATTTGCTAGTCCCTGTCTAATAAAAGAACACGTGAATGTTACATTTTAGAAGATTTCAATAAAATATTATTGTGAAAAACTGAGTATTATGGGTATGTTTGCTTTTTCAGACCATAATTTCTGAAAAACATATCCATGATTCATTAGTAAATGAAGACCATATCAGACATTTGAATACCTAATGTGCCTAAGGTGCCTGTACCAGTTTAGATAATATTATTTTGAACATTTTTATTCTTTAAATATTTTTATTGATTTTTTTTTGTAGAGAGAAAGAGAGAAATATTGATGTGAGAGCAAAAGATAGATCAACTGCCTCCCACATGCCCCCTACCAGGGATCATGCCCATAACCCGGGCATGTTCCCGGACTAGGAATGGAACCTATAACCTTCTGGTGCAGGGAAGGAAGCCCAGCCAACTGAACCACCCTGGTCAGGGCAAACATTTTTGTTCTTATAGTAGGTATTGTATGTTGTCCTTCAAGTGGTCTCTTTATACTAGTACATTCATTCTCCTCTGGTAAATGCTTCCTTTACCCTGCCATTGAAATACTCTTTCTTAAAATCAAATATGGTAATTTAACAAAAATAGTTTTAGTAATCATAGAGAAGATTGATATTAAATGTGATGTAATGACAGGTAGAAAATTATCAGACTTGAAGTCCTCCTTTGTTGTTACACGAATCCCTTTTCATGAAATGACTGGTGAACAACCCTGTATTTGCTATATGGATTTCCCTTCCTTCACTGCTTCACCCAAGCAATTACTCTGTGTATTCTTTTGGTCCCACAAATAGGAATCTTGAATGTTTAAAATTTAGGTAACTTGCTTCTTCAGAGCATTGTTTATATAAGTTAGAAGTGATAGAAATTGTGGGACACATCTCCTTGATTGGGGAGGATTAGAAACTTTCCCTCTCAACTGTTGTTTTTACATCGGTGATTGTCATAGTGATAGCAAAAGGATGGAACTAGAAATAGTCTTGATGGGATATTGTAATATTTTGGCTCATAAAATATATGTAGAAGTTTTCCTGTCTTAAGTAAGTTTGAGTTGGAACATTTCATGACTACTCTGGCATGGTAGCCACCATATGGCCAATACAATCTCCCAAGGTTCTTTTATGTGTGTGTGTATTTGTGTGTGTGTGTGTGTGTGTGTGTGTGTGTGTATTGATTTCAGAGAGGAAGGGAGAGGGAAAGAGATAGAAACCATCAGTGAGGAGAGGGAATCACTGATCAGCTGCCTCTGCACACCCCCTACAGGGGATCAAGCCTGCAACCCAGGCATGTGCCCTTGACCGGAATCGAACCCGGGACCCTTCAGTCCACAGGCCGATGTTGTATCCACTGAGCCAAACTGCTCCGGCTCCCAAGATTCTTGCAGCAAAAATGTCTCAGCACTCCCTGGAAGAAATTTATTTTTAAAATCTCTCTAGAATCTCCGAGGGCCATGGCTACCAAATATGGGATGATTCCAGAGAGTCCTAACTGTCCTTACCCTCCCAGTTCAGATAGATGTTTCAAAGGGTGATGCAATTCACTTAATCTCTTGACCTTCTTCTGTCTCCTCCCTTTTGAGAGATTTTATCCTCACAATAGCCCTTGAAACAGAACTGACCAGTGACTAACTTGCTTGGTAACTTATATGTAAAGAATTGAGAGAGAATATTTGATCGATTACTTGAAATGAAGTGTCTATTTTCCAGGTGAAAAAGCCATTACTTGGGAATGACTGGATCATGTACTACCTAATTACATCCCTTGCAGACTTTATGGGCAGGTGAAGAATGAGAGCACAACTCCCAGCCTTTCTTCTTAGCCCATCTTCCATCATTCCTCCTGATATGTATTTGCATCTCATGCTCCAGCCATTCAGATTGACTTTGCCATTCTCCTTAAACATCATGCACTTTGTTCATTGCCTTTGCTCTGATTGAAATTGCCCTCCCATCTTCCTTTTCACTTTATCCTATTTCAGTGTATTTTAGCTTAAAAATACACCCCATGCAAAATTTAGGTTAGAACAAATGGAGAGGGACAGAAAATATATGAGTAGAGGGGGTGGCCTGAGTAAAAGCATGGAGGCTTGAAACTGGGTATTTTGTTCTTTGGACTTTATTGGATAGCATTATAACACATTTCTAGTGTGATTTATTTATTTATCTTGTTACTTGTCATGACAAATTAGGTTTAAAACCACAGATACTGCAATATGATATTTTTTCCTCATGAGAATCTCATTTAAAGAGATGCTATTTTAGTAGAAAAATATATTTTCTTAGCTGTTTTAAAGTTGTCAATTATTTCTTCAGAAAAGCAAGTCAGTGGTAATTCTCATTATGGCAATATGTCTCAAGTGGAAATTTATGGACGAGTGGTGTCAGTAAAAATAATATGCAGATGATTTGTTTTGATGAAATACTCTCCATGAAGGCAAAAACTAAAGTTGTAACTTGCTGTCTGTAAGCCACTTGCGAAGGTACAGTGGATTCTCAGTTGAGTGTGCCAGTGGGAATCTCGCATGGTTTCACATGGCTTAACCTCAGCGAAATGATAGACATACTGTTTGTATTGATTAAAGAGCCTTTATTTATCCAGAGGCAGCTGAGAGACTCCAAACCTGGGCAGGCATTGCTCTCCTCTTGTTATATGAACTGCCTGGTTTTCACTGGATTTAAATGGGTAAAAGAAATGTACCCTTTGCATTACTGATTAAGAAAAGGCAATCTAGAAGACTGATGAGTACACTCAACATATTTATTTTGTAGAACACACTCCTTTGCTAAAATCACTTAGTATTTCAGTTTTAATTTACTTTGTCATTGTGTCAGCAAAGTCATGGTATCAGAGGTCTCCTTTCTGAGACTTGTCTTCCTGACACAGTCCGTCAAATCTGTTGTACAGTAAATAAGAAAAACTCTTAGTGTTTGGATGCAGAATAATTGTGTTGATGACTGCCTGGTTTTTTCAAAGGATAAACTAGGAATTGATCTGATGGACAATGTATTCTGTCTTAGTTTCCTCATACTTAATAGGACTGCCCTGAAGGTCCAATATGCTAAAATTCATGAAGTCCTATGTTACATACATGGGGCATAGAAGTAGCTTAAGAAAGGTGAATTATTTGTTTCATTTTTCTCCTCCTTTCTTTTTTTAGTTGTAATTCATTGGTAGAAGACAGATGTGCTTACTGGTATAATAATTTTGATAAGTCTTAAGTGGAGGCCTTTTTAAAAAATAATTTAAAATTTTTCGCCCTAACCGGTTTGGCTCAGTGGATAGAGTGTCGGCCTGTGGACTCAAGGGTCCCAGGTTTGATTCTGGTCAAGGGCATGTACCTTGGTTGCAGGCACATCCCCAGTAGGAGGTGTGCAGGAGGCAGCTGATCGATGTGTCTCTCGCATCAATGTTTCTAACTCTCTATCCCTCTCCCTTCCTTTCTGTAAAAAATCAATAAAATATATTTAAAAATAATTTAAAAGTTTTCAATTGTAGTTTATGTACAATATTATATTATTTTCATATGTACAACCAGTGATTAGACTTGATATAATTTATGAAGTGATCACCCCAGTAAATCTAGTACCCTTCTGACACCCTACATAGTTATTATGATATTGACTACTAGAGGCCTGATGCACAAAATTCGTGTAAGAGTAGGCCTTCTTTCCCCTGGCTGCCGGCACCGGCTTCCCTCTGGCATCCGGGACCCGGGCTTCCCGCGCAGCCCTGACGTCGTCCAGAAGGTCGTCTGGTCTAATTAGCATATTATGCTTTTATTATTATAGATACTCCATGTACTGTACTTTAATCCTCATGTCTATTCTATAACTACCAATTTGTACTTCTTAATCCCTTCACCTTTTTTCAACCGTCCCTCCAATCCCCTCCCATCTGGCAGCCATCAAAATATTTTCTATATTGCTCTAGCTGGTTTGGCTCAGTTGTTAGAGCATTGGCCCACAGACTAAAGGGTCATGGGTTCAGTTCCTGTCAAGGGCACATACCTTGGTTTCAGGCTCAATCTCTAGCCCCAATTGTGGCATGTGCAGGAAGCAACCAATCAATGTGTCTATCTCACATTGATGTTTCTCTCTGTCTCTACCCTTCCCTTCCACTCTCTCTAAAAATCAGTGGACATATATATTGATCAATGAGTCTGTTTCTGTTTTGTTTATCTTATTCTTCATATTCCAGATATAAGTGAAATCATATGTCATTTGTCTTTCTCTGTCTGACTTATTTCACTCAGCACAATGCCTTTTAGGTGTATCCTTCCTGTTGCAGATGGCAAGATTTTATTCTTTTTTTATGGCTGACTCATATTTCATTGTATATATGAACCATTCCTTTATCCATCATCTATTGTAAATAATGCTGCAATGAACATATGGATGTACGTGTCTTTTTGATTCAGTGTTTTGGGTTTCTTTGGATAAATATGAAGTGGAATTGCTGGGTCCTTATTTATCTCTTGTTATAGAATTTGTTTTAAAGTCTGTTTTGGCTGGTATAAGTATTGCTGCACCAAATTGTTTTATTTTTGGTTTTTATTTTCATGAAATATTTTTTTCATCCTTTGACTTTCAATCTCTGTATATGTTTCAATCTGAATTGAGTCTCTTGTAACAGCATATGTAAGAGTCATATTCTGTTATCCATTCAGTCACCATATATCTTTTGATTAAACCATTTAAACGATTAGCATTTAAAGTAATGATTGATATATATTTATTAATTGCCATATTATTATTCACATTTTTAGAAAACTTTTAAGCATTTCTTAAAATAATGTTTTGGTGGTGATTGACTCCTTTAGCTTTTTCTTGTCTGGGGAGCTCTTTATTTCTCCTTCAATATTAAATAATAGCCTTACTGGGTAGAGTAATCTTGATTGTATGTCCTTGCTTTTCATCACTTTAAATATTTCATGCCTGCATAGTTTCTGTTGAGAAATCAGTTGACAGTCTTATGGGAGTTCCCTTATAGATAAGTAATTTCTTTCCTCTTGCTGCTTTTAAGATTCTTTCTCTCTTTTTCTTTAACCTTTGGCATTTTAATTCTGATGTGTCTTGGCGTGGGCCTATTTAGATTTGTATGTCTGTTTCCTTCACCAGGTTTGGGAAGGCTTTTCAAGCAGGTTTTCAATTCCTTGCTCTCTCTTTTATCCTTCCAGTACCCCCAAATGTTGATATGCTTGAAGTTGTCCCAGAGTCTACGTAAACTATCCTCATTTTTAAAAATTATCCTTATCTTCCAAATTGCTGATTTGACTCTCTGCTTCATCTACTCTACTCTTGAGTCCCTGTAATGTAGTCTTCATTTCATTATTGTATTCTTCATTTCAGACTGCTTCTTTTTTATGTTCTCTATCTCCATTTTTATGTTACCTATCTCTTTGTTGAAGTTCTCATGATGTTCATCTACTCTTCCCCTAAGTTCATTGAGAAGCCTTATAAGCAGTGTTTTGAACTCTGCAGCTAGTAGATTGCTTGTCTCCATTTTATTTAGTTCTTTTTCTGGAGATATGTCCTGTTCTTTAATTTGAGACATGTTTCTTTGTCTTTTCATTTTGACTGCCTGCCTTTGTTTGTTTCTGTGTATTAGGCAGAGCTGCTATGTCTCCCCATCTTGGTAGAGTGGCCCTATGCAGTAGGTGTCTTGTAAGACATAGTATCACAGCCTACCCAATCACCTGATCTGAGTTCTCCAGGTATGCTGTCCCTCCCCCTGTCTATGTAGGCTGTGTACACCTTCCTATTATAGTTGTCCCCTTTGAAATTGCTGAAGGATGAAAATAAATGCAAGGCTTTCTATGGCTAAAGGAAGCAAAAGGCCTACATTGAAAATAATCAGTTCATGTGTAATTATAGCAGACACTGTAAAAATCGACAATGAAACTGGATATTGAAGCATAATTAGCATTTTATTTAATTGTGTGGAGATCTGTTGTAATTTTTATTCTGCTGGCCATTTTGGATATCAGTAGTATGGTAGCATGGAAGGGCGTGGGCATCCAAAGCATCTCCAGGAGTAGCAGTAGAGACCACCTCATCCTTTATAACTAGGGATATGTTTCCATCTAGATGCAAAAGAAGTGAATTTCTGACTTGTCATCACCTCTTTTCTTCACATGTACTTTTTTACCCAGATGTTAAAAATATTGCAAAACTAATTGCAGGGACAAATTCACATAATTTTATGGAACTTGGAAAATACATGTGAGAGAAATTCAACCACTCAGAAAAAACTGCTGAAATCATTAAAAAAAAATACTTGCATTGGCTAGTGATATTAATTCACTTATGAGGAACTGCTCATGGAGGCTCTTTGTATGTTGTTTCTGGGAAAAATTACCTTATTGGAAAAAGTCAGACTTATTTAATAGGACACAACGTGAGTGCTGTAGAGGAGACCCATACTGGTTCTCACATAGCACTTGAGGGTTTTTCATATATTCGACATTTATTGCTATTAATAGTAAGGATTTTTTCAAAAACTAAAATAGATTTTTTTATGTATATACACTTCCATAATAATAGGCCTACTAAGAACATCAGTTCTTAAATTAGATATTTCATTCTTATAATCTCTACTACTACACATAGTTTTATGGGTGTTTACTTACATGGTCATTAGGTAACATGCCAGGTTCCAAAATAAGGTAAAAAAATCATTTTAATTTTTATGTTTTCTCCATTATTCTTTTGACTCAGATATTTAGAGAAGTGATAAAAATATATTCCCTATATATAACTAATAAAAAGATAGTATTTTGCTGCTAAGAACTTGGCCAAGGAGAAATTAATCTGTTAAATTTAGAAAGACTCAGATAGTTTATTGTAAAGTATTTTAAGAGGGTGTCAATTATTATTACAGGAAATAATCAGATGTAAAATCTGTAAATTAATATGATCATGGAAATAAACCAGTTCACTACAATAGGCCTTTTATGAAAGACTATAGTGTGCCTTTTTAAAAATTCCATGCTAATTTCTTCAGGGGATATAAAATTTAGTAAGACGTGTGACCTTTCTTCCACTGTTACAGTTTTGGAGGAGACATGAGATGAGGGTACCTAATTTGATATTATGCAGATCATTTTTCGGTCCAAGATAAATGGGGGGGGGGTCTTGAATTTGGGTTCTGTAAGCTTATGCAACTTGGTGGGCTCTCTCAAAAAATTAATTTATAATTGTAAGTACACTATTATTGTCAACAATTAATAGCCATTTAGAATGAGAAAATAATAAGTTATAAACTTTTAGAAAACGTAAAAATCCATAAATATCTAGGAAAATATATAATAATTTATTAACTCCCTGCCAGGCCTGTAAAATTAATTCCTTTTTTTCATTTATAATCTTTCATGGCACTTCTGTAATACCATTTATCACATGGAGAATAGAAAAATAGTCCAGTTGTCCATATAGCAACGTTGGTGAAAGTTAGTGTTTTCTTTTCATTGATAGTTCAGAAACTTTTATTCAGCTTAACAACTTTTTTTGGTAATGTGATAATTTCTGTGAGATTTAGCTATAAGACTTTAGGGTATTCCAGTTTTCTTTCACAGTGACAGGTCGTAATACTCTCCGAATTTCCTACAAGCATCGACAAGCTTGTCACTTGGATCCTTATAGAAAGAGCTAGATGAGTTGGTAAAGTGAGTGGCAGAAGTAGACCTAGAAATCCTTCCTATACCAGATGGCCAGCAATAATTGAACTGTGCACCACATTAATATATTCCCCTATATCCAAACTAAATGTATGCCAATTCAACAACCCCAACTGGCTCCCCCAAATTGCCTCTCACCCCTCTTAAAGGACTCTGCCTGAAGGGAAGTATGATGGTGGTGAAGTGTTTAGGAGTAAAATAACATCACCAATGATACAAAGCAATTGACCGTACCACCGTGCCTTGTGGGCCCTAAGCAAGTGGAGGGCCCAGATGCTAAAGCTTCCTTAAGGTCAGGCTTAAGGTCAAGGCAAATTTGCTTGTAGCCATGAGAGGTCCAACAGTGATAAGGACTTCAAAATCCATAGAATCCATACTTCAGTAGGGATCAGAAAAGCTCTCACCCAGGCAAAGGCACATGACATGAGCTTCAAGGGACAATAGGCTGTCAAGGAGCAGGTGTTTCTTTGAAATTATTTCAGAATAATGAAAGTGTCTTAACAAATACACAAACATTTTAGTACACCTAAAGATCAGCAGGTGGAGACGTATTGACACAAATTCCCAGGCCTTCCTCTGACATTGTAATTCAGATTTGGACAGGGAAACAAAATAGGCATTTTTAACAGGCAACAAAACTTGGTTATTTTCCAGGTGGGTGTGGGCTGTATTTTGGAATAAAATATTATCCTATATAATAAAAGCCAAATATGCTAAGTGTCTGGTCATCTGTTCAACCAATCAAAGCATAATATGCTAATGATATGCTAAGGCCGCTCAACCACTCACTATGACATGCACTGACCACCATGGGGCAGACTCTCTGATCCGGACCGGTAGGTTAGCTTGCTGCTGCGCTCCGGCCCATTGGGACTGAGCAAGATAGGCCAGGCACACCCTGGAGCCCTCCTGAGGTCCCTCCTCTGTTGGCCAACCTCCCGTGTCCCTCCCTGGCCCCAATCGTGCACAGGTGGGGTCCCTCAGCCTGGCCTGTGCCCTCTTGCAATATGGGACCCTTTGGGGGATGTTGGAGAGCCACTTTCAGCCCAATTCCACAGGCCAGGCCGAGGGACCCCACTGGTACATGAATTCGTGCACTGGGCCTCTAGTGTAATTATAATGTTTTCAGAAAAATCTATGAGTCTGACATGTTTGCGAGGAGTGAGAGTTGAGGTCATGTCAGGTAAGTCAGGGATATAACATACAAGGTGTTGTGTGGTTGGTTTAGTTAATTTTTTCAACAGAGCTTTCTGTCTCTGGACTAAGTCATGAAAAGTAGGGAGCCATTGAAGATTCTTGAGCAGGATCATGGCCTGATTTCATCTGCACTTTCATTGAGCAGCTCTGCTGGATAAATGAATAGGGTGAGTTTGGAAGGGCCACACATAAGGAGTCTATTTTATAAAACGAATCAAGAGATAAGCAAGTCCTGACAAAAGATGTGATCATATAAAAGAGATAGGTGAAAGAGACATTTGAAAAAAGAAATAAAGAGCATGTTAGGGAGATGGGTTCAGCCAAGAGTATCATGCTCCAGGGAGTATAAGAGATGGGAAGATTATAAAAAAGTTCTTGGATGTGGCATTTCCAGGGCATTTGGTCATGGCTGAAATATATCTGCTCACTCATCATTAGTTCTTTCAGAGCTTTTTAATCTCCGTTATGTTTTTATGTACACATCTTAATATTTTTTTTATTAATGTTACTTAAAATGTAAAGTTCAGAAGTTCAGTGTCTAAAGTGGGTAAAACAAGGCACGCTATTTCTGCCTTTTATAATTTGGGGGATGAAGGGTCTGTGCACAAGCAGATTCTGTTGTTTAGTGCTTTGCTATTTTAATCCATAATTAGAATAAATTCAGGCCAAAAGAGCACATCAATCTTTGTGCCATCAAAGTAGATATTCTATTCATAGTTATAAAATAATTTTCTTTTACAGAGGCTGGGGAGAAAAGCAGAGATTTATTTTTTTGGGTTATTTTAGTGTTTGAGGAAAATAAAGACCATGTGGAACCTCTTTTTATGTACAAAACCTTTCACGTATTTTTGGATAACTGTTGAATACTTTCTTAACTAGATGGATTTATCACATTGATAAATATGTTCTCAACTTTCTTTGTGGGTATTTTTTCTAACTATTATTTAATTTTAATCTCATTGCTTGCTTATTATTGATCTAATTTCAATTAAATTTCTAAGTTATGCTTAGGAATCTTGAGTAAATTCATATTGTCTTATGTGTCAATATGTGAAATTATTTTGCTCTTAAAAAAAAAAAAACTTAACAGAAAGATAGGATACTAGGGGAACCCAGCTGGCTGGAGTGGCTCAGTTGGTTGACCATTGTCCTATGCACCATAAGGTTGCCGCTTTGATTCCCAGTCAGGGCACATACGTTGGTTGTGGGTTTGATCCTCGTTCCAGAAATGTATGGAGGACAAAATGATGCATGTTTCTCTCCCACATCAATGTTTCTCTCTTTCTCTCTCTCCCCCTCTCCCTTTCTCTAAGCATGTTTGTGGGTGAGGATTAAAAAAAGATGAAGAATATGAAGGGGAAAAAAACTAATAGGCAAAAGAGAGGAGAGCGTGGAGGGGTGGGGGTACAGAGAGAGAGAAAGAAAGAACTAATTCATATATGAGAATCAACTTGAAAAGCCAGTATAGACCTGGCAAGTTAATAGACATGAATAAAATTACCATCTTCATGGCTAAAATCCAAAGATGGATGTAAGTACATAGAATAGGAAACCAATTACCATATTCATGTGTTAAGTTTATTTTTACCAAGGATTATTGTTGGCTGCTTCAATAATATATTTTTTTCTTTATTATAATATTAGTGCTTATGAAGAAGTGAAAAGTGAAATATATTTAAATTTCTGGCATTTTTCATACTTAATAGAAACTATTAATCTTTCTATATATTTTACATTGGCTTATATTCATCTATTAGAACAATTAAATAATTCCTCAATAAAAGTATAAGTAGGTAACTAATTCATTTATGTTTCTTTTCCTGAATTTTAGCTTTAGTCAAAATACGTTCTTATACAAAGGATATGATTGAATCTTGTGAAACTTTTAATACAGTAAACTCACATGAAGGCATAATCCCTGGTTAGAGTTATAATATGAGAGAGTTGCCTATTATGGGTCATGCCTTTTGTTTTCTCACAGTCTAGCAGGGGAGTGAGAAGATGAACAAGTAGTTATAAGCAGTGTGACATGTACAGGAACTGGAATATTGAAAAGGAACAGTAATAGGGAGTAGGGAGTAGTTGATGTGGCGATGTCTGAACCAGCGTGACCGACCATCCCGGTTTGCCAGGGCCTGTGGAGATTCCCGGGAGCCAGTACTTTTGGTGCTAGGAAGTGAACTGTCCTCCCAGGGGACATTTGGCAATGTTTCCTCATCACGACTGGGGCGAAGGGCTGTTGACTGGCATCTGGTTCAGAGAGGCCAGGGATGCCGCTGGGCCGTCTGCAGTGCACTAGACAGCCCCCACAAAAGGAACAGTCAGACCCTCAATGTGGGCTGTGGACTGACACACTCCCCTGTTCCCATGGGAAGGAGCCATTAGAGAGGGAGAGAGGGCGATGTTGATGGTGTACAGAGAGGTGCCCAAGATGGTGAGAGGGGGGATCAAGAACACAAGCGGAGAAATGGGTCTGGAGCAGGATGAACGCAAGGGAAGAACCGTTTCTAAATTAGAAGTTCTTGTACAGCGGGTAGGATGCCGCTGACATCAGGTTCATGCTTGATGGCACTTCTTTTCTCCGATGAAATAGGAGGCAAGAGCATCAATCTCTCGGAGGTGAGAGGTCGGTGCAGGGCAGGCTGCTGCAAAGTGGAGAAAGATGGGAGGATGATGGATAGGTGACACTGGGGTCCTGTGGAGGCTGTAGATCATGAATTTGCAATGGCACTAGTGCTGCATCCTGTGATTTCTCGGGCGAGGCTCCCCCATTCGGTGTGGGGAGGGAGGGAGAGTGGTGCACTGCAGAACTGACTTAAGGCAAACGCGGCGTGTGGGAACGTGCGAGAGCTTACAGGGCACTGTGGGAGCGGTTTTAATGATCAGAACCCTGGGCTGGGGAGTGAAGGAGGGAGAGCCTTTACTAGCACACCTACCCTTTAAAAACCAATGACTATTCCTCAATGCCTTTCGCTTCCTTCCGGCTCCTAAGCATCAATGTTGTGACTGTTCGCCTTGCAGATTCTAAACGCTGGTTTGTCTTTCTGGGTTGCTTCGTTTGCCTCAGAAAGACACTCTGGCAGTCCCCAAAGCCATTTATTTCCTGAATTGGAGTAACTGCTGCATGTTTGTTTAGTTTGTTATTCGTTGCAGCCCATCCCTTTAGATTCCTCTTTTGTTGTTTCCCCACTGAAACAACAACGCTGGAAGGAGGTCTACTTTCCTGGCATTTTTTGGATTCCTATCAGAAAGCAGCTTTGACTTCCACTAGGTTACTGAAGACCTCCAACTGTGAATTTGACAAAGGTCCTCCAGAGAGCTTTAAAAGGTGTCCTTTGATTAAATTAGTGACTATAACTAGGTTACATGATTCAGAGGAAGAGCTACTAGCATGCATCATTCCACTCTTGGGATCCGGGAGGTTTTATCTTCTTTGGTCCCGAGTACAAAGGCTGATCCCAGGATAATCTACAGGCGCCTTTTTTCTAATTCTGGGAGATTAAGTTCATCCAGATTCTCAATATGTGGCCTGGCATATGTCCACCGATGCTCCTGTTACACACACACAAGGGGAGGGTTTCCTTCCTTTCAAAATGCTCCGTGGTCACTCACAACAACACGTTGGGGCGAGCGTCTAAAACTCAAAGTGCTTCCGGTCACCCGTGGACCTTTTTTTAGAAGGGTGCCAGAGGCCAGTGTTATTGCGCGTTTGGGGTTGTTAGTAACTGAAACAGTATTTTTAGCATCTAAAGGTGGGTGGGACCTTGCAGGAGGTCCTGAAACGGTGTCCGTTTGTTGTGCTCAGCATAGCATTGTCAGCCCAGCCCAGTTGGCTGGAAAGAGTGGCTGTAGCCTGCCTCCATCTGGCAAGAGGCCTTGGGTCTCTGCAAATGTGCTCGAAGGATAGCAGGGGGCTGGGCCCGTCAGCTGTCAGCCACAGCTTCTGTTTATGCTCCGAACAATAGCCGTGTTCCAGGGCAGTAATTATTGGTTGATTTTCCTTCTAAAATAAGTGTCCTGATAACTTGCCACAAAACCAACTTAAATGGCCCTGGTGTTGCCTGCAACAGTGAAATGGAGGGGTTGGGGGCGAGAAAGAAAGCCACAGCAAGGAATGGTTCGTTTTATTTCTGCATGCAGCCTATATTGGTAAATAGTATAATTAAAGTCTCATTTGCAGGTTCTTCAGAAAGGTTATTTCTGTGTGGGGAAAACCCTGTGTTTTCTTACTTAATACCCTGAGCTATAAATTAGAGACTTGGGGGGTGGGGGGTGGGGAGAGTTGGTTGGCAAATAAAGGCCTTCAGTGTCTGTGCTGTTTTGGAATGCCTCCCATATTCCTGGGGCTCTGATAATGTGTTTCTCTGGAAAAGCATGCATAATCTGCACCAAAATGAGCTGGTACCAGGGTCTGCACTGCCCCGGGATACAAATTAGGGACTCGATATTTAAAAATGAATCCAACTGAAAAGTCTTTCCAGAATAGTTGAGTACTGTTACCTCGTGACTATAGGTTCTGGTGTTACCCAAATTCTCTTATAGGAGAGGAGAGATGGATGTTTCTGGAGATAAATCAGATGTTATTTGGAAAATGGGAACAAAAGGACTGTCCAGCATCACAGATTTCGTGGAGGATGGGGGGGAAAAGCCCCTTCCCCCTTCTCTTCTTGGCTTTCTAAATATGTAGTGTGTCTGTGTTTCAGTTCACAGGCGGCAAGAATGCGACATTTCCTCCTCGGATTTAACATGCTGTCATGGAAATGCTGATAGGGTTATTTTATGGAGATGTAGCCTAAAAAAAATAAAAGCAGTGAGAATTACATTATTGTAGTACATTCTGTTCCAGCGAGGGCTCATTTTATTAAAGTGTTTTAAAGGTTTATTTTCATCTGCAAACCAAGGAATTGCACCCTATTCTCTCTGTGCCAGGATCCAATTAATGTCAAGTTGAGTTTTCTGTGTGGACAGGCCAGTCCATGGCCCTGGGTGATCATCTATTATTATCATTGCTCGCTTGTACATGACTTCACAACCCTAGCATAGAACCAGTTGTCATGCTTTCCATCTTTTGTGCCTCAAATAGCTTACTGAGTAGAATTTGAGAATGGGTGGGTGAAGGGCCATTCTGAGCATGCAGAGATCAATCATAGTTAGCAAGATGAAACTCAGGGAGCGTTTACAGCTTACGGGACCCTCCCACCATATCCAACTTGCATGTATGAATGCAGATTCTCTTGACTCTAATATAGAATTTTGATTTTATTTTAGAAAGGATGCATTTAATATGTAAAATAAATGCCATTCTTTTGCTTGTCACATGTATTTAGTTGGAGGAATATCAGAAAATGAGTATTTTTAATATCCTACAATTCTTTGTTCTAATAGTTACCTAATATTAATTGAGACTATTTGGAATCCTACAAATCATTGACACATGGTTTTTTTGGCTTAGAACTTCAGGTCTACAGAGAAGTGAATTTAAAACAAAAAATCTAAATTTAGTGGAAAATTTCTGGAAGGACATAGATGCATCCTTTAAAATATCCATATAACCAAAATAATTGCTTTCTTTAAAAAGGATTGAATGCCTACAAATATGCTAGGTATTATTATACAGAACAAAAACTATGACGTGAGCCTTTTGAACTTAGGATATTATGTTCTCTATCAGAGTATTGGTCCAAATGTGAATAATTCTGGGTGTTTTCAAATATATTTTTAAATTCACCAATTCATTCTAAAGCAACACTGGTATTTTGGCGCATGTATTTAAAAAAATTATTTTGCATTTATCTTTTACATTGTTCACCCATATGTATCTACATAGTTACTAACACAAGGTAATACCCATTAAAATAAAACACTGAGTACCAAGGAAATATGTTTAAATAATAAAACGTTCAAGTGTTTCATTATTGAAAACATTTAAAAAGCATATTTATTTTGAAGATAATTATGAACATTAAGGAATACTATCATGTTTATTATAAAACTCTATATTTTATAATTAACATTGTCTTTGTAATAAAAACTCAGGCAGCTTATTTTCCATACTATTCTATTCTAGGTAAAACATTTTTGTGACATATCAAAACAGATTCCCTATAGAGATACTATTTTGCCTATAAACAAGGTGTTCTTATGATAACATTTTAAATTTCTCCAGTAAATATACCTGAACATCATTTTATAATCTGCTTTAGGACTCACTAAAATTGTGTGCATGTGCGTGCCCGTATACCCTCCCATATTATAGCTCCTTGGGAGAGTGTTAGCTACCTTGCTCTCTTACCAGGGTGGAATTGATAGATGAGAAATGGTGGTCAAATTATTCCTAGAAGATGGATCTATTTTTCAATACATGACCCAGGCTTTTGCCGGTTGTGCTAAGACCTCACTTTGGTTGGAAGGCAGAAGCTAGAACAATTCACATTGTCTCACAGCCTCTCAGCACGGATAGTCACATCAGATCTTCTCTTTGTGGAATTGGTTTGTTATTGGTGTTTAAAGTGAAGCCAGTGTGGTGTATCTCTGTAGTTCCTTTAAAAAACAAAACAAAACTCATACAGTTGATATATTAAATTTTCTTAGAGCAGAAGTAATAGGATCAATATTCTTTGGATTGGTAACATAAAATTGGGGGTAATTGAGAAAAAAGATGGCATTGTTTTTTCTTTTCTTTTTCTTTTCTTCTTTGCCACTTCAATTATATCTGCTCTCATGTTCCTTTTTAAATAAGCCTATTACCTTTCCTGTGTGATCCAATTTGCAGGCACATGGTAAGCAGTAGGTTAGAACGGAGAATAAATGATTACTTTTAATGATGATCAGCACATCTGATGTGATAAATTATGATTAATGAGTAAATTAGCAGTGAAGATGATATAAATGAATCTGATTTGAAAACTAACTACAAAAGATGCTAATGGGTAGGTAGAGTTTCTTTTCTTTGCTTCTTTTTTTTTTTGTTTGTTAAATACAGTATCTGTGTTCAATAGCCTTGTGAGTATATTACCATTTACAGGGGATATGAAAAAAGCCCATAAATATTATGCCATTTTCCTACGTCTTTCCTGAATAGCCTGGGAGATGGCATGACTTTTCATTTGTTTCCATGTAAGGGCCTTTATCACTCTATTGAATGAGAACAGATGCAAGGTCTGTGAATGCATAAGTAGGTAAGCAAACCAGAGGCTTAAAGTGGGAAACATTGAGTTAATATCTAAATGGTGCTGCTGATACCATGTTTTCATTAAAAATGAATGACTGGCATAAGGAATGGTAAGAATGGCTTCACTGATTGTTTCTAAGAATGATTCAAGACCAGTGTATGCCCTTTTGAAATGTACATCACTAAACCGGTGGTTACTGTGAGTGTCTCAAAGGAAAACAGATGGCGAGTCTTACTAAGCATGTCAATAGTTCAGAGAAGTTTTATATCCCAGACACAGTGAATGTAGGGGATTGTTTGTTTTGGTCATGGTATCCCTGGCTGTCTGTTAAATAAAAAGTTATTGTGTGAAACCATACAGCTTTTACTGCTGTAAAGCAAGTGTTTATGACCCAGGTATTAATGCATCTTGAAACAGGATAAACTGGGAATTTATGTAACTACTGTAAACTGACTAATTCATATGAAACTGCATCTCTACAAGATTTTTGAAAAGCAATATCAAAGGCTAAAATGGACTTGAATGTTTTGACCTTTTTAAATAGAAAAGTATTTTCCATAGCATTTAAGTTCTATTTTGAATAGTTCCATCTTACAGATTTTTGTCCCTTTTTTCATCTTTCTTCATTGGTTTATTAATATTCATCACTGTTTTCCTTAAAGTCTGTTATCCCAGGGAGAAATGGAAAGGACAGGATTTGAAGAGGATTTTTTTTGAGGAGTGGATTTTCTAATTTCTTCTTCAAAACTGATTACCCTCTCACCTCTGCTCTCCATCCCTTCAGTTTAGCTAAATTTGGCCATTGATATAGTCATAATTTTCAGCTTTATCAGTGGTTGAGGTAATTGGATACTGTAATATATATTTCTGCTATGAATCCATGGCTTATTTTTAGCATATTTTAAAAAATATGTAAAAAGCCTTTAAAAAGTATAGTTTTTATCCAGTAATTATATAGTGATAGATCATACCTATTGAAATTTTACATGTAGCAGTGAATCACATACAGTGTAGGCAAGAGTAGGTTTATAGTTGTGAGTATGCAAAACAGAGTTTATTCTTGTATTACTGTTTATTATTTATTATATTACAACTGTAAACCTACTTTTGTCCACCCCTGTATACAGATTACAAATTTGTGCAAGGATTTAATTACTATAAGAATAACCATTTATAATACTGGGAAGTTGGAAACAACCTAAATGTTTAACAGTATATTAAAATATACCTATATGCTTTATAATATAAAAATTATATTCAATTAATTATTTATTGACATAGCCCTGGTCACTGGATGGGGAGGTACAGATATCATCAGTGATTCTCAATCCTAGATGAACATTGGAATATTTTTGAAATTAATTATGCAGCCCACCCACTGATTTTCTATTTTAATTGGTGTGAAGTGGGGTCTAAGTACCTATAGTTCTGTGTGTGTGTGTTTAGTCTCCCAAGTGATTCTAATGACCAGCTTAAAAAGAGAGTCATAGCTATGGATATTGAACATGAAAAAGAGAAATGAAAGATTATAAAAGCAAAATCTCTAGGACTTAATAATTGAATGGTAGTGGGACAAAGGAGAAGACAAAAAATGCTGAGTCAGCAAGGCTGGGCATTTGGGAGAATGGGAGTGCCAACAACAAAAATGGAACTGAATAAAAGTGATAGGATTGGGAAGGCATATGACATGGTGTGTTTTCAACACAGTGATTTTGGAATTTGCTGAGTAATCTTTCAAGCATTTAGAAATAAGTTTCTGGCAATGTGGAAAAGTTGAAATGGGAGATATCTTTTTATTAAATCAGGTTTCTTCTTCTGGTATTCCATTCTTTTTACCCTTTCTCCTTCTCGTCTTTTCCCCTTTTCTTTCTGTCAGTGTACATATTAATCCTTTGTCAATTTAAATGTTGATAGGTAGAAACATCTGTGTATTCAATAGAAGAATGCTTTAGTAGTCATTTTCAAAGGAGAGTTGAAGCCTTAATCTATATACATAAAAGCCTAAGCAACCATCTAACCATCCAACCGGTAGCTATGACGCGCAATGACCACCAGGGGACAGACTCTCTGACCGGTAGTTAAGATGCGCACTGACCACCAGGGGGCAGATGCTCACCACAAGAGCTGCCAAGCTGCAGTGACTTGGCAGCTGTGATTCTCAGGTGACACACCAGGAACCAGGAAAGAGGGAGCCCGATTCCAGGGTGCATCACCCAAGGACCACCCTCTCACAATCAGGGATCCCTCGGGGGTTGTTGGAGAGCCAGTTTCAGCCCGATCCCTGCAGGCCAGGCCAAGGGACAGTATATTAAAATATACCTACATGCTTTATAATATAAAAATTATATTCAATTAATTATTTATTGACATAGCCCTGATCACTGGATGGGGAGGTACAGATATCATCAGTGATTCCCCACCGGTGTACGAATCCATGCACTGGGCCTCTAGTAAAATTATAAAATGTGTATAAATGCATAGAATATGTCATTGAAATGCCTAGAAAAAGAAGAGACAAAATTAATGTCAAGTACTTTAAGGGGGTATTTGTATTTCTCCATCATGAACAAACTGAAAGTACTATGTGTAAAATAATACAAGAGTATTCACTTTACTAAACTTGGGACTTATATAATTCGTTAATAAATTTTGTGGCATTGACTTCCTGTTGATCAGGCGTCATAGCTAATTTATCCCAAATTTCAATTGGTTCTTGGAAATTAAACAAGTTCCACAGGCAGCACATTCTGGGTGAACTTCCTTACTTAACCAGTGAAAAATAACGCTATAATACTGTGCAAAGTACTTAATTAAGCCCTTGAACAAACAGTCAGTGTATGTTTTATAGTTAACGAAGACAGATTTGAAAATATGCATTAACTGAGTTATACCATAATGTCTGTGCAGCATCCTTATAACTTTGCATCTTCCCATTTGGCATAATAAAAATATAGAGCGTCACAATTAGATCAAAAGTCCATAACTCACTCTTAACTTCAAGGAGCCTTCATTAATTTCCCCCCATTTTCTCCCTTTTTCCTACTTTTCTTACAAATCTCTATAGTATTATAAACTTTTCTATAATTCTATAACGTAGGAATAATGATGCAATCTTGTAAGACCATGAAAAACATCACATAAGTATTACCTGTGGACACAGACAGTAGAGTAGTGAAGGCCTGGGGTGGGGCAGGTGCTGGGAGGAGGGGATTAATGGAGGGAAATGGGGGACATCTGTAATACTCTCAACAATAAAGATAAATTTAAAAAATAAATAAAATATAATGATAACAAAGATTTATAAAATTTTAGACCAGTGTGTAAAATTTGCTGAAGAGGTGTTTTTTTTTTAAAAATCCCATTTTGAACTATGATGCTCCTTAAACCACATTTTAAGACGAATATATTAATTTGGGGGTTGTAATATAAAAAGGAAATACCAGAAATAACTAGGAAAAGTCCGACTTTGAAGGTCTGTCCTGACTGTGGGTGCCAGAGGTGGCCCTTTCTGATCCCAATGTGATAGATGTCCCCACAATTCTGAGTACATATAGAGCATTTACTATAGAAACCAGTCCAGCCTGGTGACTGGGCCATGATTCTGGCCCTCCTTACAGTTCCACATCAGTGCTGGGAACTCCCTCCTCTCCTCTCACCCCGTTGGGCACACTTTCCTCCCTACACTCCTACTCATTCCTCAGGAGAATCCTCACAGAAAATCCACCGTCCACAGCCACCCCGGCCCCTCTCTGTGTGAGGCAGTGACAACAGGGTGTGCTATGGCTGGAAGAGAATGGAGAGCCCTGTGACACCAGTTCCCCTAAACCTGCAGGCAGGGCCATTCCTCTTAGAGCCGCCCCCAACTCGCCTTCCCTGCTCTGCATTTCTCACCCAACCCCAGAAGCCCTGTTCCTGACCTTCCCTTCACGCAGGTACTTCTAGAAAAGAAAGAACAGAGATGGGCTCAGTGGACAGTGCCACCCATTCCACAGCCACCTTTTAGGGGAGGAGGCAGATGCCTGAAGACAGGACTACCTACCTCTTCTTGCTGACCATTGCCTCATCCTCTCACTTGGTATCATTTTGTCATAGCATTGTAACCTTCCCCTTTCAAGATTTTAAGTACATTATTATGACAAATATCTCTTTAAAAACAAAACTTTCTATTTAAGGAAATGTTAATCAGCTGCAAGAAAGAAAACCAATTAGTTACGTGCTGTTAGTTCTGTTCCCCATCTAACGTATTTCCTTGGTGTCTGCTGAAGCCGCTTATTCATTGGAATCAAATTAGACAAATAGAACCCTCATTTCTTCACTTTTGTAGCTTGCGGGGGGTCGGAGGGGGGGTGCTTTCTGTGAATGCGTTTTAAGGGATTCTCAGTTGATCAGTCGAATTACTGCAAACCTGAATTGTCCCGTTAACCTTTAAGAAGTTCTCATAAATCCCTTTCGTGCATGGGTGTTATTAGTAGATTTCAATGGTTCTACCCTGTTAATGTCTACCCTGTTAATGTAATATACTAAAAGGGAGGGTTTCATCCTCCATAGAGCAGTTTATTAAGGATGGTCAAAGGCCGTTTGCCGGTCTGGGTTGGTTCTGTCCCCTAATTTTAATCCCAGAAGTGCTCTTTAGGCTCATCACCTTGTCTTCAGAGAGCCTAACAACTTGAAACCTGAAAAAGCTTCTGATATTACCATTATCACAAGCCAAGTTACTCTCCTTTGGTCACACTTTAAAAAACATCCTAACCTCCTAGAAATAAAAATCAACCAGCAGCCCGTGGCTCCCCTTGAGCTGTGCAGGAAACAGTAATCTACTAGATTCCTGGAGTTACCGTCTGCTGTGTGAACGCATCCCGAGAATGCAGTCTCTGGAAACAGCCAGTGAGCCGGGCAGACACGATTTGTAATATCGGCCATGCCTCTTTTCTGACTCATATGCATGTTTAGCTTCTCTGCTTTCCGTTTAGAAAATAGACTTGGTGGGTCTAACAGTAATTTGACCTCTGCAGTGCCTGGCATTAGTTTAATAAAAGGTCATATTCCTCACTTGTCAAAACCAGCGTGAGCAGAAATTCCTTTGGCAGAGCACAGAGCTGGTGGCAGCTTTGGGGGGGCAGAAACAGCAGTGAGCTCCAATAATGGAAGGGCCCCTAAATACTGGGGCCCTCAAGTTTTATTGTCTTTCCCCCTTCTTTACACGCTTGTTATTTCTTTTGTTCTTAGACCAGGTGTGATGTTGATGGCTGTGTCTCATGAGATAAACCTGGGGGTTTTCATTATTCAGATCTGAGGCTGCCCTACTGTGTGACTTTTTAGTAGAAGTTTTATGTTTGTTTTAAGTTTTTGCATGGATTATCTTTCTTTTCTTCCCATCTTCAGGGCATGACTTAAATTTGGGCAGTATCCATGACAAAAGAAAGCAGGAGATTTATTTAGTTTCTTTTATTAAGCTGAGATAGGAGAGCTGGGTGCTGTGTATTGGTATTACCCCTCTGAGAATAAAGATTTTTACTTGCCTCAAGCATTTGGTATCGTTATTAAGTTTCATCTTCTCTCTCCTATCTTTCCTTTGGCTGGCTGCCTAGCTGGCATTGATAGCATCAGACTTCGAGTTTCACCTGCCAAGACGATTATTTATGCAACACACATGCTTACTGAAAGGGTTTTACTGTATTTTCTAGAATCTTAACTTTGTATCATGAAATGATGACATTTATCCTTTTTTTTGTGGTTTGGATTTTGTACACAAATGTAGAAAAATTGACATCAGATCCCCTAAGAAAGTCATGATTTTCTTGTATGTGAAGGCTAATTTCTTATATTAAAAAACAAATAAATGTGTACAAGCACTTGTTGTGCCCTTCTTTTTAATGTAGTGTGATCAATTTCATTTTCTTGTTTTAAAGAATACATTTCAGGACCCTTTTTAGGGTGCTTTTTTTTTTTTTTTAAGAAATACCGAGTCTTTATAGTGGTAGTTAATAGGATTCAAGAAAAACAGTTGCAGATCAGAAACAGATTCTAACTGGTTATTTTAATAAATTTTCCATGGCTCAATAGGTTAATTCCATTAATTGACTTCAAGTTCAGAAGTAACAACCTTACAGTAGCATCTGGTAGTCCTGTCTTTTGCAGATTATTATGCTTGTCAATATTTGCATGAAAATTTCAAGGTACGACCTGAAATGAAAATAAATGAGAAACATACTTGAATATTGGAATGGCATGTACATCCCTTCCCCAAGTATATGGGAATTTGCCTTCTCTGCATTCCATTTAGAAATAAGATTTCTATATTTAATAATAACTTGACATTTAGTGTCCCCATTCATCAGTATTTAGGAAGAACTTGCTCCAATACCCATTGCCTGTTTGTAGATTATCAAAATCTCCAAATTTCCTTCATATTTTGAGATGAGAAATGAGATCCTAGCCCTTGGGGGTTGGGGGCGGGGGGGGGGGGGGGGCGGGGAGGAAGAAAGAAAAAAGGAAGAAAGAAAACCTCAATAAAGTGAAAATGACATCCTACATCTTATTATATCTATATCATTTTATTATTTAATTTATTCTATTATTTAATTTCTGATGAGTACATAGTCACATTTATATGATTTATTCCATTCACATAAAATTGATATTTTTCAGGGTTGATTTTTGAAGCTGTGGGCTTTGAAAAGGAAGGTACTTAAAAAATGACAGTATCATAGCATTTAATATAGCAATTTTTTTCAGGGCAATTTCCTAAGAATTTTAGCTGTATAATCATGATTTCCATATTCGCTTCTGACAAGTATGTGGTTATTATCAATTTGCATTGTTTGCCACAACAAAACGAAAAACAAAAAGAACTTCTAACAATTCTTTCGCTCATTTCCAGAAAAGCGACTTCAGTGTTCAGTGTTTTTCATTCCTCTCCCTGTTAGTCAATTGCAGATCATTTCAGGTGCTTCCCGTGCGTCTGGTAATCACCCAGTCCACACCCCTTTCCTAGCAGCAGCAGGGCAAAGATGCTGCTCCACCTCTCTTCTCCTTCCCTCCTTCATCTTGGAAATACCACACTAATCTGGGAAACCTTACAATTGGAAGGGAGCTCTGCAAACTAACTTATTTCACATCTCAAATTTTTTTCAGTTAAGAAACAGGTAATTTAAGAAAACAACACACACACACACACACACACACCCGCAAGATGATACAGATGCTAATAGTAGAGCTGTGATGGGAACCTGGCTTCCCAAGGAAACCGTGATGAGAGTCAGAACCCACAGCAGGTCCGGAGGAGAACCACATGGGAAACATGCTAGATGGAAGGCAGAGAAGATAGTGGTGATGAACAAACAGTGTTGAACTTTGTTATTTTCTCCCTTCTTGAATCTAAGGATTGTTTTCAAAATAAATGTTAGCTATAGTCACTTAAGACCATTTTTCAATGACATCTAACTGGACAACGGGGAGAGAAGAAAAATTGTACAAGGGATTAGAAAGTGGAGAATAAAATGGAAAAGTAAAATGTTTTTGGTTTTAAAAAATGTCCAACTCTAAGATAATTTTAAAAACCCAAGGACGTAAGACAAGTGCAAAGAAATAGGAAAGATAATTAAAATGCCCCCTCTCAAACCACCATCAATAGTGTTTCAGCATGTTTGTCACATCTTTTTATTTGGGGGAGGGGTGTTCATTTTCATTATCCCTCCACATATATTTTTGTATGGTGGTTATGTGGCTTATCATGAATCATAAGTATTTCTCATGTCATATTATAAAAATTTTTCAGTTTTAACATTTATTATTTGCATGATGTTTCATCAGTATGCCATGGTTTATTTCACCATCAATTCCTATAGTATTTGATATTGTGGGTACTTATAATCTTTGCTAAATAAGTAACATGATGAATATCCTTATAGGTAAATACTTACCTACATTTTATGTGATTCTCATATACTAGTAAAAGAGGTCTAGAGCTGGAAACACAAAATGGATAGTTAGTAGAATTTTCAGGGCATGGGTCATGTTAGGAACACTTAAAGGAGAAAGAGGACTCGAGAAAGCCTCCAGTTTCTATCCTTTCATAGTTAGGAGACTTTAAATCTGTGTTAACAGAAAAAAATTTTTTTCTTTGCTATGACTTTGGAGGCTTCTTGACTCCACTTTGATGCCGATAGCAGAATTAAGTTTCAAGGAAGGCAGCCCATAATGATATCTGGGTTAGAGTCACTTTCCCATTTTCCCATTTTCGTTTCTTGCCAAACCTTCTAATTCAGGGCTACATGCTTGTCTCTTTAACATTTCCTAGAATTTATCTTAAATCTCACTAATTTTAATAGCTGAGTGGTGGCAATGCTGCTTTCTGGCAGTGTCCTGATAGCGCAACAAAGCAAAGAGCTAATATTTCTCTCACAGTGATTGATGAGCTCATTTTGTTACAGAGGACAAATTGGATTTTTTTAATACTTGTAATAAAAATTAATGTGTGATGTTGCTTTTTGGATGTTATTGGATCTCTGCCTTAATACAGATTTCTTCAATAAAAGCTTGAGCTGATAACTTGACCAGAAAGTTACCTATGTCCCCCTTTAGCTACCTTCAGAAGTAAAGGCGCTTCTCTAATTCTGTAATCCGGGCACATTTAAGCATGTATGTTTGTATGTTTGTATCGATGGAAATGGGGAGGGCCATGGGAGGGGGGTAATAGTCTGCGTTTGAATTTTCCATCTAATTGTGATCAATTCTTTTTATTTCAGCACCTCCGAGGTTTACACGAACTCCTGTTGACCAGACGGGGGTCTCTGGTGGAGTTGCCTCTTTCATTTGCCAAGCTTCAGGAGACCCAAGACCTAAAATTGTCTGGAACAAAAAAGGAAAGAAAGTCAGCAATCAGAGATTTGAGGTATTAGGTCCATTGTTCTGTTTCTCTGGGGGAAGAACGAATCTGCTGTGTCTTTGGTTTGGATGTTACTTGCTTGTTTTACTCTGTTACGATGTGTCCCAGTCACTGAGATGTGGCATTCTTTATGTTGCATGTGATGGAAAAGTCAACTTCCAAAGGCTTTTAAAGAAGAGGAATGTGGGGGTTCAGATTGCTCACGTTGTCTCTGCATGTACCAAGTCTCAAGTGTTCCTAGCATCTATCTGTTAGCCTCATCCTCAGATGGAGGCACTCATCCTCCCACAACTGAGCTTAGAGGATACGTGATGGCTTCCTACGCCATTGTGTTTCTATGTCATTGGCTCTTTCTGACTTACTTGTTCATCCTTAAACCAATTGGTGTGGACAGCTAGACAGTACTACTTAAGTTAACTAGAATCTACCTCTTTTGCTGGGCGTGAAGTTAGTCCCATTCAACCCCATGGCCTGGAATGAAGGATCTGTGTTTTCCCAAAGGGGTCAAGTTCCTATTACCAGGAGCAAGGGGGATAGATAGTGGATGGAAAATGAAGTTGACCACTCCACCTTGCCCCTGTGTTTTGCAAGTATCATGAACTAGAATAAGAAATTTGCTCTAGTGTGTTCATGCAAAGTAATACTCTCTAAGAAACATAGCCAACCAGGTGGAAGTTGCAGGTAAACCAACTGAAGAAGTCCATTTTCTTCATTCAGAAAGCTCAGTACAATGAATAGGATGAAACATAATTCAGATATTATTTTGGTATTTGGGAGAGCCTTATGATTTAGAAATTTGCTCATTTGTGGTGAGAAAAAATAGGTGGTAAGCTACATAGAAAAATATTAGAAGAAACACAAAATATTATGCTTATAATGTAAGATCTAAAGAGAATAGCTTTATTTTTAGATGACACTAAGACTTCCAAATTATAAAACTTACTTCCTCATAGTTGAGTTTCTAATCTTCATGACCTTATTCACAAATTGGCAAATTAAGGCAATTTCTAGTTAGAGAAACATAGCCACTACAAAGTTCAGAACTATTTGATAATACTCATTTTTCACTGGTAATCACAGAGCAATAAATGATCTAAATGCATAAAGGATCTAATTAATTACACTAGTGAAAATTGAAATATGGACTGTAGTTTAGAAATAAAATATTTTTAATTATTTATTTGAAACTCAGATCTCTACAGTGATTTTAAAATCAATAAAAGCTAATCTTAAATAATCTTTGGGAAATATTTCCTACAGCCTTTAGAAAATGATCTTTGGTGCACATTTTTAAAAATTTAAAAGAATACTTTTTGTCAAAGAGTAGTTTGATATCATGCTTGCTAATGATGATGGCTTCTTGACAGAATCATAATTACAATGGTAAATATTCAAAGCATGAACTCTGTTTAGCACAAAATTCCTAATGAGAATCACATAAATATTTTTAGGAAAAATTATTTATTTTCACACAAAGCTCCTTCATCAAATAGTATCGAGTCTTGGGTTGGGAATCTTTAATATCTGTAACATTATATGTGTCTATTTTTGGTTTCACTCATTTATAAGGCCCATGAGAGCAGTACGTAAAACTGATTTTGTTTCTTCTTCTATCTCCAGTGCCAAATACAGTGTCTGGCCTAGTTTAGGTACCCTTCATTAAATACTGGATATTAAATAGGGTTTTCAAATCAGAAATTACAACACCAGCTTTTAACATGTGGTATAGTGTTTGTTGTAAGAGTTTCTGTCTAAATCTAGGAAATAGTTCAGAAAGGTAAACATACAATGCCAGGTAACAATTAATGAATCCGAATTTAAATTGGTGTTAAAGATGTTTAAATCTCCCCATTAAGCCATAAGATGCTCATAAATGCTTTTTTTTAAAAAATATGGCATCTTTGACAAATCCTATATAATAAAAGCGTAGTATGCAAATTGTCCCCTCCACCGGAGTTCTTCTGGGAGTTGGACCAGGGGATGGGCCGGCTGGGGGAAGGGAGGGAGGCCCTGGCCAGAGGTGGTGGGGGGGGGGAGAGGGAGAGGGAAGGGAGGGAGTACCGGGCTGGTAGCCAGCAGCCACTAGGACCCTACCAGTGCACGGATTTCATGCACTGGGTCTCTAGTATTCTTATAACTGTGAAACTCCCAAGATGCATAGTAGATTCATTCTAAATGCATGCTTAATAGAGTTGAAAGTGGATTGTGTTGCATTGAGAAGTGAGACATTTTGGCTATATTTGTGGATTTCAAATGTAAAGAGAATGCAGAAAAAACTTGAAATGGACATATTTTAAAAATATTCCACCTCTTTTTTTTTCATATGCTGACATACATACTCACACACAACATCCTGGATTGAACATTCCATCAATGTATTTATAAGGCATTCTCTCTTTATTCATAATTTAAGCCCATGTACGTATCATTCACAGGGAAATGCTGGGGGAAAAAACACAGTATCTCAGTGAACAGCTAAAAGAACTCGGCATAGTTATAGAAAAGACAGGTAGAAGAGTCCATGGTTTATTAATATCATCATCATCATCATTGTTTAAAAGTAGTACTTGAAGTGGCTGATAAATACCTAGGATTGCTAACTCTCTCAGCAGAGTTCATAATGATAGTGAATTCAGGCTGACTGTTTAGGACATTTATTTTCTGCCTGGTGAAGCAAGCCTCCATTTTACAGCAAAATGCCCTAAAAATGCAGAAAATGCTAAGCTAGAACAAACACTGGAATGATTTATGGCAAAATTAATGCATGCCATTAGGCTCTTGGGTTGTGAAAGCCTTCTTGTTGGCTGCCTCAGTGCTAGATTTATGCAGTTTCTCTTCATGGTTCACTCATCTATACTGTTCAGGCTGAGACATTTTAAACCAGAAAAGCTTGGTGGTGGCACACTTTATTTCTTCACTTTACAGTCCAATTATTGAATGGATCTACCTGTGCCTGTATGTTTTCAGAGATAGAATAATTTGAGAAGTTTATGCATCATAGAAGCAAGTCTTTTTGCAGAATTAATAGGATCAAATTGCCCTAGATACACCTACTAGAATATTTTCGTGAGTGAATCCATGATGCTATTCAGCAGAGATGAGAAATCTACATTTTTGCATATGTAGTTTCATGTCTTTTGCCCCCTTGTTCAGTGGATTCATTAAATTAATCCAAACATCCCGTTTCGCCACTGTATAAAAATGCAATATCAAAATGCTGCCAAGTTTAATTTGAGTCTAAAGGCTGGTTCACTAAGCAGTTTCATTAAGAGGTTTAGCTCAAGAGGTGGACAATTGTAACAACACCTGTGACAGCTATTGCTTCCTCTAATAGGTAATAGAGTTTGACGATGGATCTGGATCAGTTCTCAGAATACAGCCCTTAAGGACTCCCCGGGATGAGGCCATTTATGAATGTGTGGCCTCGAATAATGTCGGAGAAATAAGTGTATCTACCAAACTCACAGTTTTGCGTGGTAAGTACTCAAGTGCAAGTTTGTTGCTTGTGTCTTTGTTGAAATTCTGTATCCCAGGTGTTCTATTGTAAAGCCATCAAAAAGACCAGCATTGTCCTGACACTTACATCGGAAATAAATTGAAACCAAACGGTTATAAGAGCTCAACTTTTAAATAGACAGTGGGTGACTTCTTTCATGAGTCTTGGAAAATGCAAATCAGAGAGAGAAAAGAAAAATCCCAAAGAAATTCTGATTTCAGATGCCAGATACCATTTTGAATTTTGGTGGAAAACCTAGAAAGAAAACAGGGTATGCTACTGTTTTGCATGTCAGCAGCATTACTTGTGTATGGAGATTTCATACCGAACTCAGCAACTCCTTTTTACAAATGACTGATGTTTACAAAATGAAAGGAACAACTTCTACCTTACAGATGAGTTGTTCTGAAGCAGAGGAATCAAAGCAAGAAAGGCACCTTTCTTCTTTAAGTCAAAAATTATGTGTTTTTATTTCAGTCTTTTATATTTCTTGAACTAACATCTGTTGATGCAAAGTGACTCCGGTTGTGTGGCTTATGCAGTTTGACCAAAGCATGGCATGACATGGCAAATATCCAGTACAGTGTGTCTGCTTCCTAGACTGTCTTTAGAATGACAGTACTAGAAAAATAAAGGATGATGGTTAATAATAGTGTGTGGTATATATCTAAAGCAGGCTTTTGGGTAGAGATAAGGACATTAATTGACTTGGCTTGCCTCATAGTTAATAATTCCAGACTAACCTTTGTACCTTTATCTATTTTTCTCTCACACACACTTTACTTGTTTTATTTTGCTTTTAACTTTACTTTGCTTTCTTGCATAATTTATAGAAACAGGCTTTCTTAAGATGAAGGGAATTGGAACGAAGGAATTGAATTTTAATATTTACAGGGGGAACATGTAGATTAATGGTATTTCTCCTCCATTTTACTGTTTTTCCATTGAGGGATTTACTTACTTTATATGTTTTATAAATTCCAAAAACATTCCTTCTAGAATTATTTAATACCAAAATCAATTAGTTAGTCCAAGAATCTTAGAATATTAAATTATTTACATTATATGCTGAAATATATTTTAAATAATATAAACATCTTAGTCTAAGGGGACATATTGAGCAACTGGATACAGATATTTGAAATGCATGTAACAGAATGCTGCTTAAAAACAATTAAGTCAGATTTGAGTTATATTCCTGACCATTATGACAAGTTCAAGTTCATACAGAAAGTTCTTCATCCCCCTATCAACACATAGAGATGTTGATAAAATATCTGAAAATTTAGATTAAATGCATGGGTAGGCTTGCAAAGAAGAAATTTCCAGGGGCTAATTTTACAAAGAGACTCTCCAGAGAAGATATCCCAAGATGATAATCAAATGGATGCTAGGCTTGCAGACTGAAGTTTATCTCTCCAGCAGGACACAGGCTTATATAAAACTAGAGGCCTGGTGCACAGATTCGTGCACAGGTGGGGTCCCTCGGCCTGGCCAGTGATCAGAACAATCGGGGCATCTGGCCCAGTCCCGATCGGGGCCGATCAGGGCAGGCTGGCCTAGGGGAGGGACCGTGGGAGGTTGGCTGGCTGTGGGGGGTTGGCTGTGGGAGCGCACTGACCACCAGGGGGCGGCTCTTATGTTGAGCATCAGCCCCCTGGTGGTCAGTGGGCGTCATAGCGACTGGTCAACGGTTGTTAGGTCGTTTGATTGCTTAGGCTTTTATATATATATATTTCATACAGTAAGAGGAGAATGATCAGTTTTTAGCAGAAGGTGAGATATCCAGTGCAATATTCAGGACCCAGAGGCTAACCTAAAAGCTGGTCACAAACATTAAATCCCATAGCGTGTGGAACAGGCAGCCATGTAAACACTCACCTATCAGAGACACCCTCATTTCAGGGCATACAGCCCCCTATGAGATCATTCAGGCACCATTGGGCTCATTGGTTCCAATTCTACAGCACGAAAACCAGTTCCAGTTCACAGTGCACACTAAGCCCAATCAATGGAAGTAGAAATCATAGTCTCTGAACTACAGATGATTGAACTGCATGAATGTGTTTTAAAAAATAATTTTAAATTATTTTAAAATGCAGTGACTCAATATTTTTTGAGAACATGTATTTTAAATACCTGAAAAGGTAAAGGAAGGAATAAAATGTATCAGACAAGAATCAGACATTAGGAAAAAGGAGCAGACAGGAGTTAGAAGTCAGATTTTAGAACTGAAAGGACCCTTAAAGACTCTTATACAAACTATTAATACAAACTATAGACTATAAGAAGTATGTACATATATTAACATACATATGTACATATTCACATAAACATACATAAAAGATCTGAAAACTGTAGAACCATTTCTTCTGAAGCAAAATCAACTCATTTGTAGATCTTTTAAATTTTTCATTTTCATTTATTCACCTAGTTTAGAACTAATACTATTATGTAGAAAGTGTATTACAAAGGTCTAATAAAGTGAAATTTACCAGAAACTTATTTTTTGCCTCCTGAGTTCCTTGAACAAATTCCTTAAAAGGAAACAATGATAGTCATTTGGCTTGACTTAATTTTTATGCTTTTAACGAAGACATTAACAAAAAGTTGGAGGAAAATATTACTTCACGTAGACATTTACATGGATTTATGTTTTTCTGCCTCCCAGCTTACTGGAGTCCCCAATCTCATCTGCTTTTATCCAACTAGCCCCCACATAAAACAAATCTATTGGGAAATTTTAATATGATATTGACTTTCTATGGGAATATCTATCATATATGTAAGTACATTTGTATGAAATTTATGATTCTAGTAACACAGTGAAACCTTATTTTTTTTAAAGACTAAATTTAGCAATTTTGGAAATGTTTCATGAGAAAAACTCAAAGGTATTTTGGATAATGGAAAACTAGTCTAAACATAACCTTAAAATAGAAGGCTTTCATATATCCTTATAGGATGAAATAAATGCATTCGGAAATTAGCTTTGTTTCTTCGAGTTACTCCTTCATTTAAACATTTTAAATAACTATTGGTAATTCTATTAATGATCATCTTTTAAAAGTATTCTAGTGGTAAACTAGCATTCCTAGAATATGAATGTCGTTAACAAAAGTGAAGGGTTTCATATCACACTTTGTGCCCATTTTAAGTTAGTTTTCTCTCACAAATCACATTGGCAGGTCCACTTGCTCTGCAGTGGGTGGAAACTGCTTTACACTTTGTCATCCAGAGGCCTAATCAGATGCTCATTTGGTGCACATGGGTCATTTACGTTTTTCCTCACTTTGCTGATCATGCCAAAAATGTGCCAACCGTCCTGATGGGTTTTTGTCTAATTGGGCTGGATGGAGATCACTAATTTATTTCACACAGGCTACCAGAGAACCTAATTAATTGCAGATTTAAACATCTAACCTGTGTGGCTAATGCAGAAGACGTGGAAAGAATACCCTGGCCACCCGTGTGCATTGAAGGGAGTATTTGAGGGAAAAGTTTCCCTCTGTAGCTCGTTTCAGATGGCCCTCGCTCTGAAAAACTGTTTTCATAAGGAAGGGTGACCACAAGCGTGGGCTGAACATGCCCTGGAATGAGCTATTTGGGCAATTACCACTTATACACTGTAGACTGTAGTTCCTCGAAGAGGTCTTGGAAGAAGGGGGAGTTAAATGTGGTAGTTACAGCCTCTGGGTCATTTTTCAAGTTTTTTGTGTGGCTCTGAACACATAAGCAGATCCCAGCGCTCTTGTTCTGCGGCGGTTTAGGAGGCTGAGCATATCCATCATACCCTGTGTTTTCCCTGCTCAGCAGAACTTCAGCTGGAGGCCTCAGATGGCACGCAGCAGGTATTAAGGGCTGAGCCTAACTCATTGTAGAACTCTACTACGGACTTGGGATTGGATATTAGATTTCCAGTGAGGGGTAAGAATAGGACCAGAGAGGGTGTTTTAAGAAGAGGGATCCTTAAGCCAGAGGGAATTGGTTCTTTCTGAACCTTTGATTCATTGGTCACTATTTCTTTCTGACCAAAGATATCAGGAGGGAAACCTGTGATATAAGTTTATATAATGACAACTGGGATGTAAATGTCCTCTCCGTTAACGTTTTCAGCCACTGGGCCTGGGAGAGGAAATATCGCCCTCCAAAGACTTTCCTGTAAGGCAGTCATGCGTCTTTCAGGCAAGCGGAAGGACACCAAGAATGCTTCCTTCTGGCTACATAATTCCCATTCTGTGAGAGAAGTTACAGAGAATGTAATCAGGTGTGCCTCTAGTTATCTGACTAAATGTCATGTTCTTGAATTTATATTTTTATGTAGAAATTAGAAAATACACATTTTGTTGTCATCCCAAACAACATGTAAAATGTTATTTTTTTAAGTTTAGTGGATTTTTCCCTCCAGACTTGCCCATTCCCAAATAACACTGCCCCCCAAAACACCACCAGCAGTAACATAAAGCAGAATTAATAAGGGGTGGGGCAAACGTAGGTTTGCAGTTGTGAGTATAGGAAACACAGGGTTTATTCTTATGTATAATTGATTAATTATTGTATTATTTTCCACACGCACAATTGTAGATCTATGTTTGCTCCACCCTGTATATAACATTGTTGCTCTTAATCTACTCATAGGAAACCAGTTTGTCCATAGAACACATACACAATAAAATTATTGTCTAAAAAAGTTAGGTGACCAAAAATGAGATGAATTAAATTTCCTCGTTTTACAGATATATTTTATGAAACAATACTTATATTGAGTCTCTACTCCATATAAATGCATCGTATTTTATGAATGATCATCATCAAGACAGAAAACAATATACAAAAGTCCTCAAGTCTAAATCTCTAGTAATCTGAGTTTCAACTCTATCTAGCTCTGCCCCAAAGTAGCTGTGCATTTGAGCAACTCCGTTAACTATCCTGATGTTTGGATTTTTTCTCTCATCGCAGGAAAGGGATTGGGGTTGGTGATCCCTCAGATCACTTCTCTCTCGATTTCTAAGGTTCGGTGACACGCCCATTTCAGCAAGTCAGTTCTTGTAAGATGGAAAAAATAGGCTTCCGGAAAGGGGGCTGTTGCTGAGATAGTAAAACAGAGAGTGAGACCTTGGATGACACAGAGAAGGCATTTCATTGGGAAATGGAAAGAGACATTTGCATAATGTGTCAGTTTCAAAAAATGTACGCCATTATAGAAGTTGTTAAAAAAAAACAAAAAACTTTCGCCATTTTTCAGGGGGAAGGCAGTAGACTCTCCTGCCATTGTGCAGTACCCTGTGATCAGAATTAGCATGTTCATTACGGTCTCATTTTATTAATGCCTCTTTCTGAAGATGAACACAGTTGTCCCCGCTGTGAAAATGGTACTTTGCCGTTTATGTTATAAAGTGGTCTCGGCTGGGGATCCAGGCGAGGAACATTAAAGAACAAAGCACAGCTGCCTGACTGTTGCACAAAAGGATTTTTATGAAAGACTGAAACAAAAGGAAGGGTGGCCAACACATGGAAACTTGCTGACAATTAGGGTACCGAGTGAAGATTGCTTGAAAAGCCTTATAAAATAGTTGAATACTAGGAGTGAATTGATACCAACATGATAAAACCTTCCTGTGCACTATATTTCCATGCTAAAAAGAGGTGGTGGTGGACAGCGCCAGATACGTAAAGAGAAAACTTCATATTTAGTCCTTTAAGAGAACTGTTCTTGGTGAATCAGTGTTCACAAAGGCAGGAGCCCACGTGGACAAGGTTCTGAGACCGTACTTAGGAGAGACGTCGATAACATTTGGGGAAAATGGCACCTTGAGCTGAGGCTGTTCATGGTCCCTTGTGATCCGTCTTTTAAGGACCATTGTGTTGGTGATGCAGGATGCTTGCTTTGAATCATCATTACTTGTTTTTTTTTGGTTTTTTGTTTTTCCAGTCCGGGATTATGTCTTAAAAGGGCTCAGAGAGGATGAGTGCACTTGTAAATCGCTGCATATAAGTAGAGAACAGTATTGTTTTGGCTTCATATTGTAATATGGTTGTTATCAATTTAAAAATGAATATTGAGTCATTAGGTGTTTACTGTTGATTGCCTTGTTAATAGAGCTGGAGAAATGTTGAGCTGGGAGGGAATTTGTTAATCACCTAGTCTAATCTATTTTTGATGTAAGAAATGATGGACCACAGAATTTGAAGTGATTTTTTTCTTGGTCCTACAGCTAAGATTTCCTTTGGGTTTCACCCAGTTAGAAATAATGTGGTGATAAGTATTCTGGCTCTTTAAACTTTAAAGTTTAAAAAGTTACTTTGGTTGTACAGGTTTCCCTCGCTATCCGGAAGTAGAGCTTTCCTATGTCTCTCATAAGCTGAAAGGGCGTACAGGGAAGAAGCAGTTACCTTAGGACACATCTCACTAAGCAGTGGTCGGCAAACTCATGAGTCAACAGAGCCAAATATCAACAGTACAACGATTGAAATTTCTTTTGAGAGCCACATTTTTTAAACTTCAACTTCTTCTAACGCCACTTCTTCAAAATAGACTCGCCCAGGCCGTGGTGTTTTGTGGAAGAGCCACACTCAAGGGGCCAAAGAGACGCATGTGGCTCGCGAGCCGCAGTTTGCCGACCACAGCGACTAAGGGATGCACACAATAAATCGAGATGCAGCACAGATGCTCTGAGATAGAGCTATAGCAGGGCGATGCTGAGAGGCTGAGTGCAGTTCCCAGGGAAGGAGCTTGGCGGGGCACTCTGGATGCCTCTGTAGACTCTCTCCAAAACAAACGCTGAGCACTGTTTTAGCTTTTCACCTTTCCATAAATGCAAAACTCACCCGAGGATTTCTTACTGATCGCAAAACAGGTGCTAAGGCAGGTCTTTCATAAAGGTGAAGTGACCTGAAGCAAACTTTCAGAAGGGGGGGGGGGGGGTGTCTCTATAAGACATTGCCCTGGAAGGACAATGTTCTACCAGCTGCCCAGCCAAAGACAGGCATGATGGGAAAGCAGTGCTGACATGCTACGGGTGCACACAGTGTGGAAAAATCCTACTTTGATAGTGCATCATGGGAGGGAAGAGACCTCTGAGTTGAGACTTGAAGAATGTACAGGCTTTTATCAGGTAGCACTAGTGAGAAGGAATATCAAGGATAGGCCTTCATGGACATAGTTACGTAGGTAAGAAATCGATAAATATTTGGTGGTGGGTGTGGGTGGTATATTAGTCAGGGGTCCCCAGAGAAATGGCATGCAATCAGAAAGGGGATGGAGATATACATATATCATAAGGAATGGGCTCAAAGGCTGGCACGCTTGAGACCAGGGAAGAGCCGGTGTTTCTGTTTGAGTCAAGGCAGGAATAAACCAATGTCTCAATTTGAAGGTGGCTAAGCAGGAGGAATTCTCTTACTTGGGGTAGGGCAGTACTCTTTGTTCTAATGCACGTCTTCAACTGATTGGATGAGGCCCACGCACATTAGGGAAGGTAATCGGCTTTACTCAGTCTACTTATTTAAGTGTTAATCCCATCCAAACTCAGCCTCACAGAAACACTCAGAAAAATGTTTCACCACATGCCCGGGCACCTGGTTGCCTAGTCAAGTTGACACATGAAATGAACCATCACAGGTAGGGATAAACCATGGTAGCTCCGAATAGAGAAGTTATGAGAGTCATAGTAGAAGAAAATGAAAATGGCATACTTTATTGGCTGAAGAGATTAAACTACACAAGCCAGGAATCATGTGAATAAGTTAACATAGAACATTTCTATATGAATTGAAATTTGCAAAGAGGTTTACTGGAGTTCTTAAAGTGATATAGCATACTAGTACTATTCACAGTCCTTTATACATAATTAATGTTTATATACCTGACAACTGGATATCAGGTTGCCCTGGCCAGTGTTGCTAAATGGTTAGAGCATCTGCTCATACACCTAAGGGTTTCAGGTTCCTTTCTTAGTCAAGGGCAGGTACGTAGGTTGCAGGTTTGATTCCCAGCCCTGGGCCCTGTTTGGGGCTCCTTCACGAGGCAACCAGTCCATGTGTCTCTCTCACATTGGTCTGTCTCTCTCTCTCTCTCTCTCCCTCTCTCTCTCTCTCTCTCTCTCTTTCTCTTCCCCCTCCCTCCCTCTCCTCCACGCTCCCTCCCTCGTACTCTCTTTTAAAAGCAAAGGAAAAATGTCCTCAGGTGACAGTTAATAAAAAAATAATAATAATAACCCCTGGATATGGGGGTAGCTTTCATTGATAAAATTTAAACAATTCTTAAAAATTCAATTTCCTGACTTCCAAAATTAGTTTATTTTAAGCTACTAATTAGAATACAGTTTTAAAAGTTGTGCATGCATAATTTATTGGGATTTAGGGCATAGACATACCAAATGCCTCATCTAGGATTTAATTATCAAAATCCTAATTACATATCTCCTTAGAAGATCAAGCAACTTATTTTATCTGATTAACAAAACAATGACTTGTGAATTACTGCTACATTAAACACAAATATGATGATACACATCCTGGTGTTCTTCATATATTTTGTTAAAGATAGCAGAAAAATTTAAAGACTGTCTTATCTGTGATGTTTCAAAATGAGCTTGGGTCTTAATTTATATTTCAAGACTTTTCATGCCTTTTTATATCTATACACTTTATTTTAGATTTTTAAACTTTATTTTTGCACTAAATATATATCATTTGGCCCTTACACCATGGATTTTCTTTCTAACTAATAGATTTTGGATACAATTGTACGCCTATTAATTTTTTTTCTCAGATGGCTGATGATATGCATGGTTATTAAGGGATATGTTTGATCTCAGGTTTCCTGGTACTAATGTTTAGTTTCCCCAGAGGAGAGCCTATGTTTTTGTTTGTATGTTTGTTTTGTTTTGTATTTTTTTTTAATGTAACACCAAAATAACTGTTTGAAAGAATGAAATTGTGTATCATGAGTGAGACTAGCACAGTGGTCGGCAAACTCATTAGTCAACAGAGCCAAGTATCAACAGTACAACGATTGAAATTTCTTTTGAGAGCCAAACTTTTTAAACTTAAACTTCTTCTAATGCCACTTCTTCAAAATAGAATCTCCCAGGCCGTGGTATTTTGTGGAAGAGCCACACTCAAGGGGCCAAAGAGCCGCATATGGCTCGCGAGCCGCAGTTTGCCGACCACGGGACTAGCACATCAATATGAATAGCTTTCAGATATTTTTTACCCTTCTAGGTTGAAATGCACACTTCTTTTTGTTTCTTTTGTATATTTGTTTAATTCCAAGAATTCCTCACCCATGAGCTAGATGGACAATGTTTCATATTAGCAGTCCAGTGCTTCTGTCCTATCTGGGATTAGGCACATTACTTAAGTCTGAATTTGAAGCTCCTCATCTTTAGAGTGGAGGATAACCTAGCTACCTTTGATGATTGTTTTCGGAAATTGGTGACGCACTTGTATAAAGCATGTGGCACCATGGCTAGAATACAAAAGTTGCTGAAAAATGTCAGTATTTTCTTTTTTCCTTCATCATCCTTTTGAAGCTAAGCTTGTCCCACTTTGCCTCTGATGAATCCCCAGATATAGATCAGTACCTGGCTCATCGTAATTCAAGACGAGTTCATTAAATGAACCCATGGCCGTGGTGATGGGAGGGGAGCATCAACAATCCTGGGAAAGAAATTTTCTGTGGCTTATAAAACATTGCTTAAGCCAAAGAACTGAAAGTCAGCTTTTCACATGAAAAATAAGTTGATATGAAAGTTTGAAAATGTACATTTATTACCAAATTATTTGAAAGGATTGAAGATCCTTTATTATGCAATATCAAGAATTTCTTTTTTTCCCCCCTTCTTAGATGTGTGCTGAATGTCATTTTAAGACACATTTCAATACTTTAAGGATGCTTTTACATTAGGACAAGTAGTCACAGGCTTGGACTATAGTCACACTTAAAATATGATTTCTATTCTATTACATCTGGACTATCCTAGGTCATGGAATAGGTAAAACCTGTAATTGTGTATTTAATGCCTATGAAAATGCAGCATCATTAGTTATATATTTTTAGAAGAAGAAGGACAATCTCATGTATCAGTTCCATATTTAAAGAGGGGACAGGAAAGGGTTTTTGCTTGTTTGTTTTTTGTTTTTGTCTTTGGAGTTGTTTATGCTACCACCACCTTTGATGTAGGAGTGATAGAAGGTGTGGTTATGAGTTCAGTCTGCAAGCAAACAGATCTAAGTTCAAATCCTGACTATGCCATTTGATCTGTGTCTCTTTCTTAACCTTCAGTTTCTTTATGCAGCGGGTGGAGACATCAGATGGCCTGCTGTCTTACGTTGAGAAGATGATTGCAAGAGCTGATGCACAACACATTTTAGCAAAGTGCAGGGCTCTTAGTACATCTCAGTCGTGGTGGTGGTTATCATTATCATCACCCACATTATTACTGCCAGGGCTATTATAATTATCAATAGGTAATTTTAAGTTATTTTGATTAAAGGGCACTGTCACATTTGTAATGCAGCATTTTCTGGGAGTCGGGGCCATCTTTCTCAGGCTAGGGGAAAAAATGCTTTTATAGCTGTTAAGTGAGTCTGCTTTATCCACTAAATAATTTTGTTATCCAGATGTGTAAGCCATCATTGGGCCACTGTGGGCTCTGCAAAGCACTTGAAATTTGAATGTCATCCTGTCTTAAGTGATTAGGGAATGTACTAAGGAAAAATGAGACATAGCTTTCCTTTCATCCCAGGATGATGGCCCTGCTTGGACTAGAAGTTTCATGAGATCAGGACTGTGTTTTGATCAAGATGGAACACCCAGGGCAGCATTTGACATGTTATAAGTTTTCAGTAAATGACTGAACAAATGTCAAATTGAACAAATAATTTTCTAAATAATGTTTTCTTCCAGAAGTACTTCATTTAAAATTTTATTTTTAAAAATCAGAATTAACAGCAGATGTTGTTTCCACATCTAGATTAAGCACACGGTACAGGAAAAGCAATTCATGTTAATTCATGAATTTATTTATTTGGTAATATAGTTCTCTCTATGCCAGGGATTGTACTAAGCATTGGGAAGACAAAGATGGAAAAGACATTACCACCGCCTATCTTCAATGAAGCTACAATCTCTGTTTGACAAGAAATCATAATTTTGGTTAAAGTGACAAGACAGTAATGTATGGGGATAATGAAGTCTATTTTTAGAAGTGCATTCGAAGTATTCAGCTTACACCTTCCTAAGTTAGTACTTGCGTGAGAAGTAGTGTCTCGAGCCTTCCATCAATGTGATAGTAAGGTTTGTTGAAATATAAGATTTGACATATTAACCTCACCGTTTTTTTCCTGATGAGTATAAATGTTCTGAAAGAAAATTATATTTCACTCACAGGAAGATTTTGGATATGCTTTGCTTGTATTTTAAGAAAACATTATGTAGTTGAAAAAACTTAACCTTTAAATTAATATTTCCATTTATTCCTCTCCCAACTAACAGTAAAAGGAGTTTTTATTAATGCATTCACTGTTTTTTATGACTTTTTGCCCATGATGACATAGCGACCCTATCTATGAAATGATTTTAAAGTGTACTAGTAAAATACCTTAGAAGATCTTATCCCTCAGAAGACTTTCTTAGGCAAAATTGATGTTCTTTTTTAAAAATAAATAGTTTTCATTATTTTTTAGAGAGAGAGGGAAGGAGAGGTAGAAACATCGATGACAGAGAAACATCATAGATTGGCTGCCTCCTGCAGGGCCCCTGCTGACATCGAGCTCGCACCCAGGCATGTGTCCTGATGGGAAATTGAATCCGGTGACCTCTTGGTTCTTGGGTTGTCGCTCAACAGCTGAGCCACACAGGCTGAGCAAAAATTGATTTTCATAATAAAGTGTTTATTTATTAAAAAATGAGACTTCAGGTGTTTTTACCCCTAAAGAAAAGTCATTAGTATATACTGCAAACCAGCAACATCCTTAGATATGCTACTTCCTAAGGTCTAACAACTAGGGTTATCTTCCTGTACTCTAAAGAGCCTTTCATTTACTCTCGGATTTTATGCATATTCTTATATCTTATGGTAGATATAATTTTCCAGGTATTGCCGAGCCTGTTATAAACTGAATCGAGTATTATGGCTGACTTACTGCCCACTTTAAGGAAAACTTAGTGATCCCCAAAATACCGATTAAAAAAGTGCGTCCTAAATGTTTATCTGGAGTAACCACAGGAGGTTAATAGGTCAATTCTGGTAATTTTGGACATGTTGGAAATGAGTTGTGTTAGTATTTCTTAGCCCATAACTTTCTCTGGTAGATGGAGATAACTAAAATCCCTCGCTGACAACAGTGTGATAATCTAACAAGAAAGTAGTTCTCCTTCATTAAGAATTATTCAAGGAAGCATTGATCACCATTCATGATTTCTCATACAACATTTTTATGAAAATGAACAGTTCAGTGTCAGTTTTGTTTGTTCTTTTTGAATATTATGAGTTACGAGAATTGCTGAGCTACTTGGAAAGTACTAAGCCCGTCATATATGTGGTCTTTATTAAAAACAAACAAACAAACAAACAAAAAAAACTCCTTCAAAGAACCAGGGGCATGGCAATCTCCTTTTCAGAGCACAAATATCATATTTTTATAGGAAAATAGGGCCACTTTTGAAGCAACTCTTTTTCATTGACTGTCTTGAGTTGAAGTTGGTGGAAACATTACAGGACTTATTGTTGAGGAGGTGACTTCAAATTCTTATTTTTAGGCCAAAGCATCTGCAAATTAAGACTTCAGAAATCAGCAGTGAGAAGATCCTCACAGTTCTACTCAGTTGGACAATTCTTCATTACACTGACAACTTAATTGGGTGTAAAAAGTAATGGCAATTTAAACTCTAGGGCTTTAAGTGAGACAGCCTACCAGTTTCAAAGTTAGTATTAAAATCAGGAAGACACAGAGAAGGTACATCTTTAGTTCTCTAATTAGTTATTTTTTTATTGAGTATGTTCTGTGCTGAAATTGCCCTATCAGATGTATCTTTTAATGATGAATTTTGCAAAATAGCCAGTGAAGAAATTAATTCATCCTTTTATGCATACATATAGATATAAATACAGAAACGCCTATTTTATAAAAGTTTATTCACTTAGAATTTTATTACTTCAGTGTTTCAAGGACTCTATGTTTTTAATTTAAATGGTTTGGATTTATATAATTTAAAGGATAAGATTAAAAAAAAACAAAAGAATTAGTTTTTTTGTTGTTGGTTTTTGTTGCTGTTCTTTTAAATATTGCTTATCCCATGAGGAAAAGGTTTGGGTTTGACTTCCCAAGGGTGCTATGGAGCAGGCATTAAAATGTTTGTTGAAATAACATGTGAGTCAATTTTACAAGTTGGTATTGCTTAAGTGACATGTCCAAGGTGTACAGCAGCCTGGAAGTTAGGAATAGACATCAGTGACCTTTATATTAGGTGTTGCATATCCACTCGATAAGCAGTCATCAGACATGTATCCAAAAGGATATTGCAGTTCCTTCTACTGAGAAATACACAAATTTCAGCATCCTTTTAGATCATAGATGAGTGCTCCATACACTAGTCTCTGTCAGAGACGCTGGGCAGACGTCTTCCTTCTGCTCTTCCTCTTCTTTCATCTCTGTCTTCTTTCCGCAAATATTTCGGGTAATTGTCATTAGTAGCCATCAATTTACTTTACATTTCACATCTCACATAAATTTAATGAATTTTCACGGGGACATATATGTGTGTGTTTTTTTTTTATAAAGAGGGACCATTTAGAAAAAGGATTTTTTTAAAACTAATATTTTAGATGAAAAGTTTTGGAAAGTAGAGTATGGTAGTGCTAATGTGGATGTTTGAATAAATGTGATTTTATATCCTGAAAGTCCCAAGTTAGAGTTCATTTCTAAATGAGGAAGAAGCTGTGTCTGTACCAGCTGAAGTTCTGGGTTTCAGATTTGCTGGGAGAGGTTGTCTCAGGAGAACTAATCATTCCAGCAATATCAGCAGTACACCTAAATTATAAGTGCGCTTAACCAGAGTCATTCAGAGACAAAAGAAAGAAACTGCCTAGACCTTCTATAATAGTGTCAACAGTTGTTATCTTTCACCTTGGCTCTGTGTAGAAGATATACCTTGAAAGTTAGGGTATTTCTATTAGAGTAGTTATCAGTTTTACAAATCAGAGTGTGAGTATGATAGAAACAATCCACAATCTTTTATGCTAAGAAATGGTGAGTTCCTTTTCACATTTGCCATCATTACTTACTCATTAGTCAGCATTCATTAACATAGGCCCTGGTTTAGTATCTATCTATGTTTATCATTCTCTATTCAGTCTTTCGCAGAATCTGGAGTAAGGCCCACTGTGTTCAGTTTTGAGATGCTCCATCCATTCTTTAACAGCCAGCTTTAAAAGTCCATGACGAGATGGTTACTACCAAACTTATGAGGCAAGGTGTTAAATATTAAGTATAATACTGATGTTATGAAGACCACATATTTGATGAAATTTTGGAAGTGGACTAGCTCATCTGACAGGTTAAAATTTGAAAAGTCTCCTGACATCTCAGCACTCCTATAAGCTTGGTGGAGAGGACACTATTGTCTTTTTGACAAGTTCATTGGCCCATTGCAATTCGATTGATTTGTATTTATGGTCCAGTACTTCAGATAACCTTCATTTCTCACATAATTAGAAGGTCCAAATGTGATGTTTGATGGCAGAGAGAATTATATGATGCATCGATATTAGATCATTATCTTTGAACTTGCTTGATTAAATCTTCTTTTTAAAACATCAAGATTATTCTTCATAACTTTTTCTTTAAAGTTTGTATAAGTTGTGGGAACAACAGAAAATTAATTGTTTTAAATGGTACAGAATCAGTCAAGGTTATTTTCTCTGTAGAGGATTGATCATGACTGTGGCACAGACTAGCTAACATATATTGATATTTTGAATCTCTATCATGTATTGATTACATGTTGAAAACTATTGGATAATCTCTAGAATGAGGTCGATGAACAAAAATCATTTCCCAAAAGAACAAATTTATTATTTGAGGAGAGCATTTTCCTCTCAAATTGATTTTTTAAAATGCCAGCTGTTTTTTTTTCTAACTTTAAGTTAGAATACAGCTATTGCATAGAAGACAGGAAAAGCCACTGAGTGTATGTAGATGCCGTGGATTTTGTGTGTTGGAAATTCACTTAAGGTGGTCTCAGTTTAATTAAACATCGTTACCCCTGAGGCTAGTTCTTTAAGTGCTGTGGGCTAATGCTTATAAAAACATATAACTGAGCTTTTAAAACAGAAGAGTGACACTTTTCCCAGAACACCATGAAAGGCCATTGTCTACATCTAGGAGGATCAATGAAATGAAAATAGGCCTCATTTGGATAGCTTTCTCCATGTTTAAATAGCAGTGAGAGCTGCTTTCCCAAAGTGAGCACACTTGATTTTGCATGAGTACTCAGTGTACTTACTTTGCCCTCCTAGAAAAATTTGGGCCATAAGGTTTAATTGCATGCTCATCAAGCAAACAGACTTGGAGGTATATTCTCTGAGCTGTGAGCTCCCACAGCTCCCATTAATGCTAATGGGAGTTACACGTGTGTATTGAGGAGAGAATAATACAGCCTTTGAAGTTGGAGTTACTAATTGAGTGCTTTCTTCAGCTGTGCTCAGCTTCAGTGGCTAAGCTGAGTTAGAGTGGTCTAAAATGTCATTCTCCAGAACATTATCAAAGCCGACTGGCAATGAAAGAGGCAGCTAAAGAAAAAGTCTTTCTCTTCCCCCAAAGGGAGAAAGAATTAGCGGGCCAAACAAAAGGAGGACCAAAGACGTCCCAAGAATAGATATTCCTTTCCTATAAAGTGGCTCAAGCTGGTTTAGTTCAGAAAGTGGGAAAGTAAGAGGTGTTTTTTTGGGAGGGGAGTTGCCTGTCCTGTGTGGATTCTTGTGAAGTATGAGTACTTCTCAGAATTGAATATTGTGTAGCTCTGTTTTGCACTTTGGCCAACAGACAGGCAGAAGAATACTTGTCCTTGTGAGTGATTCAATGCATGTAGTGACATCCTAGATGTGTGTGATGCAAAGATTCTTGGACACTTGTCCCTCTTCTTTTTTTAAAAAAAATGTTTTATTGAATTTATTGGGGTGACATCAATGAATAAAATTATGTACGTTTCAAGTGTGCAATTGTATAATACATCATCTGTATATTACATTGTGTGTTCACCACCCAACAAGTACCATATGATCTCTTATATGTGGAATCTAATGAACAAAATAAACTAACAAAATAGAAACAGACTTATAGATACAGAGAATAGACTGACAGCTGTCAGAAGGGAGTGGTTTGGGGCTTGGGTGAAAAAGGTTAAGGGATTAAACAAAACACACACACACACACACACACACACACACACACACCTGAAAAAGTAAAAACTCATAGACACAGACAATAGTATAGTGATTACCAGAGGAAAAGGGGGTGGGGGAGTAAGAAGAGGGTAAATGGGAAAAATGGTGATGGAAGGAGACTTGACGCTCTCTTTTTTTCTTGCATGAACTCTTTGCAGCAGTTGTCTTTGTAATGATATGAGAATGCTGTAGAATTTTACATTGTAGGGGCTACAAAAACAAGAAATGGAGTTGACTTGCTACTAAAAAATATATTAAGTGATTATCTTCTCTATTAGACTTGATCCTCTTTATTGATGGATTTCATATTGGTGAATTCACCTATGTGATAAAATTTTTGTAGCTCCAAGTCAGTTCTCATGACACTTTCATTGTCATTTCACAGAGCAACAAAAAAATGTGTCACCCAATACGTATTCCCAGCTGAGGTCAAATAGGGCGACCAGTTTATGCAGTTGTGATATGAGACTAAGGAGTTGAGAGGTTTGATCATCTTATGACTGGGTATGATTTTGTTCATAACGACTTCCTGCCTGCATTCAGTGTGATAAGATACCACACAGATTAATAGTGGATGCAGGGCAGGACAAAAGTTGTGGCTCTTTCAGTACAATGCCATTGCTACTTTTGGAAACCTAACTTAAGTTGCATTTACTAATAATGGATTAATCGTGTCATCTTTATGTCTAAAGGGAAGTATATTGCAGCTAATAATGCCGTATCAAAAAATAAAACAAAACCTAAACAACAGGATACTCATATTCTAGCTAATTGAATTCCAAATTTGCCAAACTATGAAGAGCTTCAATTTTACTATGTGTTAGAGAAAAATTTTTGCAACAATAACTATATTCTTCTTTGAATAGGAACTGTTTCTGAGAAGACAGACTAAATTTATTCATTTAAGAACTTTCTTGCAGAAAAGACAGTTGGGCTGAGAATATGGAAACATAATTGTTTTGGTCCCTCAGGGGCTTAAGAAAAATAACTAAACCGGTTATGAAGCTGGTGGTTGCCTCTGTGGACTGTCATGTAGAAGAGGGATTAGAATCATTATGTCTTAGCTGGGACAGCCGATGAGGATTGGAGAGGGGCAGATATTTGGATTGGTCTGAAGAATTCTCAGGAATGATCTCACATTTCTGAAAATGACACAGGCAATTTTCTGGGGTGCTGGAGAAGCAGAGATTTCAAGGGTTGTGTAAAAAAAAAAATATGGCATAATGTGCTGGCCAGTGTGTTTCAGTTGGTTGGAGGGTGAGGGTGGTGGGTTCAATTCCAGATCAGGGCACATGCCCAAGTCCCAGGTTCAGTCCCCAGTTGGGGGTGTGCAGGAGGCATCTGATAGATATTTCTCTCTCACATTTATGTTTCTCTCTCTCCCCCGCCCTTCCCCTCCCTTCTCAAATCAATAAAAAACTAAACATGTCCTCAGGTGAGAATTAGAGAAAAAAAACTATAAATTTGGCATGCTGATGTTCGAGATTCTGTGATGCTATGATACATTAATATGACATTTCCATTTGTATTTATTTGTTAATAAATAAAAGTCAATGGAGGAATAATCCGTGAACTACAGCATTTCTTAGGATGGTTGAAGTGTTCTGTTCCCTCGCATGAAGGCATATCAGAGTGTTGTAATATCTCCATGCTAATAATTAGTATTAGGGATAAGACCAATACTTCTCTCTTCCTTCTCTCCTCTCCTTCCAGAAATAAATGAGACCACTGACTGAGATGAAAAAAATGCAAATTATCCTTTTAAAACATTTGCTTTGCAACTTTGTCGTAATGCGTACATAATTTTTACTTTTGTTATTCCTTCTCTTCCAAAGCCATGTGTGTTGAATACCTATTACATGTAGGATGCAATAGACTACAACACCCCCTTATAATCACAAGGTATAAGTAAAATATAAACTCTTTATTAATGGAAGAAATCTTAGGGGTCTACTATTGACAGAATAGTAAATGTAAACATTTGAAATCTTAGCTACTGATGTGAGAATAGTCCTTTTCATATTGTAAATTTTAATATCCAATATCAACATTTAATACTCTGTAGTCTTAACAACATTATCACTAATCATAGACTAGTTCATGATTTAGTCATTTATTGTAATTTTTAGTAAGCATATTTGAGGTAATTGTTAAACCATGCTCATAATCTTTCATAGAAAATTGTGACATTTCTTTACATTTTAATTTGTTCCTTTCAGTTATGAAGCATACATGATTGATCCATAAATGCATTCTCTTTGAAAGTGTATAAAACTTTATAGAACTAAAACAATGAAAGATGTTCTTCAAAACCTCATTCCCAAGAGGTGGCAGTTTGCTGTAGATCTTTCTGGATCTTTTTCAGTTATACTGCAGTTTAATAGCTATGGAAAACATACACATGGGTTTTGGTTTTAAGCTGTTTTGCTTTAAACAGTGGGATTAATTTATATGTGTTGGATGTTATACAGTTTGTCTTTATATTTATTGAACGATATCTTGTCTGTGTTTTCCATGTCAGGACATATAGATCTACTACTGTGAGGCTACACTGTTTGCATTATAATTTTTCCCCTTTTCAAATAACTGCTTTGTTGTGACATGATTCATATGCAATGCATAATTTATTCCATTGTTAAGGACTGTTTCATACAATCCTAAAACAGAGCACACTACAAACATTCTTTTTTAAAAACTTATCTTTATTGTTTACAGTGTTACAGATATCCCCTCTGTGTGTTTTTTCCCATTGACCCCTTTCACCTCGCACCCGCCCCTCCCAGGCCTTCGCCATTCTATTATAAACACTCTTAAGAGGTACCTTTTGAATGCACAGGGGAAGGTTGCTGTAGGATTGTCACCTAAAAGTAGATTTAGTTTCATTTAAACTAGAATCAGTCTGGTAGGTTGTACATAGAGATTTACACAATGAAAACTGCTCTTCAAGGATTAATAACACCAGAAGTAATCTGAACTATAATCTTTTGAAAATACTACCTCATCGCATGAATTGCTTATTTATTAATTAATATATTCTTGAAAAGTTATTTTAATGAATATTTTTCACATGTACCCAAGATTCACTCTAGACTCGTTGCCTGATATAACTTTTAACCAGAACTTACGTGGGGTTTTTTTTAGTAATTTTCAGGAGTTATTTTTATAGACATTCTGTAGACACTCCTAGCTGAGAAAGAGGAAAGACACACACATGCAACTAAAATTGACTTCTATAATAAGTCCTATTGCAACAGAAATTTTAAGCATGGAAGAAACAGTCATGAAATGCGACTTCTTAAAGCACCAGTGCCCACTTGGAGAGAGCTGCTGTCCCTTACATCAGTTGCTCCTACAAAAACAACACGGGGTAATGGACATAGAAACTCACACAGGTACTTGAGAAACTGGAAGGTCTGATAGAGCAAATGCTAAGCCTTTACAATTTTATAAATAAATTGGTACAGAGTTTAAATGCCATGGTTTGAACAGTATCAAGGCTGCGGGATTCAGTTCAGACAATGTTATAGTAAAGGCAGGAACCTACACATTTGATTTGGGATTCAGGCCTACTGTCACTTGTCCAGTTGACCTGAATGAATGGGGTGGCTGTCCCATCCAGCAGCACCTCAGATACTGACACAGTGAAGATAAGGCTTTCAGAAAATCATGCCACTGACTATCAGCATAATTGTACCAGGCTGCTATTTCCTTACAGAAACACATATCTTAGTATTTATTAACTTGTGACCCAGCCATGGGGCAGACATGCAGTCGGCACAGGCTGGCTCCATCCCTCTCGGCGATTTCGTCATTATCCCAGGTGGGTACCTATAGGAAGAACGATAGCACAAGGACCTAATGGCGGGGCTTTTCTCAAACAGCAGTGACTGTTGCGCTGATTCTTGTAGACTTTCATGCGTCCTGCAGAGGGAGGCTTGCCTGGGTTAGCCATTGTCTGGGGTAACCTGCCCCAAGCTGGTGAGTGGCTTCTGTTGTGTGGGCACAGAACTTAACCTTGTTTTCCTTCAAAGGTGAAATTCCTGGCCTGATGGCCTGAATGTGTGAACCTGCCCTTTGTTGTCATGGTGAGAGAGCTCACAGGAAAAAGAACCTCCCTTCCTCTGTCTCGCTGTGATCTGCAGCACGCAGGAAAGGAGAAGCAAAGGGCACCTGTTTCCTTCTAGAGAAAGGGTGATAATAGTACCAGCAGCCTCACTGTGCCCAGAGCTTTCATCCTCTGGCACCTCAGTCAGCTGCCCTCCGGGCCTGTGTTCTTATTTTATGTTTTCCAACCTTTTTCTCTTTTTTCCTCAAAGGAACAGAAGCCTACACCCAACTATCTTTTGCTGCCTTTGCCTCCAGGTTTTATAATGTCTATCCTGGGATTAATAATTCCAACTCTGCTCATAGATTGGTAACGCAATTCCTTCAGCTCCTTGGGATGCGGCATTTCTCTGCGAAGGTCAGCCAGTTGGGTCTTCTTTGCGATGGCTCTTCCAGTGAAAGGTTCTTATTTTAGGGTTGGAAGCCTTTGGATTTCCCTTGACTGAAGCATTTCTTACCTGTGTGTTCTTACATTATAACTTACACAGTGACCCTAGTATTTTTTCATGTCTTTCCATTTTGCTGCGAACACCTGGATTAAGCAGAGTTTTCATTTTCCTACTGTGGTAGCTTTTCAGTGCTCCATCCACAGTCTATCTCACGCCCCTCACCTATCCCTGGTATTTCTACCAGATGTATCCTTTGCTCATAGACTCTAATTCATATACTTTACTTTGGCATTTTAAAAAAAATGTATCAGTGTTCTTTGAGTTTATGTGGTAGTACATACAAAACTAAAACAATAGAACATGAAATATAAATATTTTTACTGGGTGAATTATATAAAGGAAATCTGTTTTATAAGGTATTTAAATACAAAAAGGACTAGTTAATAATATTAAAACTAGTTTTTTGAAAGTTATAGCATACTGCTGTTTCTTCTGCTCTCTTTTTTTCCAAACTTGCTCTCTTCTGTGTTCCAGTAATCTACACATCTTCACCTCCTACTGATTTATATATATATATATATATATATATATATATATATATATATATATATATATATGGCGATCCTGCCAATATGTGTGATAATTAAAAAAAATATTCTCTGTTGCTTGGACAGAGTTAGGCTAATTTAGCTTTGTGCTTGTTGCCTTTGAATTGAAAAATCAGCCTTTCCCCCTTCACTCTATAGGGGTTGTATTTTCATAAATAAAGGGGTTTTTAGTTGTTAAAAAGTTAAGAATTACATTGATTTTACTTATTTTATGAAATGTCATATTTCATATGTCTTGTTTCATCAGACATTTGAACGGAGTATCTAATGAAGAATAAATCATGAAGTTAGATTGAAAGAGTCATATTTCAACTTTAAAATATAAAACCATCATGTATGTTAATGTGGAAAATTTTAATGTAATTACCTAACCTTAGAAAAATTTGCTTCCAGAATGGCAACAGTTGGCTTATAGCGTTAATTTTCTGGGGCTTGTTTTTACTTTTTTCACTTCCTGTTTTATAGTTTAATGAAATAGTTATTTGGAAAATTTTTTTAAATGTCAGGAAATTAAAGCTCTTTTAAAAACTAAATAGAATAACACAGTAGAACTAGACTGAATGGAATCATGTCCATATGGTTAAAAATAATGAATGAAGCTGCTCTCATGTGCCAAAGCAGTGAATTGCCACAGTGCTATTAAACTGAATATTTATGAGTAAATATTTTAAATGCCATTCTGTGAAGCTTAACATACAGAGCCACTTACATAACACACGTGCTAGTTTACTGTGCATATAGAATGATTACATTATAATTTTGCCCAACAAAAGTAAAAAGGGGAAAGGACCATCAGTCCTTGTCTTTAGCTTGGGTCTTGACATCTGCAGGAGAATCTGGTGAGGACAAGACACTAGACTGGGTATCAGGATCCCATCCTAGAATCCATGCTCAATGTCAAAATGATGTTAACCAAAAAACCCGGAACCTTTCACTCCTATCAGGTTTATTTAAGACTGAAATTGATAATAATAGCCACCATTTATTGAGCACTCACTATGTACCAAAAAGTATATCAAGTGCTTTACAAAAATATATCTTTTACTTTTCACAGCAATCCTATGAAGTATGACCTCTGCTTAATTTATGGGAACTGAGGTTTAAAAAGTCCAATAACACCACCCTTGCTCCAAGTCTTTTCACCTGGGTGTTAGCAATTTAGAGACCCCTCAAGAGTTCTGGCCACTGACTACCTTCCCCCTCCCCCGCCAGGACGTCTTGGCAAGACTCTAACTAGTGATGTTTCTGCAACCAAAAACTCTATTTTGTGGTTTAAGGGAAATAAAATTGACTACTTCAATTAAAAAAAAAAGAGTCCAATAGTCATACAACTAATAATAATAATAAGTAAAAATAGGCTTACAGCCCTAGCAGGTTTGACTCAGTGGATTGGATCCTGAGTTTGATTCTAATCAAGGGCATGTACTGGATTGAAGGCTCAGTCCCTGGCCTTGGTTGGGACTCTGTGCAGGAGGCAACCAAGTGATGTGTCTCTTTCATGTGGATGTCTGTCTCTCTCTGTGTCTCCCCCCCCTTCCTTCCACTCTCTCAAAAAAAAAAATAGTGGAAAATATCCTCGGGTGAGGATTAAGAAAACCACACAAAAACGGGCTTACTAAAATGGCGCTACTATGCTAAAATGCTTATCGTTCTTATACTTACAAGCCACTTTATTCTACATATTAGTCCATTTAATCTCAATACAAGTCCTGAGGGATATGTACAGAATTGTGTTCTCCACTTTTACTAATGAGGAACTTGAGTTGCAGTGAGCTTTGGTAGCTCAGCTCATAATCAGAGCTTAATATGAAACTAAGCTTGTCTTATTCTGCATTTGTATGTGATTTTTTGATGTGGGAACTATTTTGTAATGTTTTCCTATATTATTTGTGTAAGGAATAAATAGGTATGGTTAAAAAGAGGGACATCAAGTGGTTAAGAGAAAAATAAGAAACTCAAGGGTCCTTCTATTTCCATGAATTATTGGTAAACAATTTATTGTAGGATAATTTAGTACTCTCAACCTTAAACAATTCTTAGTAAAATAAAATAGTTAAATAGTGATGATCATTGTTGGATTATTTGTTGATTTGATGTTTCTATTTAATTTTACTCCATATATATATATATATATATATATATATATATATATATTATTGATTTTTTTACAGAGAGGAAGGGAGAGGGATAGAGAGTTAGAAACATCAATCAGCTGCCCCCTGCACACCCCCTTCTGGGGATGTGCCTGCAACCAAGGTATATGCCCTTGACTGGAATTGAACCTGGAACCCTTCAGTACACAGGCCGACACTCCATCCACTGAGCCAAACCCATCAGGACTAATGTTACTCTTTATGTGCCTTGTTTTGTGAGGGAAGCTGCATTGCTCATAGTCTGTATACATCAGCATCTATGCATGCATTGAAAACCTACTTTTCTGGCATTATGCAATGTGCTTGTTACATATTAGCTAGTTTATTCCCATGAAAGTCCTCCCAGATGGGCCATATTATCCACAGTTTACAAATGCATAAATTAAGGTGAGATGAAATGCCCGACACCACAAAGTATGGAGCAGAGCCTGACCTTGAAGAAACCCAGACTTTAGAGTTCATACCCTTCTCTTGCGCTATGCTGGTGACCTTTGTTTTAAGTGACCTACCAACCATGCAGTCCACTCAGCCAAGCATATGTGAAGTTACACAGTTCACATAGCTCATCTTTCCAGAACATCACCTTTACTCAGAGGTTTGCGGTGGGGGGGGGGGGGCGCGCATTGTGTTAATATTAAAATCAAAGTGGATTTACTAAGTAGATGAATGCAAAATTCTCATTCACCTTTAAGATGAAAGAAGATGTCATAAAAGTTTTGATGTTGTTTTGATGGTTACTTTGGTCTTTGTCCATAGATGTCGTTGGCCCTCTGAGTTTAGGGATGCCATGTGTAAAAACATGGAGAGTCCTCCTGTTCTTCTGATTCCTTCATTGAGAAGTCACGTCAGAGTTTCACTAATATGTGAAATGACTCAGACATGATGACTTGTGCTGAATCTTTACCTTTGGGCCACTTATTCTTCCCCAATGTAGGGATAAAGGACATGTGGCCCAATCTGAAGAATAATGCCCATTAATGCCTCCAGAATTACAACAATCATAGGGTATTTCTCTTCTTCCCTTTTTTGTTCTTAGACATTTTTAAAATTTCAATTTGCGTCATTCATTTGCCATCACTAATCTAATGGGGATCACTGGCCATTCACTAAACTCAGTGGAGATTTTCCTGTTTTCTGATTAATTTGATAATGTGGACAGCTAATTCAGATACCAAATGCTGTGCAGTAGGGGAAGGTAAGCTGGGAGAAGATATGGCAGAGGCTAAGTCAGGGTCTCTGAGTGATTCTAAGTAACTAAGAATATGTGTGGCTTAAGGAGGAGTGTGTACTTACCTTGGTGACCAGATGGCCCTAAAAGTCAAGCAGTGATGCCTTGCTAAGAGGCATGACAGTAAGTCTATCATGCTTCTCCTCCCCAAATTCCTTATTGGGAATGCCCAATTCCTCTTCTAGCATAAACAAAATACTTTGCTAAAATTTTATACTATGCAGTTTTTCATATATATTGATGATAGCTGAATTGGATAATTTGAATCTCCAAATTTCATTTTGGGGCTGGAATTATTTAGTTCAGCTATTTGTATTGTCTAGATCAGTGGTTGGCAAACTGGGGCATGTGAGCCACATGCGGCTCTTTGGCCCCTTGAGTGTGTCTCTTCTACAAAATACCACGGCCTGGGCGAGTCTATTTTGAAGAAGTGGCATTAGAAGAAGTTTAAGTTTAAAAAATTTGCTCTCAAAAGAAATTTTAATCGTTGTACTGTTGATATTTGGCTCTGTTGACTAATGAGTTTGCCGACCACTGGTCTAGATAAATAAGGTAATGGTAAGATCTTCACTTTGTAATTGTGTAGATTCTATATGAGAGTCTAGAAATCTTGAAAAACATTTTAGAGACCCTACATCCTATTCTGAGCAGTATGTGGAATTAAATAATAATAATTAAAAAAAAACATTCTCCTGGGGCATGTGATTACAATGCAATGTTAGGACTTGACATTCTATAACCCTAGATATTTGTATCCCAAGTGTGGTAGGAACTCACCATGTTAACTTAAATCAGGTTATAATCAATATTTGAACATGCAGTAAAAATAATAGTTGTTTCACATAAAGTCAACCCCACAGTTCATAGAGATGAGCAGAAAAGCCTCTAATTGGTGTCTGTTCAAGCAAAAAGTAAGGGCTCAAGGGCTAAAGGCAACCAACATGCATCAATTGCATGTCATGTACAGAGGCACTCTGCTAGATGTCTCGTGTACATTCTGAGTTCATCCTCACAGTAATCTCGAATGGTTGACAACATTCTTTTTTTTTTTAGGAGACTGAGGCTCCAGAGGTGTAATAACTTGTCCAAAGTCTCACAGTAATGAGCAGATCTGGAATTGGAACCCCCGTTATCTGACTGTAACTTATTTGTTTCCTAATGCACTTCAGTGGAACTCTTTCCTTTTGTGAAATGAAAGGACCCATGTTCTTAGATCCAATGGTCTCAAGTCATGTCAATAGTTGTTTTGGTGATGTTGAAAGTGGCTCTCAAATATTTTTCCTGCTTCAGTCAAGTGAGCTCAAAGAGGAGGCAAAATTATGATAATGAAGTTAAATTCATAACCCATTAGACCTAAGCTGCTAGTTAATTCCAATTATGCTTAGCACTTTAGGCTTACATAAATATTAAATTGTCAGATTTAATAAACTTCATCCCTCATTCTTCCAATTTCGTTGTTTTAAGGTCTGCTAAGGCATATTACATTGGTAAAAGGCTTTCTTACTGAACTGGTTGATAGAAGAGTTGATTTGTGGCACCTGATTTGAGGAATATGGGAAATTGCACATTTTGGACAGGCTAGAGGTGAAGTATAGTGGTTCAAATAATAGGTTTAAAAGATGGTAGTTTTGTTTTTCTAAAAACTTAGGAATACAGAAACCAATTGCCATTGATTCTTAATAAGTTGCTTAGCTAGCCACACCTCTTCCTCCTCTTCTTCTGACTGGTCCTTAAAAGTCTAGCCTTCCAGGCTCATACTATCATTTCTGTCCATATTTTATGGAGGATATCACTTGCTTCCCTGGCCCCAGGGACCAAAATCTTGATCCTTACCGCCCCCTCCCCCCCGCAAAATTAAGAACTGAACTCATTTTGTCTCTCATTTCTTATATTTCCTATCATAGTAATGGCACCACCACACTCCTAAAAATTTACAGTCTTACTTGATTTCTCTTTTGTTCCTTATTCCATAGAACTAAGCTTCTGTCAATTTTACCTCAGACATGTGTCTTAAAATCAGTCTCTCTTCGTCATCCTACCTATGGTGGACTTAACTAAGGCACTCATTATTGCTTTTGGAACCTTTGCCAAAGATTTTATCTCGTTTCTGTTCTTGGCATCTGTTCATCTATTGCTAACTTTGATATCATTCCACAGAGCCTATAGGATAAAATTCACACTTCGTGGCATGACGAGAATCCCTCTGTATCCTCATCTCTGGCTACTGTCATCTCATGAAAAGTACTTTATGGCCGAAACCGGTTTGGCTCAGTGGATAGAGCGTCAGCCTGCGGACTGAAAGGTCCCAGGTTCGATTCCGGTCAAGGGCACATATCTTGGTTGCAGGCACATCCCCAGTAGGAGGTGTGCAGGAGGCAGCTGATCGATGTTTCTCTCTCATCGATGTTTCTAACTCTCTATCCCTCTCCCTTCCTCTCTGTAAAAAATCAATAAAATATATTTAAAAAAAAGTACTTTATGCTCTTCTCAGCCTAAAATCTTCTTCATTCTCTAGTGGCATGACGTGCTTTCACCATTCTCTTTCTTAGCACAATGCAATTTATTCTCCACCCTACCTTTCATGTAGTTAATTAATTTCTTCATTGAAAATCTGCCATTCCTCTGGAAAAGATCCAGCCCATAGATTACTTCCCTGGCTATTTCCAATATCTCATCGTCCCTCTTGTGTTCCACCATGGCACTTTGTACTTTCCTCCCTTGGTTTTTTTAACCTCCTCTTACATATGCCGCCCCCGCTTTCCTGGGAGAATCTTGAGAGTAGAGACTATATCTTACTGGTTTTTTAGTTCCTTCCTTTATAACAGTACATTGTCAGTGCATTTTATTAATGACTGAATATTCTGTAAGTAGAATGTGGAAGAGAGCACAAGCTCAGTGAAAGATTTCATTTTGGATGTTCTTAGTATTTTCAGGACAGTAGTAGACGCTTAGATGCACATTAACGGAAAATACCGTCTAGTGCTAACACTCTTAAAGTCATAGCATATGTTATTATAAAGAGTCAGAGAATCATGAAAGCACCCTTCACACCTACCGGTGGTCACCCTTCTGATCGGTTAGGCTTTTCATTAAAGGGTTTCAGTATGATTTAAGTATGACTAAAATGTGAAATAATTGCATTGGGAAACCATGTTTAATCTTTTCTTTCTTCCAAGGTACTCAGAGTATTTCTAATCAACATATATTTATTGATGGATCAATTATGTCAGTGGGCAGGATAGTTAGGACATGTACTTTATTTATGTCCATTTCTCTTATAACTTACAGTTATCATTAAATTTATATCTACATGGGATTAATCATCTAATTTCTCACTGAAATTTGGTGACTGTATTTGACAGTATCTCCTTGACAATGTATGAAGTATTTAATTTAGGAAATGGGTTTTGGGGTTCTAAGCTTCTTTCCTCTTTTTAGTTAGGTCATGGGGGAAAATGTTCTCAAATTAGTGAGGAAGCGAACATAAGAGGACACAGCTCTGGTGATGCAAAGTAAATAGTTTTGAAATAAAGAACTGGAGAAAACTGTCTATCGGGACATTCGCCAGTCTTCCCACCCTCACCAAAAGTTTTAAACTACAATCTAAATACAGCATGATATCTAAGAAAAGGTAGACTTTTTCTTCAATTATTTTACTGCAATTACAATAAAATCCACCTTTAAATCTAGTTTAATCTAATAATTGTCTGAGTAGTTTCCCTGCTGATGTTTGCAAGAAGTAATGAATGATTTTACTAAGACTGAATTAAGCAACTTACAAGTGGTGAAACCTCCAAAGTCAATGCAATTTTATTAAAATCATTATTAGTTTCTTGTAAGGATTATAATACACTTTCCATGGAATACAAATCAGCTTGCAGGGAGTAGAATGCTATTTATAATTAAACATGCTATTTTAAAGCTAAGAACTTACTAAGGCAGACTCAGGTTCTATATTTTGTTGTAGTGTTGGTGGAATCTCAGTGGCAGCAGTCTGAGGAAGAATAAGTAATTTGGTTGTGGGTTTGACTAAAGAGAAATATGTTGAATGAATATATATAGATGCGTAGAGATAGAGATGTAATTAAGACTGTGATACAGATTATATATATATATATATATATATATATATATATATATATATATATAATGTATGCACATGCATTACATATTTTTCGTAGTTTGGACATGAGGATGACACTGAAAAAATATTAATGCAAATTAGTTCATGCACATTGACAGTCTTTTCTATGTAAGGCTGTCTGTAGTGTCCAAACATATGGGAATATCATAGGAGAGGTTGAAGGGAGAACTATTTTGTTTATATGCCAGATAAAACATGCCAATTCCTGTTGTATATTTAAGTTTAAAAATATATACAAATTTATTTCTCAAGGAATTTATTATTTTATAAAAGGATGGTCTCTGGTATTCTCATTCCTGGTAAGCCTCATAGTAAGGTTATATCAGATAGCAAGAGTCATAAGCAAAGTGTAATAATAATAATTAAAAAAACAGCCCTAACCGGTTTGGCTCAGTGGATAGAGTGTAGGCCTGCAGACTGAAGGGTCCTGATTCCGGTCAAGGGCATGTACCTTGGTTGCGGGCACATCTCCAGTAGGGAGTGTTCAGGAGGCAGCTGATCGATATTTCTCTCTCATCAATGTTTCTAACTCTCTATCCCTCTCCCTTCCTCTCTGTAAAAAAATCAATAAAATACATTTAAAAAAATAACAGCTGAAAGTCACATATGTCATATGTAGCTTAATTAACAACTCTTAAATTGATGTATTCTCATCAACTGTTTTGAATGTAAGAGTCACTTCCCTACCTCCCCCATCTCCCATCTCGTCTGCTGTTCCAAATCTCTATTTAATTGTAAAGAAGAGGCACTATCACAGGCTTTTACAAACAAGATGTGGAGTCCCTGGAGGGAGTCTTAGACAAAGAGGAAGGTGGCGGTCCGGGTTGCCTAGGGGTCTTTGTGCCTTTACAAATAGATAAAGTTCAAAACACTATGTGCAATGCATGCTTTGAAGCAGTAGTGGTCACCAATACTATACCTCAGGAGGATAAGATGAAGCATTGCTCCAAAATACAGGTGATCAACATCTCCATGATTCTTGCAGAAGCCATCAGGAGAATTCACAATGGGGAATCTGTTTCCTACCTGTTCAGCCATGTCCCTTTATAATAGAATAACTTCTGAGGCTTTTAAAAAATAAAGTGAACCCCTTCCCTTAAAAAACACACACAAAAAAAACAACAACACTATGTGCAAACATGTTAACTGGTTCACATTTGGAATGATTGGGTTTTGTGTCTTTTATCGCTGGATTCCTGCACCTGATACAATACTTGGCACAACAGGAGCTTAATACATATTACTTGACTGATTGACCGAATTAATAAATAAATGATTTTTCTAAGGTTTCATTTTTCATCTCTGATAATATGTGCTTTTGATCATTCAGTTTAAGAATTATTGTGTTACAACACCATCAATCAATAGGGAGAACACCGTAAATAGGGCAAAACTAGTAGAAATCATAATGGTCCCATGTTCCCCAATTGGTGGGAAAATAGTAGAGTTCAAGCAAGCTGAACTGTGCATGGAGTTTTAAGATGGGCCTATTATTTTGGAGTAATAATTGAACATGAATACTTGGGAAAATGCAAATAAGGTAGTACTATTTCTTTTTTACACATCTCAAGTCTTTCTCTCTTTTGGTTTTTAATTGATTTTAGAGAGGGCGGAAGTGATGGGGAGAGAGGAAAACATTGATGTACGAGAGAGACATCCAGCGGTTGCCTCCGTAAATGCTCTGATCTTGGATCGAACCTGCAATCTAAATATGTGCCCCAACTGGGAGTAGAACCCATGACCTTCAGGTGCATGGGACATTGCTCCAACCAACTGAGCCATGCCAGCCAGGGCTCCAGTCTCTTTTCATTTTAGCAATATTAAAATACATGAAAAATATTGTGATTTATTCTCAAAAACACACATTTGGTATGTTAAGTTTAAGAGCATAGTAGTTGATTCAAACACTAATTACAAATTAAATTTAAATGTTACAGTTTTTTTGTTACAGAGTTCCAAAGCTGAGAAAATATACACAATTCAATATATTTTGTGTTGTGTGAATTTTATGTTTTCCAACCTTTTTCTCTTTTTTCCTCAAAGGAACAGAAGCCTATACCCAATTATTTTTTGCTATCTTTGCCTCCAGGTTTAAAATGTCTAGACCTGGGATTAATAATTTCAACTCTGCTCATAGATTGATAATGCAGTCCCTTCAACTCCTTGGGATGCGGCATTTCTCTGCGAAGGTCAGCCAGTTGGGTCTTCTTTGCAATGGCTTTTCCAGTGAAAGGTCCTCTTCCTTTCACTGTGGAGGGCATTTTATGGCAGTCTGAAAAATGAGCTAGGCTGATGATTTGGGGGAAGAATCGCCGGGGTTAAAATGCATCATCTGTTAGGAGCATGTTTCAAGCCAGTTTCCTAATGGTCAGGTGAAGAGACTGCTCTTTTACGCTGGCTGATCCTCGTTTCCATCTTATAGTATTTCGCCAGCACTTTGACTTTTTGCAGATACCGGTTATTCTTTTCATGGTATACTTTCTCATTGTAGAAAAATTGGAGAGTGTAGGAAAGTCTAAAGAGGAAAATTACAATTATTCTGATCCTGTGACTCTGGGATAAGCATTATAAATGTGTTAGTGGATATTCATCCAGACCTTTTTTTTTTTTAATTAGAGTTTACATTCAGTATGATTTTGTATTGTTTCAGGTGTACAGCACAGTGGTTAGACAGTCATATATTTTATAGAGTGATTCTCCCCAGTATTTCCAGTACCCACCTGGCATCATCAGGCTTTTTTCTATGTATCTTTGTATGTTTTAACCCTTCTCTGACTATTAAGGAGATAAAATGGTCTCTCTCTCTCTCCTTTATTCCCACAAAGAGAGACCTTAAAATATGACTAACAGTATCAGTAACACTGTCTCAAATATAAATGAATAGACAGATACAATGATTATTTTGAAGTAATTCATTTTACTAATAAAAAGTAAATTATTGGCAATTTTGTTCATTATGATGTGTCTTTAAACACGTTGACTCAGGAAAAATGGGTTCATTTTTGTCTTATATAATAAAAAACATCGGGGGTAATGGATTACACTTGTCACAAGAGTTTAATGAAGAGTGAAAAGTATTATCTGAGTGTAGTTACCAACTCAGATTCTGTAGCTACGCCAAGCCACAGAAGTCTTTGGCAATATAGGCAAAGCTGTAGCTTGGATTCAGTGTCCAGGGCCATATTGGATAACACAGCTGAGCTGCTGGGAACATCAGTGAGCATGAAATTGCTATTGATTTAATGCCCAACAAAAAATGTTCTGAAATCTGAAATGTTTTTCTGAATGTAAACTTAAATGCATTTTTTTATTTCATTTTTTGTTATTTTCACTTTTTTCTGGTTTCTCCAAATTTTTAACTTCAAAGTATTTTTTAATATTGTATATATAAGTACAAAGTATGCTAAATTCTTTCTGGAAAAGGGGAATTTCATATATATATATATATATATATATATATATATATATATAAAACCTATAGTTGTGCAGAGTGCGAATATAGTAAATTTCCTTGGGTAAAGGTGAGAACATAAAACTTACAGAAAGAATAGGTAGAAAGTTAGATAGTTGAACTTATTCTTGTCTCAATGTTTTCTCTCTCTCCGTTTTTGAGACTAAGCTTGGATCCCTGTTTATTGACTGTTAACCAAAGTCTGGTCTTCTGAGTTACATCTTGGAAAACAAAAATAAAATTACCACTTAACCCTTTACTTGGGAATAAATGAAAAGAAAAATTTGATAATGACAGCCATTTGTAATTTATGATTGTAGTTAACAAGTACACTTGCTTGTTCCTGTTACAATTGATTTCTTTGAGCAACTCGCCCATATTTTCAGTATAATTAATAGGAGCCATAAATCTTTGCAAGCTGTTTCTGTTAACAGAAGAGTAATATAGGAACATGAGGTTTTAAGATGACATCCTGTTAGATATTTAGCTAAAATTTTCTTGCACCATTTAATAAATGTGCCAAATGGAGTCCACACACAGTATATTAAAAACTAAAGCTATCAAAATTTCCCTGAGTTTCCCAATACTTGATGTAGTGCAGTCATACTTTTCCATAATTGTTATTATTTTATTTGTCTTTATTTGCTTAAATAGGAATTAGATAGTATAGCATTACTTCGGTCTTTTAATCTAGATATTAGTAAATGTAGCTTATGTGTTTAAATGTCCTGATACACATATATGGTATCACAAGAGTTCAATAGCTTATGTATATATTGTAAGTACGTTCTTTTAATTGAATTTTATTAATGAATGGATGTTGTTTCTAGAAGTTGCTTTTTCTAAAGTGCTATAAAAGCTCTTTCATTGAAAATCTTCCATTTTTCTTCTCAAAGATATGAACCTCAAATGTTTTAAGATAGTGTTTCATATCAATAAGAAATTGTATAACTAGGCATTTACCAGTATACCATTGAAATAACACAGTCTTCCTTCACAACATTATTAAGATGTTTCCCTTTCAATTCTCTGAGGAATTAGGATTTTATAAGGCAGATTTAATATAATTCTGAGAAGATATAGTAGCAATATTTACTATCTTGAAGTCTGTGAACCTGCTCCTTACAACAAAGATGAGTTTACAATATACAGAGCCTGAATGCTCACCATCTCTAAGTATCTGTGGTTCACACTACTTCTCTAGGCATTAAATCCCAGTGGTCCAGGGAGACGGCAGATATGTGTGAATTAATAGTTAAGCTTCTTCCATATCAGGTTCTAAAATTTCCCATCTCTAGTTCTTAGCAAAACTTGACCGCATGAAAGATAAGTATGATTAAAGATAATTTTGAGTCAGATGCTTTCAATTGAGCATTTGGTTTCTTGTATAATTTTCCAGCATTTTGGGGGTATGATTACCCAAAGAAGTCTTCATCAGTGAGAGTAAGTAGACCTTCTCTTTGGCCTTGACCTTCCTTCCTTGACTTGTCTTCTGCTACTTCTCTAGTTCTTCCTTTCCCACCAGCCATGTAAAATCATCCTCAGTTTCCCCAAGTGCACTTCATTTATTTTTGACTCTAGGAAACTGCTTTGATATTTGTCTGTATTATACTTTTAAATTCTCTCTGCCAAATTACTACCCATTCTTCAAACTTCAATTCAAGTATTGCCACCTATTTTTTACTTTCTTTGGTATAATTTATTTCCTCCTTCTTATTGAAGCTGTACTACTATATAGTAGCTCCATTTACACTTAGCAGTTAAATCATAATTATGTGTTGTCATTGAGGCACTCACAAGGCTGAAATCTTCAAGTGTAGTCATCTTTACTATTTATTTCAGTATCACTACTCAGTATCCAGGCAATGCAACCTTTGTTGAGTGAATAAAGGAAAGACGTCAGGAAGTCTGCTCATCATGTAGCTGAGACACTTTAAAGAACTGTGAATCCAGAAGAGGAGTCAATATCTCTAGTGTGCATGCCATTGGTGTTGGGTCTAATCAAGATGACAATGTGCAATCCTTGCTATATCTAGTCTACAATTGAACAGCTATGCACATTCCCAGAGCTATCCAAACAGTCACTCACCTCAGAGTCTTTTTTTTTAGAAGCAATATGCACCATTGTTTATTATCACCCACACACAAGGGTGCTTACAGTGATTTTAAAGTTCATTCTACTAAAGGAAGAAGGCTATTACATATGACCAAGCCAGGTTTGTTAGGGGATTGTATTTGAGGGAGTACTTTTGAGTTTGCATAGTTGTTTGAGAAATTGAGCTTCAGGAAGATCCTGGAAAGAGGATATTGAAGTTAACGGGAAGAGTTTAGCATGGCTAAAAGTCTATATGTCCAATACCTCATATTTTTAATTATCACTATTTCTTTTAAATTTATTTATTTATTTATTTATTTATTTCATTAATCCTTACTCGAGGATGTTTTTCCCATTTTTTTTTTTTTTTAGAGCTAGTGAGAAGAAGGGAGTAGGGTGAAAAAGAGACACCCATGTGTGAGACATATAAATTAATTGCCTCCCACACCCACTCCGACTGGGTCCAAGGAAGGAACCTGCAACCCAGGTGTTGCCCTTGATCAGAAATCAAACCCGACCCTTTAGTGTGAATGTGGATGCCTAACCACGAAACTATACCAGCCAGGGCTCAATGGATTCTTTTAAATTTGAATTTCTAAGTTAAGGTCACTGTATTTAATACTATTTTACTCTGTGTGTTTAATCTTAGAGTTTTTTTTATAAATATATGATATTACAAGACTGAATTTCGATTATTCTGTAAAATCAACAACCAGCTGTCCAAAATTTGTTCCACGTCTGCCCAGAAATTTGTGTTATTTTAGCCGAGTCTCAACTGGAAGGGAGAGAATTGAACTTACTCTTATTAATGGACAACTACTCCCTCAGACTGTAGTCTGTAGGATTAGAATGTTTATATTGTGAACATAGAGTTCAAATTAAAATTTGGATTTAGAGTACGTCGTTTACCTGAACTGAAATTCTGTGACATGCCATATAAAATAGGTTATTACAATTTGGTTTGCTCTCAAGGCTCAAGGAATGGCAACTTACTCACAGACTTGGTGATTCAGCCAACTAAACCATCTTTAGAACCTGTTCTTTAGAAATTCTTAAAATAATCTCCAATTAAATTACTTGGAAAAAATTCCACCCCTCCCACTTTTTTTCTCTTTTCTCTTCTATTTTCCATAAATTATTCTGTTTGATTTTGATTGCAATCAAGCAGTTACCCTTTGAAAATTAAAGCAGTCCTGACAACAAAGAACCACCTTGGATCCGTGTATACTAGACCCTGAAGTCAAAATTAGACTGAGCGAACTCTCCCGGGTGAGGAGAGTCCCTTGTGTTTTCATCTGAAGAAGCTCGCCTGCCCACAAAGCAGTCGGGTTACAGTAGTTGTGATGTTTAGGTCTTAATTCTTGCAACCTGTATGTTACCTTAAAAGGCAAAGGGAAGTTCCCGTTGCAGATGGAATTAATGTTAGTAATCAGTTGACCGCAGGATAGTCTAGATCACCCAGGTGAGTCTAATGTGATCACGGGGGACCTTTAATGTGAAGCAGAGAGTTAGTCAAACTGATGCCGTGGGAGGAAGGCTCAGCTGCCCTTTGCTGGCTTTGGAGCTTGCAAGGAGTCCACAAACGAAGAGCGATGGGCACTTTCTAGAATAAGGAAAAGGCAAGAAAGCAGTTTCTCCTCTGGAGCCTCAGGAAAGGGATGCAGCTCTGCCGGTGCCTTGATTGAACCCAGTGAGAGCTGTGTGGGACTTCCGACGCCGGAGACAGTGAGTTCATACATTTTTGTTGTTGCTGGCAATTAATTACAGGGTCAAAAGAAAACTTAATTTTATCCAAATTAGCTTACTGTTTGGTCTCCAATTGATCAAGGTCTGATGCAAATCATTCGTGTGCCCTGTGACCCCTGCTCTTACACTGAAGAAACATTTTCAGAGTCCCTGTGAGTCGTTTGTTTGTTTGTTTGAAAGCATCCATGGAGTTCCTGCTTAGTGCCTGTCGTGGGGACCACAGAAACTTCATTGGATCTGGGTCAGGGCGAGGTTAGGAAAAAGCAGCTACAGGCTTTAAAGGCAGAAATAAAATCTCTAGGAATAGAAAGATGGGAAAACTTTGTAAAAATGTCCATAAATGGAAAGGCTAAAGCATGTAAAACTGCATACTACCCACACTCTGGTAAATCAGCCGCACACCCGTATTTTAGGCTATAGCTCACACCCATAAATGCATTCTCCAGATAAAATACTCTGGGAGGCATGATCAACCTACTCCAAAACAAGTCATTACTATTGCAAAAAGCCCATCATCACCCAGCTTATATCATCACCCTGCAGATCTCTTATGTTGTATTTTAATACTCTATCCCTTCTTAAAAAAAATTTGAGCTATTTTCTAGCATAGCTTAGGGGAAGGCTATATCTGTTTCAGACACTTTGACCATCTGGTTTCTATTATGAGCCTTTATAAAATTAATTCCAGCTCACTCTGACTATAATATCTAAATACCCTTAAGGATGGCCATATTCAGTTTGCAAAAATCAATGCTTACAACTCCAGTAACCCTCTGTCACCAAAGGCCAGTCATTATTCACTGACCATGTGAAAGCACGCAATCTCTGTTGTTTCGAATGCGATTTCCTCCCAGGAACTTTCTCATCTTACATTTCCCCAATTGGAAAATTCACATTTGAAATTGCAGCTAGCCTCCATGAGACTTCAACGGCGTTCACTGCAGTCTACAGGATGTTGTAGCAGGTTGTGTGGGCACAGTTCAGGAATCGGGGGGATGTGTCAAACCTCTCAATCACACGGAAGCATGACTGCAGTGATTTCCGAGGTGGCAGACATGCCAAGGCATTCGAGCACCAGGATGTTATCCAAGGCAGGTTTCTGGGGAGGAACAACCCCTGCTGGGAACTCACTGTCATCTCCAGAAATTGGATTGTGTTCTGAACTCCATGTTCTTTTTTTTCATGTCACAAATAGCTTATGGTGACAGTAAATTCCTATTCCAAGCACAATCTTATTTTCAACTTTGTTAAGTCAGAATAACTATCATTAGGTTGGAGGATTTTCATATTTTCTTTCTTCCATGTTTCTTCTTATTTTTCTTGAGAGTCCATTCCTAAGAAATTAGAAGACGGCTCAGAAAGTAACTGCAATTTATACTTTATCGTTTATTTTTTTCTATCCCAGGATTCATGAAAACTCTTTCGTCTACCGTAGTTTATTGCTTTAAATGCACAAGATGTGAACATTCATTGTTTATCAGGTAAAAGTTGTGCTTGTTCCAAGGGTAGAAGAGTATATATATTCAGCTTCTTGAGAGCAGTTGTTTGGTTGGTGGGTTGGGTGGTTCATTTAGCACAGCTGTTCCTTACCATGTAAAGGTTAACCTGTTTACATTCATGTCGATACGATATTTTTCTCAGTACATTCCTTTGCAGTTGGAATTCTTATTCTGGATAATGTTGTTCTCATACACTTATGTATTACTCAGAATTAAAAAAAAACATCCTAGGCCTCTCACTGGGAAATCTGATTCAGTAGGTCCGAAATATGGCCAGGAATTGCTTTAACAATCACCCAGGTGATTTCTAATGAGTAAGTACATTGCCTACAGTTGCCTCTTCAAAGCAATGGTGATTATAATTGCTTCTGCTGGTTGATGAAGAAACTGAGGCAAGGCATTAGTAATTTTCTATGGCTTCAGGACAGGGAGAATCTGGTTTCATGTGTTCTTTCCATTGGTTGATGTCACATGGTGTGTGTGTGTGTGTGTGTGTGTGTGTGCGCGCGCGCGCGCGCGCGCGAGTGAGCTATAGGAAGACAATGAAAATAGCTTTTTTCCTAGGTGTTTTCTCATACCTGGTTTTTTTTTTTTTCAAATGTAATGTGCATGGAATCTAACTTATCGTAGCACTAATTGTTACAGATTGATATATGAATATACTTTTTGCTAAAGAATGATTATTTCTATAAAAACAGAGAACTTAAGCCCAGTGAGAAATTCATGGTAAAAATGGTTTCTTCCCTTTTCTACTGGTGTATCTTTTATATATCTTGTAGTGTTAGAAAATAGAGCTTCCAAAACACAGTTTGGTTATTGCAGTTGCCAGGAGCTTAATATGACTGATACAAAGATATGTCAGCTGGTGCAATTTCCTTCAAAACATAAAGACTACAGCTGGCTTCTTATTTTTGTCCATTTTGAAGACACGGTGGCTAGCCTAATTTGTAGGGGCCCACTGGATCATGCCTAATTGAGTTAATGAAGCTCTTCTGTAACCAGAACCCTCTAAAGGAAAATAAAAACACAGAATGAAATTTCAGAATGCAAATTAGCCCAGCTTTGCTGGCTTTCACTCTCATGGGTAGAAGGCACAGTAAAAGAAAATCCTTAAATTAAGGACAATTACACCACATAGTCAAAGATCAGGTTTACCTAAAATTGTCACAGGGGAGCTGCCTGTGTTCTGGGGAGAAGAGCCCAATCACTGGTAGATCGTTGGCCCTTGACCCTGCCTGGGATGCAGAAGGCTATTACTTGCTGCTTAATTCTGGGGACTTGATTATCTCAAGTGTCTGTCGACATCTTTGAGGGTTTAGTTTTCATCTCATCAGTGAAAACATATATTGAAAATTAGTTGCCTCAGTGGAGACTTATATGTATGGATCTTTAAGTCTGGTCCCTCCCCACTAAGTCATTTGTTACTTTCGTATAACACGCGTTTCAGATTTCTTGGTTATTTGGCAGCAAAGACCACGTACAGCTTCCTAGGGCCATTGAGGTTAAGGTATTTCAGAACTAACAATGCCTTTATTTTTCTTTAGGGGTATCGGAGAACTTTTAGTCTATTAAACTTAATTTGATTTTACACCCCTCATTCAGTTTTCCATTAAACTTTATATGATTAGGAAACTATATGGAATGTGATAGTAGAATGACTGTATTTTACTGGTTTTACTTAAATTATTTTAATTATGTATTTTCATACTTTATAAGTATGTTTAAAACCGTGGTTAAAGCCAACATAAATCTATTCTCTTCCTGGATATGGAAATGAAGTCAGTGAAAAATAGAAAAAAACCTGGCATGACTATAAAGTCTGGTTTTATTTATCTTTAATTGTTTAGAGGTGACTATAGTATCAGAATCTGTAGCTGTTTCCTGTGCTAACTTTTATTTTTGTAACTGGTCTCATAACCTGAAATAAAAATAAAGTGTGACCCTGGTCTCTTAATATCTTTTTAGTCTTAATGTCTTTATGGGTAAGAGAGCACCTCTTTGAATTTTGTGTCTAAGAGTTTGTATTTTAAAAACTTGTGTTAATATAAGGTATTGGCCCAGCTGGTATTGCGCAGTGGTTGAGGGTTGACCCATGAACCAGGAGGTCACGGTTCAATTTCTGATCGGGTACCTGCCTGGGTTGTAGTCTCCATCCCCAAAAGGGGGCATGCAAGAGGCAGCCGATCAGTGATTCTCATCGTTGGTGTTTCTATCTCTCCCTCTCCCTTCGTCTCTCTAAAAATCAATAAAAACATGTCAGCAATCAAAAGAGAGGCCAGGATCTGGGACACTTTCCTATTCAACAAAGTAGTCCAATGGTTGTTTGCAGGATGTAACCAAAAGACATTGTTTATGGATAAGGATTCCTTTTCTCATTGATATTATGCAAATATAGTTAAATGAGTCTGTGTTTGTGTATGGAAAATACATTTGCTGCCAGGGCACTGGTAAAAATAAACTTTACTTTCTAAAAATGAAATTAAGAAGGTATAGAAAATAACACAGTGGACAGAAATCTAATAAATCCTTCTGTAGTGAAACACTTCAGAGTTAAAGAAACAACAAAGCATTGTTGTTTATCCATTTTCTTCAATTATTTCCCTTCTCTCACCTCCCTCACCAGAGAAAAAAGTACCCTGATTTCAGTATATATTATCTCTGTGAAAGTTTGTATTCCTAAAGTATATAGGTGTAGACACCATGAATAGTAGACAACAGTTTTTCATGTTTATAAACTTTACATAAATTGGTATCATAATTTATTTAAATTGTATTAATTCTTCCACTTAGTTTCCACAGTGCTAATTTTTAAAAATTACAAAAAATAAGATTTAAAGAACCCAATTATATGGAAATATAAATATCAGGTTTGTAAAAAAAAATTATCCATGTTGAAACCTATCTTTGCTTTTTATTGCCTTTAGGCATTTCATTGAGTTAATAAACCATTGTTTAATAATCTATTTTTAAATTAATGAGTACCTGGGTGGTATCTCATTGTTTCCAGTTCCAAACGGAGCTGTAATTGTTATGTTCATATGTGGGTTTTTTTTCCTATATAAGGGAGAAAGTTTCCAGGGACTGACCTATCAATTTATGGAATCAAATAGTAATAAGTAAATAAATACAAAAGCCCATCAATTTTACCAGATAGTGCCATATTTGTCTCTAATAATTATCTCAATTTATATTTCTGCCAGTTAATAAGTAAGATTTATCTTTTCTACATATCTATGCCAAAATTAGTTTTTCACAATTTTAAATTTGCCAGTCTTATAGGTATGAAGGGATATCTCATTGTTAATTTCTTTTTCCTGGTTTCTAATGAAGCTGAACAGTCTTCATTGGCTTATTCTTAATCTGTGTTTCATCTTTTATGAATTGCCAGTAAATACCCTTTATTATATTATTGTTCTCTTTTTTCATATCCATTGCTACTAGTAATGCTTTTACCTTGAGCATTTATTAAATTGCATATATTCTGTCTTAATATGTCATCAGGACACATTGGTTAGAATAGAAATGCATTTTTCCATATTCAGTGACTGTCTTGTTGCAGATTTCTGGAAAAGCTTTAGGAACTTTGTTGTACTTCCCCCAAACACTGACAAATGATTTTGACAACCACACAGGAGTGAAATGTAGTCATTTTGCTGCCTTGTTTTATGCCTCTGATGATGTACTAGTGGGGTGATGAGCAAACTATTTAGGATGGCCTTTAAACCCCCATTCACCCCAGCAACAGTTTTTTTCCATCCTGAACACTGACCAGTCTTACTAAATATCTTACTTTCCTCTCAACATGTAGGGCCACTCAGTGCTCCTTCCATTTAATTTTTCTGGTCTTTCTTTCACCATCTGGCAGATCTTTCTTGTCTGTCACCATCCAGCTCTTTGAAACTCCTTTCTGAACCTGTTCTCACTTTCTTCAGCTTATCTCGTCAGTGCCCTACTTTGATCTGATAATACATTTTAAAAATACCTTATATTTCCTTAAAGTCCTTTGGTCTGCAACTATATATATTCTCCTTTGTTCACCTAGAATGTGAGTTCTTTTATGGCAGGGACTGTGGGTCTCTTGACCTTTTGTTGCCAAGACTTATTAAAATGGTTGGCATGAACAGGCGATCAAAAATGTCAGGATGAATTCATGTGAATGAACAATCCTTATTGCCTCTATTGTTGGACATACCTTGACACAGAGATTCTATGTCTGATATGGGGCATATGTTTAGCAAAATTCCAACTTTGCAATTTTATACACATTACTTTCATTAATTTAGAAAAATATTTTATTGAGTATTATATCATAAGCATAGTGTTAACATAGACATAACATGAAAAGATGTTTGTGTATTACAAAGAATAATGCATGGAAAATATAAAATGCTCATTTCTATCACATAATTTTAAAAGCTATTATGCCCACCGCTCTATCTCTTTTCCTCTGGTTTCTTTGCCATGGTTTATTAATCAGAGTATTAAATGTTGAAGTAAATTTGCTCACAGACTGTAAGATATTTGGAACATGTAAACCCTAAGATCTACACATAGAAAGTGGCATCTGTGGGACGAGAACCCGGGTCTTACAGAGTCATTCTCTTTCTAAAACCCTGTTTTATCCCAGCACACGACCGAGCACCCCACCTTGGAGTCCAGTTAATTTCTCTCTGTGGAACATTTTAAAACCCTGCTGCAGCATAGGGCTGTCTTGTTTTTTCAAAGGGCAAAAGGAAGTGGGAATATATTACATTTTGCAAAGATCTGAGTTTGCATACATTTGGTCTCGTGTTTTCTAGTGCAAGTAGCATGTATGATACCTTAAAATTTATAATAGCACAAAATCAGTAAACTCCAGTTCCACAAAATGTTGTTTAAAAATTTTAAGTAGTGCGGGTACCTTCAGAATGTCTTAAGAGCTCAGCCACCAAGTTTTAATGTGAATAACTTTGGAATAACATTTGCGTATCATTGGGTTGAGTAAAATCTATGAAACTGAATTTTGTCAACTAATGAGATGTTTTAAATTCTAAGTAAAACTTAATTTTAGTAAATTACTATTTTTTTAAATCTTTAATACACTAATATTTTAAGAGTAAATGACATTTTATCTTAAAGTGTGGTATATTTTATTTCCTTGTCATAAGAGGAAATAAAAAAATTGTCAATATCAAATCACCATAAATTGTTTTATGTATCCTGTTGAAAATGTTACTGATTGTGTACTTTATATCAATTTTCTAAATAATTATTTTTTGAGCATCACTTGCATCAGGCAAATTCACTTTCATTTTTCATATTACATAACTTACAAATAAAATAAAAAAGGAGAAAAGTGTTACTCCCCTATAATATCTCCCTTTACTGTAATCTGTTTTAAACGATAATCTATATATCATCTAAACAACTCCCATGTCAGTAAAATGACTGTAATCCATTTACATAGCATGACATGGTTCTTTTGAAATCATATGGGCACTGTATGGAATACTTTCTACAATTAAGCTCCCATTTATTGGAAGTTTTTATTGCTTCCCTATTTCCTTTCTTTTTTTTTCTCCCCTCCTTTCCTTCCCTTCTTTTTTCTCCCTTTTCCCCACTCCCTTCCTACCACCCTTTCCTCTTCCCCAAGCTTTGTGCAACTTCTAAGAAGTGTGTTGTATTGGGCGTGCAGAGATGAAAATAAACCATCTCTGTCCTAAAACACTGTCCAGATATTTATAAATCCAGTTTAATAAATGTATAAATTGAGATCAGCAACAGACAGACTATAAAATAGTAGGGAGTATAAGATAATGCTGAGAAGGCCTGATTTTTAAAGGGCTGACACCATGCAATTTGAAAATAATTCCTGTACTTTTCCTCAAAAATATTTAGCGAAGACATATTACCTGGTCAGTATTGAGTAATTACCACCTGGCAGGACACTGAAGATGGCACTTGGGATGGAGACTAGAGCACAAAGTGTGACATTCAGTCCTGATTTCAAACACTTATAAAATCCCAAGATTAATTATCAGTATTTCCGCCCCTATATGCAATAAATGTTTACTGCATATTCAGAGGGAAGGAAAGAAGATGAAAACCATCCATGCCATCACAATTAGGTGTAGAGGCTGATGTGGAAACACATAATCTCAACAGGACACGGGTTCTCAAGCAGCAGCGTGCTTCAGAATCACCTGGAAGGCTTGTTAAAACATAGATTGCTGGGTTTCATCTCTGTAGTGTCTGATTCAGTAGGTCTGGGAATTTGCATTTCTAATAAGTTCCCAATGATAGTGAGGCTGTGCTCTGGGACCATTTTTTATAACTATTGAAGCTGAGTGTAAGTAGAAAGACAAAGGTGTATCAAAAGCACTTCCAGAATAGAAACAGCAGGTCCTCAACCCATTTGAAAAGTTAGGGGAAGCTTTTAAAAAGAAGTAACACTTGAGCTAAGACTTGAAAGATCCCTCAGATTTTTTCCAAGCAGATAAAAGTTGAAAGTATTCCAGGCAGAGAGGGCATCTGCGAATGCAATATGGTTGATTCCCAGAACTCTAATGTAGCTCGTGTTCAGGGGTGCCAGTCAATGTTGAGGAAAGAGGGGAAAATGGAAGCTGGAGAGGTTGGGGTAGCCTAAGAAGGAAGATTTGAATCGGGAGAACCCTAGTAAAATATTTGCTTTCTGAAAGTTGGCTCTGACTACAGTGTAGAGGAGAACGGATTAGATGAATTCAGTACTGAAGTTAAATAGGCAATAAATGATAAGGGTTTGGACTATTTTAGTGACATTGAGGTTGAAGAGAAGAGAGAAATGGAGAGACTGTAGCATCAACAGCAACAGGATGTGGCCATTAATGAAGAAAAGTCACTGGAGGCACTTTCTGGATTGGTTTGTTGGAGGTGATGTATGTTGAGATGGGGCCTCCAGAGAATAGGATATATTTGTGGAGATTTAGTGGTGGGAAATAATTTGTTTTGTGTTTCACTTTATGAATTATGCAATTAGAGATGTGTAGGAAAGAGGTAGGGACATAAATATATGAATTATTTTGTTGCTATGCCTTTTACTAGATTAGGGATGGGGAACATCCGGCCTGTGAAATCATTTGGCCTGGCCCTGCCAAGGCTTTGGGGATGAGTTAATTCAATGTTTGACCAGATATAACAGGCTAATTTTTAAGTTGATAATTTTGTACGGCCCGAGAATGATGTTATAAATATCCAAATGGGCCTTGTCAGAAGAAAGGTCCCCCACCCCTGCAGAGAGAGGTAGATACACTTAACACAAAAATGTATACTTCTATCTATCTAAACTCAAAAACCGAAGCACACGTAACCCTAGTTTAACTATTATGATCTCAGTCTATGTGTTTATTTTGACTTTACTATATTACTCAGGAAATAACCAAACTCTGAAATTTTAGAGAGCATTGGAAAAGACACAAGTTATAATATAATAGGTAATCTTTAAAAATTCAAACCATGGCCATAAAGCAATCATCATTTCCCCTACAAATATCTCTGCGTTCCTGTTGGAAGCTTGCCTGAAATGCAGAATTGTCATTTCAGTAAGTTGGAAATGGCACTCTAACGAAACTTAATATGGTGTTGTTTATAGTTATTACAGGTATTGACATTATTTTTTACAAACATGATAGAATCAGGAATCACTGCTGGTACTGCATGCCAACAGTTGGTTGAAAAGTGTGCACATTAATATTTAAGAGGAAAGAGAAAAGCCTGCAATAATCTCCCAACATTTCAGGATTTGGTGTTAGAAGGATAGATAAATAATTTGTGCAAATATTATCTTCCTCCAAGCCACACACATACTAAACACCATCCATTACAACATTTGAAGATTTAAAAGCTGTTAGGGAAATCTCATTTGTAAATGTAAACTAGCCCAAGTCATTTCTCTGCAGCACCTTTTCTGTTTAACAGCGCTAAGCCCAAAGCTCGGCCCTGGGAGGAACCACCGCTGGCTGGACTTTGCACGGGGTTGGCACACAGTAGTAGTCAATACAATTTAGTTAATGCATTTACAGCTTAGAGCCACTGCATTTATTGCATCCCTTTCCCACTTGTATTTGCAACTTAAACTCATTTTGAAAAACTGAACATGTTCTTTTTTCTTTCTGAATGACTCCTGAGCATAATGTGTGCTTACCTGTTTTATTTTTATGGGAATTTTGTGGACTTGAACACTTCATTGTTGAGAGAGAGAAAGAGAAAAGAGAGAGAGAGAGAGAGAGAGAGAGAGAGAGAGAGAGAGAGAGAAGCTCTTCTATAGCCACATTTTTAAAGAGACATCTGACCAGATGGACGTAATTTGGTAAAGGCAGTTATGGTGGGATGCTTTTCAGCCTGTCATTTATTTTGAAGAATTAAGAGAGAATAGCAGAGAAAAACCATTCATCAGTATATATGAATGTGCATGTTGGCTACTCTATTTAGAACTATGTACTGAATTTGCTATACTCTTAGAATTGAATAACTGCTTTTTGTATGAAAACTTGGGGTAAGGTGTTGAGGAATGAGGAGAAAGTTTGGGGGCATTTCAAAACTTGAGTGTGTTTATTCTGAGAAATAAATGAACTGTATCCAATCAGGCCCTGCTTGAAGTACTGTATACAAATTTATGATCATCTTTCCTTCTTCCCCGCTCCCCTCCCCCCTCTCTCTCTCACATACATGCAATCTGAGTTGCCTTCAGGAAAAATCTAGCTCACTTGGTAAATGAAGCATAGGGTATAAGCACCATCTTTAAAAACTTCATCCTATTGTATTTATAGCCAGATCTACCTCTTCTCCATCTGAATCACAGAACCTGTATTCTCAGAGTACAATGTCATTTCTGTAGACCCTCGGATGAAGTGTTACCTTGTCACTTCACTTTAATAAAATAGATGACCAGATTATCCCCGTGACATTATTGCTAAGATTGGATTCATTGGCTTTTTGCTTGTCTTTATCGAATACTGATAAAGTGGTTTGTTTTGAAAAGTGGTCCTCTTGATTGACCATGCCAGTAGGGTATTCATTATTACAGCTTACTATCAATTATTCACACATGCATTTTGATGTTAATGATTTTGGCAATTTAACCAGCAACTACCATCTTCTTTCATTCTTCTCCTGAGATCGATTGAGACAGGTTTCCATCAGGAAGACTAAAAGATGAATGGTATAGCATGTCAGTAGTTACTACTAGGTGTGCACAGGAGATGAGAAGGAATCTGAAACAGTAACGGAATCTGAGAGAAATGTGTTTGTACTGAGGAGGACTGGAGAAGTTTTGGAGACTGCAACTTCTGCCAACTATCTGCAGAGATAAGGACGAATGATCAGTATTACCATCTAAATGAAAATGAATATATATATTTTTAGAAAAACTATTTTCTGCCAATTTCAGGCATACACGAACTCTAACATTATTCTGCTAGAATTGAAATATAACCAAAATGTAAATAATTACTTTCATTCATATTTTAATCATAACAGTGAAGAGCAGTTACAAAATAATTCTGCGTAGGTGAAAAAGGCAGAATTAATAGCAATGTTATTATAAAGCCTCCTATTAATGCTGCTTTCTTAAGGGGTACAAATTATGCACTACTTTTTTATTGGTGAGGTAGTTTTTATCACTTCCATGTGAAAGATAGAGGAAATGGAACAAAAGCACTTTTCAGGAAGGTTGGAGAAAGATGGTTCCATATATTTCGAAGTGAGAAAAAAATGCATTTAGTCTGGCATTTAGCCATTTTTAATGGCATCTGGCTGATTGCCATGGACCAAGAGTGAGCTAACTTTGAAGAGCGCCTGGGTCTCTGTAAGCTGTGGTTCAGGGTCTCCCCAGCCTCCTAAAACAACTGAGCTTCCTCTTCATTCGGTGGGTCTGGCATTTCTAGATTAGTCTTATCTTCTCTGTCATTTAATGTCTTGCCTAAGTAGATTAGATCTATAACATAAATGTGCATATCTTTAGTAGCACCAATAGTTATTTGTTATCTTAAGTTGCATAAAGATGGAAAATAATTTCATACATAACTCTAGAATTTTTGAAGCATATGTTAACCTGATAATAAAAAACCCAAGGGTATTAACAGTAGCAGCAGCAGCAGCAGCAAAACAAATAAAAAACCCAGGACCAGCTACGTAATTTTGAGAGTCTGTTCAAAATGACAGTGTGGAGCCCTTGTTCAAAATTTCTTTAAAAATTAAAGGTGGAAACAGTAGAGCATTAAACCTTGCAGGGAGCCCTGTGTGACTGACTGCACAGGTTGTGCAAACCTGAGGCGAATCCCGAGTAAACCAACTCATAGAAAAAGTTTATTCTCACGAATGATAAAAAATGCAAATTATTGTTCCATTTCTATCCATTTGCAAAATAATTTTAAAATTAAGTTAGCATTGAATTACATTTTAATATTTAATTTTAACATTAAATTATCAGCATGGTAAAATGTCAACTGCCTGCTGCCATCCATTCATGCATGCCTGTGGCCTTAGAAGTAGAGATACATAGCAAGAGGCATAAAATACTCATATCCTTGGAGCTGGTATTTCTAGCCCCAGGAATTTAAATTACAGACATAATTCAAAAGGTGCCAAAAGATTCCTAAACAACAATACTTAGTATAACGTTGTTATAATAGCAACAAATTCTAATCTAACTGTACTCAACTAGAATAATAAATTATGATCTGCCAATAACTGTGAATATTAACCACATTTTATAAAGCTTACTTTAAATGATGTTGAGCTTTGGGATTGCTTATGATACATATAAAAATAGCATCATGAAACCAATGTGGACATTATTCTGGTAAAAATGTGGAAATTATATGCAAAAGATGAAAACTGGTGTTAAATGGTGGATATGTTCCTTCATTGTCCTTTAAATATTTTTTCAAGCCAGGGAGTGACACTTGTAATTCCAGTAGGGGCTTCCCTAGACTTCCTACTGGATTTTTATCTTGCCTGTTTTCTAATGTCTCGAATGAGGATGATTCATGTACCTCTCTGAGCAGTTAGCTATGCTATTGGCCAATCCCCCTTGCAGAATTTTTTGTTATGTCTAGTTTTAATTTCTTCTGTTTTTAGCTTTAGACCATTTAAAATATTCTCATAGATCTTAATAAATTCCTCATAATTGCTTTTTCCCTAAAAGAGGAGTTTGCCTGTAGTCATTCTGTATATGTAAGTGCCCTGTGGATTTAGGGCATAAAGTCTCATCTCTTCAATGCTATTAAAATGCAAAGATCTCTACCCTCAGATTATAAACTTAGGACTCTTTATGTTAAGAGAATATCATAGCAGATTTGGGGGAGGGTTTAGTTTTGCTTTTTATTAGGTAGAAGAGACCTTAGAGATTCTCCCCTGACAAATTAAGAAACTGAAGCAAAAAGTTTGTTATTGGTCAAAGCCACAACTAATTTGTGGCTAATTCCATCCAGTGTTACTGACATCCAGAACATGCCTATCATGTTGACTGAAAGAGCTCATTGAATATTACCTGTACCTCTTTATAAATTATGTAGGAAAAGCATTTTGCATTGTAATGTCAAACTTAACTGAATTTTAGGTTTGATTTCTGTATAACTGAACACAATATTTTTATCAACTTTAGTTCTTTCCTAATTTTATTCCGCCCTGTGCCATGTAATCAACCTGAAAGAGATCATGACCAAGATCTGCCCCAGAAACGTTCCTCTCTGGGTGCTCTGGATGAGTGCTGGCTCTGTGTGGATAGAATGTTATCAGCGCATGCTCTGGGAGATAATGGGCCATCTCCTTAGGGTCCAGAGCAGTTTCCTTATATGGTTTCACAGAGTCCTGTGCTTTTCTATGGGAACAAATTACAACCATTACTATGAGTTTCCCTTAAAACCAAATAAAAGGGGAGAAAAAAGGCCTTACACTATTTATCAAATAACAGTTTTCTATTTATCAAATACTGTTTTCTAACTCTATAACTGAGATTGTTAGGCTAAATTACAATATGACTTTGCTTAACTGTTTTTATCCACCTAATAGGTAATACTCCTCAGCAAGATAAGTAAAAAAAAAAAACAACAACCAACTATTGGTTTTGAGTTGATTAACTCTTCAAGGTGCTTGTTTTCATATGTGTATGTACAGATTCTATAAGCTAAGTCCTCATGGATGAGATTGTCCTACAGGCCAGATATTAGAATTCCCTGTATTTTTTCTTAAGTTCTACTTCGTTTGCTGACATTTAGATGACTCAAGTTGAATATTCCAGAAAGTGGAGTGTAGTTGTTTACTTTAAACTTCTTAAAAATTTTTTAAATTGAATTTGAGGTGATATTGGTTCTCAATGGGAATCCGCTAACTCTGCCTCTTCACTGGGACCTCAAACGCTTGGGTTTCCCTCAGGCAGAGTTACAGAGTGAGAGGGAGAGAGATAGCATTAGTAGGAAAGCCTTAAAAGAGAAGTTTACTGATGACAAGAAAGCATAACTTGTTCAACTTCAGTGATAAACACCAAATGGGCTTATTGCTCGGGGTAAAAGTTGATCGATGGAATATGCCACGGAGACCCGTGAGCAGGAGCACTTTCTGCATACCTGTGGGCGCGCGGCGGCCGCCCGGTGCTTTCATGCGGGAGCTCGGTGCTTTTATGTGTTAGCCTGTGGAGACGATTCCACTTCTGCAGTGCTTCAGGAGTGTTTAAGGATAATGGGCTTTGTGCCTGCCTGGTCGGTACCCGGTAGAGCTCACTCAGCCCATTCGGCTTGAACTCCATTTTATCTAGCTCTTTATCCATTAATTTTCTTCTGACCTTGGGCATAAAATATATGGGCTTTTGATGCCGGGGCGCTTTGTGCAGACAAAGAGGAATAGCGTAACCTATCCATCACCATTATGAATGATGCAGCTTAAAACAAACACAGGTCAGAGACAGATATTTTAAGAGCGGATTTGTATCGATTCCATCACAACATTGAGCTAAAAGGAAAAGAACTGGGAGACTGTAAATGATGAAGCAAGTTTTGACAAATAGCCACAGTCACGCACGTTGACTTAAGAATGTGCCTCACGGGCAGTCATTGGTAAGAAAACAAAATTTGTTATTGTTATTAAAATCTACCGCCCTTCAACGTATTTATTATCATTGTTTGCACAGCAGGTTGAGCATGAGTGTTTTCGCTTTGTCAGTGTCTCTGGCGTGCTCCTGAAAGCTTTTTTGTTACGAGAAACCCCAGAGCTTATTAGATCCCTTAATCTTTATTAAGTTGTTGCTTTTGAAATATGTAAACTACCCTTTAACCGTAGGAGGTGGGTATTTGTTTTGCAATTTGGTTTTGAACACATCTGTTCGAGATTTTGAAAGTGTTTGTGTTATGGCAAACAGCATGTTATGGAAGCCTAATAAATTATGACTAGTGTGTTTATTATCACCATGACCGTTAATAATCTCAATTGGCATATAAAGAGTCCCACTATTTAATAGTCACATATATTATCACGTTATGTGGTCTTAACCCACTTTCTCAGTCATTGAGGTTCTAATGCAGGGGTCCTCAAACTTTTTAAACAGGGGCCAGTTCACTGTCCCTCAGACCGTTGGAGGGCCGGACTATAGTTTAAAAAAAACTATGAATAAATTCCTATGCACACTGCACATATCTTATTTTGAAGTAAAAAAACAAAACGGCAAAAACACCCGCATGTGGCCCGCGGGCCTTAGTTTGAGGACGCCTGTTCTAATGGACTGGATGTCTGCTGTGGGAATAGTGGTCCTGCCTCTTACAAGAGGCCCCACGACTGAGGATAATGTTCATTCATGTTACTATGGTTGTACTTCGGCTACGACTTAATCCCCCCTCCACCCCTAGCAAGTCACTGTATTCCATACCCAAATGTTATGTTGAAATGACAGCGGGTAGCTAGAGAATAGATGCTGAAAAGAAAAGGAAAACACATCGCGTATCATATGTCTTTTTGAAACTTCTGAAAGGACAGAGGAAAAATAAACTGTTTTTATGAGTGGTGGAATAGTCGTTAATGTAAGTTTATTTTCTTGACACTGAAACATGGCCTGATGAAATATTTTGTAATTTAACAGAATGAACCGTTGTTGCTTTGAAATTGACAATATCTTTTAATAGTGTTCTCCTGTTAGTATCACCTACTCCTGTCAGAATTATGGTGACAAATTATGCATACCAGACATTGTTTCATTTGTATATTTAATGTGATGTAAAGCTCATAACTACATATTTATTCAGTCGGCACTTTTTAATGCAAAGCTGAATCTCAGTCTCTTTAGGAGCACGATCCACTGGTCTCAGTGGTCACATTGTCTGGATCCCACACTGTCTCTCCGTCTGAATTATTGGGTTGTTACAAAGGTTCTCAGAAGTAAGTTACCTTTTTCCAGGTTACTTTTCATTCGTTTCCCGTTAAGCTAAGTCATGAAAACTGGAAAACACTGGATTGGAAGCCAATACATTTCTGGGATTGATCTGCCATTGGCCACAGAGGAGACATTCTCTGCTTTCAATTTCCTTCCCAAGAAAACGCAGGTTGAACCAAATCACTTCTCCTCCATCCTTTCCTTCCTCTTCTCTTTTTCCTTTCCCTCTCCATCTTCCGCTTGCACATGAAAAATTACCGCCCTGGGTTTTCTGAGAATTAAGCACTAATGTCTGAAAGGGCCTAGCACAGTATTTGCAATGTAACAACTGCTTAAAAAATGATAGACACTCTTCCTTCTTTTTTTCTTTATTTCTTCCCCTCCTGTCCAAGTATTTCCCAATCGGGACTCCCCTACTTGAGGTGCCATTATGTGTGATGCAAGTGCACTATGAATTGTTTGCAAAACCTCCCCTGAATTTGTACAGATTCTGGCTTAAGGGGAAGAAAATACTATATACAGATTAACTTTTTAAAGTTAAATCTCTTATAATAATTAATTGGACAACACCATTATGGGCCCAAAAGGTAATAATCTGAAATAATTTTCTTTAATACTGATTAATTAAATTTTGCTCCTAGACTTAAATTATATCCCTAGGGCTCAATGTTGACAAAAATCAATTTATTTTAGTTGGTTTTCTTACATCTTATTCCTATTAAAATTAAGGTGAATTTCAAAGACTGACTTGATTAGATCTTTAGTGTTATCAATATCACTTCTTATCAGTAAGCACAAAGTTTCTTGTATGGTGGTGGTAGTACATCTATTTTTGGAATACCTACTAATGAAAGACAAAAAAGCAAAACCAATCCAAATGCCCTATTAAGTAAAATCACTCTCATAACTAAAATTTCATCTTTTGTATTTTTTAAAAGAAAAATAATGACTTTTTTAAGAGCCAAAAATATTTGCTTATTTTTTAAAAGAAAAAAAAAAACACTGTACACTAGTAACAGTAATAAAATTTAAGTATAGTAGGCTTCATTTCAATGTGAGATGCAGGTGTATAAGTCAAAGTCAGAGAATGTCATGAAGGCGAGCTGTTGGTAACTGTGGTGAAGTGAAAATGTGGATGACCGTCTAGACAGCATCGTGGTCAAAGCTCCATAGTCACCTACTTATGATAGTGAGAGGCTGGGAGATGAATTATCTGTTCCCACACAGGTTGAAATTCGGATCCAGGAAGGGGTTCCAGATCCTTGGGTGGGGACATGTGGGCCTTCTGTTCTGTTCCTTCCTTTCCCCACTGGAAACATGTAACACATGTAACTCCTGGAGGGCTTCAACCTCACAGAGCGGCTTCGGTGACCACTGAGGGGGATCCCTTTCAGAAATAACTGTGAAGACACAGGGACGCTAGTTTAGTGCAAAGCTACTTGGTCGGCCGAATTATGCAAGTGATGGCTTAGGAGTCTGTCAGGGATAGGACAAAAAGAAACAGCAAAACAGGAAGATGGAAAAAAGGTTACTGTCTTGATCTCAAATCATATGTGTGAATGTTGAACACTCTGGGTTTGTATATAATAGAGGGCTGTAAATGTGCAGTGTGTAGCCACATGTCCAAAATTTGACTTTATGCATTTGGTTTCTAAAAAAAATATTACAAAGTCACTAAAATACATTACTACCATATTTTTTATAGTCTTTATGTTTACTAACCATTCAATTAGAGACGATAATTTGCTCTTATAGGAAGTCTGTGGATTTGTGTTTTTTTTTTTCATTTTCATCTTAATTGTATGAACTATATTGACCTATTTTTTATCATTGTGTCTGTATTTTGATTTCACTGTTTTTGCCTATTTTTATAAAATAATAAGGGCAAGAGGTAATAAAAGACTCCAATGATTGCTCCCATAGAGTATTCTGCAAAGCAGAGCTGGTCCGTAGGCAGCATTACAGTTTCCCAGTCTGGGACTCTGGGTATAAGGAAATGTTCAAATAGTCTGTTTTGTCAATTTTATCTTGAATTTATAATTCAAGTAAAACAATTACAGTGTTTCCACTTAGTAGCATTTGGTACTTTGGTGTTTTGTGTTTTTTTTTTTTTCTTTTTGTTTTATAAACTAACAACTTCCTGATGTAAAAAATAAACAAACTTTCCTTGATAAAGAAGATGTGTAAGATCTTTTTAGGGAATTCTTTTAAGCACTGAGAGCTTTAAAGTCTCTCTTAAGGTTATTATGTGACTGCTCAGTTTTCATATATCAAAAAGAGTGAAGCAGCCCAATTGTAAGGTGTGATTCTTCTTAATTTTTATGTTTTGAAAATTTAGTTACCACTAGATGAAGGGGACTGTAGACTCACCAATGATTGTGGGGGAGGGGGAGGTGTGATAATTGGAAGGCTCATTCCCCTCCTCCCCCCAGTTTCTACAGAAAGTTATCTCAGATATTCCTTAAAGAGAAAAAGAGCTTTTCAAAGGGGAGATTAGTTAAGATCTTGTCTTTACCTGTCTATAGCTTAGGAGTACAAGCGTTTTTATCTTACCCTTCATTTCTACAGGTTCATAATTCTAAATAGCTTGGAGGGTAACTGACAGTGTGATAGAATTTGGGGAACAGGGGGCTTTCTTCTGCAAAATACTGGTCTTGATGCCTGTAATGTCACTGTCATCGCTCTTCCTGCTGCAAGTTTTGAGGCTTGAAGAGATAGCAACTCCGGGGCGGAGGGATCGCAGGCCTTGTTAGGGAATACCGGAAGATTAGTTTCACTGAAATGGATTAAACAAACGCTCCAGATTGAAGAGAGGTGTTTTTGGTCTTGGAGAGGAGACCTCTGAAAGCAGAGAGGGAAGTTTCTAGTGGGAAATGTAAAACGTTGCCAAATCATCATTTTGTCGAGGGCCAAATAGGTTTCTGAATTTAAGCTTGGGAAGCTTTTTCTATGAAATAGAAATGGTGTCAGTGTTGGTACTGCTGCATCTGAAGTATTGGCTTTGTGCTAATAACATACAAAAGTCAACAGGAGGCAACTCTTTCCATCCTGTTTTCGTTAGGTAGCACATGGAATTTAAAAGCTACACATTTACAGAAGCTTCTTAAAATATTAACATTTCCTCTGAATTCTAGGGAAAATACAGCCTGGTACATGCCTCTAAAAGAAAATACTTGGGGGAAACTCAGGTTTCTATTAGAAGTTTTTATTTGGCTTTTGATGCAAGGGTCATTGGAATTAGTGGTTATAATCAGGTTAGAATAATCTAGGAACCTAATAGCAGTCTACAAAGAAAAATCACATGTACCTGAGATGCATAGCCCTGACCTTTCTCTCCCTCTGCTCAAGCTGAGAATCAGTCTGGTGTGTTCTCTTATTTGTGTTTTACCAAAGGTTAAGAATCAGCTTTTCCAAACCACTTGGTTCCAAATCTGTTTAACCCAGATATCCCTGGCAGTCTAATTACCAATTTTTTCATAGGTGATTTGGGAGTGATAGGAATGAAAGTTTACAAAGAGCCCTAGCCAGTTTGGTTCAGTGGATAGAGTGTTGGCCTGCGGACTGAATGGTCCCGGGTTCGATTCTGGTCAGGGCACATGCCCAGGTTGTGTGAGCTCAATCCCCAGTGGGGGAGGGGGGTGCAGGAGGCAGCTGATCGATGATTCTCTCTCATCATTGATGTTTCTCTCTCTCCTTCTCCCTTCCTCTCTAAAATCAATAAAAAATACATTAAAAAAAAACAACTACACACACACACACACACACACACACACACAAACACACACAAACACAGAGGTGAAGGCCAAGCCTTTCCTGTTGATAGATGATGTTCAGGATGCTGCCCCGTTGCCTTGAAGCCACTGTTAGCAGGGAGGGATGGAGGCATCTTCCATCTTACTCAGGAAATTCCTGGTCCTAGTGTAATGCCTTTGAGATTTTCAGACCCAAGTACTAACTCCCCTGAGGTTGATAAATGGCATTAACTATGATGTAGCACCTCCACAATGCACAGAGCACTTGCATGGGAAAGATTTTGCTGATAAAACAAAAGCCTATCGGATTTTAAAATTATTAATGATTCAGTTGCAGTATTTTGAAATTAACATGTTCTTGTTTCAATTTCAAAGGATTGCCTATAACCTTCAGCTGCTCAGACATCTAAGGGGAATTCATTAAAAAGGTTGCCAGTGGGTTTTGTTAAGTTTCCATGAAACAAAGGTCTCATTTCTAAATATCTACTCACAGCGATGACTGTTTTAGAAATGATCAATTTAATCAGTCGTTTGTTCATTTATTCATTCATTCATTTAAAAATGTCGTAGTGTACTAGAAAGTATACTGTGTTTAGGATCCAAAGACTCATGCCTAGATCCTGATTCCATGAATAAATGTTTGTGGCTTAGCTTGTTGATCACTCTTCATTTCTAAAAGAGGGAAGTTGCATTAAAAAAAAAATCTACGGTTTTTCTTGTATTATTGAACATTGCAGCACCTCTCCTTAATAGTGCAGCTTTGAAAGATGATTTTTGTTGTTGTTTTTTTAAAAAAGAAAGATGATTTTTGTAAAGATTATTTAGCAAAATAAAAAATTCTAATGTAATATTAAAAAAGAAAACATGAAATGTTATAAATATCTCAATTTACAACTATGCTAAATATGTATCAGAAAAAAATCTACATTTTCTTCCAGCCTAAATGTGGTATGGTTCATTTGTTGGTCAGGCATTTTGAATGCATACTATGTACCAAAAATACTGAATTGGGAACTTTTGACCTCAAAGAGCTCACGTAGTCTAATACAGGAGATATCATGTTAATACAAATAATTTTATTTATTCATAAGATATTGAGCAGCCGCCATGATAGTGAGACCTAGTAAAGCATGAGAAATGCCATAATGATGAAGGTGCCTTTCCTGTCCTCAAGGGACTCAGTTCAGCGGGAGACACTGTTTTCCCAGATAACGGTAGCATCTGGAGGGAAGATGTGCTCCCTGGGTTACGGAAGCATGTGGGTTGGCACCTAACTCAGCTGGTACTAGAGAGGAGGAGGAAGTCAGGGAATATATATATATTTTGAAAGTGACTCCCTAGCTGGATCTTTAAAGAATATTTGTAGGAAGGGAGGGAACAGGGTTGTGAGCTAGTGATGATATTCAAGGCAGAAGGAACAGAATGAATGAAGAGTAAGAGCAGCGTAGGCAGAAGAAATCATCATGAATTCACGATGAAACACATCTGCTTTTGCTTCCTGGGTTGTTGTTTTTTTTTTTTTTTTTTTTTTTGTGTGTGTGTGTGTGTGTGTGTGTGTGTGTGTTTTCTTTTTCTGGCAGTAGGTTTTCTTTCTTTTTTTTTTTTTTACTCCATGTGAAACAGTCTTTAAAAACTACTCATAAAATATTGGATCATTCGGAAAAGGGAGACGTTTCAGCTATGATAAACAGAAAAGACTTATTGGAGAAGGTAAGTATTTGAAAGAGGTGGTTATATAGAGTGTAAGTGAAGGGAGACATGGAAACAAACTTTGAGAAAGAACATTCCAGGTGATGAGAAGACTCAAGGCAGGAAGGATGCTTTTATCCGGAGTAGCACCCAGAAGGGGGATGACCGGAACCATCCACCCAAGGAAGTGCTGAGGCTGAGACTTGTACAACCTTAACATTCGGCCATCAGTGTCCCTTCTTTGGAATTTCCAACCGGAAGGGACTGGAACTATGTTTCATCATCACTTTCCCTCTTAAAATGTATAATTTCTAGGCAGTTCACATTGCATGCAATCCCACCCCCACCTCCTTTTACTTGTCAGTAGTGCTGTGCGTGGTGCTAAGCAGCCAGGGATGAATTGACAGCCCCTGCACGCGGGGAGCTTCCCTAAGTGAGACTCACTGGTGGTGGCTCAGATCTGTTCCTAACACCTTGTCTTGCTCAGACATGGAAATGTGGCTACATTGAGCTCTACTTAGGGGAAGCCTGTGTCCTTCATTGAGTGGTATTTTTAGTGGGGATACATGAAAATACTAGGGTTTGATTTTCAGCTTTTGATAGTCAAACAGCAAGCTAAGGAATGTGACTCCCAAAGCCCCCAGTCTTTAGTTTAGGAACACAATTGAAGCAAACAAGGGGGAGGGGGCGCGGGCACAGGGCTCTGCTCAGCTATTCCTACAGATTCCGAAATAGTGACTCTTTGGCTGACTTCCTTCTTGAAGTAGAAATACACCTAAAGTCTAGAGCAAGCAACTCTCCCGTTTCATAAGTTTGCAACCGTAGTTTTATAAACTGCCCCTGCCAAAGGGAGTGCATTACTCTATAAATGAAACCTACTGTATTTACCTTTTATATTCAGTGTTTTTCTTTTCAGAGGAGGTTTTTCAGCTTTTTTTTTATATGCAGCTTTGCTGTGGACACTGGTATATGAAGCTTCACATATATGATCTATAACCCTTCGAAACTACTCTGAGGGTTCCTGAAGTCTCATAGTTTGTCTTGTTTTTTCTCTGCAATCAAACAACACTTGAACTGAGATTTTCTATTTATTTAGTATACATGGTTGGACAAAAGTAGGTTTACAGTTGTCCGTATGGAAAGTAATGCAATAATAAAAAATAATGCAATAATAAACACCTACTCACAACTGTAAACCTATTTTTGCCCCACACTATACTATGGTTTTTAAGAGATATACTTACGCTATTAATTCTATAAGTGATAAAAATGCCATGATTAACCTGCCTGAATTCTTTATAACATGTATTTCAAAAATTGCGAAGATTAATTAGCCAAAGCTGAAATATTTTAGGATGGGTTTAGCAATTTAAAATTAGATTGAATGGAAGAAATTAAATATTCTGGGTTTTTTTCTTTTCCTTTTGATGACTCAACAATTTAATATACTCTTATTTATGGAATTTTTGTTAAGTCAGGCACCATATCCCCAGCATATTAAAAAAACACACTATTTGTATTTTTTATATGGTGGCAATATAGACTTTAAATATAAAGTGTCCAGGAGAGAAAAATGGGAGAGGAAAGTGCTTCCTGGAACACTACCCATGCTTAGGAAGTACATTTTAATTTCAAGTCTAATGCAATATGCTGTGCTTAATATTTGATGAGAAAATGAATCTCATTCTTTTTATAGGTAATGAATTAATAGCTTATTACTTAAGCAACCGCATGGGGTTCTCCCACAAAAACAGTGGTATAGGAAATTACTACTCTACGAAATAATTACATGTTACAATAGCAGTTGGATGATCACAGAAAGGCCTGCAACCTCAGGATACATATTCATGTGTGAAGAGCTGTCTATCTGGAAGTGCAAGCTCTCACGTGCCCCAGCCCTCCTCCTACTCCACGTTCATATGACCATGATTTCTTCTGTTGCAAGGCAGTGTGGGTAGGCTTACAACTCACCTGGTGGGGAGCAGCTCTCACTGCCACATTCTGATCACCCCTTTTATATTGATATTTTAATTGGCTTTTAAACTAGCTTCTTAATTACCTTCATTTGAGGGTGTTTTTCAGGGAAAAATCTATTATACATTTAGAGACAAATTTTGCCAAATATTTTTACTTAACCAGTTGCTAAATTTTTATGATCTCGTGTTTTTTCTGAACCTCAACATTTATGGTATATCTAGAGTATAGGGAAATTAATATGTGTTTAATTGGATAATAGATATTTATATTGCTTAGATTGTTCAGAAACATTTTTAAACACTTCTTCAGGTTATTTTGCCAGTAAGCAAACATACAAAAACCAACCACATCTCAACACTCATTTGATAGAATTTTGACGTGTCAAGAACAATGTGACATGATTTGACTGTGAATATTAACTATGAAAGAGGAATCTGTTGAAACATTTAGATTTTACGTGTGTGTGTGTGTGTGTGCACTATATAGTACATGCCTTTATTGAGATATAATGAGACATGATAAGTTACAAATATTTACTAGTAAAACTGACAATTTGATAAGTTGGCATGTATACACCTGTGAAACCTTTACTACTTTCTACCCTCAATTTTGCGCCCCCCCCTCAACCTGAGCCCCAACACTCCCCAGGCAAACATTGATCTTTCTGTTGCTATAGATAAGTTTTTATTTTCCAGAATTTTATATAAATGAGGTATTTAATATGTACAGCTTTTTGCCTGGCTAACACTAAGTCTAATTAGTTTATGATTCATTCATATTGTGTATTTCAATTGCGATTTCCTTTTTATTGATGAATATTACCACATTATATGAATATATCTGTGTGATTATGCATGAAACTGTCTTTTCAATAAATGGTTCTAGAAAAGGTGAGTATCCATATGCAAAAAGATAAAGAACTTTGACTCATACCTAATATCAGATATAAGAAGTAACTTACAGACACAAATGTATAAAAGCATAAAAAAAACTCATGAGAAAATCTTTATGATTTGGATAGAAAATATTTCTTAGCTACAACCCCAAAAGCACAATTCCTAAAAGAATACATTAATAACATGAATATCGTCAACATTAAAAACTTTTAAAATGCATATTAAGAGAATAAAAAAATCAAGCCGCAGACTTAGGAGAAAGTTTAAAAACTTATTTAAAATATAAAACTTACAGAAAAAAAGTGCAAGAAATAATATCAATAATCATTTCAATAATATCATTGTGTAAATTTATTTTTAAATATTTAGAGTATGGAGTTAGCTTAAAGTCTGGCTAAACTGAGTAAAGGATGAGAATTGGTAGTCTACCTAATGAGCCCTCAGTACTTTTCACTGTGAAATTATTTGGTCAGACCTGTAATGGATTGAGGCCTATAGGAAATTCTGTTATTAGTTAACCAAAATGGGGAAAGGAGGAGCTCTCTGCCACTTTCACCAACTGGGGTACACATCTGCATTTGGAATTTCTTCTTGCTTTAAATTATCTTTATTTCCCTTTTACAGTAGTTCCCTTTGGTATAGATCAGTGGTCGGCAAACTGCGGCTAGCGAGCCACATGTGGCTCTTTGGCCCCTTGAGTGTGGCTCTTCCACAAAATACCACGTGCAGGCGCGCACGTACAGTGCGATTGAAACTTCGTGGCCCATGCGCAGAAGTCGGTTTTCGGCTCTCAAAAGAAATTTCAATCGTTGTCCTGTTGATATTTGGCTCTGTTGACTAATGAGTTTGCCAACCACTGGTATAGATTATTCATGATTTTGTTGTTCAATGATAGATCCTTCAGGCTTTGTAAACTATTTCGTTTGGTGGTATGAAAGGAGGAGTAACTACAGAAGTATATTCATCCTTAATATTGCTACATCATCTGACTGCAATCGATTGAATGACTTTATTTGGCTCTTTTCCAGGGTTATATAGACACTCATCTATACATACATACATGTATTTTGTTCAATTCAATTCCATGTTGATTACTCATCATATGAAAGAACCTCTATGGCATTTAAACAGTATATTCGTACATATTTAATATGTGATAAAAATACAGATTTAAAACCTATATTGTCAATTATTCATTTAAATTGTTCCTGTCTAAATTACCTATTTTTTTCCTCCCATAGCCCATTTTGCATTTGGCCTTGTTATCAACAAAGTTTTAAACTTTGTTATATACAAATACTTGTCTTGCTTAAGACTTTAAAAATATATCTCCTCCTTTTTTAACTTGGTTTACCTACATGTAGAGATTACAGCTTGTTGAATTGAGAAATTACATAATCTGTTTAATATGTAATCCTTATAAAGCAAAATGATGACTTTTTATTTTTACTGTTATGCAAATTAAGACATGCATAAAACATAATCATTTCTTCATTAAAAAGAGAAGCAGCATCAGTTTTGAGTTTACATCTCCCTTGACATTCAGCTCTTGTGCTGGCTTACTGCAAATAGGCTTTGCTTAAGAATTTCCTGTTAATGATATCAGTTGAAGACAGTAGGGATGAAACTAATGTATTATTGCTTTGTTGGAGATACAGAAAGGTTGTCAATAAAGGCTATCCCACAAATTTATGTTAATTGCTCTAGGTAGACAGAAACACTGTACGAAGCTTTATGTTTACATCAGGTATGTGTTTTGAAAGTCAAAATGCTACCCTTTAAAGCTGACTTCTCATGGGGATTGTAAATTACAGCTGTGAGAGTAAAACCTATGGGTTCAAGCAGTCAGCAGAGGTATTAGTTTGAAATGTGATGTTGGGATTTCTTTGTAGGTTGACTTCACAGCACATTTCTCTCTTTTGTGTGTGTGTGTTTTGCTAATCCTCACCCAAGGATATTTCCTCCATTGTCCGATGATCTAATATAAACATTTGAATTAATTGGATTTTTTTTTGCCATTTCTTATTTTGTTCTTTTTTTAAGAAAATTGGGATTTGATGTCATCAATGAGAGTAAAACCAATTTAGTTTAAAACTAATAGATAAAAGATAAACTGATGGTAACTATTAGTTTGTACATAACCCCATGCCTGTGATTCTGTTTTTGAAAGCACCTGCACCTGTTATAAATATTATTACTAAATAATTAAATACTGCATCTTGAACCTTTTCTTATTTAAATATTTTAAAAACCTCAAGCGCTATGTTGTGGCCATCGCATTTTATGTCAGTTTCTTACTGCATGTAAGCAAAGTAATGATTACATGTAAGATAAAAAAGTCTTATAGTTAGCCTATTTTGGTAGTGAAATTATTTTGAGTCCCCACATACTCTAGAATAAATGGACAGTGACAACAGCAAACATAAAATGATACACCTTTTTTTATTAGATACCAGGTGTGTACAGTAGCTCCAACTTGCTGACTTGCTAGATGCAAGGTTGTATTTGGCCTGCCCTGAAACTGTTTGCATACCCTTCAGAGAGATGAAAACTAGACATAATGTAAAAGGCTGATTCTGGGCTGTCCATCGGAGCAGGCCTGGCGCTGCACAGGCTGTTCAAGCCTCCGGGAGGGGCCTGATGGAGAACCTGGGGTTAGACGGTGGTATGGCTCTCTGGGTGGTTACCACAGGGTGGGTACCACACCCTGACAGGAGGGAACAGAAGCAGAGGATATGTTACTGAATTTTGATGACTAATCCCAGAAGGGAAAGATAAAGGTGATTCTGCTCTTGTTTATTCTACCTGTTGAGACTGAATGAAAAACAAAAGGGAGAGAAAATGCAGAGAAAGAGGATGAGGCATCTGTAAGTTGTCTACATTTGCTTAAGAAAATAGCTGATTACTGATCCGAGGAAAATGATGGGCATTCAACACTTACTGTTCAGAACGGTCACCTTCATTAGGAAGAAGAGGCCTGCTTTCTCTCACCTCTCCCCTCCCTTGCTCCATTTTAGCATCGTCCTGAGCATGTTTACATTATCTTAAAATTGGTAGAAGAGACGAAGGGTCACTTTTTAAAAAAAAACAAAACATATGTCATTGATTTTTTTTTTCCACGAAGCACACTTAATAAACTATTAAAGTGTTTCCTAAATTCAAATGGTGTCACAAAAGAAAGAAAGAAACAAAACAACAACCATACTAAATATAAGGGGGTAGTGATCTTTTTCTAGTTTCATTTTCTGCATCTATACGTGTATATACACACGGATATATTATAAATGTATTTGCACATTTGCACATTTGCACATTTGCATATATTATAAATGTATTTGCACATTTGCACATTTGCACATTTGCATATATTATAAATGTATTTGCACATTTGCACATTTGCATATTTGCACATTTATAAGTTACCAAGCTTAATTGTCATAATGGATAAAAATAAAGATTTTGCTTCTGAAATAAAAATGATAATCCTTTTAAAAATAAAATGTACTATAATAGGTAACATTTGGCTTCTAGTAACAAACCATGCCATGTATTGAGTTCTTGCTGCATGTCAGGCGCTGCACTCGTCTGGACACAGTGTTCACTGCAGTAAGTCCTCTCTCTCTTTTTTTTTTTTTTTAAAAATCCTTCCAGAGTTTGTTTATGCAAATGTGAGCCAGCTCAAATATACTAATTTTGTCCTTTTATATACAAAAGATGGAAAATTAGGTAATTTTATGCCCTTGCTTATTTTTCTATTTTGTTTTTCTTTTTTCTCTTTATTGATGAAGGTATTACAAATGTGTCCTTATTCCCCCATTGTCCCCCACCCCGCCAGTCCTGCCCTCACCCCCTGTTGTCTGTGTCCATCGCTTATGCTGATATGCATGCATACAAGTCCTTTGGTTGATCTCTCCTCCTTACCCCCACCCTCCCCTACCTTCCCTCTGAGGTTTGAGCATCTGATGGATGCTTCTCTGTCTCTAGAGTAAGTCCTCTCTTATTACCCTGCCTCCCAAGAGCCCCTCAGTAATGGACAGGTTACCAGTACCTCAGTTAACACAGCCAAACCGCATTCATCTGTTCACTTCTTTCCACTGTGGCCCTGGTTCCTGTCGGTGCTCCTTCCTTTTACTGTCCCTTCCTTCCTTTACCACAAACCGTTGCCCGTGATCATCAGCGTCTGCTATAAGCTTTGCTAGTATGAAACAACCAGCATATTGTTTTTTAATGAAAGGATTTAAAGGGACATAAGCATTGAAAGACAATGCATGTTTGTCCCAGTAGATAAAGGTCACCTCAGGGCCTTCTGTTGGCCAGGGGTCCTAATTTACTTGGCTGCTCACCTTTGTATGGTCAGTGACAGACAACGGGTTCAGCGTTGTGACCTGGATCATCTCCTCAGCCCCCTTACCAACCCAGATGCCTTAATTTCAGGTTCCTCAAGCTTGGACCCTTCTAAATTCCACCTATCCAAAATCAGTTCCTACATTCCACACCAGAGTCAGCACCCAACACTAAGTGCATAGTGAAAGTGGCCCCAAATATTGCAAACCCTTGTGTATATGAAAGTGGGATTTCTTGGACAGAAAGACAATGCATATTTGTCCCAGTAGATATAAGAAATGTAAAATACGCACATGTATTATACACACAGCCATATAATTAGCACTTGCTGGTTGATGTCTGCCTTTAATATGGTTTCCTTTGGTGGCCTTAAAATAAATTTTATAGAGTCTGACTCATTTCTAAAGATTAAAAGCTCTTGATTGGCCACAGATACATTTTTTGTTGTTGTTAGTATATATCACACATTCAGGCACAGGCTGTTAGAAAAGCATTTATGGTTAAGTTTATTTTTGGTGTTTTGCAACACCAAAAACATGGGTGAGTAACCAAACATGGCCTGACTGAGTTGTGACATATGTTCTACACTTGGTAAAGTTGAACGCAGCCTAACAAACTAGACATACACATACACAAAATGTCTTTAATTTTGCAGTGGATTTCAAATACATTTTTAGCTTCCAGTGACAGAGTAGTGTAAGAATGACAGACGTCTGAAGAAGGGGCGAGAAAGCTTAGGATTCTTGTCTTCTGTTTGGCAAAACAATGCACCAGCCCAGATGTTCTCCCAGAGGAGAGAATGCTCTTTCCAGATCAGCCAAGACACATTCTTTACACCCATCTGTCCCTGCTCCATGTCAGATGGGGTGATGTCTTCCCACATTTGCGTCTGCCCTGACCCATTTCTGTATTTCCCTGCTGCCCCGAAGGTGGCGATAAAAAAAAAAAAGTCTAGGATCGACCTTGATCTTCATCAAGTGGTGAGCTTTTCAGTGGTATTGGTTGCCCACTTTTCACCCATCTACACCCTGTGCTCAGGTGCTTCCCTACGTGTGTGCACTCTGTCTCTAGATAGTGGGAAATCCATTGCCTGCCTCACTTCTCCTCCTGGGCATTGGGAGCTGCAGTCTGTGTTGTGTCTGGAATAGAAATAAAATCCCACTTTTGGGAGGTGTCCAAAGGAGGACGATGTGAAACCAGATGGCAGCAAGGCTGAGGGTGCTCTGGCCAGTCAAAGCCAGTGCTGCCTCTGAGAAATTTGGACTGAGGATCTCACATCAGATTCTCCAGGGGAGGTCGCGTGGATGAAGATGAAAACCCTTCTGAAAATACGCTTAGTCACATCTTCTATGTTAACCCTCAGCTTGCCCAAACTAAAGAATGAGTGATTAGCAAATAAGAGTCTTGTTGTTGTTTTTTTTTTTCTCTTTGAGCCTTACATTTTAGAGAACATCTGTATTTATGCCGGGAGTTTAATATATGGAACTAGAAAAAGGTGTTCTTTTTACATAGGAAGAGTTAATCAATTGAAAGCCACTGTCTTTCAGGAATAGTGATGTATGTACATGTAGGTATGTATAGATTTATATCTCCCTCTAAGCAGTTGGATCTTTCAATAGTTAAGTCAGATACTCAGAGGTGTGAAGAGATTTCAGTTTCAAGATACTGGATTTTGATTCTGAGTTAGTGTACTCTCCGCACACCAAAGCCTGTCAAAATGATTTAAAAATGCGTAAAAACACAAATATGTTGGTGTGTTATGAGGTTTGTGGACTTAGATGCGCTTCATATATTTCTAAGATACCTCTATTACAGTGATTTCCAACTGGCGTGCTGCAAGCATTTTTAATGCATGCAATACCTGCTATTTAGTCAGGAGCAGTGGCCTCTTTTCCCTTAGATTGACAAAAAATAACAACAGTCAATACAACAATAGTGGTCTGGTCTGAATGAATCAAAATATACCTTACTTTTAGTCAGATCAGCCAAAAAAATATTTTTAATGTGCTGCAGAATTTTAGTAATTAATTTGTGTGCCATGAGATGAAAAGTTTGAAAATCACTGCTCGATAGTACTTAATCTAACAGGTCAGAATGAACAAATATTTGTTCGACAATGAATAGATTCCTGTCCCAGGAGTAACTTTATTTCTCAGCATAATCGTTAAAATATTATATCTCAGTGGATACTTAGTCATCTAAATTCACCTCACTACATGTTACAATTGGTTAGCCTCTTACTCAGTGTTCACATTTTAAGCTATTAAAAAATAGGTGTTACCATTGCACTTGGGGTGGCCTCTTTGTCAGTCAAACCAAACTACTTGCTGCTGTCTTTCTAGACTATTCACATACCTCTCAGCGTACCCTGCACACAGTACACTCCCAAATTAAGCTACTTGACCAGTGGTTTTCATGGCTGCATATAGCAAGTGAATAAGAAATTCGCTTTCTCTATTTGAAAATGTTCTCTATTAAAACATATTTCTATGTATGAAAACTCAAGAAAATAATTGTTTATCCCATTTCCAACATTAGGTTTCTTTCTAATATTTAAAGCATAACTCAAAACCTTCCCTGCTAATAGAGCTTTACTTTTGTAATTATCTCCTTCTTGGCTATAATTATGGTCCGTTTCCCTCTGTATGTTTAGGAACCCCTGCATCTTCTCTCTCACATTACAGTATAAATGCCCCACCTTCTTAATTGAGGATTTTCACTTAACTGAAAATTGCCATGCTAACAACAAGGCCACACCTTATTTAAAGTTATGTAGTATCTCTGAGCCCATTAATACATCATAAGAATGAGAGATCTTACAGGGATTTGTGGCTATTAAAAGAGATCATACAGCCCTAGCCAGTTTGGCTCAGTGGATAGAGTGTCGGCCTGCAAACCGAAAGGTCCCAGGTTCGATTCCGATCAAGGGCACATGCCCGGGTTGTGGGCTCGATCCCCAGTGGGGGACTTGCAGGAGGCAGCTAATCCATGATGCTCTCTCCTCATGGATGTTCCTATCTGTCTTTCCCTCCCCCTTCCTCTCTGAAATGAATAAAAATATATATTTTTAAAAAGAGATCATACATTTTACAGTGCCCAGCATTATACCTATCGTAAAGGTATACCTTGGTTCCCATCTCCCATTTCTTTTCTAAATCTGTCTTGTTTATCATGATTTTCTCCTGGTAGGTGGTACAGTGGTTTGCAGAGAGTATCTTTCTAGCAAATGACTGTTTGTGCATGTTTGTTTCAGGCACCAGCCCACTTCGCTGGTAAGTGAAGGATTGAACTAATTTAGAATGGAATTAACACATTTCACCTCTTCAACCCTCCAGAAAATAAGTGAAAGCAAAGTAATATGCTGCTTGTCTTTGTGCCACACCAGCTGACTCAGGCCCACTGTTTGGGATGTTCCAAACTGTTCAAGGTTAGAGCAACTCTACAGAGACTATTTTCTGTTTCCCTAGAGGGCTTTCTTGTAGTTGTATTTTTCTTTTTGTCTTCCGTTATTTCTGTAAAGCAACAGCTTAAGAAAAACCTTTGTAGCTTTTTTAAGTTGATGGAGGACCAGAGTTCAGTTGGTATTTGTGGAATGCCATACTAAATCTCGTAAAGCAAGACTTTGTGTCTTGCCCAACTCTTGGTTACAAGAAGATTAACATGGCAGCCATTCTAATAATTCTCAAATTCAGTGGTTCAGTTGGGCAGTTATACTAGTCTGGGCCAGCTTGACCGATGCATCTTGGCTCGCACATGCCTCTGTGGTCATGTGGCAGGGTGGTTGATGGCTAGCTAATAGTGAAATATGCTCATTCACGTATCAGGGGGTGGCAGACGATTGGCTCTGGCGAACAGAGGCAAGTAGGAAGTCTTTTTGCAGAGTGTCCGTGGTAGGGTTTACCAGGGTAGCCCCAAAGCTCCATGACATGCCAAGTGTCTGCTTGTATCACATTTACAAATGGCCTACTGTCTTAAGCAGGTCATGTGGCCAACTCAGATTCAAAGAGTTTATAACCATTTCCAGTCTACCACACAGGGCAGATGGAGGGCTAACTATTCTTTTGTGCATGTTTGGTTTGCTCTTGCCTCCAACATTATACATGACCTTTTCAGAGAAGGATAGTCTTGTGTATTCGGTCATTCAGTCCTCGCCATTGTGCATGCTGCCCAGCCCCTTCCCTAGTTGGGATTCCTGTGGCTTGGCCTTCCCTTTATCATCATGAGTCTTCTCATGAAGCTGCAAGAATGTCTCAGGATCTTATCTCCAGCCTCTGAGGAGTCCAGCGAAGCGGGCTGGTGGCAATACCTCTGTCTGCTTTCCAGGCACTTTAGTGAGACTTCCTTTCTCAGCACGCTGGGAGACAGCGGCTGGCAAATCCTAGGAACCCAAGTCGTATTCTCTCCAACTATCTCATTCTGCTCAACACTGACGCAGCAAGGAAAGAAACTTGCTATCACTCTCCATTTCAAGCAGATACCCCAAACTTTACCACGAGTCTCCCTGAGAGAAAGAAGCCTGTACTTTCTGAGTATCTATTGACTTTTTCTTTCCCTGTCATGTGGAGATTAGAGATTGGCCAAAGGGATTGGATTTGAGGGTTCCTTGGGTCATTATTGGTAATAGGTCACTTCTGTCACCTCTTAGAAGTCCTGAAAGGAGGAGACTGTCCACCACCTGTCCGGGTCATTGATAGAGTCTTTTAAAATGAGTAGTGTGGTAGGGGTAGGGTACTACCACTAGTCTTCAACTCAGGTCTTAGTTACAATTGAAGTGCAATCAGAAAAGTTCTACCCAAATCTCAATATGCATTATTTTGCCCATATTTGAAAACGATCATTTCATCTCCCACACAGGTTGGGAACTAAAGCCATTTATTACTACTGGTTCTTCAGTCTGCTAAGTAATTGTCAGTCTTGGATCCTTGTTGTTAATCTTTTAGGAATCAATAATATTTGTTTTTTTGTATTTGGTTGTGTGTGGTTTAACAGAATGTAGTGGAAAATGAAAAAAGACCTGTTATACACTCTCTTACCTATAACAATGATGGCTTTTATTACTGAAAACAAGAAGTTGATGTGATATAGAGCATAGAGGAATGGAATTATGTGAGTTTAAATTATAAAAACTTGAATGTCACTTGATGGAGAATAGTTATGTAAAGGAGACATTTTCTTATGTGGCTTCTATATTTTGAAAAAAATGAATGACAAAATATGTTTTACTATGAACCATAAGGGCATTAAGATTATATAAGAGATTACAGTCATTGGAAAATGTATATTTTGGAATAATTAGTAAATGAGAGAGAAAATGCTCAAAAAAATAAGGTATCTATTGAGCAAAATATATCCCCAAGTTATAGTCTTACTGATGCTTTTATAGGAACTTTTCCATCCAGATACCAAACACATGTCAGGAATGGAATTAATTCAACCTTGCTTTCAAGGCAGAATTGGTTGTGCTGGATAATTGTTATGGCAGCTACAGAATAAGTTCACTATCAGAGGCAAGCATATGGAAAAAATATTCTTTTCATACCCTGCTCTGATATTACTGTTTTCATAATTCTCTAGTTTCAGTGGCTTGACTCCTGGCTAAACTAGCAGAACAGTGAACACTAGATCTGAATGTCTTGGGTATTCTTGTCAGGAACTCTCTCCTTCAGCTCTTTAGACCATGGTAACCAGTGTATCTTTCAAGACATCTTAGGGTATGTTTTTATACTATAAATTATATAGTATCCCATTTCTGGTTTTCTCTTTGATAAAGATTTAGCTGTAGTTAAGTGACTGAAAAATATGGTGTCTTCATAAATGAGAAACTATTCTTACCACACACTGTGCTGGAGAATATATATTCATATCAACACATGTGTGCATGTGTTAAAGTGGATGAATTGTCAAGCAAGTCTTTAGCCAACTGAAATATTAGTTGTACTTAAAATATGTATTTGAGGGCCACTGCTTATAGACAATATAAAATATATATTTTTTTTATTTTGCTTTTTACCTGATACAATGTGGTAGGGCAGTTGTAATTATTTACTCTATGACATGTCTACTTTAGAACACCATTCATACATCAAATCATTTAATGCAATGCTTCAAGTATGGAAGGTACCATATGCATGTAAAATGCATGTGTTAAAGTGCATACATTGAAATGTAGGTCTCTTTATTATTTTTTATGAGAGAGAGAGAGAGAGAGAGAGAGAGAGAGAGATTGAGAGAGAGAAATATGTTGTTCCACTTATTTATGCATTCTTTGGTTGCTTCTTATATGTGCCCAGATGGGGGGTTGAACCTGCAACCTTGGCATGTTGGGATATCACTCTAACCACTGAACAAACCAGACATTCTTATTTACAATAAGAATGTATGTTTCTTATTATAAATACCAGAACAACATATAAGATTATAGAACATGAAGGACACATTTTTGTGTTCAGAGAATTATTTTTTTAACAACATAGATTAAGCCTTCAATTTTTCAAAATCCTTGAAATAATAAAAAGCGGAGAGGCCATCTGTTTCCCTCACCTCCGAATGATTCCATGTTAAGGGATTTTGCTCTGAGCTTGGTTCTGCTCAGGTTTATCAATAGTGTTGATGTTAGTCTTACACTCCTAAATTAACTTCAGTGGCCCTTTTAAATCTCCTTTCAGGTGTTTCACAAGGGACTAGTATATGAACAGAGATCTGAATGTAGATATGCTAAATGAAAGTGCTTGAAACATTGGTACCTTCTTTGCATGATGAAGTGAGAGATAGGAATAGCACCCTTGTTTTGGAATCATTAAAATAAAAGCTGTTGGCTTGATATTCTAAGTTAACATTAGTGGGGTGGTGGTGGTGGTGATGGTGGTTTGTTTGTTTGTTTGTTTTTTGTTTTCTTGCTAATTTACAACTTGAATTATTTTGTACTCCCTATTCAAAAACTTTCCTTCCAGGTTTATTTTTTCATTTATTTTGTTTTACTTCATTTTCTGTCTCAAAATTTACATCATATTCTCATACAAGGCAAATATTCACACATTTTTATCTATACTTATAGTCTACAACTCTTAAAATGTAATTATTCTTAATTTTTTTTATTTAATAGAAATTAGCAAAGATGTTACTCTATGAAAAAATACTTGAGCATTTGTCAACAGTTTGTTTCATTTATAGACAAAGCATGTAAAAGTATCCCATGTGATATGCTGAATTAAATCTCTATAAAACAAATTAGACTTACTTTAGGAAATTATTATATCATGGTAAAACGCTTAAATCTGGTTATTACTAATACTCTTCTCACTGTAAATTCTTCCCTTGGTTATCTCATTCATCCATTTGATTTTACCTATCACTTTCACATGAATGATACTCAAAATTACATGTTAAATCTTGAGTTCTCCCTATATGTTCCTACTAGAGGCCTGGTGCACAAAATTCATGCATGAGGGGGGGTGTCCCTCAGCCCAGCTTGTACCCTCTCCAATCTGGGACCCCTCAAGGGATGTTTGACTGGGATCGGGCATAAATGGGCAGTTGGACATCCCTCTCACAATCCAGGACTGCTGGCTCGCAACCATTCTCCTGCCTGCCTGCCTCATTGCCCCTAACCACTTCTGCCTGCCAGCCTGATCACCCCTTAACCACTCCCCTGCCAGCCTGATTGACACCTAATTGATCCCCTGCCAGCCCAATTGCCCCTAATTGCCCTCCCCTGCCGGCCTGATCACCCCTAACTGCCCTCCCCTGCTGGCCTGGTTGCCCCCAACTGCCCTCCCCTGCTGGCCTGGTCACCCCTAACTGCCCTCCCCTGCAGGCCTGGTCGCCCCTAACTGTCCTCTCCAAAGGCCTGGTCACCCCCAACTGCCCTCCCCTGCTGGCCCGGTCACCCCTAACTGCCCTCCCTTGCCAGCCTGGTTGCCCCTAACTGCCCTTCCCTGCCACCCTGGTTGCCCTCAACTGCCCTCCCCTGCAGGCCTGGTCGCCCCCAACTGCCCTCCCCTGCAGGCCTGGTCTTTCCCAACTGCCATCCCCTGCAGGCCTGGGTCACCCTCAACTGTCCTCCCCTGCAGGCCTGACTGCCCCTAACTGCCCTCCTCTGTTGGCCTTGTCACCCCTAACTATCCTCCCCTACAGGACTGATCACCCCCAACTGCCCTCCCTTGCAGGTCTGGTCCCTCCCTCCCAACTTCCCTCCCCTGCTGGCCTGATTGCCCACAACTGCCCTCCCCTGCTGGCCATCTTGTGGTGGCCATCTTGTGTCCACATGGGGGCAGCCATCTTTGACCACATGGGGGTGGCCATCTTGTGTTGGAGAGATGGTCAATTTGCATATTATTCTTTTATTGGATAGGATTAGGTAACATCACCCATCCTTGCCTAAGCACGACTGTTCACCAGGAGACTAGAAACTTGAGATTTACCTTTACCACAGTTGTTTCACCTTGAACAAAATAAATACTTCATAAATCTTCCTAAATTTCTCCAATGTGTATCTAGCTTCCTCTCTTCCATTCTCTTCCCATAATGATATCCAAACACAGATGTCTTTCTCTTGCATTACAGCAAATACAGCCACTGATCTTGTTCTTTGTGCCCAACCACTAATCTCCCTTGACCAAGGTGTGTTTTAGAACATGAAAAGTTTCTTCTATCTTTCTTGGTTTAAAAAATATCCACCTCCATACTTCTTACCAAATAAACCCTACAACCCTTCTGGGTTCTCACATATGGACCCTGTTCACAATCTCTGCATCAAGCTTTAACATGTTTTCCTACACAGTCCTCCCAACTCCACCCCCAAACAAAAGCACCCAAGCTAGGCCACACTTCACACTGAATGCACCATGTAGTTAATATACAGTATCTGCACCTTCATCCTACTTTTCCTGTCCTTGAAGGTCCTTAACACATTCCTGGCTATCAGAATTCTATTCATGCTCTTAATAACCTTTTGCACTCAGATGTCGAGTGTGACTCGACACAGTTAGCATCGGTAGCAGCTCTTTTTATACTCTTTGAATGTATCAATAATTTGAAATATAAAAAAATCCAAATAAATAAGTTTGTATGAAAAGAAACTCCATTTTTTTATTCTACTGCCGCACTTTGTAAAATCTGGGGTATTTAAAAAATTAAATCCCAAGTAGAATAAAGGAATCGAGAAAAAAGCAAGCAAGTGCAAAGGGTTAAGCCTGGCTTCCCTGAGCCCAGCAAAATGCATTACTCACCCCTTTGTACTCCGTTAGCAGTTAATTCTTTCATAAATCTGCTCTGTTCACATGCATGTTTCCACCATTATATTGTAAGACCTTTGAGGCACTGTTCTTGGAACCTTCAAGTGCTAACCAGTGTTTGATGTAGAGAATCTGAGAAGTGTTTAACCAGTGGTTATTAAATTGAACAAATAGTACTGATATTTAATGTTATATGTGAATATAATTTTCTGCAAGTAATATAAGAATGTGCTCTATACAGACTTGCTGAGTATATTTTTATACATTCATTCAATTTTATTGTGGGCTGAATATTTTAATTACAGTGATTTACCTGAAAAAGAAATAAAATGCTTAAGCCACTCTGTCTTTTTATACTTCTCTCCATCTTTTCTTCCTTTTTCTCCCCATTTTTTATGCCTTATTCTCAGGGAAGCTCACTGTAATGAGGTTGGGTGTGGTTTATCATAACTTTAACATTTCTCAGAGACTGTTGTGGGCAATGTGGATTGGTTTGTGTGGGTGTTTCTTGACTTCTTGGAGATAAGGTCTTTTGTTCAATATATATTTTTGAAAGATCTGAAGATCTGATTTACAATACTTATACATCTGTGTCTATCACCTTGCTTCAAAGCGATATACAATTAATGTACAAAGGAATGTTAACTCTTATGAGATAGAATGTTGCAGTGGCAGAACAGGAGAACATTGGAGGAAGTTTAGTTGATGTGAGGAGTGAAGTTGGAACACGTGCCATGGACTTCTTTCTCTGCCTGTGCTAGAAGTAGACCACAGTTTTAGCTTCAAATCTTCTGTCAGCTCTGGAAGTGAGAAAGAGGAAAACGGTGACACAGAGGATGAATGTCCATAAAATCAAAACAAATCAGTTTTTGAGAAAAATTATAATTACTCCTGAGACTGAAACCAGGGAATAAAGATTTCTGTGTGATTCTTCACAACAAGTTCTTTGTCGTGTTGTAAAGAATATTCTCTGCATCAGAGGCATGTTTAACTCTCTTCAAATACATAGGACAATTGCTTATTCAAGTCCCTCAGTGTAACCTGGAGAGTTACACCTCAAGACAATTTAGGAAAACTTGTTTTCCAGTAAACAACAGAAAATAGTCCCAGTTCCTTATCCTCTAACCAAAGGATCGTTTTTACATTATGTGGAAGAGTAGATGAGATTGCATTATTTCAGCTAATGATCCCTAACCATTGCTTCTCTGGCCAAGGTGTGATAAGTTTTGTCTATCAGTTTGAGGTTGAGATCCTTGGTACGTGTAGATGAAAATACAGCTGTGTGGTTGGTTAAGTGAAGTTGCAGATTTTAACATTGATCCATGTTAAAGCGAAGTTTGTACATCTTCTTAAGAAAACTAAGGAAGAAGGCCCTGGCTCAGTTGGTTAGAGCATTTTTGTGATACACCAAGGTTGCAGGTTTGATCCCCAGTCAGCTTATATACAAGAATCAACCAATGAATGCATAAATAAGTGGAACAACAAATTGATATCTCTCTCTCTCTCTCTCTCTCTCTCTCTCTCTCTCTCTCTCTCTCTTTCTCCAAGAGAGAGAGAGACAGAGAGAGAGAGAGAGAGAGAGAGAGAAGTAGTCAAACACATATTACTAAGGATGATAGTAATATGTGTTTGAATAAATCAGTCATTCTCTACATTGAGATGGCCAAAAGAGCACCCAAAATTTCAACCTGAGTATGTATGAAGTATGGTGACTCTCTTCTTAAACAGGATTAATGGGAAATCAAGGAACTACTAATCTATGCCATGCATTGTAGATATAATCATTTGAACCTAAAAAACTGTTAAGAAATTATAAGCAAGTATCCATATCATTAATTTAATTTAAAACAAAATGACTGTAAAGTATTATTTGAACATGTAACTGTGATTAATCGGTTGCAATATGTGAACTTTGGTAACTAAATGAGGTAATGTCTGTGTAGATTCAGTCACTGAAAACAGTTGTACACACCAGAGTAACTGTCAAGAAGCACAACTTTGGCTTTAGTTGATCTGCATAGCCATTTCTTCTGAAAAATCCCTCTGGTTTTATAATAGATAAAACCTATTATAGTTCACTTTGTTCTAGGGTCCAGCAGCATATACATATTTTATCAGAATGACATAGGCACCCTCAGAATGATCTCATGTTTTACCATTCATAAATAATTTTAATGAGAAATTTTCCATTTAATATCTGCCCTTTGAAGAATAACCCAGAAGGAAGCAGATTTTGTCATTAACACAGCAGGGATCCTGGAGTCCAAGTTCCTCATGAACTCTGCCATGGGTTAAATAGAATTACTTAAAGCCAGATGATTAGAAACGTGTCACCATATGTTTGAACAAACAGTAGGCTTCATGACAGGGGTGGAATATAAGTATTAAGACAAATATTATTCTCTCTGCCAGGAAATGGATTCCAAATATAAAGGAAGAAATTATGTCTGGGAGTGAAAGAGAGGTGAGGGTTGGCCAATTTTGTCTTAAATATTCCACTGCATACTCCCACCCCCCTCACAACTTAAGACAGAAACATTTAAAAACTATGATTATATGTGCTGGAATGTTCTTAAATCTCTATCCTATTAAAACTTACCAGGGAAACTAATATCCTAGGAAGATTTTTTTTCTAGAGCCCCACTCACCAGGTTTCAGAAAAGTAACTTAGGTTTTAGGAGGAGTCTATATATATATATATATATATATATATATATATATATATATATATATATATATATATATATATATGAGTGTCAAGTGAAAATTACCAAAAAAATTTTTAAAAAATGTTGCTGTTACCTAAGGAGCAGGTATATCAGGATTCAGACAGCTAATTCTTAGGATATGTGAGGTAAGTTCTCAGTAAACGGGAGTCTATAAGTTTTCAGCCCAAGTCACCCAAGCAGGTGTTGGGGGAGCGGGTATGTGATAAAAGCATAAGCTAAATTGAAAATGACGTTTTCTCACTGGGTAAACATTTTTTATTATATTTTATGTTCCTCAGAGTTAATTCCTGCAAACCCATAAAATTTGCCCACTTGATTATAATTTGCCGATGAAACCTGTCATGTATATTTTACAAAGTTGTATTGCATATTACTTTAACTTTATAACAATCAACACTTAAATAGCATGAGTTATTTTAGGGATCATTGGCTGAAATATGCGTTCTCACTTCCTTTAGTGAGGGCCCACACATTACTTACTCATCAGGCTCATAACCTTGATCACTGAGCGCTTGAAGGAGCATGGGTGTTGCAGTCAACATAAAAAGTACCTTCTGGTACGCTGGGGAGAATAGTAGGCTATATTGGCTTTCTGTACTATTGAATGCCGGATAACTTTTTCGCTTGTCAGGTTGCTGTCACTTTAAGAACTAGAGATTGTATGTTTTCTAAATTTATAACAGTACGTCAGTCTATTGCAACTAAAGGAGAATGAACATGTCTGGGTTGTTTTCCATATATAAGAGAAAGGTTTATTGGATCACCTCTGAATACCTGGTTATTGGAAACTCATATCTATTTAATTGGCATGGAGTGTATTAAAATGTGATAGCCACGAGTTGTCTTTAAAGAGGTTCTTAATGGCGTGTCTTCCTAGGAATACAGCTCAGAGGACCCCCCTTTCATTCAGGAGGCCACGGACCGTGATGCTCTTCTGTGGCTAAGGGAAAACTACTCCGGCATGTCAGCTGTCTTCTGATTGCAGGAATTGTGCTGTGTTGGGGGGCAATGGATACAAATCCATAGGCATCTTCCTCTTATTCTAGACTGGTGCCCAGGGAGCCCTGGGCACACCCACAGTCAGAGTGCTGAGCTCACACCGTTGCGGGCAGAGGCAGTCCTTTCTTGCCCTCGCCCTGAGACAGAGCACACACGGAAGCCCGTGGCTTCATATTCCAGCCCTTGGGTCAGTTCCTGAGGGTACAGGTGGGTCGGTGTGCGTTTGGCATGCAGTTACTTTGTACTTGGCCCTATGTTCCACCCTGGGGGTAGCTGCACTGGTGAGGCAAAGACAGAGCCCAGCCTGCAGGGGCTCATGCCATCTGTTACGTAGGCACCTCAAAATGTATGGCATTGTCCTCCAGGGGAAGGCGTGACTGGAAATATATGACACAAATCGATCACATATTTTTAGAAAACCATCCCTGATGATAGTCCTCCCTCATTTCCTATCCGCAGAATACTAGCAGACCCCATCCATGTGACCTTCAAGTTATTCACAACTCTCACAATGTATTTATATGTAAGCCATGGCCATGATATACACTTTAAATATCTTACTATTTGGTCAATTACCCCTCAATAAAACTGCAATTAAAAAATAGTCTCAACCCTCTCTACTTCTGCTCATCTTCTCCACCACTTTCCTGGTGGAAGTTTACCCTGATTTTGTCACCGGGCTATCCCAGTCACCTCCTTTGGCCTCCCTATATCCCCTCACCCCCACCCCAGTGTTCCCTGCCCCTGTGTATTTTTCACACTGTAGTTAAAAGGGTGTTTTTCAAAAATGGAACTTTGATAAGCAACATACCCTCCTAATACACGTCTATAAGCACTTACCAGCCCACACACTTACCTCTACCTTTAAAACATTTCTTTACCTTCCTGTTGCTTTTAGGAAAAAGACCATAATCCTTTATGTAATCCCCTCCAGCTTTGCCTGAATTTTTTTTTCTAATTTGCTGAGTTTAATATACTATTAAGTAAAGTCAAGCCTTTAAAATTTTACGTGTAGGGACCTGATAATCTCTTTTAGCAGCAAAGGATAAGAGATGCGTTCATGTAATTTTGAATCCTGATTTCAGTCATTTTTGGTGGCATTTTTCCTACCTGGTTATTTTCTAGATGTCTGACTTCCTGTTGAATAGCACATTAATATTTTGATTTATTAAAACATACTGAATAACTTTCTACCCTATGTTTGCATTTAAATATGACATTTTTTAGTAAGCTTATATAAAGAGAAAGAAAAGTTCAAAAATTGGAAAAAGAAACACATTATAGTTAGGTTTCTTTGGGAAGTTTTATAAATTGACTGCTTGTGACTCCAAAGACTTTTAAGAAAAAGTCTTATTGACTGATAAATATAAACAAGTTCCATTAGGTAATCTTTGGTGTTAAATTCAGGCTCACTTTTGCCATATAAATAGAAGATTATCTGTAGTTAGAGGAAACTTACCTCCATAGATAATACATTATTGAATCATAAGGTGGTCAAAGGCTTATTTATATGCTCTTGTAGTTTTCATTATTTACAGTGAAACGATTTATATAATATTTGGTGTTTTCACTTGACATTTTTAATCTGGGGTATTTTCTCAGTCTTTTTTAAAAATATATATATTTTATTGATTCCAGAGAGGAATGGAGAGGGGAGAAAGATAGAAACATCAATGATGAGAATCATTGAACAGCTGCCTCCTGCTCGCCCCCTACTGGGGATTGAACCTGCAACCCACGCATGTGCCCTTGACTGGAATCGAACCTGGGACCTTTCCTTGTCCCATGCTGTATGAAATCAGGCATTTCTCCAAGGAGCTCTATTTCTTTTTACTAGAGAATCATATTTAGAAAACAGATCTGGATGTTAGGTGTGGCCATTGCTATCCTGTAGTGCCACTCTTGAATCACAGAGCAGGGGGAGATACTTTGGTAAGTTTATATAAAGAGGGGATGTCTGTGTGTGTGCACACTCATTTACAATTATATTCCTTTCTATATCAGTGTGTATATTTTTAAAACCAGGAGTTCATGCCAGTACCTCCGATTCCAATTTACCATACAGTCCATTCCAGTTTTCTGTTTTATATAACATTTGATGGCTTAAATTTTTATTTTTATTTATATTCAACACAACGCACTGAGGCAGCCAGGATGAATGTTTTTCTTGGCCTTCTTTGATTTGAGCTCATTAGAATTCCCAACTTTTACAAAGCCAAAAATAATGGAGGCAGGAGCCAAACCCAATTCTCTTTCTGTGTTTACTATTTCTGACTTTATGTCTCTCTTTCTGAAAACACAGGAATTCAATTTTTGAACTTCAGCTTCATTGTATGTTTTTGCTTTGATTTTTTTCTTTAAAAATTCACATTGTGATTTCAATATAAACGTAAAGTGATTATCTTAATCTTCAAAATAAGGCGAAGAGTTGGATGATGCACAAAGTATCATGACTCGTGATCTTTTATAAAAATTAATGGAAAGAAATTAGATTTGCGGAAGTGGATGCTTATTGGATTTTATTATCTTAATGAGATTTGTGTTTCTGAGAAGGGGGAAAAAAGCATAAACCTGAGTCCTAAATATTTACTTAAATATTCTAGTATTAACAGTGTTTCTAGACAGGGGAGGATATTTCCCACCTCCCTGGGAATTTATCTGACTGTAGATCACAAAGAGTGTGATCATTTGCCAAGGTAAAACACTATTAACAAAGAGGTTTAACTGAGTTAATGCCATGTGAAATTGCAGCCACCACATCCATGCAAATGGTAATGAAATCTAACTGGATCTGTGTCCTGCTCTGTAGACATGACTTCATGATTTGTAGTGTAATTGCATACATAGCTTCTCAACAAGTGTGCTTCACTCTGTGCCAAGAGTGCCTCCTCAGCATGTGAAGAATGTTTCAGAAAACGGCGCTTTGCTCCGGAATGCACTGTGGGTATCTGGTTAGTGTGCTGAATGTGTAGTAGCTGCTAATGAGGCTCCTATCAGCTTATCAACATCCCGTTTTCCATTCTGGCATGGCATAATTCTAGGAGAAGTCTTTGGAGCCTCCTGAACCCAGTAACTGCCCTTAAGAGATGCCTAATTCCATTCTGAGATAAAAGCTCTTCTGATTGATTTATAGCCATATTAAGACAAGCATACCATCTGTACCTAATAACTTGCAAAGAGGATCCAGGCCTTAAAAAGGCACTGCATCATGTTCATAATTACTTTTTGGGGGGCCAGATCTTATATTAAATATTCCATTTGAAATAGCATTTATTAACTGCCACTTTTCTCCTGCTTTGGATAATTTCTTTCTGACTTTGAGTAGCCTTTGATTCATAATTAGAAACCACTTTATTTATATAATTTTTTTTCCAATTTTACTCATATGAATATCATTTTGATAATGGCCTGGAGCCCAACTTTGCCAGGAAATCTTGGCTTTTATTTCCTTTTAGTTTTCTGTTTTCAGTCACTTACTCAATTCACTTGAAGGAACGTTGATTTTGAATAATATGGTCATGATGTCAAAACAGCACCAATCTTGCCGTGCCGCCATCTGGAATGGTGAAAATAAAAGCTTTATATTCTTTAAGAAAAGAATGACACATACGTCCTTCGCCCTCACCCCTCTCCCTTCAGGACCTGGACTCTGGGAAGAAACGGTTCTTATTTGTAGCCTGATAGTGTGATTTATTCTGAAAGATAGTTAGCTTAAAAACTCATTTGCTCTTCAACAAAGTAGCAAATACTCCAACCAGCCTCTGAAATGCTGATCTGTCCCATCTCTTAGACAAGCTATTTGGGGTAGTCATTACAGGTCCTACCCCTGTGGGGCTTAAGGTCATAGAGTTAATATACTTAGTGTACTGATGTCTAGTTCTCTGGTCTGTGTACTGTATTTTAGTGTCTGCTCAAAAAAGCACTGCCATTTTTAGCCCTTCATAGAAATTACAGAAAGTTAAAAATATAACCACAGTGCTGAATTTGAGTTTCCTAGGGAAATTATTTGATACTTAGCATCGTTTTCATACATTTCTCATCCACATTTGATTGGCTAGCATACCTGGCAGAGTTTTGTCTCTACCTGGAACCAACCCTAAGCAAATGAAAGGCCAATTGATATGTACCAAATGGCGGACTTTTTACATCTGTTTCAAAATGGTTATTATATCCATGGAGCCTGAGTCTCTAGTTCTTCCAACTTAAAATATATAAAAAAAATTATTACATATTCAAATTATTTTTGTTGTGCCCTTTCTTTATGCGTTGAATCCAATTATGAGTTTTATTTATTTAAAGAGCTACTGGAATAGAGGAAACATGATGAAGTAAAAAACACAACTAATCTAGAGTTAAAGATTTACTTTTATTTTTGCTATATGTATGACCTGGAACAAGTAACTGAATTTTGCTGTGTCGCTGTCTTGTGTCTACAGAAAGCCATGATTCAACAGTAAAGAAGGCTACCATTGCCTGTCTCAAGGAGCCCTCAGCAGGCTCAAGTGGCTCAGTGTTTTCAGTCATTCACAGCAAAGCTTTTCTATCCCCCAAACTTAGAGATATTTTTAAAGTTCACTTTTGAGAACATGTCACATGACAATATAGATGTGTATTATTTATGCTGTAGATTAATCACAAAGCCTGAAATCTTGTTCAGAGAGAGAAATGAGGGCTTTTGTGAGCTCTGAAGAGGTTACTTGACAAGATATTGCCCTCTCAATTCATTTGCATGTTTAGATAATTTTTTTATTACATGCATAGAATATTTTCCATTTACAGTTTATTGTTACAGCTTTGTCATACCGAGCCTTAGAGTCATATGCCTCCATTCTATTTAAGTCTATTGTGGGAGCTTGGGTTAGAGTAAGATGGTATTTTACTAGATGTCAGGCAGTGCTAGGGCACACTTAATTCATTGTCTCATTCACTCCTCCTGTCTGTGAACTGGGTGCTATTCTTATTCACAAAGAATCTAATTATCCTTCAGATACAATTAATCACAATATAAAGATCCTCCAGTATCCAGTGCCGAACCCAGTCCTGGCACAAAGGAGGGCTTTAATAAATATCTATAGAATGAATGACCACATGTATTGACTATCCAGTAGATTTTTAGAACTAATAGTTTAAAGGCTCTTTTTTTAATATAATGCAACTTTCATAAACATAAATATATTTTATTGTTTGACCACTTTTAGACCTACGTATTTAAATTTTCCAGGATAATTTTTACTTTTTTATTAGGTATAAAAACACACTGAATTCTTGTTGTGTAGATTACTACCATTTCTCTAACAGGTAAGAATTCATGCCTTTCAATATATTTAAAGGGTCCATCACTTTTATTTAAGAAAATATTCTTCATATTATTCACCTAACATTTTGAATTTTTTAAGTTAATGAGAAGTTCCCTTAGTCCCTTCCTTAAAAAAATAATAAGAAGAAAAAAACATTGGTGCTTCTGTAAGATTATATAGTGAATACCTAAAAGCTGTAAGATATTCAGCCACTAAGAAATCTTTGCTCCTGTCAGTGAAAGAAGACCCAGAGTATTTGCCTCAATATATGACTGTGTCATTCACTTGGGTTTTATTATTAGTTTGAACATCAAGACTTCCATTACATTCTTCAAAAGATGAGATAGCAGAGTATAGATCCACATTCTACTGTGTTCTTTGGAATTTCATTGTGCTTTCTTGTAAGGTTTTTGTGAGGTGGTTACAGTTTTGACTTGGGAACTTACAACCACCACATAAGGGAAGCCTTCCTGTAAAATTAGGAGGGCAGGAGCTGAATTGTGTGTCTCTGGTGCAGCAACTGCCCCAAATGACATAGCTCAATCGATGAAAATTGTTGGCTAAATTAATTAAATTAAAATGCAGGACTATAAAAATAAAAACTGTCATTAACAACTATTTTTGTAAGTGGTTAAGTCTATTACTACTAGAAAGAGGTTACAAAATAGTTATATCAAGTTGTTGGAGAGGCCGAATTTATAGCCACAAAACAAAGGGTGAATAACTATTCAAATGAAGGGCAGGTAATAAACTCAGTAGGCTTTGAAAGATGCCACATGAGCTGGCACTGAAATGTTTGCCATGATTCCCTACACATATTGCAAGTGTTTATTGAACACTGTGATGATAAAGAAAATAACATGAGTCTTCCATGAGTGTGTGAGTTCAAGCTTACCTGCTGACTGTAATTGGGGTTTGTTGAGAACTTTTAGGAGCCACTGTGATCTATTCAGTACTCAAAAATTTTATTCAAGGAAATGAGTTTCCCAAGGAAGGGGGGAACCAATAAGACGTGTATTCTTCCTCCAGATTCTAATTTTGCTTTATTATAAATTTGGTGAGAATGTAGTTCTCTCTAGTGTCAATAATATCTAAATGACCAGGTCTACTTGCCAAATCTCTCAGTGTTGCTTTTGTGAAAGCATGCTGTTGGTGTAATTGAAATGACTTTTCTTCATAACAATATTTGTTGTAAATCTGAAAAACTGGGAATGTGGCACGAAAATGCCTTTAAGTCACTTGGGACCAGTCTGGTTGAATTCACTTGGAGTCCCAGCAAGAATAGGCCAGAAGAACTGCTTGGGGACACCTTGGAAGGAGGCTGCAGCCCTAGCTGGCAGTTTAGTTGTGGTTTCTTATCAAATAAGAGAGGTTCAGTGTTTGCAGAACTGGAGCGAAAGTAAAGGCATCATTAAAATTGTTTATGGATGAATAATGAAATTAGTTTACTGAGAAAATTATGCAAAAGCTATTATTTGATCATTCAAATATCTAAAGCATGACTCCCTGTAAAACAATATTAGACTATGTCCCCATACTTCCCTTTCAAGCCCTTGGTAGATCATGGGTTATTAACAGAAGTTCTGCAGCAATGGGATGTTAACTCTGGAAACCGCTGACATTCATTTTTCTCTCTCCTTAATGGAATTGTAAGTTTCATACCAGCATATTTCATTAAGACACCAAACAAGATTCAAAGAATGAGCTATATTTCCAGGCCTATTATAGCTGCCATTCCAAACAAAATATGTATGACTTCTACGATTCACTAAGCACAAGTATGTAGTAATATGCCCTTTAATGGCCTCTCAAAATGACAGACCAAATGGCTTTGTGAAGGTCAAGTCTGATTTAAATTGTTGATGAATTAATAGCTAATTCTGCATGATTGAATATTAATATGGAACAGTGATAAGTAAGGCACTTTAAAGCTTAATGAGCACATTAATGAATAGGACAAAATGTTTTTCTACTCACCTCATGTACAAGTTTAAAGCTACTACCATATTGACAATGTGTTAATTTTTGATAGCTGCTTTTTTCCTGTAAAAGTTCATATGGTTAAGGTATAAATAAAGGGTATTGATTCCCCCCCCCCCAAGTTCCTGGTATCAAACATTTGATAAGCTGTCAAAATTGATGTTATCCAACGGCCTAGGCAGTTTTATATAAATCACTAATAAATGTAGAGGGTGAAAATAAAAAAACAATGAACATCTTCTAAACTACACCCACTGAGATAAGCGTTCCAATTAGAAATTTCATTATTTCCGCAGTTTATTTTATGTGGAATGCTGAGTTTTATTGCCAAATACCTGACAGTCAAATTGGAAACAAGCCACAACTGTCAACGGGTAACTGCTCTGGCTGTTTGAATCGGTTACAAGTGTGATGTTTCTCATGAAAATTTAATGAAGAAAGTGCATTCAAAGAGGTTCTGTGCAAAAGGGGGTGGATAGAATTTAATTACCCTTATTAAAAATAAGAAAGCAGCCCTCTTTACATTCTCTGCCTGATTAGCATGCAAGGAAGATTATCTCTGTTGCGCACTTGTGGATATGAAAAGGGGCTCTGGAGTCTTCTTTATGTGCCGAGAAGGGAAAGAAAGGGCACGCGATTGCATTAGCCTGCTTTCCATAGGGCAAAAGTCAATTTTGTCAGCTCTCCCCACGGTGAGGACTTCATTTCTTATAAATGGTTATTAATTCTAGTATTTTTTTTAAGAGTCTTTAGTAAGTGGCTCCACTTACTTAAGTCTTTGACACTTGCCACTGATGGGCATGGGATATTGGCTTGGTTCTTTAGAGAGATGAACTGGTAGGGAAGGAAGGACTAGGAGAGCCATGTAAATGCATGTTGGTGGAACTGCTAGTGAACCGCCAAGGGGAGGTAAGAGACCCTGGGAGATGGGGCTCAGGAATCCCAACCCGATTTCTTATTAACCTAAGTTGATTGTTTTAAATATGGAAAATAACAACAACATTTCAGAGCTTTCCTTAGAAACTCACTTGTACGTGACTAAGGGAGTGGAGTTGACTTTGGAACACTTGAAGTAAATTATTTTTATCCTTTGAATCATTTTGTGTCAATAACTGCCGAGTGAGATGCTTAATAGTATAATGAATGTGGTACAACAGCTATTGATCTTTTTCTCCTTTCTTTTCTCTTCAAGTAACAAAAGAACAATGCTATAGATGTAAATACATTGACAAAACCTTTATAGCCATGAAGAATAGCTTGATGAAATAAGTGGAATAGGTTATTAAAATTAGCATAGCCTAATTTGCAAAATGCTGTTTATGCGATATGTGAGTTTTAACATTCCCTTGGAGCCCTGAAAAAATGATCTCAAAATTCCTTTTCTAACCACTGTTGCTGAAACTTGTTTACTGTAGACCTCTGCTTGGCTGACAATGTGTAAGCATTCAGATAAACAGAATACATTACTGTTTCTTAAAAGAGCCCTGTCTTTCAGCTTAAGTAAAATGTAGCTCTTTGAAGTTAACTAATTTTATATATTTTTAAAGTCTCCAGCCCTAACTAGCTGATGAGATAGTAAATTATTCTCCAGGGAATCCATAGGTCAACTCGATTTCCTCAGCTGCTTCTTTTGGTCTATGGTAGATCTCGATTTGCCAGAGCCAGAGTCTATACGGTTTCCTATTAGACCCTCAGTTTTCTCCTACAATAACCTGGACTGGGAGTTCAGGGCATCTTCTCTTTCTTGGGAGCGTTATTCTTTGGTAGTGTTTTGACATTCTTTCACTATTCACATTCAAAAATCTCTCTACTCCTTAACTATTTCTCTGACCAGCTCTCTACCAGAAGTACTTTCCTATTATGTACGGTAAAATATCCTCTTTTAATTGCTGTAATGTATCCATACATGGACTTGAAAATACTGGAGCTTCTCCTAAAATCTGGCAAGCCAGACAAGCTTGATCAATACAAAGGAGACCTAGAATAACTCATTGTATGGAGGGGTAAACGGATGCTAAATAAAAAGTACAAGATAGATGTAGGTACTGACTTCTATGGAAGCTCTGAGGCAGAAAGGATTAAATACATTTGGGAGAGTTTCAAAAGGATATGCAAAAGCGATTTTGTCTGTGTGGCCTTCAACAGACAACATTTGTCTGGAAAATGGTGAAAACTTCAGTGTAGGCATAAAATCATTTCCTATGTAGGAGATCATCCATGAGAGGCTGGGAAAAATGGGGCCCAATTTAAAAGAACTTTGCTAGTCACATTTAGGAGATTGAATTTATTACCCCAAAGGTATAGTGGGGTGATGGTGGAGAACACACAGATTTGACTGAACTTGGTGTGGGCCTCAAAATGAAGCCTTTTCCCTAGAAGTTGTACCTCACTTAGACTTCAGCAAGACCACAGGATCATACCAGAAATTGTAGAAGGCATCCAAGGAGAAGCCATATCTGATAATTTCTAATGTTCTGCTCACTGGTGTTAGTGCTTTTGAGTCATTTTGGAATTGGTGGCTCATGAAAATTCATCAGAAGTCATGAAGGAGTGTTGATTAAATTAACACCAGGCTCAGTCGGAAGTCAAAATGTTTCAAAATGGTCTTTAAACAAACAGCCGAGTTGTAATTTAGATAATTATCACCCATCTAGCTAAGCTCCCTTCCAGTGTTTGAGTAGAATATTCCTTACCTTTCTAATGTAGGCTATGGATGTGGGTCATGCTTGTGGATTTCAGAGGATTTCATTTTCTCCAGGTCTAAGATCTGGGGCAATTTTGATGTGGGATATGGATAAGTGAACTTTGGATGAGTTGAAGATTCAAAATTTAGAAACTTCAGCTTTTTAATGACCAAAAATGGTTCAGACCTTTCGAATGGGGGAAAAAAACATTTTCTTACACTAAGGTGTTGCTTTTGTTCTTTTCTTCTTTGGAAATGGAAACTCTCAAATTTTTTTCTGATGAATTTAAGCTCCCTACAAAGGAATTCATTTAAGTTGAACATCATGCTTGCAAAAAACATACATAGTTTTACTTAAAAGTTACAAAAACATTCATCAGATTTGAATATAGATAGTTTAGCCTAGATAATCTGCTTGCTTTTCAGGTACCTGCTAATCTGGCCCTGCTGGGTTTTCCCTCAGAAGTTTCCTATCTTAATGCCTATGCTTGTAATGCTCCCATCTTTCTGGCCAATTCAACTCATCCCTAAGGGCCCATTTCAGAGCGTCCTCTTGGTGCTCAATGACCTCCTCAGGCAGCCATTCTGCAATTACTTCCCCCTCTGTGCTCCTAGAAGCTTAGATGCATCATTTTACAGGGTCTTTATCAAATGTGTCTGAGCTCTTTGCTAGGCGGCTGCCTCTCAACTTAGACTGTGTACTCTTCTGGCCAGGATCAACATTGTGACTGTTTCCTAATCTCCTAATGCCATGTTGCCTGGTCTGTGTTAGCTTCTCAACAAATGCTGAATGTGGTAAGGGGGGAGATTAACGGGCAATATCTCTTTAATCTTGGGCATCTGACTTATTAACCTAATGAAGTATCACCTTTTGTTTTGCAGAGGATCAAATTCCTAGGGGCTTTCCTACCATTGACATGGGCCCACAATTGAAGGTGGTGGAGCGTACACGCACTGCCACCATGCTTTGTGCAGCCAGTGGGACTCCGGACCCAGAAATCACTTGGTTTAAAGATTTCCTACCTGTGGACACAAGCAACAACAACGGCCGTATTAAGCAGTTACGATCAGGTAGGGTCTTGTTAACTGTTTCCACTAACTCCTAAAGATTTTTTTTTTCTTTTAGCTTTCTCTCTCTTTATTTTTAATTTAATTCTATTTATTTTTACTTTTTAGGTATTGATTTTTCTCCCTCTTCTCTTTCTCTGTTATTTAATATGTTGTCCATGTTTGTGATGTCATAGCCCGTTTCAGAGTCTGTCTTTCTCCTTCTCTCTGTGTGTTCTGCAGCTTCTGTTTAATCCACATTGCTCACTGCTGTGACTGTATTTTTGATATATTTTTTTTAATTTACTGCTATTTAGCAGTATTTGATGGATCCATTTTCTCTTTCTTTCTTCTTTCTCTGTTTTCTTTTGAAACAAATTTATTTCAACATTGGACTTCATTCAGAACTTGCAAGGAGTTCCAATGGTTATATCCATTAAAAACCAAAATGTTCATATGAAACACTAAAATGACTCAATTTTATTAAAGTGTGTTTTCTCTGTCGTTCCTACATGTGAACTCATCAGAATACCAAAGTTTAGTAAGTTTGGTCACATCTTTCTTTTCACTAATACATAAAACACAGAAATGTTATATCATGAGTAACCAGATGCATTGTTTTTTAAACGTTTTAACAAAGTGCCAATGAAAAGGGGATTTTTTTATTGTTATCATTAATATATTCTCATGAGTAAGCATATGTACACCTTAGCCACAGTAGTGTGCGCCCACACTGAACATTTTTGAGCCCTCCAGTGACTGGATCTACAGAAGTCTGCTTTGGGTGTAGACTCCAGCTTTCGCTGCTCTCTCTCTCTCTTTCTCCCCATTGCCCTTTTCTCCCACCCCATCTCAAGTTTATTCCTTTGTTCTCTTTAGATTGAAAATAGAGATAATTCTAAACTTCTTAAAATGTAGAGCCTGTCCCTAGGTAATTTCATAGGGACTTTTACTAATAAGCTGTTTACTTTGACATTGGTAGTAATATTGGTATAGAAAACTAAGTTGTTTGACTGCCTGTCTTCCCAGAATTCTCAGCTTTTGACCTGTCCTGTGATGTTAAAGCGTCTTGTTAACTGCCTCTTTTTGCTTGTTGTCAGCAGAATTGTGTAGATTAGCATTCTGTTATTGTAATTAAAGAATTAATTATTCACATGTAACATAGATGATTTAGTGTATAAAGCTTTAACTCTGAAAAATTTGTACCAAATTATAAGGAATATAATAATATTTTTATGCTGTCTTTCTTCTCTCCGTATTTAAATCTCCAGAATCTATTGGTAAGTGCTTAGTTCTGAAGCGCACTTCACCCCCACTAATTTCCATATTCAGACTATGATTATTATTATTATTAATAAAATGCATGGCATGCATTTTACTAACTGTCAGTGTAGACACCAGATCTCCCTAGTGGCGTGCGCACACACACACACACACACACACATCCACAGCACTGTTTTCGTAAGAACACTATGTACTATAGAAAAATAAAATAGTACACAAGTTATCATATCACACAAATGTAGCTTAGTAAGTAGAGTAAGATATCCAATCAAGTGTTTGTTTCTAGTTAGTCTGTAGTATTTCCTATGACAGTATATATATATGTATATCTATATATATACTTAAATAGATTAGCCAGTATTTTCTAAATTGTCTTTAAAAAATATTATTGAGTCCGTTTATTTATTTTATTTATTTTTTTATTTATTTTTGCTAAGAATATGAGGCATATAAGATCAATTCTAACCCTATACGACCCCAGACCTAAGTACTCAGTTGCTTCTCTGAGAAAGGCAACACTGCCTATTGTGGTCTTGGCCCTCTGTGGTATAATGCAACTTGCTTTTATGATCTAATAATACTATCTCATATATTCCTGTTTTGCCAGTATAGTAATTCAAGTTTCTTTTAAAGACCTTATATAATTCTGTAAATCTAATTTAATTCTTCTCCCCAGCCCTAGCCTCCTCCTTCTCGTACTAATGCTTCTTCTTTCTAATCTTATTTGCATTCATATTATCCACCCAGGTGGTACACCAATAAGAGGTAAGAGTGCTGAACTAACGTTCACAGAATGATCTTACTCATTCTTCCTGTCCTCTCATCACTGTCATCTTTGTCCTGTTTTCAGAATCATTCCAATAATGTCCATCAACTTTATTATTATTTTTTTTTCCTTTGTACTGTTTGGTTATGATCGGTGACTCTCATATTGTGAATTTTCCTTTCCTTTTTCTTTTTCTCTTTGTTTTGTTCATTTCTTTCTTTATGAAAATAATGATTTCAGTTGTGATATGCTTCAAAGAAAGCATATCCAGGTCTTTAGACCACAGACCAGTCACAGCGTACCATCTGTCCCTCTTTTTTTCCTTTTCTCCTTCCTTTTTCCTTTTTTGTTCTTCTTTTTCTTCTTTTTCCTTTTTTTTTTTTTTTTTTTTTGTCCAACCGGAGAAAAAAAAAAAAAGATCATTTTTTTCTTCCTTAGCTGTTCTTGTTCTGGACCAAAGCCGAGGTGGTCTGGAGAACAGTGGCAGACATGCAGAAGACAGCCCGGAACGTCTGCTTTTTGTCTTTATCTTTCAAAAGGTTTTTGCTTTTGTTCTTCGGTTCTTTTTTCTCTTACTGTCTTAAAAGTCAAAGAATGACTCCCCTTTCCGCCCGATCCCACTCGCCTACAACCTGACAGCGATGCTTTTTTCCCCCCCACTTCTTTTTTTCTTGGATTACTCGCCTCTGGATTTTTGGATCTTCTGTCCTTCAGGCTATGGAAACCAAAGGTGCTCAGTATTCTTGGTGGTATGTTGTATTGCTGGTTTTTCCTACTTTGACTCAGTGTGCATTTCTTTTCTAATTCTTGTTTTGTATTTTTCTTGGGGTTTTGTGACACCACACTGCTAATCCCACTGGCGGATTTTGATGGGTGTCTTAGGGGATCCGTCCCGAGGTCCTCGAGCAGTGAGTGGTTCGCTGGCTCTTCCTTGCTGGCATAGGCCGTGCTTTTGAACTTTTTTTAAAAACCTTCTAATTCAACTCCTCTTTGTTTTTCAGCAAATGTAATCTATGATTGTAAGTCGTGGCAAACTGTCTTTCTTTTCTTAAAAATCTGCATGTCTTAAGGGAGTCTTGTTTCTTTAAGTGATATTTTCCTGATATATAATGACTAATTTTGTTTTTTTTGCTTTGTGCAGCCTTTTTGTGCTCGCTGCGTATTTTTGGCTTTCTTCAGCGGAAGACTTTCTTGAAAACCCGGCCTGGTTTTTTTTGAGCGTACCGATCTTTTGCGCCACTTTTGATACCAAAATGAAACAAAACAAAACCAAAAAAAAAAAAAATTAATCTTTTGTTTGATTTAAAAGCCATACTTCCTTGAAGCAGTCTCACCCATCTTCATTTTATTAGTCTAGGAGATAAGAGTGTTAATTATGACTAGAGTTCTTGCTTGGGAAAAGAGATATTGTTTTCTTATGCTAGCATTGATGATGTTAAAAAAAAATAATCTCTCTATGTTTTTCTCATCGCATCATTTTCTGTCTGTGCACCTTAGCGAGAGATTGAATCGACGTTGAGCGGACCTTCGCTTTGCAGGGCTTTGCATATTGTTAAGAGGTTTAGTGTTCTGGGCTGAGAAAGCCTTCTCTGACCATGTCTTTGGCAATATATTTTATATCCTCACAGGCGCCCTTCAGATCGAACAGAGTGAAGAATCTGACCAAGGGAAATATGAGTGTGTTGCCACCAACAGCGCGGGCACTCGCTACTCTGCCCCTGCCAATTTATATGTCAGAGGTAGGAAAGACGTCACCCTGGCATCGTTTCTTCATTCAGGCTCAGGGGCAGCGGGGACACCCTCACCATCTGTGGGGTGCTGTCGGCATTCAGCAGGCCGATTTGCCAATAGTTATAGTAGCTGAAGCCTTTTTAGTGACTAGAGAATTACAAAGTTTAAATACGTTGTTTAAAAAAAAAATTAACCACTTTTGAATAAAATCTATCCCGAGGCTTGAAGTTTGTAAGTATCTTTGCATTTTTACATCTTGATTTCTGTTTTTTTCCGCATTGTTTGAACTGTGCTTTGCATTTATTTGAGGTTTTCTTCTTTTCCTTTTTTTTTTTTTTCTCTCTCTTCTGTTGCTGTTTCCCTTGTTTGCTTTTAAAACCCTGAAATAATTGCTTGGTGTGCTACTAATCAATTCTCTGTGCAACTCCAAGCATAAAGGTATTTATGTCTTCAGGACCTCTGCTTGGAGCTGTAAGAATAAAGCTTCTAACTTAAAAAATAAAATGCTACATGCATACAGCACATTGTATTTTCTCCCTTCTTTTATGCTTTCTTATTTATAAACATGTCATTATGTATGTGCATATGTCTATGCATATATATATATGTACATATATATATATCCAGACACATATTTTTTAAATTACTGATTTTCTCTAAAGTTTGATTTTTTGATTGGCATGGAACAGTGATTATATTTTTTAAATGAGGATACTTTCATATGTTCTTATAATAGAAATGATTAAATTTTGAGCTTATGAATGGCCATGCTTTTCATTTCAACTAGAAAGAATTATTTCTTCTTCCCTGGAGTTTTCAAAGCCGATTCATGTAGTTTTTTTGTCCAGTAGAAATGCTCTTGATTCCAGGTCTCCATGTCTATGAATAACCACAAAAGGCGTGGGTGGGGGAGGAAGGAGGTAGGAGACTGAGAGGGCTTTAAGTTACAGTAGGGTGGGTTCCCTTAGGAAAATATCTAGCTTGATTTTGAAATTTTTGTCTGCGGTAATTTCGTCTCCCTGGGGGTTTTTTTCTCTCCCATGTTTCTCTGGAGTCTGGGGTGGGAGAATATGAAGAAAACCATTTCTTCCCCAAGTTCTTTGAAAGCCCCTGGGTCCTTTTCCTCGCAGTGGCGACCTCCTTGGCTGCATGAGGCATGCGTACCTTCTTCAACGGGAAAATTTCAAAATCACGCTAGCTCTCGTTTCCAATACTGTGTTAGTCTGTGAGGCATTGCTAACATTTTCAGCTGAGGCAGGAAGGATTACCTAGAGCAAATAAAAATGTTCAAGTAGCAGTTGAAAGCCTTGATATGGCCTTTTTACTCTCTCTGTGTTTCCCTTGTTTTTCTCCTTTCCTCATTTCATTGTGTTCTGCATCAAACCCCCTACATCCCTCAGAGCTGCGAGAAGGTGGGTGTGTTTTTTACTTTTTACCCACCTTACACAACTATCCATTAAACCAATAACAAAGAATACAAATGAAATGAATGTAGTCGCTGCATTGTGGTCTTCCTTGGGTTAATGGTATGTTTCAGCAGAGAATGCCCTGGCTATGGCTTCCGGTGCTCGCTGGTGGGACCTAACTGTGGTGCATGGCGGGAGAGAATGTACCTGGGTGCATGGTAACTGGTGCCACTTAACTCCCCCGGGTCCAGTGAACTTGGTCAGTGTTCCTGCTTTCCTTCCTGTTCCACTCCTCCCACCACCCCCCGTCCCACCTTTAATTTCTGTCTTACAAGGGTGCCTGCTGCCCACAGAAATGACTCTTTGGAGTTGCTCCCCTAATCCCAAGCATGAAGACTAAACTCTCCTGCATTTCTCTTGATATGTTCTCTGACACCTCCGAGTCTCCACTGGCTCCTGCTTGCTCTGTGTAACCTGTGAACTGGCTGCAGGAGGCATGCCTAGCTCTCTCTCTACTTCTCCTTTGCCTGTCATTCACTCCTGAGGCCATCGCAGCAAGCCCTCTCCAATCAGTGGAGGTTTATCTCAACCTGAAGTGCAGCCAAAAAGTTGACAGACAGAATTACGGACTCACTGTCTTCTTGGGGTTATGAGATGGTTTGTTTATTAACTGACTTAGGATGTAAAAAAAAAAATCACTTTCTTACCCGAATTTAAGCTATGCTCCTAATGATTTCCTCTTGATCTAAACGACTCCTGGTGTAAGGTTTTGCCAATAAAGGCCCAAGGTGAAACCCGTGTCTCTTACCCTGTCCCTGTATCATGTACTTAAACTTGGCACGTAAATATGCAGATTATCCGAAGCAGGAACACTGAACTGTAATTGCTTGGTAATTTTCACTGTGTCGTGGTGTTACAATATGACCTTTTCTCTTAATGTCATGTCCCGCTGTACGTTTTAGATGCCGTGTCTCTCAATTTGAATGTCGTTGTAAAAAGCCTCTCGCTACGTTTTGTTGTCATCATCTATGTGTCTTACCTTAGATATGAACTGAATGGAATCCTAAATGTGAAATGCCCAGCTCCCTTTCTAAATTAGCAATCCTTACCTTTGACAACCCAGCTTAATCCAATATCTTCCCACTCACAACCCTGTCATCCCCTACGTCCCTGTCTCAGTCACTGTACTTTGTGTTTAGCTCTGTCACCCTGGTATTTCCCCTGCTGTCATTGTGGTCTTGGATTCCAGACGTGTCCCCTTGTCCTGAGCACGAGCCTGGAGAGGTCATGTGTGCATGCCTTGCATGATGACCCAGTTTGGTATCTTCACTGGCGTTGGCTTTGTTTCTTCTCTGTGACTGTAAATCGATACGTCTGTGTATCTCTGTGTGTTCCAGTGTTAGTGTGAGGTCTTGAAGCCGCGTCTCCTCTGAGTCTGAAAGCGAATACGTTGTCCTTTCACGGCACTCTGGAGGATGCTCTCCAGGGCTGGCGTGGGACAGCGGGGTCCCACGTGTGCACTCACAGCAACTGGAAGCACACAGCACGGAAGTTGGTTTGATACCCAACTTACACCTGCTGGTGACCTTCCAGCCCCCGCTTTCGCATATACATGCACGCATAGAATCACTGTGATGTGCATGCATGTATATGTTGTTGTGTTTGTCTTGTGCATGATGTTTGTCTATCGTTAGTTTGTAGAGAGTCTCTTTGTGGGGCCCTTGTAGGTCTGAGTCCACATGTGTATGAATGTGTCTAAGATATCAATGACTGAACTAAATAAGTTCTTTGTGTGTTTACACATACCATACTTGTATGGTCTGTTTTCCTCTGTTTTGTTTTTGGACGACCCACAGTACATCCCAGTTGTTTAAGTGTGTCTGTACAGTGCATGTCGTGTGTTTAAGAAGCCATTTTTTTTCTCGCCTTGTGTAGTTTATCATCTCCCCTTGTGTTTTGTTCCAGTTCGTCGTGTCCCACCAAGATTCTCTATCCCACCCACTAATCATGAAATCATGCCAGGTGGCAGTGTTAACATCACCTGTGTGGCCGTGGGGTCACCAATGCCTTACGTGAAGTGGATGTTGGGGGCAGAAGACCTGACACCGGAAGATGACATGCCAATAGGAAGAAATGTCCTAGAATTGAATGATGTCAGACAGTCGGCAAATTACACGTGTGTGGCGATGTCAACACTGGGTGTCATTGAAGCAATAGCACAGATCACTGTCAAAGGTATGCTCAGCGATGCATGCTTTGGGGGTCTGGCTACATCCAGTCAGCCGCCTAACGCCTCTGTAAAGTCTGTCATTACAGTTCTAAAATGAACCAATTCATTGTTCAGTGTTTTAGATGTCATAGTATGATTCTATCTATGGCATCACATAAGATACACATATCTATGTAGGCAGTTTCTCTCTTAAAAAGTACTGGCATTCTAAGAAGCAGTAATCGTCAAAATATTTAACAACAGGCTGGGCCTAGGAACTAGCCAGGCAGAATGAGGAATGCTAGACATGATCAACTATTATGGAAGGACTGACGTATATAAGTTTCACATTAATCTACAACTGTGAGAAGAGTCACATGACAGAAGAATCCAGACAACTTTTACTACATGTCAAAAACCCTGAAGACAGAGAAGAAAAAAAGAGTTACAGTGAACATGTTAAATATAGATGCTTTAAAATTTTTAATGGGCCCTACCATTAAAAACCAAAATGCAAGTGGGTTTTATTCTCTTTCAGTGTTAGAGTTCACCTTGTATTGATAAAGTGCTCAGGAAATATTCTTTCCTTGAAATAAGTGAACTAAATATAACCAAAGTAGTATATTCCTCAGATATTTTTGAATCAAAGAAATAAAAAAGTGACTGTGTGAGGGTATTGTTTTTTCCCAATGATTATAGACTTCTAGAACACATTTGTAAAATGGGTCAGACTGAGGAAGAATTGAGGTTTCTGCAAATATCTGGAACAAAATGAACACAAATTATCTTCTCTTTCTAGGAAGTTTGATCTGAAGAAATGCAAAATGAGTGTTATAGTCGGTACCATATCTCCAGCCAAGCACATACATTTATAGGAAATATATGTCTTAGGAAATATATTGCCTAAGAGTAGTTTGCTACTCTTGAAAAGCTGTCATTCAAGGGAGTACTCTACTTTTTGCCTTTATGTCGACAAGGAAAAAGGGGTACTGACGGGCTGATTTACATGAGTGTTACCTTCTGAGCTTTCTCCAAAAGTCTGTGGTGTCTTATCCCCTAATAACTCTGTCTTTGAGAATCATTATCCAGGGTAAGACACTTAAGTATGAGGTCACCAATGTAGATGGTTTGCATTCTTAAGTAGTAGCATTTTGAGTTGTGTTCTTCAGCTAAAAGGAAAAACAGATGGATCTCTAAAAGAGAGGTTTAATTGAAAATATTAGTATGTAGCTATAATCTCAGGTGTTATTGATGGTTGAATATAGAATGCATACTATTACAATATTTTTATTCAAATTATTGGAGTTACACTGGTTAATAAGGCTTCACATGTACAATTCTATAATTTATCATCTGTATATTGTATTGTGTTCGCACCTCAAGTCAAGTCTCCTTCCATCACCATTTATCGCTCTTTCACCCTCTCTTACCTCCCTCCACCCTCCTTTCCCTCCCCTCTGTCACCATACTATTCTCTGTCTAGGAGTTTTTCTTTTACTTGTTCCTTAATTCCTTCACTTTTTCTACAGTAATACTTTAAAAAGTGATTTATGAATATGCTTTAATTTAGTTTTTCAGCATTTTTGAATATTAAGTGAAAACATGAATTTGAAATTAATTCAAAATTACTATTCTTTCTTACTTTAATATCTTGGTTAGATTATTTATGAGAAAATTATAGTGATGTTACCTATGCATTACAACTGGAAAATAATATGGATATTATTCTTCCATAGCAATTTAATACCATCTCAGTATATTTCAAATTATATTCAATGTATTTTCAAGATGCATTGCTATTTAGCTTAGTCTATATCATTTATATTGTAAAGCAACAGGCTAATTGGCCAAGCTTATAATAATAGTAATAATCGCAAATAATGTTTTTGTGAGGGTGCCAGATATGTGCTCAGAGCATCACTGGATTAGCTCATTAATCATCAGAGCAAGCCCATGAAATAGAGTTAGCCAAGTGTACAATTCCAATAATACAAATTTTCTCATTTTTCACATGAGAAAACTAAAGCAGAGAGAGGTTAAGCAACACATTCAGGATCACATAGCTAATAAGTGGTGGATTTGGATACAAGCCCCCAAATACAACACTATAATGCCCTCCTAGTACAATGGGATTTGCTGTCTATGCATGCCTTACTGTTCTTTCCTGACCATTTCAAACACTATTCTTTGCTGTAATTTCATCTAATTAAATCCTTAGTAGATACACACTCCTGTCATTTCAATGGTAAATTTTTTGGATTCGTATAACATCGTAGAGATGATGGGTAGTGACTGTCAGTTTTTCCCTCCCCCCAAGCCTTACCCAAACCTCCAGGAACCCCTGTAGTGACCGAGAGCACAGCCACAAGCATCACACTGACGTGGGACTCTGGGAACCCCGAGCCTGTCTCTTACTACATCATCCAGCATAAACCTAAAAATTCTGAGGAACCTTACAAAGAAATTGATGGAGTGGCCACCACACGCTACAGTGTCGCCGGACTCAGCCCCTACTCGGATTATGAATTCAGGGTTGTTGCTGTCAATAACATTGGGCGGGGGCCTCCCAGCGAGCCCGTGCTAACGCAGACCTCAGAGCAAGCGCCATCCAGCGCCCCGCGGGATGTGCAGGCGCGGATGTTGAGCTCCACCACCATTCTGGTCCAGTGGAAGGAACCTGAGGAGCCCAACGGCCAAATCCAAGGATACAGAGTGTATTATACCATGGACCCCACTCAGCACGTCAACAACTGGATGAAGCACAATGTCGCTGACAGCCAGATCACTACTATTGGCAACTTAGTGCCCCAGAAAACCTACTCTGTCAAAGTCCTGGCTTTTACCTCAATTGGAGATGGTCCTCTTTCAAGTGACATACAAGTCATCACTCAGACAGGAGGTAAGTCTCATCTGGAGGGGGAGCAGGGCAGGAGGGGGGAGTTGATGTAACAGGTGGGAAGGGCAAAAACAACAAAGATAGTATAAATGTTCATTTTTGAGACTGTAGTAGGATGCATATGGCACCCTGTGCTTTTAATTTGTACCCAAATAACTTGGAGACTTTTCTGCATGAAATGGATGAATGTGTCCTCCATACAGCATTTTGAAAAGAAACGAACAATTTTTTATCATCTGAGAAAATAGTCTCAAAAATTATTTAATTTTTGAAAGATTGGATGGCTCAATATAAAGTTAAAAGTAAAACCATTTGTCGGGAGGTGGGGGGGGGGGGGTGGGATTGGATATTTAAATGGCTTAAATTTACCAGGAACTATTTGCTTAACAATAAATATTCTCCTAATGGATTTTTCTTTGCGTGGCCTCAGGGGTGAAGGAAGAGAGTTACCAAGATCTAAGGTCAAACTTTAGGGCCTGCTTCATCCATTGTACTGGGCATTATAGCAGATGCAAACTGTTTTATGAGGAAAAAAGTTGGCCCTGCCATAGTTTTATTTTCATAAGAGGATCTCAAACTCTCTGGTCTTTGACTTGAAGTGATCAGTTTTTTGACTTGGGTTGGGAAAATAACATAGCAGCTGTCTTCTAAAGTTTATTCTTGGACATCTGATAGCTATTCATTTGACTCCTTTTCACCCTGACTCCTCCCTCTAAAACGTGCATTAACATAGGAGTGTTTGGGCAGCATCCCACTGGTTTGTTCTGATAATCTATGTAAGACCAATATTATTGTAGTTAGTATCTATGAGGTATGTAACTTACTGGTAATTTGGGAATGAATTACTGAATTTTCTCAGGTATCAGAACTCAATAGACCTGTTTGATCACTGACTTGTTTTCATGTTGTGGGTTTTGTGAATCACATGACTGCTATATTTACCATTTGTCCTGGCTACTATAAATCTCAGAACACATTTACAGCCTACCAGGCTTTTTTATATTTTCATATCATCATTTGGTTCTTTCTGGCTTGTTCATGGATTTATCATTTTCTCAAATGTTATGAAAGATAACAATTTGAATATCTTTTACCACAATCACACTAAAACCATCTATGTTTTTTCCTACTTGGCCTCTGCAGTTTTCTATATCTATTTGCTGTATTATGCAGAAAAATATATAGATTTTTTCATACATTTTAATTTTTCATAATATTTCTCATTGGAAAATGGAGAAATCTATGAATCTTATTCTTTTTCTTGACTGAAATAGGTCAACTGTAACAAGATAATTTTAATTAAACTATTATACTGTTTAGCAGCTTCTTGACCATTAAAAGATATAAGTAAGTATATGAGAAGAATATATCTCTATAATCCACTTTTAGTTTTTCTGATTTTTTCAGCTTTTATTTTAAAAAACCCTGGTTTTGTAGTAACATAATCAGGGTTTGAATCTCAGTCTATAATTTTTAGTTCTGTGACCTTGGATGAGTTACTTAATCTCTCTGAACCTTAGTTTTCTCCTCTAAAGTAATAATCACCTTATAGAGATTAGGGATTTTATCCATTTTCTTGGGCTGCTGTAACCAAATCCCACATGCTGGTGGCTTAAACAACAGGAAGTTAGTGCCTCTCAGTTCTAGTGGCTAAAAGTCCAACATCAAGGTGTCAGCAGAATTGGCTCCCTCTGAGAGCTAGGAGGGAGGTCCCAGCACTTTTCCCCGCTTTTGGTGGTTTGCTGGCAATCTTGGCCATTCCTTGGCCTGTAGAAGCATCATCCTGATCTACGCCTTCATTGTCACATGTCATTCTTTCTATGTGCATGTCTCTTATATCCAGATTTTCCCTCTTTATGAGGATACCAGTCATAATGGATTATGATCAAACTTGACTATAACTAACTAACTCTACCACAACCCTGTTTCCAAATAAAGTAACATTCTGAGGTTCTGGGGGTTAGGAATCCAAGGTGAATTTTTGTGGGACACATTTAAACCCGTAACAGAGCTGTAGATTAGACAATGGACAGAAACATTTTTAACTTAATAAGTAATATATAATTATCATCACCATCATTATAACAGCTAAAATATACTAGACACTCTGCTATGAACTTTGCATGTATTAATTCTTACTACCCAATTAGGCAAATGTGGAATTATCCCACTTGCCAATAGTAAATTTGGGATCAAAGAAGATAAAAAGATTCAGTAACTTGCATTGGGTCATAAGGTTAGTAAATGGCTAAGCAGAATTTAAATTGGGGCACTGTAGATACTTCTAAGCACCATTATCTGTTCAATTAATAATTTGCTAATGTAATAGTTTTAGTGCCTCTTAAGTTTTTTTGTCCACAAGGAGCTCAATAAATGAATTGCAGCAGGAAATGCAGTGTGTCATTTACTCATATCTTTATTTAAGGATTATATATAATTTACTCCTGCAATACATGAGGTGGCTATTAGATTATCCCAGTACAAAAGTGTGTTAAGCCATATAAATGTGAAAAAATAAGTTTATCTGAAAGAAGTAGAAGGAATACCTTTTTTATAGAAGATTATTATACTCGATCACTAATTGTTTTCTAACTTTTCTAACCACAGATTTAAACATAGAAACCTATAATATTTCATAACTTGCTTTTCTTATGGCAGGAGGGTTTAGCTATCTAAGAAACCGAATAGTTTCTGGAAATAAATTCAGACAAAACAGAAGAATCCTTGGGAGTCAGGGGAATGCTTATATTCCGAGCACCGAATAACAGGCAATAATGCCTTCTGTCACCGTTTATTGAAAGATATAGAACTGATGTTTAAACAGATCTTTTTTTAAATTTTCTGTATTACCAGCAGACATAATGTAACATACATCATCACTCAGCAAAGGCAGTATTATGACAGGGGCAGTTGCATTAATGTGATCCAGAGACTCTGAACTTAGAAAAATCTAGCTGAGTGAATCACAAATGTATTAGAATAGTTGTTCCCAATCTCTTTTAGACATTTTATACATTAAGATATTTCCAAGAACCTTTCATAATAGTTGTACTTTTAATACCCATTGATTGAGAAGATATATAATGACATAATGACTTGTGCCTGACACGATCAATAGGCTAAGAAAACCTTCCAAAATAGCACAAGAATTTTATCTGTTCTCTAGGCTTAATTAACAAAGGCCATTTGATGTTAGTGGATAACTGCCAAATACAATGATGTTAGACCCTGATATAATGAATGCTGAGCTACTCCTTTTTCTTGTTGCTGACTAGCTAATTCTTAGGATCATTGTTAGGCAAAAACATAAACCATTATGAGATATTTTAAGGAGGTTATATAAAATTAAAAACATGATTATTTTCACTGCCATTTTATCTTTCTGTGAAAATTTACTGATTGACAATATGCATGAGTTTCTCAAAGGTCTTTTAATTTCATATTCATAGATATAAATTTTTATGTGTTCTATATCTGAAATGTATTCATTTCATTTTGGTATCTTTAATTCCCTGACACTACTATTTCTATTTTTGTTTAAAATCAGATTCTTGAGAAACAGTATTGAGTAACAAAGTGAGTTTAAGAGGAAAATTATCACTTTTGTTCTTATTTAAGTTTACTGTCATCCATATTAATATAGAGGATTGATATAAATATAAAACTTAGTATAGTTCTGATAATATAGAAAAACAAAATGATCTATTTTATAGTCAATATTTCCTCTTAATTACAAATAGTATAGTTGAAAATATTCAGTAATCTTTAAATGGTTTTAAATGTGGAAAGATTTTGGTTAAAATAATTATTTTCATGACATATGAGTTAATGTTCTAAATTTTCCATACCTTTAATTTCTGGCATTCTAGTCATTTTATTTTATTTTTTAAAATACATTTTTAATTTATTCCAGAGAAGAAGGGGAAGGGAGAGAGAGATAGAAACATCAGTGATGAGAGAGAATCACTGATTGGCTGTCCCCTGCATACCCCTCACTGGGGATTGAGCCTGCAACACAGGTATGTGCCCTTATCAGAAATCGAACCTGTTACCCTTTGGTCTGCAGGCTGATGCTCTATCCACTGAGCCAAACCAGCCAGAGCACATTGTAGTCATTTTCAACTAGTTCACCTTGAAAATGGCCATTTACAAAGTAAGTATTTATTTTGTTCTAGAAAAAGATCTCCACTATTAGATAACACGTTTGGGAAGGATGTCTACTTCTTATTTTATAGATAGTCATAATTAAATCAGAGAGTAACTACACCTTTTATAAAACTGCAAATTAAACTCTGATAAAGTAATATAATAGCCGAAACTGGTTTGGCTCAGTGGATGGAGCATCGGCCTGCGGACTCAAGGGTTCCAGGTTCGATTCCGGTCAAGGGCATGTACCTTGGTTGCGGGCACATCCCCAGTGGGGGGTGTGCAGGAGGCAGCTGATCGATGTTTCTCTCTCATCGATGTTTCTAACCCTCTATCCCTCTCTCTTCCTCTCTGTAAAAAATCAATAAAATATAAAAACAGAATTCCATATTAAAAAAAAGTAATATAATAAATTACATATTAAATCGAATACACTGAAATAAATGTTGTTTAATGTTCATGCTAATTGGAGGCATTCTAGATCTGTTAAATCCTTTTTCCTGAACTTGCTTTAGAGAACATATCTGGGTTCTAATTCTTCTATACACTTAATAGATTTTGGGGGAAGTCTACTGATTTATAAATGTGTATCTTAATAATATAGGTCTTTGGAAGGCAAATAATCATATACATTTACTAACTAATTACTAATGAGTATTATCAATTTTAAACATTTTTAGAAGGTAATTCTACTACAAATTCTGGGCATTGTAAAATTGTCATAATATAAAAATATGGCATTTAAAGCCCTGGCTGGTTTGGCTCAATGGATAGAGCATCGGCCTATGGACTGAGGGGTCCCAGGTTCGATTCCAGTCAAGGGCATGTACCTTAGTTGCGGGCACAACCCCAGTAGGGGGTGTGCAGGAGGCAACTGATCGATGTTTCTGTCGCATCGATGTTTCTGACTCTCTGTCACTCTCTCTTCCTCTCTATAAAGAATCAATAAAATATATATTTTTAAAAAATATGGCATTTAGAGACATTGACCTTTAGCTTCCCAGAACTTTGAAAAATTAGTATAAGTCAACAGGCCGTCTATATCAGCAAACCAAAAAAAAAATACTGACTTCCAATAGCCAAAATTATGAGCCCAATTTAAATGCTTTCTCTAAATAGTTTAAACAATGAGTTAAGGAGCTCTGGATGTAAATACAACTGTAATAAAACTTAACTTCTTCTTATTGATATTTAATGACAATTGAGAGTAAGATTTGTGCAGGTGCTTGTGTATTAAAGTGCTTATTTTGTCAGTAACATATTTGTGGCACTTACGAATCAGACTCCTTGTTTTGAATTTTGTTTTACTACCACTATAAGTCTGACTTGCTTTCATTGTTGTTGTTGTTTTAAATCATTTATCAATATGTTAGGTACACACATTTGGAAATATGTACCTTATTAAAGTACTAGATATTTTAGCAATCCTGGGCTTTATAGTCTCTTTAGTAATATTTCATATTTATAAATGGCTAGATGAAATGGTTGTTTAGCCATTTCACATATGATAATCTTTTTCTCCTTAGGTATATGCCCTGCATTTTGCTCAAATATTGATCTCTTCTAACATTATCAGCATTTCAGATGACATGTAGATTTTTTTTCTTATTTACATTCTCTGTCTTTGAGTTGCCTTTACATATTTATATAGAGTATAATAGTACTACTGCTCAAATACTTTACATTTATCAATGGGATTATAATCTTATTTTAGGTAATTGATAGCTCACATTCGTATTTCCTTTTGGACATTAAGTAAATCAAGAAGAATATAACGTTGATACCACTTTACAGAACATAAGGATTTCTTACATATAATTTTAAAGAAAAATTTGTATTTCTACTTTCATTTCCTCTTTTTACATCTAAATTATAAATTTAATTTATGGCCAATATTAACACTTTTCCCTTTTTAATATGGAATAATTGCATGTAAGTTTCTGGATGGATTCTTTTTATTTGCTCATGAGTTACTCTGAACTTCAGATTGATTTTCCCATGTTCAGGTAATTGGTGAGGTAAATGCTACAACACAGAAATGCTCTTAAACTAAATAGATATGGCAAACAAGAAGCAAATGCTAGTAAGTTTGAGGTATAAAGACTATGAGAGCATTAAAAATGTTACATATATGTGTGTTTGTGTAGTAGGGCATAAAACACAAATATTAACATTTCTTAATAAGAACCTCTGTAGCCACAATATTTGGTATAAAACTACAATTGACAGATGATGAAGCATTCCCTGCCTGTGTCTCCAAGCACAGAAACTAAATATGGCAGTTTGGAGTCCCCTGAAGTGTTTTTTTATGTACATATATTATCATCGTTAGGACAAATATGTTTGGGGAATATAGAAACAAATCTGTTCATTTCACAGCTTTTTTCTTACCCATTGAAGCCTCAGCTTCATTGTGGTGGTTTCAGCTATGAGTCAAGAACCCTGGGGACGCAATCCCTGCAGGTGAACCCCCAGTTCCCAAGGAAGTCTGAGCCGTGGCACCTTCAGGCCTTCATGAGCGTAGACCCAGATTTAATAAAAAGGTCTTGTAAAGCGCAGGCTCATTTGCTGGGTTTCATCTGCAGGCACATTGAGTCCCATACAGTATTTTAAAATTGATTTCAATTAATGTCATTATTTCCCAATTGTTAAAAATAGGAAGGTTTTACCTACAAGGTTTATTATCTACACCCGTTGAAAACATCAGAAGCTCCAACAAGACTGGGCCCATATTTCAAAAGGCAGCAATCTCCTGGCTGAGCCTTACCAGCTCCTTCTGCCCTCTTTCATCTCCGTGATCTGTCTGACACCTCTAGGCGATTGTGTTTCTACCACAACTTTAAAACCCACTAAATTCAATCACCCTCCCAATTATTTCAAAAGAAGGAGATGGTGGGAGCTGAGGAGGAGTTCCCCTTAAATATTAGTGTAAGAGACTTTCCATTAAGTCCTCTGGCCACTACTTACATTGCTTAGGAATAGAATAGACAGTACGCCCTCTGAGACTTTGACGTGCGTATTTGATTCATTATTTAGAAAGAGTGGGCTCCTAATAGAACCAAACAGAATTAGAGAATCAGGGGAAATTTGTGTCACTAAGCAAGGATAAAACATTGAGACCTCCTGGGAATTTGTTCAAGACAAATTAAAAGCAAGAAAATAAACAGTTTAAGTACGAAAAACTTAATTAGATTTCCAAGATGTTTTCAATCAATGTCACTTAATTTATTATTAGAATTTGGCAGGGGGGGAAATAAGTAACAAGCAGTCATGATCCTGAGAGCAGCCCTTTAATACTGTCTATGTTTTAAATTTTTGCCAACACTCTATTTTGGTTTGGTTTCAATCAGTTATCACAGGCTTTCTTTTCCCCCAGATTTGTGGAAGTTTAGAGGAAGAAAAAAAGGGGATAAAACTAAAGAAAAAGAAGTGATTGTACACAGATGTGTGTGACGTGTGTGTGTCTGCCTTTGTAGTTTTAGGCTGAGAAGCCCTCTCATTACCTGAATGTTAGAATCCAATCATAATTTCCCCACCTGTCTCATGGTTCTTGGCATTCATTGTTGCGGCTGCCAGTGCTTTTGGCATTTATGTTAGAAGTAATACATTTGCTATTTGTTTTGCCCTTTGCCTATTTGTTTTTTATTTCCCTCTGTTTCTCCTTCTCTTTCTCTTGATCTTTTATCTTCTTTTGTCTCCACCTTTCAGTCTGAATGATTGTGGTTGGTCACCCACTGGGCAGATACTTTAAAAAAAAAGAAAAAGATACCTTGTTATCCTGTTCAGAAAGTACATTCCTGGAGGCATTAAATTAATGAGTGTCTCAAGGCCTGTGATACAAAAAGGGAGAGAAGATGATGAATGCAATTAGAAATATGAAGCACTGATTATTGGTGGCCTTAAGCGTCTGTCCAAACACGAATGTGTGTGGTTGCTTGCACACACACTCAGAAACACACACACACACACACACATATATGCACGCACACAGACTCACAGGTTCACAGAGCAGACAGTGGAATAAAATGATAGAGATCCTAGAAATCATTCTGCTAGATCCCCCTAGACTTTAATCACTTTTTAAACAGATTGCAGTTTTTAAACCATACTACAGACAGATTACAGAAGGAAAAGAAAGTAATACATTTTGTTTTACCAAAGACCTTCTTTCTTATGAAAATGGTTTATTACTTAAGAAATTGATTTTATACATCAATTTACAAATTACATTACTTTATATGTTTTTGGATGTTTATGCTCATTTGCCAAAAAAATGCTTTAGATGTTCTTTTCCCCTCTGGTATGAAGTATATGTCATTGTTCTTAATTTTTATTAAATATACACTGAATTTTCATGTGAATTTGTAGAAATATGGACATCTCTCTAGCTATCACACTTTGAAACATGCCACAATTAATCACAATGGTTAATGGCCATCAAAGCATGAGAGCCAGCCAATCAGAGCAGACACTGGCCAAGAACAATGTAAGGTTAGGTGTGCTAGTGATGCCCAGAAGTACATTTAGCTTTGTGCGTAATAGATAGAGGATCTGATGGAAATCGGGTTAATTTGGACATTGGGATTAGTTAACTTACTCTAATACAACATTTGAGTAAGGTGTTTTCAACTGGATAGATCTCTCATTCATTATTACATCTGATATATATAGCTCTCTCAAATTGTCTATTGCATGGGTTACATGACTAAGAAAGAATTATAGAAAACCTCTATTAAATTACTCTCTTTCTGATAATAAGTGTATTCTATAAACTTTTACATTTATGTAGTAATTTAGCTTCTTCTCACTATGGACAATATTAAGTTTATATTAGGTCTATTGTATAAAGTCATTTGAAGTCATTTAGGAATTAGAAGCAATTATTTGTAAGTGATAGCTTTTTATCTCTCTTTTTTTAAAGTCTTTCTTAAAATGTAGGTTGGTAAGAAAAAAAAATGCTAAGTGATTCTGGTTGCCTGTAGGTTTGTTAATGTAGTGAAGGTGGAATTTTATAAACCTAATTGAAAATAGCTTTGAAAGGTAAATGCAATGCTAGAGAATAAATGCCCATTTACTTGCAAAATAGCAATAATTTTTTTGTATTTAGCACTCATTACGATTTAGGCAATATTTATTGCAAGTACTTTATATATAAATCATCTCATGGATTATGTGCAACAATATTATGAAGTAAGTAATTGTATTATTTGTAAAATTGAATTCAGAGACTAATATATTCTGCATCTGGTATAGATATTATAAAGAACAAGGACAGTATTCATAATATTGTTCTTGTTCCTTGAAGGAGGAAAATGACCTTTCTATACATGTTTACCTAGACATTGTAAGGGACCTAGCACTCCATTAAGCTGTTACAGGTGGACTCCTTTTGAAGGTTTAAGCAAATGCACTAATGAAAGAACTAATGACTATTGATGTTGATGGTTACCTCAACCCTTTGCCTCCCGTTTTTAGTACCAGGGCAACCGCTAAATTTCAAAGCAGAACCCGAGTCTGAAACGAGTATTTTGCTCTCTTGGACACCTCCACGTTCGGACACCATCGCCAACTATGAGCTGGTCTACAAAGACGGGGAGCCTGGAGAGGAGGTAGGACCTTGCTGCTCGCCTTTGGAATCAGTCACTACCCTGAGGCACTGCTCCGCTTTTGAGTGCTTACCCACGTTCTGTAAAAAGGTCAGGCACCCATAGAGGACCTTGGTAGAAAAGATTTCTGCATCACAAGAGACACTTGACCAAAAAAATAGAAAGGGTATTTGGAGACTTGCTGGGGGGAGGGGCCAAACAAAACAGCTGTAGCCCGATTGGAACAGTTTTCTACTCAAGTTTCCATGTTATTTCTGGAAGTGTGAGGTTATAAAATAATATAACCCATGAGACTTGGGGACTTGGGTTTTTTTCTCTTCGGCATTAAAGTACTCACGTCACTTACGTAGACGAATAACTAAATAAGTTCCACGGCTTTGAGTAAGTAAATTTGTTCAAACTGCTTTTAGAGAAAGATGCCCCAAAGCAGCTGTTTATTTGTATGCCAAAAATTATGATATGAAAGTGGGTATATATAAAGCTTGAGTATGTTATGCAAATAACAGTAGATTGCAGAAAGCGGGATATTTTTGATAGTCACAGAAACAAAAATCAGAATAACTAATACATATATTAACAGGCAGTGTTCTAAAGGTTTCACATATATTAACCTATTTAATCCTCACAACAATGCTGTGGGTCAGTCTCTCCTATTAATCTATTTCACATATCAACACATGGAGGTGTAGGAAGAAGTTAAATACTTATCCCGAAGGCTCCTGCTACTGAATGGCAGAAACAGAATTTTAATCTAAGCAGTCAGTTACCAGAATGTTTCTGAACCACTAGGTTACACTGCATCTTGAGTGCACTTTGAATAGACTCTAGAAATCAGTTATTAAGATACACCCAACATTTCCAGAAAGTAATGGATATGCATCTTTTGTTAAGATAAATTCCAACAGGGAACATTTAGACAAAATGTTAGTAAAACTATATATGAAAACTCAATCCACATGAGCCGTTTTATTTTAACTCCTAACATTCTTTATCTTAAAAAGATCTCCACAAAGCTAACCAGCCCCTAGGATCTAACAAGGAAAACCGTTTTTTAAACACTCACCTACTAAGTGAACTATCAGTTCACTTGTTGGCCACCATTTTGTATGCTATAATAAATTATTTTTTACTGTAAACTTCTATTTTATGGCATCTGTTTGAATTGAGCAGAATCTCCACAGACCAGGTTCTAAATGCAATGCCTTTAGATTTAGCTAACAAAGCCAATATGAATTAATCACTTGAAAAGTTGTGTAATTTATATGCTGATATAACTTAAAATACTCAAAACGATGTCTGTGTTTAATAAGATACAAATCAGCATTAAATTATTTGAAATCGTAACCACTGCTCAAACTAAGAAATAAATAGTGTAAAAACAGCAAAGAGAGGAGCCGTTTTTTTGAATCTCTGATGCTTGAATGTTGGCTCACCTACTCTGCTTTACAATTGTTTATTTAGGGAATACCTTTTTCCTTGTTTGGTATATCTAAAATTTTAAAAGCTTTTGTATTTGCAAGGCAGAACACCCTAGGGGTGTTTTGTTTTTTTTTCTGGTTTTATACTTGAATTTCTCTTGAATGATTTCTGTTTGGGTGAACAGCAAGCAGTATTTTATAAAAAGTCTAAGATTATTTATGCCATATTAGATTACATTTTAGTATGTATTTTAAGGTTTACTACAGGCTAATGTTCAATCTGAGATTGATTACCCATAGACAGGTGTAATTTTGCTAAAATGCACTGGCAAATTTCAAGCATGAATAGAAATTATAACTTTTTTTTAATCCTCACCCATGGATATTTTTCCATTGATTTTTTTAGAGGGAGTATAGGGGAGGGAGGTGGGGGAGAGGAGAGAGAAAGAGAGAAATATCCATGTGAGAGAGTCCTTGGTTGCCTCCTGCACGTGCCCCAATTGAGGCTAGGGATAAAGCCTGCAACTGAGGTATGTGCCCTTGACCAGCAAACGAATCTGTGTCCATGGGCCCACACTCTAACCACGGAGCCAAACCAGCCAGGGCAAAAATTATAATATTTGATTAAAGAAATCTTATTGCAGAAGTCCTTTATGATGTTAAAAGTGACAGAACAATTATGATTTCTTTTTCTAGCTGCAGACTCTCTATTCCCAAAGAAAAGAAGTTTCAAAATTATTTTAAAGTAACCTAGATTTCATATAAATGATCCAGCTTTCTTTAGTAACTAACATCTGATTTTTAGCCCATCAGACCTTGGCAATTTTAGTTCTCTTTTATAGCAATCTCTGGAAAACGGTGTGCCAGTTTCTGTTGTTACTTTTGGCCATATATTCTTTGCCCCCGTTTAGATTGCAGAAAGTCAGGGCACATGAGCTAGCTAGACCTCTCTTCAATTGTAATCACACATGTTGGGCATACTGCGCGGTCAGTTTCTGTTGTGGGCTAAGTCACAGCAACACACCTGCCGTAGGGGTAGAACACATCCGTGGGTGACGGCTTCTTGATCTCCTCTTTATCCGATGCATTTGGAGAGCTGTACCATCATTGTAAAGATCCCTGGCTTACCCTTATTCCAGTTGCCTTATGTATTGTAGAAACTTGCCTTTTAAATGCTGATATTTTCATTATGTAATTTCCCTAGTAGAGTCCTTGATACTCTGCTGCTTCTGTGTTTTGCCCCCATCTTAATGAAGATGACCAAGTTCTCTTATTACTTATCTACAGCAACGAATTACCATTGAGCCAGGGACGTCTTACAGACTGCAAGGGCTGAAACCAAACAGCTTGTACTACTTCCGTCTGGCTGCACGCTCTCCTCAAGGCTTGGGTGCTTCTACAGCTGAAATATCAGCTAGAACCATGCAGTCAAGTAGGTGTCTCTCTTTACTTCCTTCCTGCCCTTTTTTCACTAGGAGGTGTTGCGGGATTTTATCCCCACCAGCAAACAGCGCTGCTAATTAATATGCTGACTAGTCAGTAGTCTCTATGCTAGCAAGCTTCCAACTTTAGGGATTAGAGTACAACCCTGAGCTCTGTTGTTTTCAAATTTGGTCCAAAATAGCAGATCCTTTCCTAAATTGAAAGACCTTCAGAGAAATTGAGAGATGAGAAAAGTGGGTGAGAGAAGTTAGATCAAGCCCCATTTAATGAATTACAAGGCTGTAAAGCAAAATTCAGGTTGAGAACACTGCATAATAATCAGAGGAAGGCTTAGCAAACTAAAGAGGCAGCAAAAGACCAAAGTGTTATCTTTTTTAAGCACGCAGGTTTTAACTTTGCTAGCAAATAACTCTTCATTTCACGTACTTGTTCCTACTCAGAGAAAAAGCTGAACTCTTGTGACTAGTTTGTTATTACCTCTGCAAGTAGTACATGCGAAAATTTGGAACATTCACAGCAAATCTGTATCTGGACAAATTTAGGAACAATGGAATAATCACAAGCACATTTGCAATCGTAAATTCTATTTTGTTTCTTCAGGTTCATTTCTTTTTGGAACTGTTACTTTAAGAATAGTTGTGTTTATCACAGTGGGGGTTCATTGTGTCCAGGGCAGATTGTTAAGATTGTTGAGATTGTTTTTTGCAAAGTCTTATATGGGAGATTTTTTTTCATGGGAAGTTTGGTGCCTTAGAATACTATTTGCTCTTTATCAATTTGCTTTTTATTAAGTTTCTATAATTAGTCTATTAAACAACCATTTACCTTGAGTTGAATTGTTTTATAGAGTTATTTCTTAGATTTTTTTGATAGTTTATAAGTGATTTTGATATAGTGACATGCAATAATACAAATGTATTAAAATTTGTAAAGAGGGTGCTATATTGACTTAATTTTTAGATCTATCAACAAACAAAATTTACATATTTTAAATACAAATTTTCTTTCATATAAGCAAGTCTTTCATATCTCATTCTTCTATAGAAACCTGGCATCGTTCAGGGTTGTTTTTTTTTTAATAATAAAAATCATATTCTTTCTCAAAACATCATAATTCATATGAAAATTATTAGGATCCTGTGCTTAATTGATTAGTGATTATACCTTATTCCCATAAAATTGTCTTTCTCTTCAAATCTGAAGCATGTAAATGCAGGTTTGTATGTCTGCTTTGAATTCCAGCCAGGCTAATCAGATATTTAAATGAAAAGGAATGTGACCATGCTCAAAGATTGTATTTTATAAATGACTTTTTTGTATACATACATACATACATATGTACTTATATAGGGACAGAATAGACTTTTATAACTACACAAAAAGCTTATATTTTCTTTATTAAAAATAATAGCTTCAAATGGTATTGAATATAGTCAAAGAATAGAAAGTCTGAAGGTGGCAATGTCATGAAAACCAAATCAGCTTTTTAAAAAGAATTACAAATGAGTCCTTGCTGTTACATAAATAACTCAATTTATTATGACTAATGATGATGCCTTTAAAATAGTGTTATAATTTGAAATATAAGTTCCTGTAGTCAGAATCAATAAAAATGATGTTCTAGTGATTTTACAAATCTTACTCTACATTTACAAGCCTTTCAATGAGGATTTTTTTTGTGTTAGTGCAGGGAGCTTTCTCTTTGGATTGTCTATAATGGAAAATACAAGACATGTAAAGGCTGATAATCCTCTAAATGATTCAGTAGACGTGGCACTACGTAAGATTAAGACCCACAGTGTCAAACTACTGCTTGTACATATTGAAATACAAACATTTAGAAATGATTTACTCATTAATTGTACCATAGATACTGCCTTAAAAATATGTATGTATTTATGTATGTCTTATCCCATTTGTTTGTTTGTTTTTAGGAACATATGTTATTAACTTTAAAAATAATTTTGGATCACACCTGTATTGGTCTTTATTGCTTTTTAATTTTTTTCAAGTGATGATATGTTTGATTTATGTCATGGAAAATAATTGCTCAGAAGGTGACCAGTTTATTTTTAAGTGGGCAATAAGAAAGTTTATCTTGTAACTCCTTTTGTCAACCCTAATTTATATGAATAATTATATAGAAAATGAAAGGAATTAATGTACAAAGTGAAAGATAAGTCATACCTTTTCTAGATGTTTCTCGGGTTTTTAAACAGTTCTTTTTAATGGCTATGTTATTGACATTTTGTAAGAGATAGATGATTATTATTGATTTTACCAAAATTTGCTGGTGGAATCTAATTCTTCACTAGCAATGGTGTCTCACGCAGAGTTATAATTTTTTAAAAAGCTGAAAGCTGATGTAGGGTAAGTACAAGTTACAGTCAGAACCAACAAGCCTGACATTGCTCTCGGGTAGGTAAATCTTGGACTACGCCTTTTCCTCCTTTATTGATTCTGCATGCTCACTGTACATGGGCTGTGATCAATGTTAGGTTAATGCTTTTCATTAAAACTGGTCAGGCACAATCAGTTTTTCAGATAGTCAGAGGGAACCCGTTTATGTTTGCTGGGCTTTTATTTCTTTCCTTTTAAAATAACTGGAATTGTGGAAGGGTATCTGGTAGTTATTGCAGTTTTTCACACTAAAGAATGCTTTCACAAATGAATGCTGTATGGGAATTGCCTTCATTCTAGAATGTAGAAATGAAAGCTTGAAACAGCATCTGTGAAGCCCCATCAAGATGCTCATTAATATAACTTGCAGTATTTGCAGCTTTTTTTGAAGTTGGGTAGTCTGTATAGTAGGGCCGGGGAATACTGAGGGATTGGTTTAGAAGAAGAATTTAAATTGCAGGTAGGTAATTTTGTTGGAGGCTCTATTATCTCAAGGTTTTCATGTTCACATATTCCCCCCACTCATTATTTAACATTTGTTTCTGGTCATTTATTCATTTTTTTTGGTTTGTTCATGTGACTAAGCCAAGGCACATCATTTATTTTAAAAATTTTATTTTAAGTTTCAAAGCCTTGTTTTTGTTTCGTTGCCCTTAATGTTCGTTTATTTATTTTGCCTTTTCTTTTGTTTTATCATTTTTTTTCCAACCACTCCTGTCCTCTCACTCAAACCCTCCTTTAACTCACTACCAAAAAAAGAGCCGTCAGCTCCTCCTCAAGACATTAGTTGTACCAGCCCAAGTTCCACTAGTATTTTGGTAAGTTGGCAACCTCCACCAGTGGAAAAACAGAATGGCATTATTACTGAATACTCCATCAAGTATACCACAGTGGATGGAGAAGATGACAAACCTCACGAGATTTTGGGAATTCCTTCGGACACTACCCAATACCTTTTGGAACAGCTGGAAAAATGGACTGAGTACCGGATCACTGTGACAGCCCACACAGACGTCGGCCCTGGCCCCGAGAGCTTGTCCGTGTTGATTCGAACCGATGAAGATGGTATGTTGCCTCTGCTACGTCAGTTTGCTCCCTTCTGACACAATCTTGGTCTGCTGTCTTTTGATAGGCTAACAATATCCCATTTTTTCTCTGCTCATCTTTTTTACCCAACATCACTCTAACGTCACTTTTTGCCAAAGACCTATCTTTGTTACAGCCTGGGATTTTATTTTTTAATTTTTTAATTATTATTATTTTTTAATTATTATTATTTTTTGCTTTCAATCTGAACAGAGTAATTTGCTTCCCTTTAAACGGACAGCTGGCTCCTATGACCTTGCAATCCAGGCTCTTCCTCTGTACCTCCATCTAAAGCCTTCTGCATTTTCCTTGGCTTTTTTTTTTTTTTTGTAGCCACTTCTTTTACATTTTGAAGTTAACTTTTAAAAACTGCCTTCTTACCTTCTTGTTGCCTTTTTGTCTTGCATATTTCAGAAGCACTGATGCTCCGCATTTAAGTTTTGGCATTTGTTGTATGGAATACCTTTGATATGAGAAAAAAAGAAGAAAATCCATGTAATCAAGAATCTTTTTTTTTTCTGCTAAAAAGAAACCTTTAAAAAAAACACACAGCAACCAACAACCAGTTTTTGTTATTATTTCAATGCTATACCTCTTTGTGCTTTAATGCTTTGAACCTCAAAGCATCTTCCTTGGCTTTTGTACATTTTTTACATGTTTTTCTATTTCTCTGATACTCTTTTTTTCTTCCATACTTTTTTTTGGCATTGGTCATGTTTTTTGATCTTTTCTTAAAAGGTAGAGCAGATTGGTTGAGCATTTTCATTGGTTGAAAATGTTTGTATTCCACAAAGGAGACATAGTGGGTCTGCCCATTTTTTTAAAAAGAAAAAAAAAAAAAACCTAAGTAAAGAAAATGCTGTGACTGGGTGGGGCAAGTGCCTATAATTTTCTTTTATCCGATGATGTTGTTCCAGTTCCTAGTGGTCCTCCTCGCAAAGTCGAGGTAGAGGCTGTCAACTCAACATCTGTTAAAGTCACATGGCGCTCGCCCGTGCCCAACAAACAGCATGGCCAGATACGAGGATACCAGGTGCATTATGTGAAGATGGAAAATGGGGAGCCCAAGGGCCAGCCCATGCTGAAGGATGTCATGCTGGCTGATGCACAGGTGAGGCTGTGTTTCCGGATCTGTGATTTTCTATGATACTTAAGTCCGTCTCTTGACATGGGCCCCATTTTGATTTTCTTTACATCTTAAAAATCTCGTACAGAATCCTGTACACAATGTGCATACGCCTTCTCAGAGTTGCCATCAAGTGAGAAAATAAATTATAGTGAAATGACACATCTGATTAAAACATGTTAACTGTTTTCTTCAAATGCAAGTACTCGGCTCTCTATAGCAGTATCTGAGTTTGCCTTTCTGACCTCAAACTAGATTTAATCAAATCAAGGGGAAGAATTCTGAGAAGCGGTTTTGCTGATAGCATCTACTCTCCACTGTATTAAAACTACTTAGAATTAAGTTGACCTAATTTCTAAATATATAAGCTCTCCCGTTGAAGAACAGACATTCTTTTTCGGGAAAGGTATCCTGATAGTATATTATTTATAACTTCTTTATTAAATTACATATTTGGTGAAAAGAATTGTTTCATTTCCCAGAAAATGAAGATAATGACCATGATAAAAATGAGAGTTTCCCAGGGAATAAATGGGATCCTTACGTTGAGCCAAGTTAGGAAAAGTATTAGTTGTATGTGAGAAATTGATCCTAAGGCAGTTGTTTATAACTATGTAGTCATAACTTGGTTTTGTGATCAGTTGTTTAAAACAACATTAATTTGTCCATAAATTAGTGATTCAAAGATAGTACCATAATAAATCCATATGTCATTTTTTTTTTCTAAAAGGGAGAGGAAGATTTCAATCAATGACTGCAATGATGGGGATTATACATAATGGACTAGTCAGCAGTCGCCAACCGTTTAAGACGTCACGGACCACCGGTTGGCGACCGCTGGACTAGCTTATCTATGCGTGCTCCAAGATTGATGAATAGAGAAGTGCTTTGCTTGTCCAGCAAATCGGTAGCTGGGCATGGCAATGGCTGATATTGGTGAAAATTTGAAATATTTCTGTCCTGGCCTGTGTAGCTCAGTTGGTTGAGTGTCATACATTGCATCAAAAGGTTGCTGGTTCAATTCCTGATTGATGTTTCACTCTCATATCACATCTATGTTTCTTTCTCTCTCTCTCTCTCTCTCTCTCTCTCTCTCTCTCTCTCTCTCTCCCTCCCTCCCTCCCTCCCTCCCTCCTTCCCTCTCTTCCTCCCTCTCTCCCTTCTTCTTCCCTCCCTCCATCTCCCTCTCCTTTTCTCTCTCTCAAAATCAATTAAAATATAAAAAAAATAAATTTAAATAATTTGACACATTTCAGTAGGAAATTCCTTGTTTTATATGAAAGTGAGAAAGATTATGAACCAAGTTGTGAACTACTGCTCCAGTTTGCCAAACTTTGCATCTTTGCCTCAATGAAAAGAACAGGGCAAATAAATAGCCCTGTGGCCCTGAGGACATTATTTACCCCAAGTCTTGACATAATCAACTCACAAAGATTCTTATGTTTGCTTCAGTCTTGAAATACTCTAATAAATGGAGCTGGATTAGTGGCTAACTTCTCAACCTTGAAACCCGTTGTATGGTTTTGGTTTAGAGGTCAGTTCTGTAAATGGGGTTGGAGATTCATAGTGTCCCTGAGATCTCGGAAAGGGGCACTGGCTTGCTTTTTCAAATTTTTTATTTGTGCTGCCTGTAAAATAGAGCACTCTCATAATATGAAATAAAGCCATCAGTACTTACGTTTTATTTTGTAAGTCTGCTTCGATGTTCTTCTGTTCTTAGATAATATTACATTACAGAACTGTAGTTCTGTAGCTCTTTTCATTGAGAATGCGGTAGGTAATGGAATCATATAATACAAAATTGCCTTAAACGCCACTCAATCTCCTTTTTTTCTTCTCTTCTTACTTGGCTTTTCTTTATTAAGTTGCTGATTTTCCTTGTGTATCCCCCCCCTTTTTTCTGCTCATCTCATATTTTCTCTTTAAATATTCATTGAAATTTCATTACATCTTGCAGGACTTCACCAGGAATATAGGATTTCAGTATTGACAAGAGGTGTTAATCTTAATAGTGACTTGAATTAACTGTAACTTAAAGAAAAAGTCAAAATAAATGTCACAACGTAGTGTGCAGTAGCTTTTTGCTATGCCTTCTTAATTTATCCCAATGGAAAATTTGGAAAATAGGCGGTTTTAGTGGTAACAACACAGAGCATATTTACTTTTGACGTTTCAATTGGGAATGAAGGTGGCGGCATAATGCACTTAAACTCTTTGGAATTTGATTGTATACACTGTTTCAATTGCTTTTATTTTTCTTTTCTTAAATCTAACAAGGACACCATTGCCTTTATCGGGCTACAAATTTCTCTTCATTTCTTTTTATTTTGTTTCTTTCTCCCCAACCTTCTTAATCTCAATCAGTGGGAATTTGATGATACTACTGAACATGTGAGTAATTTTTGACTGCGTTGTCAAAACAGATGATAAATGCTTATTTTTTTTTCTGATACTCCTCTTTCATGTGTTTGTGATATATCATCACTGTTTGACTGCATGAACTAACCAATTATTTTTAAATTACCTTTACTACGTTATACTCTATATTTTGGTTTGGTTTTGTGACATTGGCAGCATGGTGCTACTGATTGCATAAGAAACATCACGAGCTCATCTTATTTTGGTGGCTGCTACTAACTCTGCCGTGTGACACAGTTAGAGGAGGCACGCTTTAAGTGGCGGCATCATGGACTCGAGCTGTCAAGTTGTATGTTTGTTGTAGGCTCCTCATAAATCTGACTCAGTAGATCACATGAGGTAGATCTGGCACCAATTAACTCTATCCAGAAATGGCAATTCTCTGTTGTATCCATACAAATTGCATTAAACTTGAATGAGTCATGGCAAGAAGTAAAATGTATCCCACTGAGGGAGGAGTTTTTAAAAAGAATTGATTGAGTGGATTATGTTATTTATTGAGAGCTTATACCATATATACTGAGTGGCCAGATTATTATGATCTCTGAACGCATAATAATCTGGCCACTCAGTGTAGACTGACCACAGAGTTGGGATTTTAAAATAAGGTTTTTCCATGTATAAGAATTGCATTGTGGGTAGTTAGAAAGAAGCAAAGGACTTACTAGCCAGAGGCTGGGGGCCACTATCTTTGGTCCCTTGACATATCAAGATTTGCAAGCTTTCCCTTATACATAAGTACACTGAGTGCCCAGATTATTATGCGTTCAGAGATCATAATAATTTGGCCACTCAGTGTATGGTACTGTGGGGGATACAAGATGCAGCACTTGCCTCTTAAGTGCTTATAGTCTGGCTAGGAAGGATGTAAAGTTTGGAAAAGTTTCATAAAATACAATATATGTGATGACATCAAGCAATGTGTAATTAATTAGTAAATGAGTGACAATGTCAGTAAGCATTTAGAAACACTAGACCAGACAGTGGAAGAGGTCCTGGAAATTTAGTTGGGAACTTAAAGGATAAGCAGGGATTGAAGAGGTGAAAGTGTGTGTGTGTGTGTGTGTGTGTGTGTGTGTGTGAGTGTGCACGTGCACACTGTAGAGTTGGAGGCGGGAACATATTTTTTAAAGGTGAGCAGATTGAGGCAGTCACAAGTGTGATATAGTCAGGTGACAGTGAGCTTGCCAATTTGACAGAAATCAAGGGTTCTGGTTAGTAAGTTATGCTAAATATAGCCAAGAAATCAATCCTATCTAATAAAAGAGTAATATGCAAATTAACCATCATTCCTCTACACCCACAAGCCATGCCCACCAGCCACACCCACCAGCCAATCAGGAGCAGATATGCAAATAAACCCAACCAAGATGGCTACAGCCACAGAGAGCAGGAGGGAGGCTTGGGTTTCCCCAGCAATGGAGGAAGCCAAGCTTTCTGCCTGCCCTTGCCGGCCTAGGCCTCCACTCAAGGCTACAAAGTTTCAATGATAGAAAATAAATAAATCCCAACAGAAATGGTGGCAGCCACAGAGCTGGAAAGAGCACGAGGCTAGGGTTGCCCCCGGCGAAGGAGGAACCCAAGCTTTCCACACACCCTGGCCGGCCCAGGCCTCCGCTTAAGGCTATAAAGTTTCAATTATAGAAGATAAGTAAATCCCAAAAGAAATGGCTGCCACCACGGAGCAAGCAGAAGGCTTGGCTCCGCTCCAGGCTACAAAGTTTCAATTGTAGAAGATAAATAAACTCCAGATACCAGGGCCTCTGCTTGGGTCGCTGGTGGGTGTGGCCGGCCTGCAAACCACCACAGGCCCCTCGCCCAGGCCACCCCACGCCCCAAGGGAACCCCCACCCTGATCTGGCACACCCTTCAGGGCAAACCAGCTGACCCCCACCTATGCACCAGGCCTCTATCCTATCTAATAAAAGAGTAATATGCAGATTGACCATCACTCCAACACACAAGATGGCTGCCCCCATGTGGTCAAAGATGCTGCCCCCATGTGGACACAAGAGAGCCAGCAGGGGAGGGAAGTTGGGAGGGACTAGGCCTGCAAGGGAGGGCAGTTGTGGGCGATCAGGCCAGCAGGGGAGGTCAGTTGGGAGGGACCAGGCCTGCAAGGGAGGGCAGTTGGGGGTGATCAAGCCTGCAGGGGAGGGAAGTTGGGGGTGATCAAGCCTGCAAGGGAGGGAAGTTAGGGGTGACCAAGCTGGCAGAGGAGCGATGTTGGGGGCGACCAGGCCTGCAGGGAAGGGCAGTTGGGAGGGACCCAGGCCTGCAGGGGAGAGCATTTAGGGAGGACCAGGCCTGCAGGGGAGGGCAGTTAGGGGTGACCAGGCTGGCAGGGGAGCAGTTAGGCATCAATCAGGCTGGCAGGGGAGTAGTTAGGGGGTGATCAGGCTGGCAGGCAAAAGCAGTTAGGGACAATCAGGAAGGCAGGCAGGCGAGCAGTTGGAAGCCAGCAGTCTTGGATTATGAGAGGGATGTCTGACTGCCCATTTAGACGCAATCCCGGTGGGATCGGGCCTAAACGGGCAGTGGGACATCCCTTGAGGGGTCCCAGATTGGAGAGGGTGCAGGCTGGGCTGAGGGACACCCACCCTCCTGTGCACAAATTTCATGCACCGGGCCTCTAGTCTTAGTATAACGTTGAAAAATCAATAGCATAGCAGTGTTTGATAAACTTTGACCATGCCTCATAGTAAGAAATGTATTATATGTCACCACCCATGCATTAGTTTAAAATAAAAGTTTTTCAAAATAATACCTTACCTTTAAATACATATAAACTTTAATAGTTTGCATTCAAGTATATTCTGTTTCTTTTTTTCAATGCGGTCATGACTGACTAAATTGATTCCATGTCTTACTCAGTGGGTCATTACCTGCAGACTTAGTGGAGAGATTAGAAAGAAAAAAGATAGTAGACGAGGAAACAGGTAGAAAGAGCTCTTTTGCTAACATAGCCACGCAGGGATAATAAATTCAACAGAGTCCAGGCAACAGAAATGGAATAAGGGATGTTTATGATCGATATTTTAAAGAATTGGCACAAACTGGCTGACTAGCAAAGAATTTGAGGAAGAAAAAAGAGATCAAAGCACGGCTTCGAAGTTTTGAAGATGCTCCACCATTCGTTAACGTAAAGAAGTACAGGGAGGAGTCTGCTTCTGGGAATGTTAGTTCAGCGAAGCTTGAGGGCACACGTGACAGCCCAGGGAAACCGTCCAGCCGATGTGTGCCTTGTATGTCTACTGAAGGAAGTCAGGGCTAGAAATGAATTTGGGATGAAGGCAGAAAAGCCTTTAAGGTTTGAAAATGAATGCAGTTGTTTGTTGTTTTTTTCTTGTTTTGTTTGTTTTGAACAGAAGACCAGGGACTGTTACGGAACATCCAGTAATGCCAACTTTTAGCAAGCAAGGGCAAGAAGTGGAGTGGGATAGGAAAAGACAGAGTGGGGAACTGGCCAGCCATGGTATCAGCCACCCTAACCCTCAGAGGGTAGGAAGCCACCAGGGAAGTATGCCCTCAGCTTAAAGAGAGAAAATGTAACCTGAGAAGGTGAGATCCAGGCAGACAGAGATGTAGCCAGCTGAGATTGTACGGCCACAGAGGGCTTGACCAACTTCAAATTGCATTGTTTACAACATCCTGTCATACGGGCTAGAGGAAGGACACGAGCAGTTAACCTACTTGTATAATTGGGGAACTTGTACAAGGCTCAGAGGATATAAACTTTCTTGCCACACAATTCGGTGACAGAACCAAGCCTTGCTTTTTTATCCCCTCCCAGCCTTGCCTGCTTCCAGCAGCAATCAAGTAGCATGTGAAGGGGGACATTGAAAACAATAAGGTTGGCATTTACCCATCACTGTATTTTGGACTGGCTATTGTCTGCCACAGTTTAAAATGCCACTCTCGGGTGGTTCACTTGGTTTTTATATTCTTCGTAATGTTAGTGAAACCATTCCAAGTTTCTGAAAATAAAATTTCTCTCCCAAATTTAGTCCATTCATCTGGCAGAATAGTATTCCCAATGGCTCTTCAAGATGGAATCCGAAATACTGGAATTTCCACACTGTTGATACTTCTACTTTTTTGAGAAAAGCACATTGTAAAAGCTGTCATATTTGGGATCATTGTCAACCATTGAGTTCTATGGTGCCCATTACAGCCTAGCACAGAAAAGTCCTACTGTCTCACTCACATTGTCTTCAGATGTGGGAAGCAATGGCATTGTACATTTTCTTAAATTTATCACACTTTATTTGAAAACATAACTGTACCAAAAATCGGAAAGGGTGTGTTTTTTTATTCATTATTGCTCGCCCTCTGTGTATCTCTAAAAATAATTCTAGGAGAAATCAATAGTTCTATGTAAAGAATTGTGTAACCTCCAGTTTGGATGAACAGTTCTGTCTAGTCTTAATAACTATCACAGCTTCAGGCCTTTACTAAGACAAAAGCAGAGTTTTAATAAATAATGTTGGTGATATTTAACATTTTCTAAACAGTCAGAATTACTTGAACAATATTTGTGATATGGCAGAGCCAGTTCTTTTATTTGGTTTTAGATCAGAAAATTATTCAGTCGAACAGAAGATTGTCCTGCGTATATAATGATTATTGTTCATAGCCTCCACGATCAATCAGTGCTATGTTTCATGAGTCCCGAGAAACTTACCTGAATCTCAGGATGTCAGGATGGCTGATCTGTCAGGTCCAACAGATCAGCCATTTGGCAAGATGGGTCCAGGGTGGTCAAACAGACTGCGCTGGCATCAGCCCATCCACAGTCTGTGGGCCAGGCTGTAGGGGATGCACATGGCGAGCTGCTGGCAGAAAAATAACCACTACTTTATGGATTGCTCACTAGGAGCCAGGCGTAGTTCCCATCATTTACCTGATGTAACCCATTCAATCCTTCGGTAGCCCTATGCGGTCTTATTACTCATAACTTTCACGTGAGAAACTGAGGCACAGAGTTGAACTCATATACCTTGGATCACCAAGCTTATAAATAAGGGGAAGTGGGTTTAAATTTAAGAATTCAGGCGTTCTGTCTCCAGGTTTTATGTTTTTAACTACTTTCCCTCAGAGCTGCCCTACGTGGGCTGACCCCACTTCAATGTCTGCATGAAACCAGCGTCCATAGCATGAGCTCCAGGCATGCAACTTCCAGTGCTTGGCATGGCTGCAGGGAATGCTGAAGCATGCACAGAAACGCTAGCGGATGCCTTGATTTTCCCCCAGAGCACTGGGAGCATGTTTTGAATGAGTGCCATTCTACTGTGTCATTTCAGGACATGATTATTTCTGGGCTGCAGCCTGAAACTTCCTACTCCCTTACCGTCACAGCCTACACCACCAAAGGAGACGGTGCTCGCAGCAAGCCCAAGCTGGTGTCCACCACAGGAGCAGGTAACCCATCTGTGCAGCTATGTACCTTGAACATGTTTGGGGAGACAGTAATGCTGATTTTCTAAGTGGGACGAGTGGCTTCTCACCCAGGGGGAAAAATAAGCTCTGATCAACTTTTTGTTTTTTTGATATATATATGTGTGTGTGTGTGTGTGTGTGTGTGTGTGTGTGTGTGTGTATTTCAGAAGATAAAAACAAGAACATGGGGATATAATTTACCTAAATTATTTAGTCAGTCCTTTAACAGATACTTTTTGGAGCATCAATTATTTGGAGCATCAATTATTTAGAGCAGTGGTTCTCAACCTTTCTAATGCCGCGGCCCTTTAATACAGTTCCTCATGTTGTGGTGACCCCCCAACCATAAAAATATTTTCGTTGCTACTTCATAACTGTAATTTTACTACTGTTAATGAATCGTAATGTAAATATCTGTGTTTTCTGATGGTCTTAGGCTCTACAGCAGCCGTTCTCAACCTGTGGGTCGCATTATGATTCATAACAGTAGCAAAATTACAGTTATGAAGTAGCAACGAAAATAATTTTATGGTTGGGGGTCACCACAACATGAGGAACTGTATTAAAGGGTCGCGGCATTAGAAAGGTTGAGAGCCACTGATTTAGAGCATTACTGGGCATACATCGGTCAGCAAAGCAGACTCTGCCCTCCTGCCATTTGTTTTCTGACCAGGACTAGCTCCTTAACAGTGGACAGATCAGTACAGAATAAAATGTCAGTGAGTGATAAACTGAAGAATAAAGGTGTGTGGGCCTTAAGCATAGGGCAGCCCCTAGGGGTTATTTTGGAGTGAGTAATGGGAGGTCTCTGTGAGGCAGGATATTTGAGCTGAGGCTTTCTTTAATGGGGTGAAGGAGCAAGTCTCAGGGGGTCCAGAGGGCACATCCTCTAGGTAGGGAAGGCACTCAGCAGCTTCAAACTCTGTCAACAACAAACCCTGGTCGAGGAGCTGCCATCTGGAACTAGGTGTTGCCTTAGTTTTATTTTTCGTTATTTTTTCCTCCCCCCCCCCCCTGCTCTGGGGGTCCTAAGGAGGCAAATTGCACAAAAGACGGGGAACAGAAAAGAGAACGAAGAAAAGAAAAAGGGCTAAATATCACATTGTTCTTTCTAAAGAACAAAGCTCAGTGTTCTTTAGAGTTACTTTGATTGGCCACAGTAGGAAAAGCCAGCATGAAGGAAGGCCTGGCATTGTAAAACCAATAAATTAAGAGATGATTATAAAAGGATTATCCTCCTGTCCCTTTCCATAGAAATTTCCACTGGAACATTTAAACTGTGATTTGATTTACTCCTTCAAAATCACTTCTCGCGTAACTTTTTAGGAACACACCTTTAGGAAAGGCATCCAGGGAAGAACAGCTGTGATGGGGAGCACCCTCCTGGGTGCCATGCTCACTGCCAACTTTGTCTAAATGTCATAAGATTTGCCTCACATCCTGCCACCTTGAACCGCCTCAAGCAGCAGGATTACAGATGGCAAAATTCCTTCAAGATAGTCTTCTGGGCTTTATTTTAATTTTTTAAAGAATGCCATTGGATCAAGCTACGTTTTTTTTTCTTTTTTTTTTTTGCCTTGCATAGGAGATACATGTTCAGTGGGGCACACTGACTGTCTTGCTATGGAAACTACCTCTATTTGACTATAGACAACCAAGGCTAAACTCCCGAAATTTAATTTCAAAATGAAGAAAATACATCTACTCCCATATTAATAACTGTGTCTTAATAGGCCTGAAATGTTTTACATGAAATCATCAAACTCCCATTCTCATAAGATGGGGGTCCTATAATGAGCAGAAAAGGTATAACCAGACGATGTGGATCCTAGAGAAAGGAATAATAGTGTCTATTTTATTATCTATTTTAAAGACTAGCGCCTCACTTTTTAGTCACCATATTGACATTTATTTATATATAAAATTATTTGGGGATTTTCATTCACAATTTCAGGTCTTTGTTAATCAATGAAGACTTAGATATTAAGGTAGGAAATACTTGAAATGTAGATATCTGCACTTTTGTTTTCTTGAGACCTTCCCACTGAGCCTGGGTTGGAGGTGGGAGAATCCAGATTTATAACCCCTTATAGAGGAAATCTGTAGTTTTCTTTGCTGCCAACCTACCAGTTAAAAAGCCCTCCCCCGAACCCCAAAAAAGCATTCCCCAGTCATGGTTTATCCCCAAGTAATCAGTAAACTCATTAAATTTTGTTGTTGTTTTTGTATACTATTACCAAAAAACCTGATATTTATGTGACTATGAAGAATTACTGAGTTTATCTCACATATATGAGCTTCAACTAAACCACAGTTTTTAGGCTATTTAGTAATTGCTTCCATGGAGAATTCAGGAATTCTCATGAAATTTCATTTTAATAGTAAAATTCCTGATTGTAGTATATATTAATGTATAATATACTATTTCTAAAATTTGTGAACAATCATATCTTTGAAACAAAATGTACTGGCCATCACTTAATCTATGGAAGATGTAACCTGAGGAATGCCTTTGAATAAAGTGTTGGCTTTTACATTTCAGTGATTGTGACATTTTTGTAGTTTATTTGTTAATTCTTACATTGTCCTGTCTCATACTATAGCGTGAAGTCCTGAGATTTAAGGCAACCAGCAAATTCATTGGTTTGAAGTTTTCTCTATATTTTTGCATAAATTTCACTACTGTACTGAACAGCTATGGTTTAAAGCTGATAGAAAAGACAACTATGACATGGAGAATTTGGAAGTAATAGGCTTAGGCCAGAGAATTATGATTTTTTTTAATTTATCTTTATTGATGAAAGTATTATAGATGTCCTCTTATTCCCCCAATTGACTCTTTCTAGCCTGTAGGTTTCCCCCTCTCCCCTCCCCAACCTTCCCAGGCCTTCACCACACTATTGTCTGTGTCCATGGGTTATGCATATATGCATATAAATTCTTTGGTTAATCTCTTCCTACCCACACACACACCCATCCTCCCTCTGAGATTCCACAGTCTGTTCCATGTTTCTACGTCTCTGGATCTATTCTGTTCATCAGTTTATTTTGTTCTTTAGATTCCACATATGAGTCAGATCATGCGATATGTGCCTTTCTCTGGCTGGCTGATTTTGCTTAGCATAATACTCTCCAGGTCTGCTTCTTCTTAGGTACTAGGTTAAACGGAAGCTTAGTTTAGAGGCAGTGGGACCAACAGAGTGCCTCCGTGGATCCCCAGTGATTGCTATTGCTAGGAAGTAAAGGGTGACAACACTCTGTATACCGTTTCTGAAATTCTAAAGGATTTTTAATAGAGAAGAATCTAGTAAGGGAATAAGAATTTAAAAAGCAAAAGGGGGACGGGATCACATATATGCCATGGCATGAATTTGAGTTAGCTTATTTACTGTGCACCTGGGCTCTCTCTGCTTCCTCACTAAGACATTACTAAAATGACCCCCACGCTCTCCTGAGTTAGTATCTAATACTCTTTAATCTGCCCGCTCTCCAGCTCTCATGCTGGAGGAAGCAGGACCATTGAGCCTCCTACTGGATAACCTGTAAACGTGGTCCACTTATAAGCTTAAGGCACCTGAAACCTTGAGCCAGACTCCACATAGAGTACCACCTAATACAACTCTTCAGTTCCCCACTTAGCATATGCAGATACCAGAGAGCATAGACCCTGCACTATCCATCTTTATTTTCCCACCCAGATTCCTGTGTGCCAGTGTGTAAGTCTTTGCACAAAGTGAAAAGATGGTATATGTTTAGATTTTCTGGAAATCAGTAATGGAATGGAATCAATATGTGGAGATTCAGAGAATTATCTTTTAACCATATATTCCGTGTTGTAGAACTCTCCGCATTCCTTTCCCCCTTTTTTATATCTGTTACTTGGATGAAATACCCAGAACCCTTACCCAACTTGAGGTACTTCTACTCTTCACACATTTGTGGAGATTTTGAGTCATTCGCGTCATGTGGCTGGCCTCCCCTGAGGTGATACTGGTATTCTTTCTCTAGCTGCCTCAGCATTCCTTTCTTTCTGGAATTCTTGACTTGTGTATGGTGGTGTTCCGGGACTGGTGGTCTCGTAGTTTTCAGGCTTAGTGAAACTTCTGCCAAGGGAAGGAATGACCTTGCAGGCTTGAATGGAGAGCAGGCTGAGATGCTCCTGGCAGGGCAGTGGAAATCAGTAGATCAGAACTGACTCTGACTTCTTTTTTTTTTTAAATATCTGTTAAATTGATTGGGTTGACATTGGTCAGTATTAACGTATAGGTTTCAGGTATGGGTTGACTCTTACTTCTAGAGCATTACTTTGATCCCATGATTCAAGCCCACAGCATGTATATCCCCAATTAAGAAAGGGCATTTAAACAAACAAAACATTAGTCCAACCTAAGCTTTAACCACAGAAGAATGATGAACATTTTTATAAAGCCAGTGTGTTTTTGTCTCAGAATTTACTGGTCCATTATATTTCTCCAAATTTGTACCACAGCAGTAGTATAAAGTGAAATATCAGATAATAAAAACATATTGTTATTTGGATGACAAATAGTATAAATATTATTAGAATATTTGTGGTTTCTATCAAGAAAACTAGCCCTAGCTGGTTTGGCTCAGTGGATAGAGTGTGGGCCTGCAGATTGAAGGATCCTGGGTTTGATTCCAGTTAAGGGCACATGCCTGGATTGAGCGCTCGATCCCCAGTAGGGGGGCGTGCAGAAGGCAGCCAATTGATAATTCTCTATCATCATTTATGTTTCTTTCTCTCTCTCCCTCTCCCTTCCTCTCTGAAATCAATAAAAAAAAAGAAGAAAACTAAAAGTGTTTGATTAATCCTAGCTTTACATGCATCTTATAGAAACTGTATACATACTTACCATGCAGTTCCTTGGAACCAGAATTTTTGATAAATATGTTTAATAAAATATATTGTATCTGGAAAATGTTGAGGCTTAATAGTTATGTTTTATCCCAGTAGTTTGAGCTGGGTTTTGTTTACTGAATGATGTGTCCTCTGCTGAAGGCCCTAGTTTTTCTCAGCAGAGCCTCACGTGTTTAATCCTTGACATCATTGACCCTTATTGAGCAAATTGTGTAAATCTTATACACACATGAAGGGAAATTTAGGGATGCCTCTCAGTGTCTACCTTAAAGTGATTTTTAAAATGAAAATAATTTTAAATATATTTAAACTAAAAATACAGTAGTGACTCCTTAGCTACCGGGGCTACATTACAAGACCCCCTGGGGATGCCTGAAACCAAAGAAGGTACCAAATCCCATTTATACTATGTATTTTCCTTGACATACTTGTTTAATTTTTAAATTAGGCACGGTGAGAGATTAACAATAGCTGATAATGAAATAGAACAAGTCTAACAATATATTGAAATAAAAGTTATGTGACCGTTCCCTCTCTCTCAAAATAACTTAATGTACTGGAATCAACTTTCCTCTCAAAGGAGGCGCTTTAATGCTTCTCTCTGGCGTATCTGAATTGGCAGCATCACCACTCTCACTTTGGGGCCATTGTGTTCAGTAAAATAAGGGTTGCTTCAACACAAGCACTGTGATGCTGTGACGGTCCGTCTGATAACGGAGATGGCTCCTAAGTGACTAACCTACAGTGTGGAGATATCGAAGGGAGGGTTCAAGCCCTGGGCAGGATGCAGCGGGGTAGCTCAAGATTTCATCATAGCTACTCAGAATTTAAAACGTACTAGTATGAATTGTTTATTTCTGGAATTTTCCACTTAATACTTTCGGGCTATTATGGTTGACCAAGGCTAACTGAAACTGAAGAAAGCTACTGGAAATGGAATAATTCAAACGCTCTCCAATTTATGAATGACTTGTAGTTTGAGAATTTCTTAATTGATTAAACTCTGTGCATGCATATTTTCCTGAGAAACAACGAGTATACAGTTTTTGGTTTGGTTTGACTTGGTTCCTGGGCCAACTCTCAACACACACACACACACACACACACACACACACACACACACACTAGCCATTACAAACTTCAGGAACTATTCTTCCCATGCATTGTGGGTTAGTTGAGTTATATGAACTTACCCAGCATTTGAACAAAACTGTTACTTCATTGATGAAGGATACAATTACCTTAATGAACATGTTCTTGGGCAAAGCATGCTACCACTGGGGGTTCAACTTTCTAAAATATATGATGAACAGATTAGCCAGGTCATTACCAAGGTCATTATACTATGTATTTTCTTATCATCTTTCTGGTTTTGTTGTTTTTTTTGTTTATTTGTTTCTTTGTTTTTAATCTCTATCCCCATAACACTATTTGTCATTGCCAGTCTCCCATTAGTGCAAGCTTTCCTTCCTTTCTACCGTCTTCCCTTTCCAATCAACTTTGCTTTGTTTTAATTTTGCTGATACTCTTCTTCCTCCCCCATTTGGGTCTGTCCTCAAAGAAACTTCTAGCTCTGTGTTATTTACCACTGTCCTTCTGCGTAGATTCCAGGCATAACTGCTTTCCGTTAAAAAATTTTAGTTGTGCACATCTATTGAATGAGTAGATTAGAACTCTTTACATATCTAACTTATTTAACTTGAAAATAATATAAATTATGTACTTACAGGAAACTAGCCCCTTACTATAAGAGGTTAGTATTTTGATTATTGAGAATTATGTTAATAGTAATAAAATATAAAACTTGTGTGAAGACTTTTACATGCATTTTCTGATTTAATATTCACAACAACATTATAGGGTAGTTCATAACCTAATTACTGTATTAAAGATGAAAATTCAATGAGGATGACTGGTATGGATAGTAAAGTATAAACAAAAATGCAAATTAGAGCCATAGTTAAGTCAAAATAATGTTATTTGGAACTACTTTTTTTTTTTGTAAATTTATAAGCAGCTTAACAATATAGTTAATTATTTGGACTGTAGAGTCAGTGGACCTGGGTTTGTACTACAGCTTTCTCACTTATTACACATCTGACTTTGCACTGTGTCTGTCTCTCTGGGTTTCCTTTTCTTATTATACAAAATCAAGATAACTAATGAGAGCATGTAGTCAGGAGTAAGGACTGTAAATCACATGAAACAGTACATGTAATGCTCTTAGTGTCTGGTACATTGCATGCGACCAATAATTAAATACGTTATACTTGTTATTATTAGCTGCATCTAATTGGCTAATCTGCACTCGTTCATTTCTCTGTGGCATGCACCTTTATGTGTGAAAGTCTAAAATGTGAAGATGTTAAAATATTTCCTCAAATTATTATTTTAGTAATTTCTATTTTGTGTCTATTGTCACATTCTAGCAGTTCAGCCTACTTTAATAGAGTAGGACAAGGAGCACATTGCCACAAAGGTATACAGACCAAGCATTGCCCCCCCTTTTTTAAAAAAATAAAGAAATGAGAATGCCGGTAGAGTGGTGTTTCCATTCAGCGGGGATTGAAATGTGAGCATCCATGTACGTTGGTCTTACCACTCCATCCCTGTGCTTCAGTCCCAGGGAAACCCCGGCTTCTGATTAGCCACACTCAGATGAATACTGCTCTCATTCAGTGGCACCCCCCGGTGGACACATTTGGACCCCTTCAGGGCTACCGTCTAAAATTTGGCCGGAAGGATATGGAGCCGCTCACTACTCTTGAGTTCTCCGAAAAAGAAGATCACTTTACAGCGACAGACATCCACAAAGGAGCGTCGTACACCTTCAGGCTCTCGGCCAGAAACAAAGTGGGCTTTGGGGAGGAGATGGTGAAGGAGATTTCTGTCCCAGAAGACGTCCCAACTGGATTCCCTCAAAACCTCCACTCAGAAGGCACCACTTCCACCTCCGTCCAGTTATCTTGGCAGCCACCTGTCCTGGCAGAGAGAAATGGCATTATCACCAAGTATACCCTTCTGTACAGGGATATCAACATCCCTCTCCTTCCAATGGAGCAGCTTATTGTTCCCGCTGACACCACTCTGACACTCAGTGGCTTAAAACCAGATACCACATATGATGTAAAAGTACGTGCTCACACGAGCAAAGGGCCCGGGCCATATAGTCCCAGTGTCCAGTTCAGGACACTGCCTGTGGATCAAGGTAGGATTTGTCTGCTTATGGCCTTCCTCCTTTAAAGGAATATCGGTCTTTGGAAATCAGTATTTTGAAGCTATAAATAACTGATCGACCCATTCATGTTAATAGGTTCAGCCAAAGTGCAAAGGTAACGTATGTGAAACTTAATATGTTTTGGATGCCTTAGATTTCAGTTATAGAATGCCAACCAAGTCTGGCTGAGAGCATCCCCATGTCCTCAGGTAAGGAAAACACAATATAGTTGACCGAAATGGACAGAAAGGAGAGATCTTTGTGAGAATGATGTGTGTAATCTAAACAGGTAGGCAAATCACCACTTCTCTCTCTGATCCAAGTAGAAAACATCTAGCGTAAGCCCTGTGGTCCAAGGTGGTAAAGGACAGGTCATGGTTTTTAGGAGTGGTTTAAATACACTGTTTTTCCTTTTCCAGCAGTGTTTGCAAAAAATTTTCATGTCAAAGCAGTAATGAAGACTTCAGTGCTGCTGTCTTGGGAGATTCCAGAGAATTATAATTCCGCCATGCCTTTCAAGGTAAGTGGTTTTCGAATGTGTCAGAAATCACAGGTAAAAGTGGAGGGGCCGGGGCCAGTCCACCTGGGTGAGTCACCAAGAAGCAAACAGACTGCTTTGGTTCTGGAACACAGACTTGCTCGTTTGTGGCTTTCACATTCTGGACTGAGCCTGGCACTTTGGCAGTGTGACCTTTCCCCTCTGAAGAGCCCAGTGCTGGCATCCCTTTGTAGGTGACCTAGTATTTGCACGTTAAACTTTTCACATCTAAGCTAGTGTTTTTGTTTTTCCCCCAGAAAAGGAAATCTGTATGGTTTCTACCTATATATAATGCAACAGATCTTAAAAATATGTTTATTGGCCTGAATTCTTTACACATTTTAAACTCTAGTTGAGAATTTAAACTCCATGGAGAGATGGTGAGAGAAGCTCGCAAGAAGTACAAGGCTATGAAATAAAGAGGAGAGAAACATTTTTGAAAGTTAAAATATATTTAGGAACAGGAATGGAAACGTTTAGAAAAAAAGTGATGTGTATAATACATTGGAAACCTAAAGCATTTCCGCACACGTTCCATTTCTGTCACATACAACTGACAAGTCAAAATTGAAAAGTTCTTGTGCATTTCTTTGTGTATTTTTGCTAGAGTTAGACATATTCTATCATTACACAGTCAGAACGGAATGAAAAATTGATGTGATCTCTAGAACTTGTGAGTACTTATTGGCTTAGGAACTATCCCGAGATTGAAATTGATCTGATATGCATTTTCTATAAGCAAGTGCACGTGAGTTTAGAAAACATACCTAGCCTCTCTATGATCGGTGGTATTTCCCTAGATTCTCTATGATGATGGGAAAATGGTAGAAGAAGTGGATGGTCGAGCTACGCAAAAGTTAATTGTCAACCTGAAGCCCGAGAAGTCGTACTCGTTCGTGCTGACAAACCGTGGGAACAGTGCTGGGGGCCTGCAGCACCGGGTGACCGCGAAGACTGCGCCCGACGTGCTGCGCACCAAGCCCGCCTTCATCGGGAAGACCAACTTGGATGGCATGATTACTGTGCAGCTGCCCGAAGTACCTGCGAATGAGAATATAAAGTAAGTTGACTGAAGGGTTAGGGCTGAAGGGTAGAAATGCCAGTAAACGAAAAAGAAAGTTAAATCTCAGGGTTGTAGGGTTATAGAAGAATAAATCGCTGTACATAGAGTAACAGAATCGTCTACATAGGACTGTAGTTTGGTTATTCACCGCGCTGTGATCTGGTGTTCATTGTAACACAGATTCTCATTATTTCAACATGTAGTATTTTGTGTGTTCCAGGAACAGTGTTACTTAGGAAAGACAGAGCGGCAAATAGAACATGGTCGTAAAGGAGTCTATGTCATGATATATGGAGGAAGGTGAATAGTTGAATGGCTCTGATACGTGGCAAATAATTGTGGGGGTGACTTATAAAGTACAATAACACTAAAAAAAAACTTTGGGGAATTAGATAAGCAAATAAAGTGTATGACACTAGTATTTTATACATGTGCTGAAAGAAATTTCAAAAGTTAAAATTCAGAATGACATGGGAAAAACATGTTAGTGAAAAATGCAGGTTTTCTGGGTTGAATGGAGCACAGTGGGCCTTCAGTAGAGAGTTAGATCCAGTCAGATTAGCAGTTTGTTGGTTGTATATAGTTAGTTGGTTGTAACCAATAGAATAGATACCCAGCATAGCTCATTAGTTATAGCCAACAGCAAACGAAAGTATTGACACTGAAGTGTATTCAGTATGAGCACGGTGGAAGGCCATGGAGAATAAAAAAGACGTGATCCCTGTCCGCAAAGAGCTTACCATAGGGTGGGGACACAGGGAAATAGATGTAATATGTGTTTAAAATGATAGAGTTATATTCTCAAGAGCAGCCAAACTGGAATGGAGAGGGTCAAGGAAGTTTCTGAATTTAATTTTGAAGGACAAATAAGAGGCAGACAAAAAAAAAAAATCAGAGTGAGAAGATTATACAGAAAGGCCCATCGTACAGGAAGCAAGTGATTCATTCTGTGAGGCTGGAGCCCTGAGCGCTCCTGCAAGCCTGGCCGGAGAGGTGTACAAGGGGCACCTCCTGCTCAGAAGTTGGGACTATATTCTGTAGACAATGAAAATCTATTAAAGGGTTTTATGTGGTAGAGTGACATGATACCGTTTGGATAATTACCAAGTTTCCGTTTCTCCATTTTAGGAAGTATTTATTGTCTACTGCATTTTGGACACTGTGCTCCCCGCTCAGAATAAGATTAGATCCTTTCTCGTTTCTTCTATCTCACACAATCAAATTTAGATGAAACTTTTGGTGAAAGATTTGAAGGCCAAGTGGACGCATTTATACATAGTTCATAGACCCTCGGAGCCTTATGTGTAGTGACAAGCTGGCAGCACTGCTAGGACAGTTCTTAGGGAACATGGATCCTGAAGGTGTATGTTAGTGGGAACTGGAACAGCAGAGAGAGAATTGTTGGGGAGTTACCACATAGTTAGGTGACACTAGGCAAGTAAGAAGATTCTGAAGGTGGTGGTGGTGGATCTGAGCAGAGGCAAACCAGAGCAGTAGTGCAGTAGGAATTGGAAGCTGATGAAATGAAGAGATCAATGCAAAGGAAAACATCATAGATGGCTCTGGGGGTTGAGAAGAACATTATAGATGGCTCTGGGGACATAGCTAGAAATGAATGATGCTGCCATTTGTCCTAAAGGATACGAGAAAAAAAAATCAAGAGGAAATTAATGCGTATCAATGAAATACCTAATTAGGGATGTGGGCTTAAAGAAATTACTAGAATTAAAGATAGACATTTGGGAATAGTAACAGCAGCAATGGTTTTATGGGTGGAGACAGAATCACTAAGACAGTGAAGTAAAAATATGAAGCAAAAGGCTAATCGTAAAGGTCTCGATTATTAGGAAGGAGGTAGCAAGTACAGGACATAGAGTAAAGCTTGTTAGGAAGTTAGGGGAACTGAGCCAGGGCCATAGCAAAGGAATTGTTAAAGAATATGTACAGTAAGCACTTTCCAAAGCTCCAGAAAAATTTAAGAATAGGACTGAAAAAATTAGCTATTAAAAAGTAAAGTTATAAACAAGAAGATTTTGCTATTGTGGTATTTGTAAAATTTAGGAAACAACCCTTCCCGAAAAAAAATTTCAGTTACTATTTTTTCGATAAAATAATTGGATGATTTCAACCAGATGATGAAATTTCCAAAAGATTATTATGAAAATAAATTCACTGAGAAATAAGGTACCCATTTTTGTTCACTCTTCTCTTTCTGTCATTCATAAAATTGGAAATGAGAATGAACTATTAGTGCAATTTTTATTCCAACAAGATTTAATATGAAAGTGTGTTTATATTTATCCATTGATTTGTTTAAATATTCTGTTGATATTTTTTATCTCCCACCATAGTGCCAGACAATGTTTCAAGGGTTTAGTGGGGATAATGCAGACTTATTCATTGATATTACACAACATAGTTAATTAGGGGATTTGGACATGTAAAAAGATCTGTTGAAGTGGAGTACTGTGGTTCCAAAGATTAGATGGCCACAGGAGGGGGGCTCCTGATCCTGCTTTAGTAGGGAAAGGGGTCCTGGAGAGAGTGACATCTAAGCTAAGATTTAATGAATGACATGCACTTAGCTGGCCCGTGGAATGGGGGTGGGGAGACACTGTTTCAAGAGGACAGCATATGTGATGGTGCCTAAACAAGATAAAGACTTGGTATTTGTTACTCATCTATGTCGTCTCCATCCATTGCGACTTTTTAGTTGGCATCCAATGAACATACATCCTGTATACACTATATTTCCAGCACTAGGACTGGGAATAGAGAGATGACTGAGATAAAGCCCTATCTTACCGTGGGAGAACAGAGAAAAGGAATAGGTAATGTGAATGTAGTGGGAGAAGTCTGCCAAGGACTGTGGAAACATGAGTATAGAGATTTAGCCCAACTTGGATGTCAGGGGAGGAGGTATCTGGAAGGATCTAAGATCTCATCTGAGTGTTGAGGGATGAAAAAGATTTAGAAAAGTTACAAGAATTGCAAACAATGAAAGAATAGGGGAAAAATATGGACTCTAAATTCAATCCATTAAAAAAAATGCACTGACTATTCAGAGAAAGAACAGTTGAAAGATGAGAAGAGAATAGTATATTTTGTAGTGTTTACTATTGGTTTCCAATATTTTACTTATATGAAAAAATATTTCAGTGGATATTTACTATATTGGTTGGTAGAATGTGTTAGACGTTATTGGGAAATGGCATTTTAGTCCATTGGTGGTAGACTTTTGTTTCATTTTCCAACTTCTGAATGAATTGAGAATATCACAGAATCTAGTCTGTTTTTTGGTGTTTTTCTTTAGATTGTTAAATTTTTTTTTTTTCATTTTCTTTATCTACTTTCTCCTCCTATATTTGAAGTGGGAATCAGGGAAAAGGCATAAGAGTTTGGTAACAAAGAGAAGAGACCATTAAGAAACAGAAAAAGAAACCAAATCATTATGGGGAAAAAAATGTTCTAGAAATAAAGAGATTCTCCAAAAAACAAAAACAAAAATATTCTAGCTGCTCTGGGGAAAAGAACAAAAGACTAAATTAGAAAAGTACTTGAGAGGGAAAAGGATCCAAACTAGAAGAAATGAAAGAGCAAATCTCCAGTTAGAAAAAAAGCACCAAGAAAACCTAGATAATTTATATTTAGGGGCTTCTTACAGCGGAAAGTTACCCATCCTTTCTTATAGGTTGGTTTAAGTGGGATGGTCACATATTACAAGAACCTGTGTGCCAAGTAGTGCCACTTGCAGTAATTGGCAAGTACAGAAATTAGAGAGGAATGTAGTTTTTTCAGTATTTTATGGGTGAAATGAGGGGAGGAAGCAATTGATTCCAGACCTATAGGTGGGCTGCTAACTTTTATTTAGGTGAATGCTATCTAGAAAAATGCTTCCCATTTGTTTTCTAGCCAAATGCAATTTTGGTGATTGAAGAGCTGTTTTGTTTCTCAACAAAACCCATGCTTTTCTCATTTCCAGCCACAATAACTGGGAGTCTTGATCACTGCCCCCAACTCCTCACCCCTTACAAACCAATCTGTCCCTGGGAAATGTGATGTGGAGTTAGCTCCTTCTTCGGAATTGGTCCACACTTGATTTTTGTCTGGAGACACAGAGGCGCTCCCTCAGGGAAAGATCCCATTTCCCAGGAAACAGCAGGTTCTGGTACCAGGAATTTTGTAGGGCTTCCACCTTCAATTTAAATGCTTTTCGGAGGCAGGGGGGTCAGGCAGAAAAATCTAGCAAGCCCACAGTGTTTGAGAAGCAAGTTGTAGTCAAAACTTCTGTGAGTTTATAGAGCAGGATTTTAGTCCGGGTGGTAAGAAAAAAATGTATCCCACAGATTATGCTAAGAGAAGGTACCTAACATAAGTTAATTTCACTGTAGCATTTTATATTTATGAGAAACAGAGATGAAGAAGGAGAGTATTTTATGAAAGTTTACATTTCTTTGGTCTTGCTAATTTGGCTTTCAGATTCTCTACTTTTTCTTCTTTAAAAAAAAAAGATATTCTTGGAAGCATGGCTTACAATGTTGCTTCATAAAATTTGTGCCGCCACTATTAGCAGTTTAATGAAGTAATATATTATCTGTTTAATTTTTAATGAGAAATAATTCATTCATCACATGTTGTCATTGAGGTGGTAAAGGCTTGAATTTGTAAAGTTATTTACACTGAACTGAAGATACTAGAAAGGTTCATTTAAGCCTCAAAATAACCCTGTGAGGGTGGGCATCCTTCTCTCCATCTACACTAATAAAAGAGTAAGATGCAAATTGACCATACCCTCGCAACGCCCACCAGCCAGTCAGGAGCGAGTATGCAAATTAACCCAACAAAGATGGCGGGTTAATTTGCATATGCAGGCGTTCCGCACCACCCCAGCCACTCTGGGCCTCTGGGCAGTGTGGGAAGGTGGAAAGGCGGCTCTGGCCAGAGCAAAGGCGGTGCCAGCAGCCAGGGGAAGGAAGGCCCATTTTTGCACGAATCTTGGTGCATCGGTCCTCTAGTTTACAGATAAATTAAGTGAGGCCCAGAGAGCCTAAGCAGCCTGGCCAAGGTCATAGAAGGTTGATGCTGGTAGTTAATAGTGCTGTTCAGAAGGACAGTGCACACAGTAACTGATGTAGTCTTCGCAAGAAGGGCGCTTGGCATTATAAATCCGAGGGAGTATCTAGATGAACTCACTTGCCTGGCGACACCGTAGCAGAATCAGAAAGGCAAGATCTGAGTGCAGGTTGTCTGGCTCTAGAGCTGCGGTTGCCAACCTTCCGGACCTCACAGACCACCACTGGTTGGCGACCGCTGCTCTAGAGCACACATGTGGCTCCACAGCCATAGAATTCATTGGCCAAGCAAGGAACAGGCCAAGCTGCTAGACAATCAAGCAGTCCCCAACAAGGAGGCATTGACAGGACTGGCCGAGGCAAATGTTAGTACCACAGTAGCCAGGCATATATACGCAGGGCCACAGATCCTGGAAACGTCTGAGTGTCACACAGCAGTTTTCCCTGAGAATTTAGGTGAGCGGCTTCCCACAGGTCACCATTATCACCTGCCACTTTACAAATGAGGAAAATGAGACTTAAGATAATTTAGTAACTTTTCTGACAGCAAGTAGCTAAAAAGGTGGAAAACCTTAATTTAAACATGGAAACCGGAAAAACCATTCAACCTGCTTTGGTTTGTCTATGTTAAGTCAATTTTATTTAACTGATATCTACCCAAATGACTATAGCAAAAAATAAATAAAATAAAAAAATAAAAAGCTATGAAAAGAACAACATTTTATTAAAATCGGAGATGGATTTTGACCTCCCAGTTGAATAATGAGTTTGAGATGTTAATGCAGGTTGCTAATACAAAAAGCCTGGCTGAATTTGAAGTGGGACTGCCACCAAGGCCAGAGCTTAGCTTCCCGTATAATTATGTGAAGCTGGGCCCCTTGATGATAACATATTAAATAGAATTAGTAAAACTTTACTTAATATAATTAAAATTCTGAAGGTTAGATTTAACTTATCTAATTAAATCTAATATAGTGGGAAAACACAGCTTACTTTGTAAGTAGTCAAGGGCTTTCTAAATACATTTATTCTGAAGTTATTTATTTGCCTATTAGCTAAAGTCTATGTTGAAAAGGGTGTTTTGAGCCTAAATTTTGAGTCAGACAGGCAAAGCAGAGTGTGCAGTTTACTTTCACTCATTTAATTTCACTGATCTAATTCCAAAAGCATTTTTTTCCCATCGTAAACAAGTTTTTTTTAGATCATATGGTTTGGTCAGAGACTGAACAACAGGGGTCTAAACTCTATAGTGATAGAATGTTAGGAGAGGACACAACAATCCAGATAGGTGACAATGGGATAGGCCTGGGGTGGTGACAGTTGAGAAGAAGAGGTGTGAACAGTAGGGAACAGTAGGGTTTGGAAGCCATAGGACTTAGTAATAGGTTGGGCCTGAGAGAAGGAGAGAGTGAAAGCAGATTGTTAATGGGAAACACTTAGGTTAGAGCTTGTTTGTTTGTTTTAATCACAGTAAATATGAAGTACTTTTGTGACATAGAAATGGAGACCTAAAGTTGGAATTGGATAAACCTGAAGTGTTCAGAGGAGCGTTCTGGCTGAAGATGTGAGTCTGTAAATCATTTGCATGTAGGTAATAAGTGATGCTCTGTGCTGGAATGACATCACAAAGGAAGAGAAGGAGTGGAAAGGAGTCCTTGGCCAGAGCCTCGAGGAACTCTATCATTTAATTGCTGGGTAACAGATGATAAATCCTGCTAGAGAAACAAGGGTAACGTGCAGAGGAATATATAGAACCAGGAGAGTTAGATACAGAGAAAACACTGAGAGGGTCTTAATCGACATTGTCAGATTCTGCTAAGAGATCAAGAGAGAAGAGGGTCAAAAATTCTCCTTTTGATGTAACATGATTGAGGCCACCGAACACCCTGGCAAGGACAGGGAGGTGGGCTAATGAGACAGGAGCCTCATCAACCAGAAAGTGAATGGAAGGTAAAGAAATGGAGACCAGCAAGAACAGACAGCTCTTCTCAGAATTTGGATAGTAAGGGGTAGGAGAGAGAAGGAATGATGACTGGAATGGGATGGGGTTTGCTTTATTTTTAAATGGCAGATATTTATGTAAGTTGGAAAGCAAATGTATAGGATCCAATGAGGTGGAAGAAGCCGAGATATTCAATTATGAGAAAGAGAAGGGGTGTGATAATATAGCAGCGAATTTCAGCCACTGTGCTGTGGCATGCTGATGGGCCACAGAATTTTAAAACATGCAATACCTGACTTTAGGCAGGGGCACTGACCTCTTTTTCCTTAGATTATCAAATAACATGACAACAGCCAACACAATAGCCACGTAGTGTAAATGAATTTAAAAAGTATACTTTTTTTTGTCAGATCAGCAAAAATATGCTAGGAGCCCATCGCGCAATATCGCACGCAGTAGGCCACCCGCCACTTCCGCGGAAGCTGGCAGGGACTGCAGTGCGCCGCCAGGAGCCGCGCTGCTTTCCTGGGAGGCAGGCCCGCCGTCTCCTCTCCAGGCCTGCGCTCAGCCGCGGAGGCTGTGCCGCCCCCCGTTCCCCAGAGGCCCTCTGTGGCTGGGGCATCGCTGTGGCGATGAAGCAAGCGTCCCACCCCAGCTGCTCCGTGCCCGCTGCCCAGAGGCCCTCCATTGCGTGGCAATGAAGCAAGCATTCCGCAGGCCGCTCGTGCTGCCCGCTCTCAGCAGCAGCCCCTCCAGGACTGGGGGACTCCTGTGAGGCTGGGGAGACTGGGCGCTGCCATCTTGTGGCTGTGGGCTCCACCATATTTGTGACAGAGTGATGGTTAATTTGCATATTACCCTTTTATTAAAATCTTGGTGTGCTGAGGAATTTTAGTAATTAGTTTATGTGTGCCATGAGAAGGAAAAGGTTGAAAATCGCTAGTGTATGGTAAACTTCCTTAGGGTGAAATGATGGGAACCAATGCAAGAAAGAGTGCTTGGCCTTTAGAAATAGAGCCAGTCTACCTACTCCACCCAAAGGAAATATTTTGGTATGTACAGATGTAGGTAGGCTTGTAGTCTGGTAGACAGATGTTGAGGGAAATTCTGTCTGAATGTGTTTATTTTCTCTGTATATGAGTGATAAGGCCATCTTCTAGTGGGAAGATAAGGAGGTTTAATGTTTGTGGCCAGGGGAGGAATTTTGAAAATGTTGTCATGTAAAATTGAAGGACTAGGTGACTAAAGAAGTTGTGGTCTATTTCCAGGCAGTATTGAGGGCTTGAGTTCGCTGATCATGAATTTATGGCATCCTTCTGCCCTGTGTGTGATTTCCCAAGCTGTGTTCAGCTCCTTGGGTTCAGGCACAGAGAAAGGCCATCACAGATTTCAGCCATGGTAGAGGGGAGGATGTTGGCTTTAGAAAGGCAGAGTTCAAGGATCTCAAGGATCTGAGAGCCGTGGTGGTTCATGGGCCATTCCTAGAAAAGAAACCCCAAGTCCTAACCCTGAAGTTCATGGGTGGGGGAGGAGGAGTGAATAAACAGCCACCACATGAGACTTCAAGGGAAGCAGTATACTCTGGGGAAATCTAGGTTTCCGGAAAAGCAACCACATTGGTGTTTACAAAACCGCAATTGCAGAGAACAAAGTTGAAATGTATGAATTTAGAACCAGGCAAGACATTCTATAACATGGAGTTCCAAACTCCCAGCACTCCACTCCAGTTCTTTCACTGGACAAGAGTTGCTATGAGCCTGGCCAGAGTGGTTCAGTTGGATGAGCATTGTCCCATGCACCAGGAGGTCACTAGTTCAATTCTCGTCCGGGCACATGCCTGGGTTGGGGACTGGATCCCTGGTAGGGGCATGCAGGAGGCAGCCGATCCGTGTTTCTCTCTCATCGATGTTTCTCTCTCTCTCTCTCTCTCTCTCTCTCTCTCTCTCTCTCTCTCTCTCTCTCTCTCTCCCTCCCTCTCCCTCTCTCTCTCTCTCTCTCTCTCTCTCTCTCTCTCTCTCTCTCTCTCTCTCTCCCCTCTCTCTCTCTCCCTCCCTCCCTCCCTCCCTCCCTCCCTTTCCCTTCCTTTCTCTGAAATCAGTAAAAACATTTTTAAAAAATGCAATTTAAAAAAAGAGAAGAGAGTTGCCTTTTAGCAGGCTCCACTGTGATGTTGTCAATGAATGCTTTAGAGATCAGTGGAGATCATATCCAGCCACACAATTAATTACTGATGGGGAGGCTGGGCAATTCTTATCCCAACTGCAAGTAGTAATATAAATAGTGGGAAGTGCTGCAGGAGAAAGAATGGATTTCTTTTTTCATGTACAAGAATGGCAACTCGAAGTATGAAAGCAGAAAGAAAAATTAATAGAATTTATCAGCTTCACCTTGATTTACAAGATTCTGAACGAGGACAGTGGGAGCTCTATGACAATGTGCATTATCATTGCTTTAGGCAAAGAGCACCTGTCCTGACTGTGTATGATTGGTAGAGAAATGCAGGAGGTTCCCTGACAAGTGTGTTTATCAAGCACATCTGCAGCGTTATTTCCTACGCTTGGTTGCACCCCCTGTCATTCCCCTCAGTGCTCACTTAACATGATGGACTTGTTGGGCAAATCCTTCAGGTGGTGGGAGGCCCGGGAGAGGAGGAAGCTTACTCTGGGTCATTAAAAAAAATGGCACTAGCCTCTCACACACTCCAACTCTTCATTCTCCTCCCCCTCCTTGATCATCATGACTATTTGTAGGAAAGAAAATGAATGGCTAAGTGATGTGATCTTGTGAGTCTGTTGATAGCTGCTCAGAGCACCATGGAGAGAGGGCTCAGGTATAGTCATAGAATTCTCGATTAGAGAGAAAGAAGTTTGTCAAGTACTTTAAACTGCATCTCGGGGAATTTCCCTGTATCCTTCTGAATAAGGTAGTTGAGGTGCACCTCTCCCACCCTGATGGTCAATATCAGCCAGAAGCAGGTGCATCCATTTAGTGCAATATGCCACACGCTACTGTGCTAAGTGCTTTGAATACATTTGCTTTTATTTCCCCCGAAATAACAGTCTGGTATTATTTTAATCTCTTTTTTATCTTTTTATTTCATTTATTTGGGTGACACTGGCTAACAAAATTATACAGGTTTCAGGTGCACAGTTCCATAACACATTACCTGAATACCGTATTGTCTGTGATCACCACCCCAAGTCACAGTTTGCAGAATATACAACTGAGATTCAGGGATGTTCAAGGATCAGCCCAAGATCACACAGCATACAAGTGACAGAGCCTGAATTCTGGGCCATATAGATGTCCAGACGCCACATTCTTTACAAGAATGCTCTAGAGTGGTACCGTCCAACAAATATAATGAGAGCCTCATGTGAAATTTTTAAATTTTCTAGCCGCTACAGGAGAAGTACAAAGAAAGACGTGAAACTACTTTTTATTTGACCCAGTGTATCCAGAATATTATCATTTTAACGTATGGTGACTATTAAAAATTATTACTGAGCTATTTTACATTCGTTTTTCCATAGTAAGTCTTTAAGTCTATGTCTCTGATATTTGAGAGCAAACCTCAGTTCAGACTAGTCACATTCCAGGTGCTCCAAAGCCACACCACGCTACTGGTTACTACACGGGGCATTGATGCAAACAGGGTTCTTTATCAAGGAGGGTTTGCCGAGTTTATTGCAGGTTTTGCTTTGAGATAAGTGGAAAGAGGCCTTCCTGTGTGTGTTACTGGTCTCTGTGATATAACGTTAGTGCCCTTGCCCCAGCGTGGCAGCCTTCTCTTCTGAAAGTGTATGTGTGTTTTCAAGATAAATCTCCACAAAATTTATGGGGTCCTTAGTAAGTATTACGTGATGCAGAGGGGTATTTGGCGGGGGGAGACTATTTGTAAGATTAAGATATACATAGATTTGTATCCCTCTACAATCTGTTTTAACTGGGGCAGTAATTTCGCCAATTTGTCTCTTTGTCTATTATCTTTTCTTATAGGATTTTTGAAGGGGCCAAATGAAATTATGCACTTAATATAATACCTGGGAAGTAGGAAGTGATTAATGTGTTAGCCATTATTATACACTTAACATGCAAAGTCATTGTATACTTACTACTGCAGATTGGTATTAACTAGTCCCTAACCATGAATACAAGGTCAGGGTATAGGCTATATGGAAATTGCAATTTTATTTTATTTTTTTTACAAATAGCCCGCATCTATATGCAGACAAGTAACTTTATACATTACTTAAATTTTAGTCAACTATTCTCATTTGGAGAACTCGGTTACTTTCGCCTCTTCCTATAGATGTATTACATTGAGATCTATGTTGAAGGCCCTTAGTGGGTATCTCCAAATTTCTGCCACACTTACCTTTAGGGTTACCAATTGATAGTTAGAAAGGGGAACTTTTTAATATCTTTATATAAATGTTATAAGATTATGAGCAAATTTTTTGCTTTTAACTTTTTACCCAAATAAAAATGTTCTAGGGGTATGTAAATAAAATTATCATTATCATAATATAAGCATGGTACAAACTAAGAGTAATTTTTATTACACATTTCCCTTTTGAAAAGTTATCTTATAAATTGCCATCATAGAAAATATTTGGTTCAGCAGCTTGTGTTGGTCAATTTCAGTATACCACCCTTGCAGCCTTGTACGTGTCCAACACCAGGGTCCTAACCAAGTATTCCCATCCTGTTTATGATACTAATAAAGAGCAGTCATCCATGGTGATATGACCTTATAAGCTCATTGAAGTCACATAAATGTCTACACATGTTGTTTTTAAAATTGAATGAACAGGTGGTTATTTGTCATTGATGGACAAGTTACTCCATCTCCGTAATTTGCCTTCTGTCTCCATCACTGGTCTGTGGAAGATTTAAGATATAGCCATTTACTTTTCTCTCTGAACTAACGTATTTTTGTCTGCCGATTCTTGTGCAGAGGTTACTACATAATAATTGTGCCTTTGAAGAAATCTCGTGGGAAATTTATCAAGCCATGGGAGAGTCCAGATGAAATGGAATTAGATGAGGTAAGTGTGTCTTTGTTGGCAGTGTCTTTCACTGGTTATTTAATTTACTAAACATTCTCCTCTCCACAGAGTCCTTTCAGCATCCAATCCAGTTGCAGACTTCTGCATGGCTGGTCAGCCGGCTGGTCTGATATTTCAGTGCTATGGGTGTATTAACCTCTAGGGATCACAACAAAGAGCCTTTTGCTTTAATTAAAAAACATTAAGCTGCAATAAAGCTTACAACCTGTCTAATCTTTGTTAGCTTTAGTGTTTTGCCCCTTGCCCTTGGTAAAACATGATGCAGAGGTGTAAAAGGTGAGTGAATTGTCAGCAAAGGCTTAATCACCAATGTTATGAATTCCAAAGTCCACTTCATTAATGCAATGGTAGCTGCAGCTGTTACAAATGTTAAATTGCATTTTGCAGCAGAATCCAACATTTGACCCACTATAGATCCTTGACCAGGTTCTCTCAGAATGTGCTGATTAGCATATGTTTGCCTTATTCTGTATTCCGTAGGATATCAGAATCAAAATCACATTTACCCACAGGGGCAGACAACAACAAAATTTTGATCCAAAGAAGAAAATAGTGCTAAAAATAGAGCAGATACTAAATGAGTATTATTTTAATTTCCAAAATCATACCACAAGCCTGAGTACATTTTAATTTATACTCTTTTTGCAGAAAGAACATTTGGTTGTTGTTTTTTTAAGTTAGTGTGAAGTTGTCCACAAGACCTAATTATTATATACCTCTAGTGAGAGGAGAAAGCTGTGATCAGAACTATTAAGCCAGATATACCAGAAGGCCACAGCAAGTTAATGCTTGGGGTTCAGATTTGAAATCTAAGAGAGACTTTGCTGTTTTCATGTGACGCTGGTTTGAATCAGTTCAGAAGGCAAGTAAAAAGGCTCCAATTTGGGGAAATGGGAGATTTTAATTTATTGAGATTATTTACAACATCGGCCCTATATTATCACCCAACCTGTAATTGCTCGGTATTTTTCCCTACCTCAAATTAGTTCAGATGGAGCAAGGAAAAGCATTAATTCCTTAGATGCATTACAGGCAAGTGAGGTTTATTTCATACATGTCTGCACTAAGGAGGCAGTGATCTGACAGGTAAGGGCTGGTAGCTGCTTTAGGCAAACATATGTCATCTCTAGAAGTGGGTACATCATCATCCACTTCATTTATCTCAGTTAAACTCAAGTGGAGAAGGGGAGATGAGTTCAGGTTAGGATTATGCTTTTGTGTCACTGTTTAAGTGATTAGATGAGCATTGGAGGAGTATAAATTGAGGCATCATTTGAATAAGGTTGTCAAGTAATTTGTAAAAATCTTATTTTTTTGTCGTTGTTGATAATAAAGGAACAAATCATTTTTCCATGATGTTAGAGGAATAGTTATCCTTCGTCTGAATGTGGAAAATGGTCAGCTGGTCTTCTGTCAACATTTTGAATCAGTTAATCCTGGGATATTCTTTATTATATTAATCAGTTCTCAGCTGAATGATAAAATTCAGTTGGATTTGGATTTAAAATGTAAAGTCAATTTATAGAATCTTTGAGTTTTTCTACTTGTTTTTTCTTTAAGTTTTCAAGGAATTAATATCCAGGCCAACAAGGACATCAAATACTTTTAATTTTTTATTTTTAAAAATATATTGGGGGGTGGGTGACATTGGTTAATGGGAACATATAGATTTCAAGTCTGCGTTTCTATAATACATTATCGGTATGTTGTAAATGACAAGATTTCCTTATAGGTGGAGCCATTTGGTGATAAGTAATATGAAGCTGATTCTCTTTTAAGGCCCGGTTCCAAACTCCGGAATGCACAGCAATGTTAATGGATAGAAGTATTGCTCTGTATGACATTGAACTTTCTTGCAATTAAACTCTATGGGTCTGTGCTGCTGAGTCCCATAACAAAGGGTCATTTTAATCATCCCACACATTGTGGTACATTAATCTGTATAATAGTTTGATAAAGAACATTTATTAATTCAAAATGTGGGGGTCAGGATGGGTTGCTACCCACTTTTCTTACTGATATAATTGAGACCACATTGTAGAATTAATGGTGGAAGAAATAAGATATGCATTGACTGGAAAATGAAAATTATTTCTGATTAAAAAAACCAAAGCCCTTGATATATCTTCTGGAATTACCTCCAATACATCTTGTAACTAGTGTGGAGGGGAGCAAATGAAAGCAGGCCATGACCTCCTTTATGTTTACTCATTCCGGTTCTGATCCCTGCAGACAGTTTTTCATTTCTTCTTTTTTCTACCATGGATAATAAATGCATTTCAGTAATTTTATCTATAGCTTGGTACTGCCAGGTTTGACAAAGCAGTATTCCTCTCTTAAATGTATTTGACCAAGTGGTTTTCTTAGAACAGTGTATAATTCAAATTGTTCAAACAATCAATATCAACAAATAGAATGGTGGCCTAAGGGGAGTTGCAATGTATGCCTCACATCTAGGCCCATAAAAAATGAAAAGAAGCTTTCTAAACAGATTTACTCTAAATATTATTTTTTAAGCACATGTGTCCGTTGTTTGGGGATAATTTCTCCATAATAAATTTATAGAGTTGGAACTCCTATTGTCAAAGTCAGACTGGGCAGAGTAGAAATTGATAGTCAAAATGGATTTGGGGCCGAATGCGTCCTAAAATGTTAGTTACATTTAATTCAGGGCAGGTCTTGGAATATATCATAAGCTTTTCATCGCATTGTACTTTAAAAAGCTTGCAGTAAAATAATGTGGTTATTTGTGATTTTAACTTCAGCATACTGGCTAACTCCAGTGTCATCTAAGTATACATGACTCATTTAAAGTATAACACAGGAAGCATCCTGCAGAGATTAGAGCCACCAGCAGGGACAGAGTTGATTTTCCAGGTTTCACCTTAACGAATGGCCACATTGGCTCTACAGAGCACCAAACACACACCCTTTTTTTTTCCAACATACTTCCTCAAAATCTTCTAAAGAAACCCTAGCAAAAGGTATTCATGGGGATGACAGTGATATGGATGAGTTATGACAGTTGCCTACATCTGAAATATGAATAAAATCAAGGTAGGGTTTGATCAGTGAAGTAGAAGAAGGGAGCAGTCACATAAACAACTGATGGTAAATGTTTCTGATTAACCAACTTCAAAAAGCTGTTCAGCTCATCTGCAGTGCATTTGTCCTTCTCCACGTAATGGGCCATCATTTACTGCCTATCAACAATAACCTTTGCAATGACTTTTCAACTGTAGCATTAAATATATGGTCTCGGGATTTTTAAAAATAACATGTAAAAAGAATCCAGGAGAAAGAAATCTAAATACACACTAACGTGTTAATGAAAGCAGATGCACAATATTTATATTTGTCTAAATACAGACTGAGTTAAAACAATTTAGATGATCAATTTACCTTAATTGTTGGGTTTGTTTCCTTGATGTTGTGCAACTTGAATAAGTAAACAGAAGTATGATTTAAAAATCTCTTTCATGTAATTTCATTTTATTTCACCAATTGAATCCAATTATATATTGCCACTTTCTATTATGCCTCAGTTACCTCATTTATCAAATGGGGACAATACTAGCCTAAATTGTAGGGCTGTTATGAGGAGTAAATGGACTAATACAACATGTTTAGGCTCTGAAAACAGTGCCTAGTAAGTGCTTAATAAATATTAGCTGTTATTGTCATTTTCATCATCCTTATGAGTAAATATAAATTTGACAACAGAATTGAAAGATACTACTAAGTTTCTGGCCTTGATTTACTATAACCCAAATGGTGCATAATTGATTAGTATATCTGAATTTATCATCAGATGGTCCAAATTTGCTAAACAGGTTATGCCCAACCTAATAAAGGTTTTCATAAAATAGCCTATATTTCATGTAATTCTAATTATATCAATAAACTCAAATTTCACAGAAAATGTGATAATATGATAAGTGAAAAGTTACTAAAAAAATACCAGCACAGATTATATAATCAAAAGACTGTTTTTCACACTTCTTTAGGTTATCATTTTAAACCAGCAGAGCACATTTAAAATTCTGTGAACAAGAGGCAGTGGTTTACTACCAGTTCCTGACATAAAGATTTGGTGTCTGTCATATGTACAACCTGCAGCCGGTTATTATCACGGAAGTCTGTCCTCGCTTATGCTAGGGTCTCATTCCACTAAGAAGATATCACTAGTTTGGTGTTTACTATTATTATTTCCATTTTTAAAAACAAGAGTAGTCAGTAATTTTGTCATTAAGTTTTCATAAGTACCTAAATCAAAGAGCCAAATCAATCTAGAAATTATATATATATATATATATATATATATATATATATATATATATATATATATAAAGCCAAATGACCACTGTCCATCTGACTGACCAATCGACCAGCCAGTACATATGATGTGCACTGGCAATTTAAAAATAAACGTTGACTTGCACATGCGCGATACATATAAAGTTCTAGCTGGCACCAGTCGCATGCGTGTGTTTTGATCTGTCATTGTTAATTGTGAATTTGGTTGACATTTCTATTATAGAGAAAGGGCGAATAGCAATATTAAAATATTTCTTCTAAGTAATTTCCTTTCAATGTGCACAAATTCATGCACCAGGCCACTAGTTATTAAATAAATAACAATATCTATTTATTATTGTCAGTTAAAAATGAGGCATCAGATTTTATTCCTGCAGATTTGAGGGAATTTGCATCATATAAATGATCTCACTACTAAAAACAATCTGAAATGGCACTAATGTATCTAAAAAAATTAATAATAATTGAAAGTTTAGGTGGCTTTATCTGAGTTTAGTACTAGTTTAATAAGTAACAATAGAGTCCAAATTGACAAGCTTTTATGACTCAAGCTGGCTTTTTCTGTAGACAAGTTCTAATGCACTCTTCCGTTTTGAGAAGATTTCGCTGGGGCGGACAATGATAGGAGCCACCACTAAAGGACCTAATTGTCCTGTGTCTGCAGCCTGGCCCTTGCAGTAGCAGTCCAGTTTCTTCCCTTGGCAGCAAGGCACACATTTGCAAGCGAGAACCGAGGTTCTAGTGATGGTGAAATGCTACATGAAGAGTGAACAAGCGGCCCTGGGGTTGTTCCCAGTCCTGAACTAACTTCTCCCATGAAACTATCATCAGGTTGGGTTATTATTGTTTACATTTCATTCTCTATTTCCCACTTTACTTCTTAGCTGCTTAAAGAGATATCCAGGAAACGCAGAAGCCTCCGTCATGGGAGAGAAGTTGAATTAAAGCCATATATAGCCGCTCACTTTGACGTCCTTCCCACGGAGTTCACCCTGGGAGATGACAAACATTATGGAGGATTCACAAACAAGCAACTCCAAAGTGGTCAAGAATATGTCTTCTTTGTGTTAGCAGTGATGGAACATGCAGAGTCTGTAAGTTAATTGTGTTGGCATTTAACACATGCCAGGGTGTTCCCCAAAAATGTATACTCATTTTGAATGATTATAAAGTCAGGGTTTATTAACATACAGTTCATTTTCAAAATTTAAAAGACTCTACAGAAATGAACAATTTATTTTATTTTATTTTTTTGGTCAATGCCTGTTTTCAAACTGATGACCATTCTGGTCCAGGCACTGCTGGTAATGTGAAACAATGGAATCATAAACACCAAGAATCATTTCATTAGGTATTTGTGTGCCCTCTATTCGTTGACTGTTTGCCAATTTTGTACTGTAAACTTTATCTTTTATGTATTACAATTTAAAAATATCTAGTGGCACATTAGGGTGAATTTTCTTTGTTCAGAACTTAGTCTGGCTTCACTCATTATTTCAAATCAGTTAACTCTGAAAAAGAGTAAACATTAAGTGAATTATCTGTGTTAAAGTGTGTATACATTTTTTTTTTGGGGGGGGGAGATACACCATCTATTTCCTATGGAATTCTATACATTTTCACCAGAATCTTGTTATTCGGGCATGCGTAGGTATATCCATCCTAATTATTTCCCAGGAGCTGTTGTTAACGCTATAACAGCGGCCTGCTTTGGGGACACTGCTGGGTCATCTGCTTGAGCTTTCCTTACAAACAGGGCCGTGTCTGGAACAGGGCGTTTAGGGGACTTCTAATCTATGAAGTGCCGAATTGTTGGGGCATGGTTCCCGAGACCTTTCCATGGTACACATGTATTGACAGGAGGGTGACAGCCATTAGTCCTCACATATCCTTCCTCATCCCTTTAAAATGGCTGTTATTAAAAAAAAAAAAAATCTGGTATAATACCTAGTAGACATCAGCCTGTGTGATTACAATAGGAACAAGCTCTGCAGTTCCACACGGGATATTTGCAGGTATTTGAAAATATTAACAGGGGGTGGTGGTATTTATTCTCCTATGACTGCCGGGGAGCCCACCGCGCTCTCTGTCCCGACTCACAGGGAAGCTCTGTCTAGGAAAAGGCAGGCCCGGCCAGCTTCTTTCATTGTCGCATTTTACCAGTGACTTTATCGGAGGAAACCCCAGAAAGTTAGAAAATAAGTCAATAAAACTGAGAATTCCGAAGGTACTCTAAATAATGAGTTGTCTTCTTTTATGCAATTCATCCTGCTCTTATGTCATTGTGTGCTTCAGTTGCTTTGAATGTTAAATAGAGAGAAAGAGGAGATAGGAAGGGGGTGGCTCTTGAAGTGGCAGTTCACATTAACATTTAATATGCTTATTCTAAACTGTGTCTCTAAGAGATGAGGGCCTAAAACTGACAGGGGTGGCCACTCCCGTAGATGCCTGCGATGTACCAGAGATTTCTCCACATCCGGTGTGAGCATGTGCAGCGGGGCTTCTCTTCAAATGACTGAAGGGTTCCCCCGTGGAAAATCAAAACACAAAGGCAGCCCTTCTGTCTGGCTTACCTTTGTGCACAGAATGTCATTTGAAAACAAAGCGACGGGCTTCCTGGAATTTTAATGCACGGATGTGCTTCCTCTCTCTAGTTGAAGGTTCTAAGGCAAAACATCAAGGGAATGGAATGTTGGAAATCATCTTTTCAATTTTCTTAAAAAGGACTTTTAGATACTTGAAAGCAATTTTCTTTAAATAGCTCTAGGATGTTTCAGAAAGCAAATTCAGACCATTGAGGTAGATCAGAGAATCCAGCAAAGAGGAGAAATCTCATGAGATCATTAGGCCGTTCGTACCTATCAGAGCTCTGATTTCTAGTGCCGCCCAGACATTTTTACTAGAGTTCAAATGCATCACCATTGATGAAGCGCCTACACCTTCCTGTGTGCGTCATCACACTGTTTCATTCATTATGCAATTAGCATTTTTCCCAGATATGTTATCTGAATTGTCCCTTTTCTTCTTCATCTTTCTCAAGGGTGCTCTCAAAGCTAACAGCATGGCTTTTATGTTTCATATATGTTTTCAGGCCAGCCTTTACTTAATAGAAGAGACTCGTATTCAGCTAGTGTAATGTTAGGAGTGATACCGTCCTTTTGTAAGCCTCTGATTTTATGAATGATTGTTAATCCACCTAATCACTTCAAGGGAGGACTGATAATTTGCATAGAGAAAATGTCTCCCTTCAACAAGCCAGAAACTCAACCTCAATCCATTGATTTATTTCAAGAACATAGGAGGATGGGTGCAAAATGACCCAAGTTTGGTCTTTTCTGGTACCCCCGCACACTGAACAAACTCTACGTTTCACACGGCTGGTGCCATTTTTATGGTTTTGTTTTCCTTTTACTTTACACATCTCTGGTTCCTGAGCTATGTGCTTTGGGGAAAACCTCTGCTTAGATTTCGACCTTGGCTGACCAAGATTATTATCTCAAAGGCTCTTGGTCAAGAATTTCAAGTCAGAGAGTTCGCTTACCTTTGTCTGCCCAACAGTTTGAGTCTGACCAACAAATGGAGAGGGGAAAGCGTGAACCAAAACAAACAGTTATACCCGTGTGAAGAATCATGCTTCCTGGATATTTACTAGTAGTGTCTTTGTCAAGTCCTTTGTGTAAAACTTTACACTGTACATATCTTTTTCTTATCGGCTTCGGAGAAGGTTGTAAATATCCAGAGTTGTTGTCCTTTTTGATGCATTAGAAATCTCCTAGTCCTATTGATGTCTTTTCTGGGCACAGTGAGGAGAATGTGAAGGGAAACTAGTTAACAAACACGTCGTGGGCATGTGTTCTCCAGCTGGACTACTCGGCTTATCACACTTAAAATGAGAATTGATGTCCTTAACCATATTTTTTAAAATGCACCCTAAAAATTTAAATATATTTACTGATCCTGGAATAAATGAACATATTCTTTTATACCTTGATAATGTCAGCCATTTGAACAGGTGAACATTTTATTTTAGACAACAAAGATTTGTTGGGAACTCACCATTATAAAGTTCTGGGCTAGCTGATTTAAGTAGCTACACAAATAGTACATAAATCCCTGCCTTCCAGAAGTTTATAGTTTCACTAAAGAAAAGAAGACATATGCACAGATTTTTTTTAAAAAAGATGAATGCCATTAAAAAGGACTGGCTGAAATTTTAAAAATTATTTTTTTCCTATAATTGTGGAATAATTATTTTCAATTAAGGAAAGTTAGCTTCATCGAAGGCAGTTTTTAAGTAGAGCCTTGAAAATTAGTTTGACTTCCGGAGCTAAATGTTGTGGAACTTGTGAGAGAGTTAAACTTAGAGAATAGAGTTTTAGGGGGTAGTAACAAGAAGTTCGCTGTGATGGAATATGTTGTATGTGGTAAGGAAATTTAAAACAAATTGTGGAGTCTCTTAAGGACCATGCTAAGATGTCTAGGTTTTATTCAGGAATCTCCTGAGAGAGCCTCCTAAGGGTTTCATAGCTGTAGTTTAGGAGAATTACCCTATTGGCAGTAGACACTGTTAAAGGAAGGAAGAAATTCTTGGTATGGTTGGAATGAGCATGAATGAGTCCTGAAGAAAAGTGGTACTCATGAGATTGGAAAGAAGGTGGATGGACTTGGGGGTACATAAATAAGATAAAATCAGCAGTGTTTCATTCCTAGCTATTGAGAGGGTGAGAGAAAAAGGAAAGTTAGAAGGAGCATATGCCTGGGAAGTAGGGGAGTAACACACATGCATTTCTTAACTTGGGGATTCATGTAGGAATCTCTAGAAACAATTGGAAATGAAGGTCTGGAACTCAGCAGAGATTCCAAGTTTAGGAACATTAGTGAGAAAGTAATCTGCATAGAGGTTGGTATTTAAAGCTGGAGGTGACCTTGCCAGCTAAGGGAGCAGAGGAGAGACTAGCAGAAAATAAAATGTAAGAATGCTGGCATGGGATGGATGCAGAGGAATTAACTCAGTTGGCAAGGTTAGGAAGGGACTACGTGAGTACAGAATTAAGAGAACCAGAGGAGGGAGTTTTAAAGAAGGCGTGATCAACGGTGGCAGATCTGGAAAAGATGTCTGGAAGAGTAAGAACTGAATAATGACAATTTGATTTGTCAAATAATTGACTCGGACCAATGATGGAGTGAGAAGAGATGAGAAGCGAGTGGCAGGAGAGGAGGGGCAGCCCAGAGATGTGGATTGGTCTCTATCGGAAAAGGGAAAGATAAGGCCTTAAGAAGGGGCAGAGTTAAGAGAAGAGTTTTAATATACGCTAAAATGGGGCAGAAAGTATTATAAAAACCAAATTCATAGACACTCAGTCCTTTCTTTAACTGAGTAACTGTATTTTTTCAACTTTATTAAGGAAAAATTAACATACATAATTATGTATATGTTTAAAGTGTACAAAACGATGATTTGACATCCACATACATTGTGGCATGGTTACCAAGATCAAGATAATTAGCACATCTATACATCTATCATCTCACATAGTACCCTTTCTTTTGAATGTGGTGAGAATGCTTAAGATCTACTCTCAACAAATTTCAAGCATATACTACTGTGTTATTAGCTATAGTCACCAGGCTGTGCATAGATCCTAGAACTTATTCTTGTTATAATTGAAGGTTTGTACCCTATGACCTGCATCTCCCCATTTCCTCCCTCCAGCCTTTGGCAGTCACCATTCTATTCGCTGCCCTCAGAAAGATTTATCCATGCTGTTGCAAATGGCAGGTTTTCCTTCTTTTTTGTGGCTGAATACTATTTCATTGTACATGTCTATGAGTGTGTGTGTGTGTGTGTGTGTGT